>NC_071392.1:156340343-156940343 GCF_022682495.2 Desmodus rotundus | reverse complement strand
AAAAACATGGTTCTTTTTATTAAAAAATGAAAAATATGAAGCATATTCTGTAAGTCAGAGTTCAATTGGAGAACAAGAACCACTGGAAAAATATATTTATATGTGTATATTATATAATGTAATCTTTAGATGTTTATTACAGGTATTATGCTATTATGTAGCCACATAATATATAGTCATATACAGGGATGGGCAAGAGTAGGTTAAACTACCAGCCATCATTACTTAAAAGATAAATCATACATAAGGATATGAAATTACAATATGAAGACAAATAATACAAATAAATAGGACAATAGTTGATAAGCAATGATACAAGAGTAAACTGTTCCATTGACTCACAACCGTAACCCTACTTTGCCCACTCCTGTACGCACCTGCCTTTCTTACAGGTGTGGGCCTGTGAGGGCCGGCTCCCCAGGCTCGGTCTGGCTGGTCCTCCTGCCAGTGCCAAAGCTTTAAGCCGGCAGAGCTGGCAGTCAGAAAGTGACATGGATGTAAACGGGGGAGAGTGAGGACAAGCTGGAGCCTGCGAGGACAGACTGGAATTCATGTCAGTCTCCCACTGCCCCCAGCTGTGATGATGGGCATCTTCCAGGAAAAGCTGGTGTCCTTTGTCACAGAAGGCAACATACGCCTGGCACTGGGAGCTGAAGAAGGAGCCCACACCAAGGAGGGGAGCCCGAAGGTAAGTGACCACCCACGCAGACCCCCGGAGAGTAAATACTCCAGCTGCTGCTTCACCCCCACCCTCCAAGTCTTAGGCAAAATGGTCGTCATGGACCGCCCTAACTGGTACCTACAGCCTAAGTTAGTCGACACATTTCTAAGCCACCAGACAGTTCATGCCAAGATTTGATAAAGCGAGGGGGTAGGCAGGCAGGGGTTCATGGCTCTGCGTATTCTCATCTGAATGCTTGGACTACTTCACAATTTAAAAATAATTTAAGGTGTGAATCCATATAGTCATCGTAGAAGTCCTATGAAAATGATGTCAAAATCCACTCCCTGTCCCCCCAAAAGTTACCTTTGAAACCAGTTTCAATATTATGTAAATGAATAGCTTTTGCGGTGAATAAATTAACAGGCCTGGTGGAAATGATCCTGGTGATTCTAATTTCATCTGTCTTCTTGAGTGTTTGCAAGGTAACAGCATCCCTCAACATTAGCAGAGGAGATAGGAGATAGGTTTTTTGCTTGAAACTGGATTCCACAGTACTCATTACACAAAATTAGACTGTAGTTGCTACACAGAACTAACGATGAGGCATGTAAACCTGAACAAATGGACAAGTATTGCAGAAAGTGTCACTCTTTTGCTATACTAATTGTTTGAGCTGGAAGGAACTGTGAAAGCCTATAAATTTAAAAAAAATCATATAAATATTTTAAATGGGCTGTGCTGAAGCAAAATACCAAATAATGTTTGAAGTATTTTAATCATCCTTATTAGCCTCAACAATTAAACACATTCATGAAGCTAGTATTGAGGTTGTACTCCATTAAATTATGAAGTACTCTACCAAACTGTAAGCCAAATGATTAGTAGAAATTGTCTAGATTAACGTCACAGTTGCTTCCCTATTTTATAATCAGGAAAAATAACAGATACATGACAGCCCAGTGACCTAGGACGCCAAGGAGACCCTCATTTCAAAGCCAAAATACACCATTTCCTTGCTGAGAACGCGCTGTCTCGGGGCCAGTCGGTGGTCATCTGCAAACTGGTGAACGGAGGAAACAGTGACGAAGATAAAGTTGTTTAGGTGTTTGTCAGTTCGTTTTCTGGTCTGTTGGAATTTTATGTGGTTTTTTTCCGGTTTTGATTTGACTCTGGATATGTTATATTTAAAGCTTTTCCTCGGTGTACCAATTTACAGTTGAACCTAAAAAAGTGAGTAGAGATTTTGGGAGCATACAAGCATGCAGGGCTTTCATTAATTTGAGTGTGGGGTGAAAGTTTTTAAAAATCAGAATTTATGCTTACTTCGGCTTCATGACAATAATCGGGTAAATTCGACATCTTTGTGTTTAATTTTCTGTCATCACTATGCTCGGCTTCTAGAAAGGCTTCGGTCTTATCTCACTGCTCTGTAATCCTAGCAGCCGGAGATGATACTGTTAACATTTTGCTATATATCCTTTCGCTCTTTTTTTTCTGTGAGGTACATGCCGAATAGGACCCATTTAGAAATGAACTGCTTTGTATAAAATTTATATAGTGATGAAAGTTGGGTAGTTTTTGAAAATGTTTGTTTTCAAATTATACTTCACCAAAGATTTGCAAATGCTAACGTTTCTGTAATAATTTAAACCTAGAAAAATAACCAAGAAAACAAACTGTGCTGAGTAACAAATACGGTCGGATACCCAGAGCTGTTGTTACCTGCGTTTGGAGGTGGAATCCCTGCCCCCACTCCCCAAAACACCGAAACCCAAACAACATAGTTAAAAATTGATATGAGTAAAGACAAGATTGTTTCATTTAAGCATACCCCCCGACACCTTTTGAGTGTTAAATTCAGAGAGATGTCTTCTTTGCCACTTCTTGTCTATTGGCAGAGACTCTAAAATTAATTTCCAAAACTGGGTTGGAAGAGTGAACAATTACTATATTTGAAATGGGCCAAAATGATTTGACGCACAGTTTTGAAACAGTAGAATGAACAAAACTCATGAGCAGCCGATCACCGTGCTGTCTATGGAAAATTTGCGGCAGTTTACCCTCTTGTATGCACCTGTCCTCCAGGGTAGTCAGAACACCAGTGTGGCACAATGACGTCGTGTCCCGTGGGTGCCCCACATAACCCTTCCAGCCACTGTTCCTTCACAGATGCCCTTCTGAGTGACAGAAAGAAATAAGGGAGACCCCTGCCTTCACCTCGATTGGGGGGTGAGGTGGCCTTTGCTGGTCCACAGGGTGTTGGATGGCTTTTAACTGACTAATGAGAAGCTCACACCCTGTGGGAAGAGGGCTCCGGGATCACTGTGGGTTACTCAGAGGCCTCCCGTGCAGAGAGAGGCTGATGCAGTGAATCCACAGGAAGGGAAGGGCCTGCGTGCCCTCCTGCCCTGCGGAGGTGAAGGCAGCGTGAGGCCTGCTGTGAGGATCAAGGCTCTTTGGTCTTGCCACCTCGGTTCTGGTTCTGAGGGATTCACAGATGCATCTGGGAGACACTTCCACACACCAGGAGGAGCTGGGGGCTGGATGTGGGGCGGAAGTAGGCCAGCTCCTGCCAGGAAGGCTGGGGGGAGGAGAGGCTGGGAGTGCTGGGTGCTCCGGGAGAGGCCATGAGGGAGCGGGCCATGCCCCAAGTTCTTCATTTTCAAGCTGGATTCCCCCATTTTGACTCACTTGAAAACTACCTTTATGATTTCCCCCCCTGAATACCATCTCTAATATTCCTCATTCTTCTTCAAATTGCTCCGCTCTCCAATGTCTGATACTCCCTTTAGCCTCATTCCAGACCACTGCAACTGCATGTTCGTGCCTTATTTTTTTTTCTGATGCATGTTAGAATAAACACATGGTTATTAAAATAAAAAGCATTGACTCCTGGCCCTCTAAAGTCACCTCGAGGCCCCCTAAGAGTCCATGCCCCCTCACTTTGCAATGCTGCTCTCACATCACCCTCCAGAAAGACAGGGGTTCAAGGTCACTGAGTGATTGTGGTGGAAGAGCCCAGGGCCTTGTGAGCTTAGGTATTGGAGTAAAACATGTGAGTTTTTAAAGGAATGCCCAGGAAATGCCTCAGTTCCTCCCCGATCCTCAGCGCCTAGGGTCGGGCAGAGAGAACAGCTTTAACTGCCACCTGGAAATGAGCCTAATGAGAATTTCCTGGCTTGAGGTCGCCCCACCCTAACGAAAACCTGTAACAGGACCCCCAGGCTCTCCTCAGATGTTTGGCAATTCTCTGTGTAACCGGTTCAGGCAGTGTCAAGTAGGAGCCAGGAAAACAGCGGCTGAGAAAGAGGAGAGGGAGGTGGCCGGAGGCTGGGTCAGAGCAGGCCAGTCTCTGATGGCTTGTTTTTCTCAGAAGAAACAAAGTTTGAAAATGGGTCTGTTTGTGCTCAACCTGCCCAGCAAGCCTCCTTAGCTCTACCAAGCTCTGCAGCCTCCTGCTTCTTTGTCTTGTACCATTTGCTTTTTCACTTTAATCCCTCTTTCGGAAATCTAATGCCCAGCAGCAGAAATCACATAAGCATGGGTGGTTTTATGCTGGCTAACATCCCTTCCTATTAATTTCCAGCTTGGATAAATTGCTGAGAAAATCCTAGCTTGACAATGACACTTGTTTGTGACTTTTTTTCCAGCCTGTTTTCCCTGTTCACTCACGCACAACACAGACGTTGCTCACTTAGGGCTTGAGGGGACCAGACACCTTTCTGAAAGTCCCCAAATCGCTTTCCTCCGCCTCCCTTCCTGAGAAAAGACCACACCCACACTTCGGCGGACGGTGAGAAACGTGCCTTTATTGGATGATTGTTAAAGGTGTTGTCTGCTGAGGGCCTCACAGGAGTCATTGGGGCACACCCACCTCCCAAAAGGACGGACTGTCTACTCTGTTACCTCGCTAGAATGCACGAGCATGGGGGGTGAGGGGGACAATAAATAAATTAGGGGGAAGAGGTGGGGTGTCCCATGTTCCTGGGGTTTCGGAGGCCTTCCAGCTGATTGTGTCTATCCCCATGGTCTGGGGTCTTTAAGAATGTACCATTTCCTGGAATTCTAGAACAAAAGAGGTGAGAACAAGGGTCAGTGGAGATACCTCAGGACTTTTCTGACCGGCTATGGCCAGTGAGCATCCTGAAGGGGAAAGGGAACAGGCAAACTGCCAGGTGATGGGCACGGCCCCGGAAGGGCACACAGGAAGAAATTGTGCCTGCCACTGGCTGCAGGTCCACGTGGTCTCATCCGCCCACAGGACCTGACTTCCCAAGCTTCTCTAGCTTTGCAACACAGCCCCTCGTGCCAGAACTAGTCAGTCCCCAGTCCTCTCCCTGGCAATGGGTGAGCTCCGTGCAAGGGCGATCAAAATCTGTGACCTCTGAACTTTGTGTCTGGTCAGTTTAAAATAGAAAGGGGAGGTTTTTGTCTGTTCTGTAGCTATGCTTTGCATTTTTAGGAAACATTTAATAGGGTGGGACTTTGAACTAACTTTTCTCTTTGAACCCTATAACCATACCCCCAAAATTTACATTGCTAAAAGAGAATAATAATAATAACAACAATAACAATACTAAGTGATGATGATGATGATGATGTGTGGATGCTATAGATAGGAATTGAAAAGTGGGGATTTACTTCATATTTGTTAGTAAGCTTTGCCCATTTGGAAGTCTTTCATGGTCAGGTTTAAGCATATCGATCTTACCTTGCCTAAACTGTCTTTTCTGAGTTACTTTTAGAAGCTACATTAACTCCCAATGTGGAAGAGATAGTGGCATCATTTTGAGTAGGTTTTTAAAATAAGGATCCAAAGTAGCAGTTTTAATTTCAAATTAATGCCACCATAAGGAGAACACAGGAGTCCTCCTGCGTTGGCGAGCACAAAGGAGCTGAAGAGTGCGCAGGCAGTGTGACACAACCAGAGTAAAGCCATTCCACAGCCTTGCAGTTATGCTCCCATTTGAATATTGGGCTCTGCACACAGAAGACTCCATAAATGGTGTTTGACTTGGTTTGTGTTCTCTGACTGATATTGCCCATTCGGTGGGCTAATATCCAATGGACATATCTGTTAAAACTCTTGGACGCTAAGAGGCTTTCCTGCTCTAGATGATAGACTCTCTGGTTTGGGACTGTCTTGAGAATGTCAGCCCTTCTCTTATCTAGAGGGGCTCAAGTACCTTGGGTGGAAATTCCTGACACTATTTTCAGGGTACATTAGGATGTCTTGTAAATAATTGGCCAGGCAACTAGCTAATGCCCTGGTTGGGTGAAGGATGTTTTCTGGTCCACAGACAGTGACCAGCGGGCCAGCTTCTATGGTACACCCCTGGCACTCTGTCAGGGTCTCTCCCCATATCATCTGCACCCTCACTTTCATCCCATTTTACAGGTGAGAAGACTGAGGCTCCATAAGGCTAAGAAAGGGGGCTTCGAACTCACATCCAGCTGGTCTCACGGCCACTGCATGCTCCCTGAGCTAGTCTCTTACACTAAGTGCAGGTGTGAACGTACCGTCAGCCCCAATTTTCCCATCTCCGTCGTTGTCTGCGGCCGCCATGAGGGACTTGGTCTCTGACTCGGTCAGCTCTCTAGCACCACTCTCAAACTTCTGGAGGAAAAACCTACAGAGCAACACAGACCGCAGGGAAGTTTCTGAGAGACCGCTCATTTCTCCGCTTGCCCTTGCTCTTTCTGTTGAAGCAAACGAACATTCCGTTCCCAGCAGGTTGTGGTAACCAGTCAAAGTCTCATCCAGCAAAGGGTTCATTCACTGAAAAAAGTATTGGTGGGCATTTTGTCTCTGAAAGTTTTTTCAGGGTTTTGTTAAGTCCATTTACCAAAGAAAACCCCTAAAACAAGTGAATTTTTGCACCTCCAGTCTTAGGCGCCTATGTTTAGATGTATGGCTAACTGACTCAGGTCCCTCCCTTTCTTTACTTTTTTGAAGATTTTATTTACTTATTTTTTAGAGAGAGGGGGAGGAAGGGAGAAAGAGAGGGAAGTGTCGTGAGAGAGAAGCATCGATCAGCTGCCTCTCGTGCGCCGCTGTCCAGGGACCTGGTGCACAACCGGGCGTGCGCCCTGACTGGGGTCCAACTGGCAGCCTTTTGGGTTGCTGGGTGACGCCCAGGCTGCTGAGCCACACCAGTCAGGGCTCCTTCCCTTTCTTGGGGCTCTGCTGAGTGATGGGCATCAAGGCTGGCCGTTGAAGAAATACTGAGCAAACTGGCCTCCCCTGTACCCCACCCCACTACTGATGTTGGGATACCAGGCAGACTTAGGACAAAACTTACTTAAGCTCTTCTTCATCCAGGTATCCGCTCTGGTCGTTGTCTATGAACCGAAAAACATCCTTCACCTGACTGGCCGACATCTTGGAGAGGCCTGATGTCTGGAAGAATTTTTGGGGTTCAAAAGTATCTGGGTCTGAAGAAGAGAGAGCGGGTCATTCTGGTGCCCATTGGATCCCACCCTGTGTTTGGGCCAAGGCACTGAAGACATGGGTTATTAAAAAGACTTCTCATCGTATCATTGAGCTACAGGGATGCTCTACTTAAAAGAAAAGGGTTTTTTTTTGTTGTTTGTTTTTTGTTTTCCAAAGACAAAAGGGCTGTGGCTGGTTGGAGATTTTTAAGCAGCCAAGACTGCGCATCATCTGGCTGCCGCCACTCAGCCTTCCCTCTCCACTCGATTTGTCCCTCTGCGCCCCCCCCCTTGTCCCCCCACCTGGCCCAACTTACAGGCTGTGTCTCCAAGACGCCAGCACCACTGGCCTAATCGACAAGGGGACGGCAGCCACTGGGGTCAGACGGCTGCACGGCAGCTGCCGGTCTCCTCCCCCCGGTCAGTGCCTTTGGCCTCCCAGAAAGGTCCCCATGTGCTCAGATTTCATATCCTTGTAGCCTTAGTTAATTAATAATGGTTTTACCCTCCGATCCCATGAATTTTCAGCAAAGTTCACATTTACTTTTCTGTGGCTTTGCCGGAAGGGCAAACGCATGAGAAAAACCCTCCTGCACCTCAGGTGTGCTTTACCTTGGCACTCCTGCAGGGCCGCCGCAATGTCGTCCGCACTGAGGACGTCTGTGATGCTCATTGTCCACCTGTGCACATGGAACGAGTGACATCTGGTAAGGGGCAAGCAGGAGCATGCACGGCTGGGGGCAGTGCCCCCTCTTTGGCTCACGGAAACTGTACATTTGTTGAGAATTTTTCATATGTGACAAGTGTGGTATTAAGTGATGAGACAGAATATCCAAATGAAAACCAAACACTGAAAAGATCTCAGTCCCCTTTGTCTCAGGGCCCTCTCCTGGATATGCCCCAACGATGAAATTAGAAGTGCCACCTAAAGACTGACTTGGTTTCCTTTCCTTATAAAAAATATATTTATATGATTGATCACTATAGAAGCCTCCGCACACCGTTCAGAAGTCAACCATGCTACGACCGTGGTCGCGTTTCCCTACACCAGCCAGAGTAACACGTGTTGCAAACTCCAGTGGAAAGAGCAGAGCTTGGGCTGCATGCGGACCTTCTGTGGAGGAGATGCCACTTCCCCTGAAGGATGGGAATCAGAGACATGACAAGCCTGTCTGCCGGGCCCGAGTCCTCCCAGGTGTTAGCTCCGTGGGGAAAGAGAAATCTGAGCACGGCATGCACTGGCCTGACAGGAACGCACGTAGGAAAGAAGAGCCTGGGGTCTGGTAGGACCACTAGCTACTCACCGTTTTAGAGTTTCCCCCAAGAAGAATCAGAAAAAAGAGTTGAAGGAGCAAAAAAACGGATGTGCTTTTGCTGCCTTACTGACCTACCTTATATAGGATTGAAAAAGTGATAGTAAGAACCTCTTAGATTTCCTCTTCAAGGATCAAGTGGATGGAGCTCGGGTGTCTTGCCTTGCTAACTAAACCTCGTGTTTTTTTTTTTTTTTCTATTTATATCTCAAGGGAATGTGGGTGGGAACAGCCAATTTTTTAAAACAAACCTCGACAAACCTTAACTAAGGTTTCAATTCTGCAAATGAACCCCTCTGGTGAAGCATGGGGAAGATACTAGAGGGCCTGGTAAAGAGGAGGCAGAGGCCGAAAGGAGGTAAACACATGTCGGGGTACTCCGTCAATGACCAAGGGCACCCCACATGTTAGTGGCTGCTGCCTGAAGCAGATCTGTCGTCAACCCCTGAAAAACCGTGGCCATGTGAGGCCAGCCTCAGAGTTGAGACTCGAAGTCCGTGTGTCACGGGGACTTGCCGGACTTGTCCAACAAACAGATGGCCCTGGGTAGGTGACTTTCCAAAAAAGTTTTGACTTCGGTATCTCCCAGCTGTATCTGAAATTGCACACCCCAAAAAGGCAATAAGGGGGAACCACCAACCCTTCCTAACCCCACAGCTAAAACCTGCAGAAAAAACATGAGGCCCAGACTTGAGGCTGCAAGACGATTCTCGCTTTCAGCCAACCTGAATTGCGTCCCCTGTATGGCAGGGCTGTGCTAGACTTTTTTTTTTAATTGTGGTAAAAACACATAACGTGCAATTTATAATCTTAATCATTTTTGAGCGTGCCTACAGTACGGTGGCATTAACTCTCTGTGCGTGGCTGCACAACAGATCTCTAGAACTTTCCCCTCTTTCGAAATTGGACTTTCTCTTGAACTCACTGAACAAGAGCTCCCCCTTCTCCCTGCCCCCAGCCCCTGGCAACCACCGTTCTACTCTCTGTCTCTTGGAGTCTGACTGCATTAGATCCCTCCTATAAATGCAATCATAGTGTATGCGTGTCTTGTTGTGGCTGGCTTATTTCACTGAGCATAATGTTCTCAAGGTTCGTGTCAGAATTTCCGCCTTTTTGCTGAACCTGCGTTTTTTTAAAGTCAAAAGCCATTTCCCTGTTGTGATCAGAAATATTCAGTGGCTTGAGAGTGGACAGTCAGGAGCTCCAGAGAGAGGCCTCAGACGCTGTGTGGTATAACCCGCACAGTCATCGTCAGTGTGCCCCCAATATGTCCCCTGCCTCCCCCGCGTCATCAGTGAGGAGGCTCTCGGAAACCCCGGCAGCGCTGTTTCACATGGATTTTAGAGAGGAGGGTGGTGAGGGGGAAGACAGAGAAACGTAGATTTGTTGTTGCAGCTATGTGTCCATCCGTTGGCTGATTCTTGCGTGTGCCTTGACTAGAGATGGAACTCGCCACCGTGGCGTGTGGGGGTGACACTCTAACCGCCCGATCCGTCCAGCCAGGGCCCCTGCAGCATTCCTTAGATTACCAAGCTTCAGGCCGGCACCCTTTCTGTCCCGCCCACATTATGTGCCCGGTACCCACTAGCACGGTGCCTGACCTGGTTAGGTACTCAATAATTAGTTGACGAGTAGAAACATAAAAACAACAAAAGGAACTTGAAAATAGGATTATCAGCCGGCATCCACTTGCCCACTCTTAGAAAACAGTTTCTGAAAATAAATTTCAAGAGTTTTGCGTTAGGTTTCTGACATTAAGTTTCCATGGAAACTCTGAGTCCTTTTTTTCCATGGAAGAGTGTATGATTGTCCATGGAGATTTAAAAAAAAAAACAACATTGAAAAAATCTGCCTGCTCAAATGAAAATAGCATATGGGTTAAACAAGACACTCCAGATTTTCATGTTGTTTTTCTGGGAGAAAATAAAGACAGCAGAGACCCGGTAAAAATGGCATTTGAATCAACAAGGTAGCCAAGATTATAACTTGAATTCCATATGTGCAATCTGGGGTAAAAATGTGGATTTTCTCACAAAAGGACAAATAATGTGCAATTCCACTGATAGGAGGTACCTGGGGCAGACAAGGTCACAGAGACGGAGAGTGGAAGGGTGGGTGCCAGGTGCTGGGGGCCTGGGGGGCGGGGATGGTGAGTACTTGTGCAATGGGTGCGGAGTTCTGTTTGGGGAGATGAACAAGTTCTGTGGTTGGATGGTGGCGAGGGTAGCACCGCCACGTGAAGAGCCACAGTTTTTACATTTAAAAATGGTTAAAATGGCAGGTTTTCTGTTTTGTGTATCTTATCGCAATAAAACGTGCTTGTTCAGTCGGCTTCATTATGTTGGCCGCCAACCGACCGCCCCCCCCAGGAAAGGGCAGAAGGCAGATCTGGAGGTCGATCTTAACTGGAGCCCAGCCGCGTCCTTGACCAGCCGCGGGACTGCGGGCCTGTTTCCTCTTGAAAGTAGGAGTAATGCACCTGCTCCGTCAACACTCCCAGGGTTCTTTTGAGGACCCACGGACCAAGTGCAGGTCTTCAAACATCTGGTGAGGTCTCAGAGTCCCCTGTTGAATCCCACTCCTGTCCTGGGGTCGCAAGAGGGTTGCACCTGTGCCCATTCTGCTGGATCGGTAGGGCCTCCCGGACGGGAAGGCGTGGATGCTGGGGTCAGCCAGCCACGTCTGCGGCGGGGGAGACAGGCTGCGTGTGTGGGCTTTCCTGCGGCCAACGGCCCCAGACTCAGATCACACTTGTGTCTCAGGTGTTTGATGCTGTTCCTGCAGATCCCCCTTTCCAGTCCAAATCCCCGATGTCGCTCTTACTCCCCCTGACTCCCTCCACCCAGAGACCCCACACCGATCCCCTACTGACTGCATAGCCCCGTGACTGCTCTGCCCATGCTGGCCTGACCCATCTCCTCACTCACTGGCCTGTCCTCAGTGTCATCGCTGCCTGTGCCCACCTTGTTGGTGACAAATCTCTGGAACATGTCTGAGGCCCACTTTTCAATGTGTTTGCCACTGGCTACTGTCTCAGTAGATGGCACCTCCTAAACATTCCTCAACTCCTTCTCCTTTGCACACTTCACTGTCCCCACCCTGGGGCAGGGAGCCGTCATCTCTTCTGGGAACAACTGCAGTGCATTCCCAGCTGGGCGACCCTCACCCAATTGGGCCGCCCTCCAACCTGGCAGGACGGATCTTTTTGAAGCCCACATGGGTTAGTTTCCCAGGGCCACCGTCACGAAGCACCACAGATGAGTGGCTGAGAACAAGAAAGCTATGGTCTCAAGTTCTGGAGGCCTGAAGTCTGACTCAGGGTGTTCAAGTCTCCCTCCGAAGGCTCTAGGGGAGGGTCCTTGGTGGTTTTTTCCAGCTTCTGGGGCGTGCTCACAGTCCTCGGCTTCCCCTGACTAGCAGCTGCGTCACTCCAGTCTCCACCTCTGTTGCTCAATGGCCACCTTCTCTCCCTTTGTGTCTGTCCTTTTAAAGAGACCCCAGGAAATTGGAAGGGGTTTAGGAGCTCCATGTCAGGAACCAGAGTCAAAGACCAAGTATTAGAATAAAAGGCCTTTCTAGTGCTTTTACCACTTTGGAAATCACAAGGGTTTTAGGAGCTGTGTGCCAGGAACTAGGGACAGAGACCAATATATATACATTCTAGTTTTGCTTTTTTTTTTTTTTTAAACTGGAGTCTTTTAAAAAGATTTTATGTATTTGTTTTTAGAGAGAGGAGAAGGGAGGGAGAAAGAAAGGTAGAGAAACATTGATGTGGAAGAGAAACATTAACTGGTTGCCTCTCACGTGTCCCCAACCAGAAACCTGGCTAGGAACACAGACATGTGCCCTGACTGGGAATCAAACCGGCAACCTTTCAGTTCGCAGGCTGGCGCTTAATCCACTGAGCCACACCAGCCAGGGCAATATGTATACATTCTGTTATCTCACATCTACACAATGAGATCCCAAGGGCTCTATGACATATACACTCATTTTATATTTATTACTTCCACATCAGTAATATTTATAGCCAATTATTTAAATTAATGACTTTTATTCCTTGTGCCAGACACATAAAAGGCACTCCATAATAATTTATTGAGTAAATGAATACGAAACTCGATGTTGTAAGAGCTTGGATAAATTCCCCAAGGTCTGATAGCTGGGAAAGGCAGAGCAGGGCTGGGCTCCCACGTCTCCTGACTATCTATCATTCAAGGCCGTGTCTGGATGACAACATGAGGCTTTAGTACAACCTCCTAGACTTGGAGCTGGCTCTGACATCTGAGGTCTCCAGAACTCCTGGGTACAGCACCTCTTCCTGGAAGTTTGTCTTTTTGGATGGTTTTCCCTGGGGTCTGATTCTCGAGGGGATGTCTACCCAATTCAAGGAGCCCCTCCTCCCGGCACCAGCCTCATGGGGAAGGGCAGACAGAGAAGAGGGGGCCTGCGGCAAGAGCAGCATCCCTCTCTCCTGATGTTGGGTTTAGTTGCGATTTCTCCTTAATTAACTCACTTAGTGCCCATTACATGTTACCTCCAGCCCAGCCGTAAGTTGAGACGGTGATGCTCACATTTCTCGTTCATGAAAAAATCAGCCTTCTGGAGCATTTTGTTTCTTTTCTCCTCTAACATTTCATACATGTCTAAGCAGTTTGGGGCTCCCCTAATAGTTTTGCCCGTGGTCAAAAATCCATAAATTGATCAAATAAACGAGTTGGTCAGATGGCAAAAAATCCAAGGACAGGTTTTTTTAAAAAAATGTTTTATGGATTATGCTATTACAGTTGTCCCAATTTTTCCCCCTTTGCTCCCCTCCACCCAGCACTGCCTACTTCCTCAGGCCACCCCCATCCCCTTGTTCATGTCCATGGGGCGTGTGTATAGGTTCTGTGGCTGCTCCATTCCCTATGCTGCACTTGACATCCCCGTGGCTATGCTGTAACTACCTATTTGTACTTCTTAATCCCCTCACCTCTTCACCCATTCCCCCACACCCCCTTCCCATCTGGCAACCGTCAAAATGCTCTCTGTAGCCATGGTTCCAAGGATAAGTCTTTAGTGAAAAAACAAACAAACCCAGGAGCTTCTTGTCAAGAAGTCCTTGAATATGAAGGCCCAGGGGGCACAGCGGGGGGTGGGAGGCTCCCAGCTGCTGACACAGAGTGGGCTGCGTGTGGGCTGTGGCTGTCGTAGTGGCTGCTTTTCACAGCATTGGGGGGAGGGTGTGCTCGGGAATCCCAGTTTTTCACTGGGGGAAGCTGGAGCGGAGCGGCTGGCTTGTGTGGCAGTTGCAACATTGTAGGACGCTGCCAGCCCGTTCTCCAAAGAACAGTGAACTCAGGAGGGGAAACCTGTTGTCCCAAGAGAACCGCCGGGCATTTGGGCAGCACCTTCCTGTTCACTCAGAGGCAGGCCGTTGGGCAGTGAGGGAGAGTCCAGTTCCCCACACCCTCGCCAACACTTGGCGTGGTCGGTCTTCTCAGTCTGGGACCTTTTCCTTGGTGTGCAGTGGCATCTCGTGGTGCTTTGAGCCTGCGTTTCCCTAACGACTAATGATGTGAAGTATCTTTTCTTGTGTTTATGCTATAGACTGAATGTTCGTGTCTGCCCCCTCCCTGCCCCTCCATTCTCTGTGGAAGTCCTATGTTGATGGTATTAGGAGGTGGGGCCTTTGGTAGAGGATTAAGTCATAAGGGTGGAGCCCTGATGAATGAGATTAGTGCCCTTATTAAAGAGACACCCCCCCCCAAATCCCCCCTCCACAGAGCTCCCTCGCCTCCTTCTGCCACTTAAGGAAGCAGCAAGAAGCTGGCCGTCTGTGAACCAGAAAGTAGGCCCTCCCCAGACGCCAAATCCGCCTGTACCTTGACGTCATTCTGCCTGATCTCTAGAACTGTGCGGAAGAAGTGTCTCATTTTTAAGCCCCCAGCCCATGGTACTCTGTTGTAGCAGCCTGAATGAACTAAGAAAGCTTCTTTGCCATCCATATTGTGAATTAATTTTAAAGATAGGATCAATAACTGCATGTTTATATGTCAATGAGGAAGATTCATTAGGCCATGAAAAACTGACGATGGGGGAGAGGAAGGGGACAGTCATGGGGTGCTGTCTGCGAGAGAACGAGAGGGGTGGGGTCCCGCCACACAGGGCTGAGCTGGAAGAGGTAGGAGGTGGCCGGTTCGCCTTACAGAAAAAGGTGAGAGGCAGAGTATGTGGGCTGCAGAGGCTGCTCATGGGCAAACAGGGTCTGGGGGGCTGAAGCTTTCTCCTGATGGGCTCCATTTCCCCAGCGAGGGAGGGAGCGGGCCGGCTGCTGAGAGTGAAGGCGCGTCGGGCTTTGAGGAGAGAGACAGTGGTCTGGGGAAGTGAGGGAGAGCGAGAGAGAGCTAGGGATGTGCAGTACGGTTTCCTAGAAGGAATTTTAGTTGCAGGAGAAATTTCAGACTTCAACGACCTGCAAACTGTGACAGGCGCTGTTGGTAGTTTGATACCAATGGCCATGACCTGGAGTTCTCATGGACCAAGTTCGGTGTCGCCACGACCCAGCCACCTGATCTGGCCGCCCAGAGCCTCCCTGTAAGTGCCGAAGGTGTTTTTTGGCCGGTGTCAGCACCGCTGAGCGGTATGATTCGCAAATGCCTGAATTATTCATGTTTTCGACCTATTCTAATGAGAACTTTGCCCAAAAGGCTAAATTATTCAGCATCTGGGTGCGATCTGGGAGGATGCTGTCCAGAAAGCTGGGACACCGTGCGTGTTCTTGCTGGTTTTGTTTCTTGAGTTAAGCCTTTGCTCATGATTCACAATTGTTCCCCAAATAAAAGCGGTGGTGCCAGGTGGCATTAACATCACAGGACCCAGAGGAGAAGAGGGAACCCCGACTTACTAGACAGGGGGGAGCACCAGTCCTTACCTGGCCCCAGAGCCAGCGCTTTGTAGAACATCGTGAATGTGGTGGACGGTGGTCACGCCATTCCCTGAGCTTCTCGGGCCGAGGCGGGGTTTTATTTAATGAGCATAAATGACTCTAGCAACAGAAGAAAGTTAAACTCGGGAAATAGAACACGTCTGACAGCACCCAGGGGCTCAGGAGAGCTGTTCAGCACTTGAGCAACACCCTGTGCATTTAGAGAAAGTGAGGTTAGCTCTATATTTAAATAAATAGATACGGACAATCCCGGAATCCTCGGCTGTCTTATGCACTTTTGGAAAACAAAAGCAATGCACACACCTAAATGTGAGGTAAATAGGCCAATCTTTTAAGAATGGAATAATTGTGTCTTTCGTTCTCCACTTGAGTAAAATTTTTAATTGCTTCCCATATCTGCAGGGCAACTTGAGACTGTTCATAAATTTGTATGTGTCTGTGCAAAGTTTTCTATATCAGTAACAGTGGGCTTTCCCTGTTTGTATTCAGGAATTTCTAAGGATGTTGGGTATTGTTAAAAGAACAGGTCATATGAATATTGAAGCATTTACAGGTGACGACATTCTGTCTGGGATTTGCTTTATTGTCCAGCACTTACAAGGCGGGGGGCGGCGGGGGGGACTGGGAGCAGGCGGAACATGGATGCACAGCAGTTACTCAGATGTTTATTCTCTCTACTCTGTGTACATATTCAGAGTACATTTTATGAGATCAAGTTTAAAAACACACCGTAAGATCCTCTTCTAACCTGAATTTGGAAATCAGCAGGTTATACTTTCTGACCTAAAAGGAAACTCACACGAATTTCCTGTTTCTCTGACTTCACGTTGCAGTGGTTCCTGACAGACCCAAACCAGAGGAAGCAGGGTCTCGAGGGGCTGTTTGAACGCCCGTGCTCCGCTCACAACAGCTGGAACACGGAAGCAGCCCACATGCCCGTGGACAGATGGCTGGATCCGCACACTCTGGTCCACGTGCATAGTGGGTGAACCTTGAGGACATGATGCTAAGTGAGATGGGCCAGTCGCAGAAGGGCGAATACTGTATACGCCCCCTTATAGGAGGTGCATGGAATGGTCAATGCCCTACAAACAAAAAGTAGAATGCCGGCTGCCAGGGCCTGGAGGGAGGGAAGACTGGGATTCTCCGTGCAGACAAGTAATCAGTTACGTGTCTGCAGCCAACATCTGTGAATTGTAAAAGATTTGTAAGATGCTACATCTGGTGTCAAATATTAATAATTCGCCGCTCTAGGGGGTGCAGTTAACCACACAAACGGCACACAGACACGTGTTTCCGGACACTGAAGCTTTGGCAGAGTCCCTCTGGGTCTCAGAAGCCTCCGGGAAGCACACGCGTGCAAATGTTTTTGAGCACCTGATTCACGGACTAAGATCTCTCCTCAAGGGAAGACCACCGGCCTCCCCTGTGGGACCAGGGCAGGGATGGGGGCCCGGCAGAGAGGTGATCCTGTCTTTTTTTTTTTTTTAACTTTAAAAAATTGTGACAAAATGCACATAACATCAAATCTACCATCTTAATCGTGTTAAGCGTGCAGTTACGTGGCATTAAGCACACTCACGTGGTTGTGCAGCCCTCACCACCGTTGTCTCCAGGTGGTTTATCACCCCGAACCGAGACTCTGTCCCCACAAAACGCAGCTTTCCCATGGCTCCCCCAGCCCTGGCACCCACCCTTCTACTGCACTTCCTGCCTGTGACCTTACCTACTCTGGGCAGCTCATGTCACACGGGGGGGGGGTGGGGGAGTCACACAGATTGGTCCATTTATCTCTGGCTTGTCTGACTTAGCACAATGTCCTCAAGGTTCACCCATGTCGTGGCAGGATTTCCTTTTAAAGGCTGAGTCATAGTCCATCGTCCCAGGGGTGGAATCGCTGGACCTGCTTTTGCTTTTGAAGTGGGTGGGTGGAGGGCGGGGAGCCGGGCTACCTCAGCGCCAATGCTGGCATGCAGCCGGTGTGCGGTGAGTGATTACTTCCTCACCTCTGGGAAGCCAGGTTTCCTCAACCGTGAAAAGGGGTGATGATTATAATAGTAGTAATGACAGGGTTGTTCTGAGAGATATTTAAAATTATACATTTTGTATATTGGACGGTGTCTGGTCCCTCTCCAGCTTTCCATCATTTTCTCCTAGTTTTTGCTGCAAAATTCAGAGGCAAGGGACGCATGCATCCACCGTCCACCAGGGGTCGCCGCTGTCCGCGGTGCTGAACCCCGGCCCGGAGGCGCCAGCCTCCCACCTCCATCCCCCTGCTCCACTTTGCCCCTCAGCATTCGGAAAAACACCTCCAGCTGGCTCCCCTCACGCAGTCCCTTTTTACTGTACAGTTCTGTTTGCCTTGTCGTTACTTTCACTTGGAAACAAGAACGTCCCAAATTATCCAGGCTAGATTATCTTATCAGACCCCTCGCCCCTCCCTCCCCCCAGGGCACTCCCTTCTGCAGGAATTGGGGCCCTCCTGTTGGCCTGTTTATCAGGCCCAAGTGACCTGCTGCTGCAGGTAAAGTGCCACATCCCGGTCCCCCTTGAGGGCCAGGTGAGGGCCTGTGTGGGAACGTGTCCCCCTCTCGGTTGGGACAGCTGCAGTGAATCTTGGGCCCTGGGGCCAGAGGATTCCTTCCTGATTCGAAAGTTCTTCAGGAGACAGTGCAGCGGTGACTCCTGCACTGAGCAGGGGTGTAGCGTGCTTGTGTCCCCAGGGCCTGAGCTGACATGGCCCCGGGAGAGAGGCCCACACCACTGGGGCCCCTCTAAGGAGGGGACAGCAGAGTCCAGGGCTGTTTGCCAGGCCAAACGTGGGCTCAGTGTGGCAGCTACTCTGACCTTTCAACAGACTCTAAAAATACAGATTTTTTTGATACAAAATATCCAAAAATTTCAATATGGGCAGTTACAATGTTTTTCAAACTCTGTGTGCATCAATCAAAACCCTCTCCAAGCTGGTCTTGGCCTGACGGGGCCAATTTGCAGCCTCTGATGGAGTTCTGTTAAAGACACCGGTCAGCGGCTGCTGGTAGATACCACGTAGCATTGGCCATGGGGATGACCTGGGTTTCCAGCTGCCCAGGTGCTCTGTGGTGCTCGCCTGCTCAGGAATGGACCAGGACTCCTGGCTTCCCATATGGGGAGGTGAAAGGGGGTGTCCTTTGTCTGTCTCCCCTCCCCCAGGACCCAAGCTGAATGTGCAGTTCAGACAGGTCATAAGCCCCACTTACAGGGGTGGGCCGAAGTTGTTTCTATGGAAAATAATACAATAATTAATAAATGACACAAGAATACACTCTGTGAACCTACTTTTGCCTACCCCATATATCCTATTTCCCTGAGCTGTCCGGCCTCGCTGCTTCTCCTGGAAGACTTTCTGCCTGAGCAGCGAGAGACACTTGCTAACTGCCCTGGGCTCTTACAAGTAAGGTGCACACAGGAGGGCACCCCAGTCGCCCCAAACATCAACTGCCAGTTGCACACTGACAGGGCAATTGCCCTGAGAAAGGTCAGCCCCCCTCCCCCACCCCACCCCCCGCTGACACAGATGGGAGGGGTGGGGGGGCAGACCGTCCCTCCTAGTGGGCAGGAGGAGGCCGTGCCCTCGCAGTACCAGCAACGGGAGCAAGAGGCTGGGCCTGGGAGGAAGGAGTGTCCCTGGGGGCCCCTGGGTCAGAAAGTCTGACACTCAGCTCTTCACACCCACCCAGTGCGTGTGATCACGGCTGTGGGCTCTGAATGGAAGCGCTCAGCAGAGGGCATCTGCAGGTGCTGACACGGGAACTCACCTGCCTGGCTGACACCTGTATGCAGTTCTGAGCCAGACACTCTGCCCCCGCCATGTGTGCCAGGGGACAGAACTTCTCGTGGGGGCCCCGGTTTGTCTTGGCTTCTGACCCCAAGCAGGTCACTGGGTCAAATAGTCCTGCGTAGGTAACCCATGTCCCTCATGCAGGGGTGTGACATGCCGAGGGTGGCTCCCCCGGCACACTTGCCCCCCAGACTTAACTGCCATGGAATGAACAGAGTCCAGTTGTAACGAGGATGATGCAGCCCACCTCAAGGAAGGCCTTGGCTCCCGGTCAGTCTGAACCCAGAAAGGATGCTTCAGGACCAGCCCACAGGAACAGGGCACAGTTTGGGGGGCATGGCCAGGGTGGCCGGGAGGGAGACCCAGACGGAGCAGGGAGAGAGCCGGCAAAGCAAGTCACCTAATCGAGAGTCTGGGAGACAGGGCGCCGTCTTCTGATCCCTGGGGGAGTCACACCCCCCAGGGACCTTTAGTGCCAGGTTTCTCCTTTGCCCACAGGAGCATGTTGGGTTACGGTTGTGTGTGTGTGTGCTGGGGTTAAATTCACAGAACATAACAATCCTTTTAAAGTGTACAATTCTGTGGCATTAGTACATTCATAGTGTTGCTCAACCACCAGCTCTGTCTAGTTCCAACCCATTGTCATCGCCCCAAAGGACACCCCACACCAGGAACGCTGTTGTTCCCCATTAGCCCCCATTCTCTCTCCCATGACACCCACCCATTCCTCTCTCTGTATAGAGATTTGCCCATTCTAAATATCTCGTATAAACAGACTCATACACTACTTGTCCTTTTGTGACTGGCTTCTCTCACCTACATAGTGTTTTCCGGGTCCACCCGCGCGGTAGCTCGGGCAGAATGACACTCGAGTGTGCGTGTACACCTCGTGTTGTTTTTCCATCCGTCCCCCCGGCGGGCGCTCGAGCGGCTTCTGCCTTTGAGCTGTTGTGAACGATGCACACGAGTGCCCATTTGCGAGGTGGTTCTCAGTGCTTCGGGGCACCACCTGGAAGCGGAACGGCCGGGTCACACGGTGACTCTATGTTTAACTCCCGCGGGAGCTGCCGGACTGTCCCGCACAGTGCCCGCACCAGCACCGGCCACATGCGGAGTGAAATCCGTGTCCTCGCCACCGTGGCGGGCAGGAAGGGATTCGGGGTTCGTATAAGATGAGTTTGGCATACACTCCTGAAGGAAATCATATAGGGTATCTTCTCCCAGAGCAGTCAAAGCATCCATGTCCAGGGGCCGTCATCACGAATAGATGTTTTAACGTGAGCTGTCTCTGGGCATGCCGGGTGCCAGCAGCAACCCCGAGCTTCAGGTGGATTGACAGACTGGCCATGGGAAGCAGAGGGACAGTCTCACTTCCTTCCCCAGAATATAAGCTTTCTGTGATTTACAAAGAGGCTGCGAGTGAAGATGTCAATACAGCAACAATAACACAGCGTCTATCGAGTGCTTCGCCGCGTGTCAGACTCTGGGCCTCTACACTGTGTGACACAGCTGTTTTTGTCTCCACTTCACAAATGGCAGTGGCTGTTTAATGAGAGTTAAGTGGCTGTTCCGTGTTCCTGGGGTTAGTAAGTGGCTGAGCAGAGGCGGAACCTGGGCGGTCTGAGACCAGGGCCCGTGCACTTAACCCAGACCCTGTGCGGCCTCTGGAGAGAATCCACTCCTGATCATCCGGGTGCCCCGGGAGGAGCTGTGGTCTCCGTGCAGGAAGCAGGGCCTGCAGGGCTGGGAGCCCAGCCACGGCCCCGGGGTAAACCTGTCCGCCTGGAGCCTCTGTTTCCTCACCTGAAAGCAACAGGGTTGGGATGAGTGACCTAAGTCACGTCCTCTCTGACACCCGAGGACACTCCCCATGTGGGGGAGAGAGCAGACCCCTCACGTTTGCAGCTGGACAGAGCAGTGTCGATGTCCTGTGGTGAGACAACGCCGCTCATCACCATGGCTGAGCTAAGAAGCAACAAGCAAGAATGAGTCTGTGTCCTGGCGTCCCCAGCTGCTCTGCTAACACTGGGAACCAAAGCCAACCCTGAGAGTCCGGGGTCTGGCGAGGAGGGAGGCATCCTCCGAAACAGGGGAGCGAAGGATGGGAGGAAAGCCTCGCCTCCTGGGCCCGCCCCTGTGCCGGCCGTCCACACACAAGGCCCGGTCACAGGAATGCACTCGGTCACCAGCTCTCGGACTCTGAATCCAGTCCAACACCCAGTCTGGACACAGCAACTTCTGTTCTCGTTTTAATCAAGAAGAGCGCATCCCTGGACCTCGCTGCCACCACTGAGCTCATGCTTTGGGAATGGGTGTTAGGCTTGCAGCCACGGCGGAGGGGAGGTGAAGCTTTTCTGCTTTGTCACTGTGACTCTTCTCCCAGGAAGCCAGAAAAAGCCATGCTGGGAAGGGGGTTCTGCCTGGGAATGCCTGGGGTCACCCCCAGAACGTGGGTCTCAATGTGGCCTTTTTGTGGAACTTGAAAAAGCTTATCTAATTAAGAGATTAGAGAACATCCAGATCCCTTCGTGTTTGGCCAGGACAAGCCCCCTTTTCTCCAAGGAACTAACACATGTCTCTGGAGGGAGGAATCAAAGAAAACAGGAGACAGGGATGAGGGTGGGGCCCTGGGGGAGCCGCATCCCCTCCCTGGATCTGCGCCAGAGAAGCCTTATGTGAGATATTTCAAATTTTACGTGGAGAAGGTATTATGGGTAACCCATGTATTCCTCGGGTAATGTAATCTCAATTTTTAAAGGACCCCTCCGTTGAAAACCGTGGTTTTTCCCCCTGCAGGCCTTAGAAATGTCCTGATCGGCAGGTCACTGTGTCCTCAAACGTGTTCTCTCTTTCTCCAGTTTTCTTCATCCACCTTGTATCTCTGAAATTTTCTTATGCGTTGGTTCACTTTGGCAGGGGCTCTGTCTCCACCTGTTAGAAGGTAACAATAACATCATCATTCTAAGTACTTTGTACGTAAATTAATTCATTGAAACATCTCAACACGCCCTAGGAGGGACTGTTCTGTTACATTTCCCCATCTTCCAGATGAGGACGCTGAGGCCCAGAGAGAGAAAATGATTTGCTCAAGGTCCCAGCGCCAGGAGTCCTACTCAGCCACATACTCCAGAGTCTGGCTCTTCGCCTCCAGCCACGCTGTCGCTGGGACAGCATTAGTGGCCCTGGAGACAGGCCTCGGAGCTTAGTGCTCTTTCAGGGCAACAGTGGGACTCCCAACTTCCCTTTGGGTGCACCTGGGTGGGGCCCCCTAGGTGCTCGAGAAGCTGGGTGCCCCCTCCTGTGGGATTTCTCACTTTCACGCAACCTTAGCTGCGTCCAGATGCAGACCTGGGGTCCTGGCCCCTGAATGGGGCTGCTGTCACCTGGCCGCACGGACTCATTGTTTCTCGTTATTTTTATCTTGAGAGAATGCATATAGTAGTTGCAGGTGCAACAGGGTAAGCGGCTAGATCTGGGCAAAGTGCACAGCCAGCCTGAATTTCTTATGATTTAAGCAGAAACTTTCAACTTCTCCTCCAGCCCAGATCCAAGGGCAAAGACAAGTGCTGGGCTGCACCCCAGGATGCAGGCTGAGCCAGGCTGAGCAGCAGCTGACTGCCGTGGGGAGCAGCGGAGGGTCCAGGGGATGTGCCGGGGGTCCCTGCCATGTGCAGGCAGTGCCTGGGGAGGAATAACCCTGTGCTCCGCAGCTCGTATTTTGTTTTGGGGTAAAATGAACAGAAACAGTGTAGACTCCGATATTTAAGGGAAGCATTTTAAAGGACAGGACTTCCTCTTTGTGAAGGGTTGTCCCCTCTTTGTCAGCAGAGGGTGCCCCGTCTCTCAAGCCCTCCAAGAATGCCTGCCAATGTCTGCCCCTGAAGCTACTCCCTGACCCTCGGGTTGGCAGATTTCCAGTTCCCTACTGGATTTATGAATGGGAAGCTTGTGCTTAATTTTTCAGGTTCAATGGGTTCTTTTTAACTTTAAATTTTTTTCTTTTTAATTGCGTTAAAATACACATACCATGAAGTCTGCCACCCGAGCAGTTTGCGGTGCACGGTGCAATGGTACCGTTCCCAATGTAGAGCGGCATCGCCACCGTCGGTCCTCAGAGCTCCTGTGAATCTGAAGCTCTGCACTTGTCCCACAGCCGCCCCCTCCCCGCCCTGCAGCCCCCCTGCTACCACCACTCTGCTTTCTGTCTCCGTGAACTTGACAACTTTGAGTGTTTCACGCAAGGACAGCCATACGCTATTTGTCTTTTGTGCCTGGCTCACTCACTGAGCACAATGTCCTCAAGGTTCCTCCTTGCTGTGGCCTGTGTCGGAATTCCCTCCCTTTTCAAGGCTGAAGAACATCCCATTGCATGTATAGATCGCATTCCGCTCACCTATTCATTCATCAGTGTTCAGTTGGGTCGCGTCCCCACTTTAGCTGTTGTGAAAAACGCTGCTATGAACATGTATATACAGGTATCTCTTTGAGAGCCTGCTTTTAATTCTTTCAAGGCTATGCCTAGAAGGGGAACTTCTGGGCAAAGTGATAGTTCTATACAGTGGCTGCACCATTGTCCACTCCCAACAGTGGCACACAGGGCTCCAGGTGCTCCACAACCTCGCCGACACTTGTCATTTTCTGTTTCTTTTAAATACAGTAGCTGTAGTAACGGATGTGACGCGGTGTCTCACTGTGGTTTTGCCTTGTGTTGCCCTAATGATCAGTGATATTGAGCATCTTTTCGGATGAGATCGGCGTGTCCAGGGCGGGATGGCTGCAGACTCGAGCATCTTTTCTTGTGCTTATGGGCCACGCGTATATCTTCTTGGGAGAAATGTCTATTCAAGTCCCTTGCCCATTTTTAATCAGATTTTTTTGTTATTAAGTTGTAGGAGCTCTTTATGTATTCTGGATATTAGCCCCTTATCAGCTATATCTACCCGGTTCCACAGGTTCCCTTCTCACTGTGTTGACAGCGCCCTTTGATGCACAAAAGTTTTCACTTTCGAGGCGTTCCAATGTGTCCATGTTTTCCGTGTGGCCTGTGGTTTGGCTTGGTCTTTGAAAACCCTGCTCCCGTCCCTCCTGAATGACAGCAGTGACTTCCTACCTGGTCTCCACGCTCCCGCCCCGCCTGCCTGTCTCCCCGGCTCTGCCACAGAGCAGCTCTCATGGCAGCCCAATGTCCTTTAGGAGCGGAAGCCTTGGACTGAAGTTCTGACTCATGCTACACCGTGGAAGCAGCGTGAAAACATTATGCTGAGTGACAGGGGACAAATAGTGTATGATCCCATTCATATAAAATACCTAGACTAGAGGAATTCCCCCTCGGGAAGTAGACTAGAGGGTGGCGGGTGCTGGGCTGGAGACAGGGATAGGGGAGGCATTGTTTAATGGGTACAGAGTTTCTGTCGGGGGGAAGAAACGTTTTGGGAATAGCTAGTGGACACGGTTGTATGATATTGTAAATATAACGAATGACACTCAGTTGTGCACGTAAAGATGGCAATGTGGCAAATTTTAGTTACATATATTTTACCACTCTTTAAAAATTAATAATGGACCCAAACCCCTTGAATTGAGCACTTTAAATGGGTGAATTGTATGGTACATGAATTATATCTCAATAAAGTCCTCTTTAAAAAAAAAAAAAAAAAAGAAGCCTGCCTGAGCTCAGCGCCCTCCTGGGCTGTATTTTAACCTGACCAGGCCCTTGGTGGCCAGCCACCCCCAATACCCTCTGACCCCCTGCCCCTACTCCTCTCGTGCTCCTCGAACCATGCGGGTCACCGGGCTGTTCTTCCCGCGCACCCAGGGCACCTGCACGCAGGGCCTTTGCATATGCCGTCCCCTCGGCCTGGAGCGCTTCTCATGCAGGTGTCTGCATGACCCACTGTTACTGGAATGGCTTTGCTATGTTCCCTGGGTCCTTCTGGAAAATCACTGAACTTGAGACTGGTCTTGGGGTCCCTGATCTTGAATTTACTTTTGCAAAAGTTTGGCAGCAACTTATGCGGCCTGTGTAGGTATCTGTGTAACACAGAGTCTGCTTCCTTCTGCCTCCTCTTGGGGTCCACTAGCGGTCCCTCCCCTCCCCCAACCACTGTTATTTAAGCTCCTGCCCTGTCTCCTGGGGGCGCAAGGGGATCACCTGGGAGGTGGTCAGTGTGCACCCTCCCCTGATGGCTTGAGATTGGAGGACAAAATCTTAACGCATCGATGCGCTCGGCTGGCCAGGCCGCTCCTGAAAGTTGTGGGAGACCAAAAACAGGCCACACGTCCAAAAGGAGGAGAATGGCAACATGAATTATGGTACATCTACCAGATGGGACGTTACGCAGCTCTTAAAAATAACCACCACGAGGACTGCAGCAATAAGTAACGAACGGCCGCAGCACGTACGGTGAAATAAGCAGAATCCCAAACCGCATCCGTGCTGACCGGAACTATGCGACGATACACCTGCGGGTGGACAAAGCGTGCAGAGTGCGGAACAGTGCGGAGTTGGCGCGGACGGTTGTGCGCGGTGCAGCCCTTGGTTGTAAGCGATGGAAGCGACAAGAGGTTGGCAGAGGGCAGAGTGCAGAGCCCCACGAGAGGCGGGGAGGAGGCCTCAGGACTCCGAGAGGTTTGGGGGTGGGGGGCTTCTGCAGCGCTCTGCCCACTGCCCACAGGGGGCTGGGATCCTCCCGGGGGCACGTGGATGTGCGGCAGGTCCACGGAGCCCACGCTGCCATCCGCACCTGCGTTTGCCGGAGTGCGAAACACGTCCCGCCTAATTTCCAGACAAGTGGGGGTTTTGGGGTTTCTGTCTCCACTTTCTGTCTCTCAGAATCGGACAACTCTAGGGACTTCGCCTAAGTGGAATCATGCAATAGTTGACCTGTTGTATCCTGTTGTGGCAACCAAGGCCCTTGCAGGCTGGACCGATTGGCAACCAGGCTCTCAGGCGCCACCAGGTGGCCTTTGCGGTGGCGCGCTCTGCACGAGCTGCCCGGGTGTGAGTCATGGGGGCTGCCTTTCGGGGAGCTCCTTCCACATAAAGAACGGCGGCGTTGTCCCGTCGCCCTGGGTCCCTTGTAGCTGCGCTTGCTGCCCTTCAGGCAATGGCATTTCATTTCAGAAACTGCTTTCCTTAAACTTCAGCTGCAGCCGTGGACCCCCAAGGGTTTGCGGACGTCTCCTGGTGCCCAACCGCGCTCTGGGCATTTAGGGGTGTATCTTCCTGGGGACCCCCAGAGCTGGCGGCTACAAATCACTTGGAGACCCCGGGAGTGGAGAGGGCGTTCTAACGCGCCAGTGTGGACTTCTACATCGCATATGCCATTCCTTTGTGTGTTTGACCCTAAAATAACACCAGTTTGTGGGGTCATCGCACTGCCCACACATAACCGGAACCAACATTTGGGTCTTCATCCTCCCAGTGTCTTCCCCCTCCCCTCCTCTCCCCCCGCTCACTCTCTCCCCCGGGGCTGGTTTCTTACAAAATTGGAAACTCACAGCCTCAGGGGGATTTTCCTTGGGGGGGGGGTGGTTGGGTGTTGGGGGTGTGTGACAAGCCCAGCTCTTCTGCTTACTTGGGCATCTTGGGCAAATGAATGAATTTCTCTATGCTCAGTCTTCTCACCTGTATAAAGGGAATATTAACTGACCTTCCGTGTAGGGTCATTGGGAAATTTTCAATGATCAGTTGCACGTAAAACAACCGGCTGAATACATAGTGGGCGACAGGCCCTCAGCACTCACTCACATCACAGCAAAGTAGAGCGTGGTGTGATTATGCAATTCTGCAGTCCACTCTTTCCCACTCAGTGCGGCAGCAGCATCTTTCCTTTGTAAAGCCAAAACTTCCTTTTTTCCTTCACCGGTGATCTCGCTTTACCACGCACAGAAAACACTTCACTTCTGACAATTCCGGTCGCCGGATGTGTGGGGTTTTTTCCCAACAGGCAATTCTCTGCAGCGCCAGCTGGGTGCCCTACATTTTAACTCAGCCCTAACCCTGCCTGGAGATAGTGTCCGATCCCCCAGGTTAAGGGCTTAGTCCCTCAGGCTGACCCCGTTCCCAACACACACATTCAGATGCCTGGCACAAGCCCGGGTCCTGTGTGCTCTGACCAGGCAGCTACCGGGACCCCTCCATGCGTTCTGGAGTACCTCACAGAACCCAGGGGGCCACTTACTTATGCTTAATAGTTTATTACGTAACAAGGGGTATGATCATGGCTACAGGCGACCAGCCAGGTGAAGAGGTACATGGGGTGAGGTCTAGGAGGGTCCCGAATGCAGGATTCTGACCCTGTGCAGTTGGGGTGTGTTATGCTTCTGGTGTGGATGTACTCACCAACCCAGAAATGCTCAGAGCCCCTTACTATTGGGATTTTGCGAGGGTTCATCACGTAGTCACGATCAATCACTAATCCATTTCTGGCCCCTCTCCCCTCTCTAGGGGGCAGGGTGAGGTTGAAAATTCTGAGCATCTAAGGTGGGCTTGGTCTCTCTGGTGACCAGCCCATCCAGGAGCCCACCCAGGGTCCCCTCATCAGAGCAAAAGGTGGCTCCTTGCGCTCGTACTAGCAAATGGTACGGGATTCAGGAGCCCGGTGCCATGGCCCCGGAGCAGAGACCAATGAATATTTTCCATTGTCACACACTCTACACCCTTAAATTTTACCTGAGAACGTGATTCTTAATGACCACACACTCCCAGGACGGCTGCGTCCAACAGCCATTCAGCCATCCCCCCACTTGGGACCCGAAGCTCCTGGTTGGTCCTTTGCATCAGCAGCGCCGCAGAGGGTGTGCTGTGTTGCCTCCTGTGCTGGTGATTCCTTCACGTTTCTGTTTGGGAAGACCCTCCCCTCCCCAGGGTCTGATGAACATTCTCCTGATTGTGTTTGGTTCCTCTGGCTCCACATTTTGGACTGAATTCTTCAATCCATTTGGACTATATTTTGATACCATGAAGTGAGAACTAGGAAGTCTGGTTTTGTCCTTACCTCACAGTAGCCTAACCAGTGGTCCCAGCACTGTGCATGGAAGCTCCGGTCGGTCCTCATCGGTCCGCTAGATCACTGTCAGCAGATTCCACACAGGCCTCCGTCCTGGGTCTCTGCTGGGCTCAGTCTCTGGCTCCCACATCCACGTGCTGGATACATTTATGGCTCTGGTGACCACAAGGCATCATTGTGTCAAGTCCCAGGGAAGCTCAGCCTTACAGCGCCGGCCACATGTGTCCGACGGAAGTAGTCAGGCCTCGGGCTCTCCTCCAGCCTGTGCTGTCTTCTCTGTCTTTTCCCAGCCATGAAAAACCCTAGATTCCTAGAGGCCCCAAACTCACCTCCACCGTGCTCGGCCACGCCCCTCCACAGCCGTATCCGTACTTGGAAGTCTCTGAGAACTTCTGTATTCAGCCTCCTCGTGTGCAGCACCCTGTGTTTTCCAAAGAGGCCCCACTGATATATTTATCCGTCCTCCATGCTCTTCCTGCAGAAATGCACCGACCTATATCTCCTCTGAGACGTGCCCTCCCTGCCAGTCAGGACCTTGTGGCTGCCCCGTCCAGTGGAGCCCAGCCCGATGGCCTGGGACTTCCACGATGAGACAGTGCAAAGGATACACTTCTGCTTGGGTCTCTCTCTGTCTCTCTCTCTCCCCACCCCCTGTCTCTCTTTCTCAATGACTACGTGCAGAGGCCGCACGTCGGGTGTTCCAGCCTCAGCCCCAGCCGAGATTTCAGCAGCTCCGGGCAGTATCAGCCAGCAGACGTGTGGGTGTATGAGACGAATCCCACCCCCAGCCTTACGGTCTCCTTCCAGCTGAGCACGAAGACATCAGGAAGCCCTGGCCGGGTAGCTCAGCTCGTTAGAGCAGGAACCTGATACGGGTTCGATCCCTGGCCACGGCCCACACATGAAGTAACCAATGAATGAGTAAGTAAGTGGAAATCAAAAATATCTCTCTCTCTCAAATCAGTAAGTAAAATTTAAAAATAAAAAGAAGCAAAGAGGACGGGGAATTATTGTTTAATGAGTACCGAGTTTCTGTTTGGGACGATGAGCAAGTTCTGGAAATAAGCAGTGGACATGGTTGCTGACACCTGAAATGGCTAAAATAAAGTTCCTTGTGTATATATTTTACTGCTATAAAACATACCGACGTCTTCTCCCACCGCGTCCTCCCGGGGCCTCCCTTTGCGTGTCTGTGTCCTAACTGCCTCTTGCGAGTTCTAGTGGATTGGGGCCTGCCCGCCTGACCTCATTTAACTTAATCACCCCCAGGAACCGGCCTGTTCTGAGCACTGGGCTTTGGGACTTCGACAGGTAGATTTGGGGGGATACAATTCCACCCATGGCAGCCCCCTTCCTGTTAGGTTTGGGTTCTAATTCTGGAGTAAGAGGAGGTGTAGGTTTGTGCCCAGACCTGGGTCCCGGCATCTTCTGGTTCTAGCGCTGCGAGTCTAGACCAGGAGGAAATACCTGGGGTTGAGGCGCATTCAGGGAGAACAGCCCCCCACCCCCCGCAGTGAGGCCGTCTGACTCCGCAGCCGCCCCTGAGCCTCGCTCAGCAGGACTAGAAAGCACCAGCATGACTGTGCGAAGCGATGGTTCTCCAGACACCAGACAGGTCCAGGCCGGCAGCGCTCGCCTCCCTGCAAAGGCCCAGGAGGGGGAAAGAGGTCTGCCGGCTAAATGGGAACGAACAAGCCTTCAGTGAGTGACTCTCTGGGAGCCCTTGGCGGTGGGACCGGGGGTGGAGATGGGGAGCTAGACAGGAGAATTTCCACCTGCAGCGGCTGTGAGAACCCTCCGGTCGTCCTAGCAGAGCGGACAGGCAATAAGTAAAAAGGAACCAGCAAGGTGGCTTTGAAGAGAGATGGGGCCCTGAAGGGAAGCCATGCAACGGGAGGCCCCCCTTTACAGAGGGGGCCGGGGGGCCCTGTCTGAGGAGGTGGCATTGGAGCTGGGGCCTGAAGGTCCAGGAGCACGGAGGTGCGGAAGGGTCTGGAGCAGGGTTTGTGAGCCTCAGCACAATGGACACCCGGGGCAGGATAATTCTTTGCTCCTGGCCTCTACCCACTCGATACCTGTAGCACCCTCCTTACCCCTCCCCCCAAGTTGTGACAACCGAAAACCTCTTTGGACACCGCCCGGCGTCCCCTGGGAGCCAAATCACCCGTGTGGAGATACGCTGGCGCGGAGGATGGCGTTCTGGGAGCAGGGGCAATGAATGTAAAGGTGCTGCCAGGGGAACCAGCTCAGGCAGGTTTTCTGGGAACAGAAGTTTCCAGAAATGAAAGTTTTCAAGGAAATGACAGTTCCTGGGTGGAGTCCGGCGAGGCAGGAGATGAATGGCGAGGTAGGCAGGGGTCCGGTCTGGCTGCCGTGAGAGCTGGGCTTTATGCTGACCGTCGCGTGAAGACACTGCACCGAAGGGGTGGAAAGCGACTGGACCTGACAGTCCCTCCAGATGCTGGGGGTGTGGGGTGTGCAGACTGGGGGTGCGTTTCCCGGGGCTGCTGTAGCAAATTCCCACAAATTGGCGGCTCAGAACAGCAGAAATGTGCTTTCCTATTCTGGAGGCCGGAAGCTCAAACTGAAGGTGTGGGCAGGGCGGTGTTCCATCTGAGGCCCCAGAGGAGGATCCTTCCTTGTCACTTCCAGCTCCTGCTGGCCCCAGGCATTTGTTCCTTGGCCTATGACCCTGTCACTCCGATCTCTGCCTCCACTGCCACATGGCCTCCTTTCACGGGTCTTTCTGTGTCCTCCCCTCATCCTAGCAGGACACCTGTCATGGGGTTTAGTGTCCACCCCAAATCCAGGATGGCTTCAGCGCAAGACCCCTGGCTAATGACATCTGCAAAGACCCCATTTCCAAACAAGGCCACGATGTGAGGTTCTGGGTGGGTGTGAATTTGGGGGGCTACACTCCTGAGGAGGCAGAGTAGGCTGCTGCTGTCTCCAGGCAAGACTTGGCGGGGCCCGGGCCATGGGCACCAAGGGGGTAGAGAGCTGTGGGCGGGCCAGGTGGCTCACACAGCAGACATCAAGCCCTATGTTCTGACCGGCTGTGCCCAAGTTTGGCACCTAGGCCCAGGCCTTGCCTCCCAGCATGTCCCCACTGCGGGTCAGCCTGCACAGGGCCGGGATTCAGGGCCACCCTTCTCCCCATCAGGGGCCTGGTGCTGTGTTGGGGCTCCCCTCCCTTCCTCCAGCGCCCTCAGGATCTCCTGAGCTGGGGAGTTTCTGAGAAAGCACACGTTAGTCCCCAGCTCCTGCCTTCCTCCCAAAGCTCTCATGTGAACATTTCTCTTCTTCGGGCTCAGAGACTGGGAGGCTGCGTCTCCGGGCCAAAGGCACGGCAGAGGAAAGTCCCTGGCGCTCCTGCGCCTGCTGCCTCAGCAGTGCGGGGCTGGGCTGGTTTTTCAGGTTTCAGTCAATGCAGGGCTTTTGTTCTCCGCGGAAACTGCACCGAGGGCCCTGGGTCCCCTGTCCTATTGGGGCACTTGGAACATCTCTGGCAAATCAGCCCAGGTGTTCTTGGTGTGCCCCGCCCCCACCCGCCCCCCCACCTCAGTCCTCCTGGGAATGGGGTGTGACCTCCAGGAAGGAAACTCCACCTGCAGGAAGCCTGCTCCCACCGAGGCCTCTCCAGTGTGACAGTCAGGGCCAGCAATTGGGTGGAGGTGGGGCTGGCAGGATGGCCTGGGGTGAAGATGTGGAAATGGCATCCAGAGGTCAGGGTTGGGGTGCAGAGGGGAGTGCGCAGGGCCAGGAGGAGGGCCACGCTCCCCAGGGCACCATGGGGTGGGCGAGCATGTGCCCCCAGGGTAAGTGCCGTTGGCGGTGACTCGGGTGGTTCATGCATTCCTGGAGAGCCTCATTTCCAGCCCGAGCTATGTAAGAGTGGCTGATGTATCCTGACTGAAATAGCTCCCCTCCGCCTTGCCCACCACAAAGCAGGGGTAATTGCGTCCATCTCTCGGCGGTCCCCAGGGCCTTGGTGCCTGGCCGACAAGGACGTATTGTCCTTGAAGGAAAAGGACCCTGAACCCAAGTGGGGCTGAGCCATCGGAGTATTTGCTGCCTCACCCAGCAAGGCATCTGGGGGGGTGGCGGGTGGGTGTGTCCAGCTGTCTGCAGTGCCCGAGGGGCTGGTGGATTGGCTGGACCTCAGGACAGCTCCCTGCGTGGTTTCAAGGTGGCTGATGCCCTTTTGGTGTCACTTCCAGACACATACTTTGCTGTGTATAGTGTGCACTTTTTGTCCAAATTTTTGAGGGAAAGACAAGGGTGCGCATTATACATGGGTGTAATGATTATGTACCGTGGGTATGATAATCCCCATGTATGATGCGCACAAAAACACAGGCGCTCATTATACACAGCAAAATATGGTGACTTCCACAGATAGTCTGTCTTTTCGGCTGAATGTCCCTCAGGAACAAGACATCCCCTTGAAGAGGATTATGCCACATGGCCATGTGTGAGCCAGTCACTGGCAGGGACACTGACATTATATGACTGGTGGAGACCAATCAGAATCCACGGGGTAGAGTTGGGGCTTGGGGCTTCTCTCCCCCCACCCGGACCCGCCACCCCACCTGGCTCTCTGGAACCCAATGAATACCTGAATGAGACGTGGGATCTGCCAGGAAGGAGGCAGAAGGTGGGGATGGATGTCTGGGAGCGGCCATCACACTGGGCCAGTACATGCTTCAGACCCTCCGTGAGGAGCAGGTGCTATGCTCCAGCCTTCCTTCAACAGGCTCCCACTGGGTGTGGGCTGGGATGCCCCTCACGAGGGTTTGCTCTTCCTCGGGTCATTTATCACAGGTGACAGCCTCAGCTGACTTCCTTGCCGGGTCTGTGCTCACTTGCAGAGGGGTCACTTGGAAGACACGATGCAAAGCCTGGGGGTCCCCAGACCACTCCTAGTCCTGTGGTCCACCGCAGAGTTCAGAGTTCCCCAAAACTGCCCTCAGTCATCAGGCCTGCACAGTCAAGGGGTTCCCAAGACCACCTTCAGGTTCAGTAACTAGCCAGGGACTCACAGAACTCACCGGGAGCCATCATGCCCGCGGCTGTGTTTTGTGATAGCAAAGGACACAGACTCGAGTCAGCCGAGGGCAGAGACCCACGGGGGCAGAACTCAGGAGGGTTCCGTGTGCAGAGCTTCCAGTTGTCCCCTCCCAGGGGGCCGTGGACAGCACTAACCTCTCCTGGCGGTGACAGGTGGCCGTGCAGGTGGAGTGTTGCCAACCAGGGCCTTGGTGCCCAGCGTCTGTATTGGGGCTCCAGCATAGACTGGGTTGACACCCCATGTAGCTGACCTCAATTTCGAGCTGGCACTGTGTGGCTCGAAGTCCCCACCATAAATCACACTGTCCAGTGTGGCCCAAGGTCCCAGCTAAATAAAGACACTCTTATCAGGCAGGACCTTGGAAGGACATACAGATCGCCTCCTGGGGGCTGAGGGCAAAAGCCAGACCTCTCTTTGGGTGCAGTCGGTCCCAGCAGCTGTCTTTGGAGGCTCTGGAATCACTCGAAGCCAAGAAAGAACAGGGAAGGCAGGTCCAAAAGGCCCGAACTGAGTCCCCTCAGGAACATCCGGGGGTGGGTGGCGGCTGCGTTCAGGGCCCTCTCACTGTCATCTTTCCTTGAGCTTGGCCCTCGGTGACTCTCTGGGCATCTTGATTAGCAGACCTGCCCGGACTCTGTGCTGGCCTCACCCCCTTCCCCCCACCCCGTTAATCATGGGTTTGGTCTCCAAGGGGTGGAGGTTCATTTCTGCTGTAATTAGGTGAGAAGTGTGTTGCATGTGTCAGTAATTGCTCTGCTGACAAGGAAAGGCAGGGCTGAGTGGCCAGCCCTGGGGAACTCCAGCCGCTGGCCCTGCCTGCTTTCCCTAGGAGTGAGGCCCCAGCTCCACTCAGCTCAGGGCTCAGTGCTTGGACGGAGGCCGATGGCGCTCGGACCACAGTCTCCGGTGGTCAAACACAGGCCCCGGAAGCTCTTGCAATTGTGATGTTTGCTATTTCTGAACGCCCACTGTGCGAACAGGGTTGCAGTTATTCCTCCCAGCAATCCACACAGACAGGTCCCAGCAGTCCCTGCCCTCAGAGGGGAGAACTGAGGCTCAGAGCCGAGAAAGAGACACACCCAAAGTCACTCGGCTGGAGCTGGTGGGTCTGGGTTTGCACTGAAGGCGTCTGGGTAGTGAGATCCCCTGAAACCCAGGTCTTCATCCTCAGCGTGTCTCTCACACTTCAAGGCAGAAAACTGTGCACCCAGTGGAGGGCTCCAAAGGCCGCCGAACAACCTTCCTGAAATACGTGCGCCGTCGGCATGCGACACTCTGCAGCCCCAAACCGCGCTTTAAGTATTAGTAGGAAATGCGGGTATAGCAAGGCCAGCAGAATGGGAGCTGATTACTATCAAAAAATAGCTTGTTACCCACAGTCCCCCAGAGAAGGGAGCATGCCATGCCACACAGTGTCCCCTGGGGAAGCGTCACGGTCGGTCAGGAGGCAGAGGAGGGGAAACTATGGGCAAAGGCCTTTATTATGGGTTTTTCCGGAAGGAACAGACGAAGCAGGGGGAGCAGGCTTAGGACTGGCTAGTTTGGATTAGTTCAGAGGGCTCTGGGGTGCAGGGTGTGTCCCCACTTGTGTGGTATTTGGTCCTGGGTGATGAGGACAGGTGGACAGTGGCCCAGGTGCACACAGGGCCGGTTGGTTTGCATTTGAAAGGTGCATGCCATTCCTTTACCACCTTAGGATTTGGCTAACCCCAGGAGGGGCCAGTCCCTCCGGAGTCAGCAAGGCCGCGAGATGTCACAGCTTCAGAATACAGAAAATAACAGACATGCTGACACACGGGGCAAGAGCTTCCTGTCACCCGCTGGTCACAAGTAAGGATCACGGGATCTGGAAGACGAGAGCCGAGCAGGACTTCGCCAGGCCGGGAAGGGGTTTGCGAGCACAGGAACCACGTGGGCAAAGGTGAGGAGGCAGGGAGCTTCATGTATATAGGCCAGAAAGGTCTGGAAGGCCAGATGGCTCAGGGACACTGGGCCACTCCTGTTTGTTTGGATGCCAACCCCTTGGTACCTTTCAGGTTCCACATCACTGGGGGTACTGTACCCCTCAATGCCTGTCATACCTGTGCCTTTGCAACATCTCTGCTGCTCCGCCCAAGTTCAGGTCAGCCCTCACCTGGAGGGACGCAACAGCCGCCCGGCCAAGTTCCCCATTTCCCTCCCTCCTGCTATGTTCGTAGCGTGTGAGTCTGACCGAGTTATTTCTGTTCAGAACCTTTGGCGGGACTGGATATTGGAAGATACGAAGGAATTGTTGTTGAGTATTTTTGGTGGTGGTGGTGGTGTGGATTTTTAAAAAGTAAAATGTTTTTCTTTATCTTTTGGAGATGCACAGTGAAACCTCTGCGGAGGACATGGTAGGATGTCTGGAATTTGCTTCATGGTAACGAGAGGAGTAAGGAGCCGGTGGAGGCGAGACCAGGCTGACCTTGAGTTGGAGGCAAAACTGGTGCCAAATGTAGGGGCAGCTGCCTACTCTTCTGCCGCTTCCTCTGGGCACTAACGCACATCCTGGAGCACACCCTCCGCCAGCCTCTGGCACTTACCACTAGTCTTCCACTTTAAAGGGAGTGCTGTTCTGTCCCCCACACACTCCCCCGAGTTACACTCATCTCTCTTGCCCCACACCCAGGCTGGCTGGGCGCCTCCATAGCTCTGTGTGTTTATCTCCATTGTAGCCGAAATCATATTGTATTTCTAACACCCGTTTTCTTATCTCTCTGTCTTTCTCATTCATTCAGCCAATCAATATTTATTGAGCCTTTATGGCGAGCCATGGGGGACACAGTAGGGACTGGGTCTGTCTGACCCACATTCTGTGGTTCCACCTTGGCTGTCTTTGCCCATCCTCCTGTCCCTTTCATCTCTGCCTGTACCTCCTCAGCCCGTCACTTCCCACCTGCGAGGCCAGGGCTCGCTCTCCTAACTGGTCTGCCCTCTTTCCTCTGGCCACGTGTCTTATCAAGAAACTGATTTCACTTCCTTCATAGAGACCCCCCAGAAGGGGGATCGCTGGGCCGTAAGGTAGTTGCATTTTTAATTTTTCGAGGACGCTCCATACTCTTTTCCACAGCGGCCGCACCAGTCTGTATTCCCACCAGCAGTGCACAGGTGTTCCCTTTTCTCCACGTCCTCAACAACACTTATCTTTGTCTGTTTGATGATAGACATCTTAACAAGTGCAAGGTGATATCTCACCGTGGTTTTGATTTGCATTTCCCTGGTGATTAGTGACGCTGAGCGCCTTTTCATGTACTGGTTGGCCGTCGGTACTCGTATGTCTTCTTCGGAAAATGTCTGTGCAGTTCCTCTGCCCTCTTTTTAATTGGATTTCTTTGCTGTTGAGTTGTATGAATTTTTTATATATTTTGAATATTAATCTCTTATCAGATGTGTGACTTGCAAATACTTTCTCCCATTCCCTAGGTTGCCTTTTCATAATTGGCGATGGTTTCCTTTGCCATGCAGACGCTTTTGAGTTTGATGTAGTTCAATGTGCCTTTGATAAAGGCCCCCAGTAGTTGTCTACCTTCCCCTCCAGCTCTCAGGGGCTCCCCTGGGCCCTGGGCACCTGTGTCACAGGCCTTCTCATTCCTGGGGTGTGCCGGCACCCCTCCCCCCACCGGGGGCCTTTGTGAGGCTGCCCGGCCAGCTCGCTCATGCTCTCTCTTTGTTGTGCGTGTCACAGCAGCAGTGTCACGAGGTGGTGGTATTTTTTTTAGTGGCACCTGCATCAGAGCCAGAAAGTTGAAAACAAGCTAAATTAAGCAAAAAGCTCGTATCTTGTGTTGTAAACTGAACACGAGGCGTAGGCAGCCCTGTGTTGGAGCCGCTTGCTGGGCTCAGTGAAGGGGCCCTGGTGAGAGTATTTACACTCTGGGAATCGGCAGGTGCTGCCAGCCTGGCCTCTGCAGCACCAGCGCAGCCGCAGACGCTACGTGAACGAATGGTCATGGCTGCTGCAATACCAGCTCTCTTTTGGATCCTGAAATTTTAAGTTTTCTCTGATTTTCTTGTGTCAGGAAATATTATTCTTCTTTTGATTCCCCCCCCAGCCATTAAAAATGTCAAAAGCACTATGGAAAACAGTATGGATGTTCCTCAAAAAATTAAAAAATAGAACTACCATATGATCCAACAATTCCACTTCTGGGTTTCGAACTGAAAGAAAGGAAACCAGGACGTCGGAGAGATGCCCACACCCCCGTGTTTGCCGCGGCATCACGCACAACAGCCGAGGCCGGGAAACTGCCTGTGTCCCTCAGGGGGCGAGTAAGGACAGAAGACCTGGTGCACACGTACAGTGCCACGTTATTCAGCCACGACTGCGAGGGGAGCCCCGCCGCCCGTGACGTGGAGGGACTTTGGGGCATTACGCTAAGTAAGAAAGTCATACGGAGAAAGACAACTACTACCTGGTATCACTTGTATGTGGAATCTGAAAAAGCTGAACTCAGAAAAACAGAGGGGTGGGGGTGGAGGGATGGGGGAATTTAAGGGCGCAAACCCTTAAGTAAGTAAGTCTTGGAGATAAGTAAGTCTTGGAGAGCTAATGCGTGGCACAGGGACTACAGTCAATAGTGTTGTGTTATGAGCTTCCAAGCTGCTAAGAGGCTAGATCTTAAATGTTGTCGCCACAACAAAGCAATGGTAACTGTGTCACAGGAGGAAGATGTTAGCTGGCGCCCGCCCGGTGGTAATTATATTGCAGTACGTGAATGTATCAAATTAAACTTACACAATGTTACATTGTCCATTATATCTCAATTAAAAATTGCAAAACGGGCCTGGCTGGTGTGGCTCAGTGGATTGAGAGCTGCTGGCTTGAGAATCAAAAAATCACAGGTTGGATTCCCAGTCTAGGGCACATGCCTGGGTTGCAGGCCAGATCCCCAGTAGGGGGCGCTTGAGAGGCAACCACACAAGGAGGTTTCCCTCTCTGTCTCCCTCCCTTCCCCTCTCTCTATAAATAAAATCTTTTTTTAAATTGCAAAATGGACCCAGGACCAGATGTGGCCCATGGCTGTGATCATTGACCCCTGTCCTAGGCTGGTCTTGGAGGTTTTATTGCTGTAGGGAAGGATGGGGCAGGAAGGTACAAGGAACTCATTGTCTCCAAACTGACTGCTTGTAGCACCTACAGCAAGTCAACAGTGTTGAAATCCAAGCCTAGTCAGGAAGGAGGGCGGTTTCCTAACTTCCTTTAGCTTCGATTAATTTGTGCAGGACTGGCTGGCTTTATCTCTTTACCTGCGGGCTGGACCAGAAGGGGAATGTGCCCTTCTAGCACGCCGAGGACAGTGAGAGGAGAGAGGGGCTGAGGCAGGAGGGAGCAGGTGACGAGACCCTTGTGTCCTGGCCTAGCTTTTCCAGATCCAAGCCCCCGAAGGGGACAGCTAAGGGCTGGGGACCCCGGCGAATGAGGGAGACCTACACTAGAGAACGAGCGGCTGCCCTTTGTGCCTGTGGGGTGCGGAGAGGGAGCCAAGCTGGCCCCAGTGGCCACAGCCGCACAAATGAGCCAACAGCAGGCGGTTTGTCGGCACCAGCCCGAGCAGGCCCGCTGATGCCGCCACTCGGCCACGGAGGGAGCATCTGCACTGTGAATGCCGGCCAATGCTGCACATCGGGTCTTGTGATGTTCTGGGGAGCCCGTGGCTAAACACGTACCGGCACACCACTGGATGACTCTCCGCTGTCATGTCGAGTGACAGAAGCTGCCTGCAGCTGTGTATCTGTGGTTCCACTGACGTGAAGTTCCAGAACGGGCACAGCCCATCTCTGGTGCCAGAGTCGTGGGGACAGGGGTGGCCTGGGCGCAGGAGATTGCCTGGGAAGGGGCCTGGCCTCGTGCTGGGAATGCTGGGTGTCTGCTGTCCGGTGAATTTTAAGTGTGAGACTCAGGTCCCTGGGATGGGAGATTGCCTGCCCAGACTTTAAAATGAGAAAGCTTCTGTCGTGTGGGAGGCTGTCTTACTGGGGGCTGGGGGCGGGGCACTGACATTTATGACATGTACACTGATAACTGGTGGTCTCATGGGGCCGCCCGTCCGGGGTCTTAGTTGTGACCACAGAAACTAACTGGTTCTAGCTGGTTTGAGCAGAAAAGGAATGTGTTAAAGGGTACCGGCTAACTCACAGAATCTGCAGGAATGTGTAGCACTGGCTTGGCGTCCGCACACTCAGGGACAGGCCCGAGCACACCACCGGACAGGGGACACCACTGTTAGACGCTCCCTCTGGTTCCCTCTTGCTAGCCACTAGATGCCGTTTTCGCCCTCTTCCCTCAAAGTGGAGGCTCCCGTTCGTCACCAGCTCCCGGTTAGACGTTGGTGCGTCTGATTGGTGGAAGAGAAGCAGGACCCCAGCTTCCAGGGAAGCTAGGGAAATAATTGTCAGCCTCCCATGGCCGGTGCTGGTCAGCCAGAAAGAATGACAAATGGCCACTGCAGCCACCTCTGGCATTTCCCTCAGCCGTTGCCAAAGCAGCATCTCCGATGGCTGTGTGCCGGACTGAGGACATCTCTGAGGACAGTGGCTTAGCTCCAGGACTTAGCCAGCTGCACCTTTCAATGTGTTGTCTCGCCTGGCACTTCGGACATAACGAGTCTGTGGTGCCTCTTAAAATTCCCCGCCCGTCCTGTGGACAAGCTCATGCATATGCAGCCAGTCTCAGGGGGCAAGTGGTTCCTGACTCAGCAGAGCATCCCCCCCACCCCTGCTCCGGGGGTGCAGCTTCCTGCTTCTTTGCTCCAAGAGGAGAAGGCACCAGGCTTCACGACCAGGATGGAGGAACTGTTGTGTTGGCGGCAGCGAAAACGGCCCCCAGGTGTTGGACGGTGGGGTCAGACTGGACCTTGGTTCAGCAACCTTGATACTTGAGGTCCAGCTAAGACAGAATTCAGAGTCAGGACTCAAACTCTAAGAGAAAGTTTATTTAGAAATTCACAGAAGTAGAAGAAGTGAGCTGGAGAGGAGATGGGCTCTGGAAACCAGTAACGGAGGCACAAGAAGGGCCCTTGGAGCTCAGGAGAGACGAAGGTAAAGGTAACATGCCTGGGGGGAGGGGAGGCTTAGAGGGGGGAGGGGAAAGGTGCAGGTGTGCTTTGGGGAGGGAAAGCAGGCTGGGTCCTTCGTCCTAAGGGCTTTTAGGGGTGGAGATTTTAGGGGAGGTCTCAGGGAGGATCTCAATAGAATATTCATCAGCTGTCCAGGTGTGTCCTTTCAGGGTCCCAGTCCCCCCTGATTGATCAGTCCTCCGCAGGACAGGTTCACCAGTCAGCACAGCTGGTCCTGAGGTCAGCCCTGGCCTCGCTTGTCTGGGCCCAGTGCTGAAACGCCATCGAGGCCTGGGTGTGTTTCATGCGGGTCTGAACCTCGCTGTCCTGAGGGCTTAGTGCTTAAGGGTAAGCTCTGCCCCCTTGTTTGTTCCTCTCCGAGGGTACCCAACCCACAGGACTAGCAACACGCCCGGGGGGAGAGGTCAGGGGGAGGTCCGAACCGCATGGCCAGCGATATGAAAGGTCAGGGAGTCTGGACCACATGACCAGCCACATGCTAGGGGAGGAAGGGTTACCCTGGGGGCGAGGTCCTTGTTGTCCCAGTTTTGCCCCTTGCTAGGCTGCTGGGGCTTTCTGCCCCGGTGACCTTCTGTGCCTGGCCCACCCTCCTTGCTCTGCGCACGTCTGTCTAAACGCCGACAGCAGGCCTGTTTCCTGCAGACTCGGATTCCCTGCAGACTCCTCGCCCCCAGAAGAGAGAGCCTTGAGCTCCACGCTTCTGAAGACCCTTCCAGCGCAAACCGCTGCTCTGGGGTTTGATGCTGCTGCGTTTTCTGGTCTTCCTGGGGTCCCTCCAGGATGCGGGTGTTGACACCAAGGATTGTCAGGAGCCAGAAGACTTTGCAATTGGCCTCATTTCCATTTCTATTAAAATGTCTGCTTGCTCAGCAATTCCACTTCTGGATATATACTCAAGAGAATCGAACGCAGGGACAGGCGCAGATACCTGCACACCCACATTCCCAGCAGCATTATTCACAACAGCCGAAGGGTGGAAACAGTCCTCGTGTCTGTGGACAGATGAATGGATAAACGAGATGTGGCCTCTCCTTCCGAGGGAGTGTTATTCAGCTTTCAGGAGGAAGGACATTCTGACGTGCGCTACAGCCTGGACCTACCTTGAGAACATTACGCTAAGTGAAAGAAGCCAGTCACAGAAGGACGGTTATTATGTTTCCACTTGTGTGCGGCACCTCCAGCAGTCCAATTCATAGAGACAGAAGCAGAATGGTGGTTGCCAGGGGCTGGGGAAGCAGGCGGGGAGTGAGGATGTACTGGGGCCAGCGTCTCCGTGTGGGAAGATGGGGGAGTTCTGGAGGTGGTCCGTGGTGAGGGGTGCAGAGCTGTGCGAATGTGCTGAATGCCACTGAACTGCACACTTAACGATGCTGGAAGTGGTACCTTGTATGTTGTGGGCGTTCTACCACAATAACTTGAAAACGTCTGCTTGCTCAGAGCCTCCTGGCTTCAAAGGCTTTCGGTTGCACTAACGCCAAGTAGCATGTCAGAACATCCCATCCGCTCGCTTAGTTCATTGACCGTTGTGATCGATGCAGAGGGAAACATGGCCAGCCCTTTCCCTCCATCATATAAAAGAGCCAGCATGCGCTGGTGGCTGGTGTCCTGGGGACCTATGGCCCCTGCGCCGTCAACCCCGAGTCTAGGAAGGTGCCGACCGCTTAGACACTCCAAAATCGCGTAGCGTGTCTTGTCCTCAAGCAAGCCAACTGATGGCTCCAGCTTCCTTCTGACCGAGCTCCCTCCCCCAGATTTTAATAAACACATGACAAATGGAATTGTGTCTCCACACACCTACACCTTGCTCAAAAGCAGTGCCCCAGAACAAGACCCAGAAGCTATCGGCAACAATCTTTCAAGTAAAACTTAAAGAGAATACATGGACTATAGCCAACCATCCCCACCAAAAATAAAACACTCCACTCTCCTAAGCTGATTCAATTATCTCTCTAAAAAAAGGGCTTTTTTTAACACCTCCCAGCAGGCAGCAGATTCAGCTGGTGAGGATCACAGTGCATAAGCAAGCAGCCGGAGCCCAAGGTGTAAGCTAAAACACGGGCTGGCTCGGCCAGGAGCGGCGGCGCTCTCGCGCCGTGGACGTAAATGTTTAGAAATGGATCTTACCCTTTTAGTACCATCTGGAACGTTTTCCACCATGCAAAGCATATTACAAAAAATTCTTCCTGATTCTCTCACTGTGAAGCTAGGCCGTTGACAAAGTCTCTGTCCTTGACATGATATTGTTCCGTGTTGAGTGAAATCCACCCGCTTAAACACAAAAATAAGCACACGGTGAAGGAAAACCCTCCCTTTTTGCTTATAAACTAATTCAGGCTTATTGCAGAAAAGTGAGAAGATACAAAAAAAAAAAAAAAAAGGAAAGAAAAAGCAGAGGAAGCCACAGCTACAGCCTACCATTCGGAGATAGCCACGTTGGTAAACTAGTTTTCAGTGATTTCTTTCCACTCCTCACGAACACGCATGGCCGTGACTGTGGGACCACGTGGCCTCCTTTACTTAGCACAGTGACGTGGCTTTTTCCCTTGTAACGTGGTCACTCCTGGTCTGGTCATTTGCATGACCCCCTTCCCCACCTTGGAGGCAAAATATAAGGCCTATGGCCTCTGCCCTCCGGCCAGCATCTCTCTCCTGCCAAGGCTTCCCTCTCTCATTCGGCTTTACCGTGATGTGATTTTCCACTATTTGTTTACCACTCCGTTGGAGTTTCTGTGTTCGGGCTGTGCGGGGCCATTAGGCCCTTTGGGGGATCTGCAGCTAGCCCCGCTGGGCCCCAGTTCTCTGGCCAGGACTCTCAGCCTCTGCAGGCAGCTGCCACTCACCACCAGCGGCTCATGAGGCCCTTCCTTCACAGGGTTTGTTTGAAGTGTAAAGGACGTTGCAATCGGGTTTCCCTGTGAGAATCCAATCGTTAGCACCCCTGGTTCCCATGCCTTCGCCACCTCAAGAAGCCATAGATAGTTGTTCTCAAAGGTAGAACCGGCCCCATGTGAATGCGGCACCGACAGAGGAGGGCGAGGCTGTTCCCAGGCCAGGGATGCCCAGAGACGTCCCTCACACCATGCCCGGCTCCTCCCAGGGGCGGCAAAGTCCCCAGTCTCCACCGAAGAGCTAGTTGAGGTCTTTTGTCCTCTCAAGACCTAGGACAGGCCTGTGTCAATCCTTGATGACCTGTTCACAGGAGGCAGCCTCAGCCCTTCACGAGGAGAGGTGAGCAGGTGGGACAGAGCCGATCTCCCCCACGAGGAAACAGATATGAGAAGGGGAAGTTGGGCCATGGGTCCAAATGAGGTGAGTTGGAAGGTCAGCCTACTTGTGACCTTCCCGCTGCCAAATACCACCCGCCCGAGTCACCCTTGGGGAAAACAAAGCTGTATCTGCAGAGCAGGCTCAGTGTCAACCCCAGAGGGTAGCAGCGTCGCTGCCCGCACGGCACCCAGACCCGGCACACGTCCCAGCGTCCCGGGCACGGTCTGGAACTGTGTGTGTGGTCGATGCCAGAAAACCTGAGAGACGGACGTGCACTTTCGCCCTCCCAGTTTGGCGCTGCAACCCAGCTGTGCGAGAAACCGTGGAAAAGCCCATTTCTAATAAACTCTGGTGATTTAAAAAACAGCCAGACCTCCCTCTGTTATGAAATAATAAATGTATTGAGCGTTTGAGAAACAAACACACGTCCTGGCTGAGCCTGTCGACAGATGGCGGGACCGCCCTGAACAGCTTCAGGCACGAGCAGGCGGGGCAAAGGGCGGTGCAGGAAGGCACCTGGGCCTCCCCGACTTGGGCCCGGCAGTTGGGTGGGGAGGGGGGGTGAGGGGCACTGCTGGGAAGGTGCAGCTTCCTGCTGGGCTCTGAGCCACAGATGAAATCAGGTACTGACCAGTGACGTCCCTGGTCAGTCAGGGTGACTGTGACCCCAGGTTCTGAGCAGTTGGATCTAGAGGAGTGACTTCCTTACTCACCCTCTTTGGGGGTCACACGAAGCACTTGTTTCTCTGGTGTTTGGGGATACACCAAAAGAGAAGAAAAATTCCTCTTTCTGGCTGTCCCCTTTGGGACACCATGGGCACTGTGGATGGGACAGGGTGGCACTGCAGAAGGAGATGGAGAGGCCCAGGCAGGCCTTGCTAGAGAGTCCTCCCTAGCAGTCTCTCCATTTTGAAGTTTCCAGGCCTCGAGTCCTGAAGTCCCCTTCTGGCCCAGTGCCAAGGAAGGGCCTGAGGACAGCACCACAGGCGCTGACTGGTGGGAGTGAGCCCACAGGCCCCTGCCTGCCCGCCCAGCCGCCCTGGGCCCACGTGCCAGCCCCACCCTGGTGAAACTCCCACCTGCACAGGCAGGCCGCCTGGCCCCTGCTGCCTGGCCTGCCCCAGCTGGCCTGCAGGGACTGGCACAGGAGGTTACCCTGTTAGCCAGCCTTGGTTTTACGAGCTTGGGGCAAGGGTCTCGTGACTGGTAGGGACGCTGAGCCAAGCAGCACTTTCCAAAACAGTCTTGGCTCTCCCTGTCCCAGAACGCTGCTCCCCGAGAGCAGGGACCTCATCTTCTTGTTTGCTCCCGAGCCTGGATTGCGGCCCAGCCCACCGCAGCTACCTGCTCTGTCTGTTGAAATCACTGTCAAATGATTGGCAAGGAGCAGATGCGAACAGAACATGTACCCTGCCCTGGACGCACGCTGCACACTGTGGAGGCGGGGGGCACTGGCCCGATGCACAGGCATCAGCCCACCTGGGCCCTGGCATGCCAGGACCCCATGGCCTCTCACCAGCGGCTACCTGAGGTCCTGCTGGCACCAGTACCTTCTAGTGGTGCGGATGTGGCCAGGAGCTCCACGGTCAGGGCTCCCCTCCTGGGACTTCTGTTCTGACGGAGGGGGACAGGCAGAGAGGAAAGTGCCCAGCGGGGAGAAGACCCCTAGTAGAGGTCATACAGGGATGGGTAGCCAGCGAGGCCCCTCTGAGGACATTTGGACCTAAGGGAGCCAACAAGCAGAGATTGGGGGGAGGGGCATTCCAGGCCAAGGGACCAGCCAGCAAGGGGTCCTGAGGAGGGAGCTGTGTGGGGCGTCTGAGGAGCGGCCAGGAGCCTAACTCCAGTGAAAGGCACATACACAGAGGGAAGGAAGTGACAATGTGTAGGAAGGTGTCACTGTGGAGTGTTCAGGTTTGCCCTGCAGCCGGAAATGGAAATAAAGCTCCCCCTATCCCACACCCAGGGGAGAAATGGGGGAATCAGGGCCTGACCCAGCCATCCTCCCCGTCACCCCAACCCCTGCGATCCTCACCAGGCTGTCCCCCCGCCCTGTTAGACTTACTATTCTGTCAGGCAGTGACAGCCTCCACTTGGAAACAGCAGTGATCGAATGTTAAATCCCACGCTCCCTCTCTCATCCCTTTGTGAAACTGCCTCCTGTTTGTCCTTGGGGTCCTTGCTTACGCGTTATCCCCTGAAATAAGACTTCCTGGGTCCCCAGGCTGGATCAGCTGTGTCTCACACACACACTTTACAACCTCGCACCATCACAACAGCACATTCACAATTAGTTGTGTCATAGGCAGTGCAATTTCTGTGCCTGACAACGCCAGTGCCAGGAGGGCAAGGACAACATCTGTCCTGTCCGCCACGGCGTCTCCAGTGCCCAGCACAGTGGTTGACACATAGCTGAAGCTCCATGGACACCTGAGGGTTGGGTTGGGGGGTGGCCCCTGTGGAGCTGGCTGCACCCATTGAGAGCAGCCAAGGGTCTTTGCAGAAGCTTGAAGTGGCTGAGCCGGTTGTGAGTATCCTCCGATCCTCGAGAGGCTGAGCAGGGCAGTGAAGTGGCTGGAGACCATGGACCACCACAGAAGAGCTGGGCACTGGGCCGAGGACATACGTAGCCACTGAGGGGGTTGGGCAGTGGGCAGGTCACCAGGTCCCACCTTGGGAACCGTGTGCGGGGATGACGCATTGGCGGGCACCAGTGCAGACTTGAAAGGCTGCCTGTGCGCCGGCCCCAGAGGGCTTGTCTGACCCCTAGTCTTCAGAGTGGCCGTCATCTTCCCACTCTCAAGAGTCACGTCACGGGCTTTCTCAAGAGGGAAGGGATTCAGCTGCGGGGCGGGCCAAAGGGAGGGGGCGATGCAAGCTTCCATTCCGGGAGGAGAGTCTGTCTTTCACAATGGAAAAATGTACTTTATTGAGCAACTACTGCCTTCAGGGTACTATTTGTTTCCCCACCGCCTCTCTTCTCCAATCCCCACCTCTGTCCCCAGTAGAAGGCAACTCCTATTAGGGCCTCCTACCTGAGGGATGCACGTGCGACATTTGGGCCCACACCTGGAATTCACCAAAGGCCTTTGGGTTTTCACCAAGGCATGCTTTGATATCACTCAGTGACAAGGACTCTGGAGCCAGCTGGCCTGAGTTTGGATCCCACCTGTGCCATGTGACCTTGACCAAAGTACTTGACCTTTGTTTCTCAGTTTCCTCACCTGTAAAATGGGGACAGTAGCTTAAACCAGTCACAAAAAACCACGAATCGTATAATTCCATTTATGGGAAATGTCCAGGTTAGAGAAGTCCATAGAGGCAAAAAACGGTTAGTGGTTGACAGGGACTCAGGGGATGGGGGAGTGACTACTAATAGGTATAGAGTTTCCTTTAGGAATGAAGAAAATGGTTTATGATTAGGGAATGTTTAAAGAGTTATCACTTATAAAGTGGTTAGAGCAGGGCCTGACACGTAGAAAGTGATTTTTAAGTCAAATGAAACTCATCTCCAAGTGAAGGCATATGCACTGATAAGCTTGGAAAAAAATGTTCGTAATACAATTTAAGGTACAATCCCACTGCTGAATCTCACGGTCTGTGGTGGACTTTCTATGAATCCTGTAATTATGTTGTGGATAGCGTCATTACGTTACATTATATGTTATGTAGTACATTAAAAGGGCTAATTTATTAGACTTAAACTGGAGTATTTATTTGAGTCTTGCTTCAGTTATTTCTTATTTCTGTTCTTTCATCCATTCACTCATTCATTCATATTTCTGCCACATTAGGTGTCCCCCCCAAATGGGAAGTGGCTCAGGGCTCTGAAAGGCAAACGCACCTGGTGAGCTGTCCTTGACTCAGACGGTTTCAGACAGAAGGTCTAGAAGACAACAAAAAGGGGAGGGCTTCATACAAAGGCATTTAGGAGGAGAGCTGGGATGAGGTACATGACTTTTGTCTGATTGGCAGAGAAGTAGGAAAGTCTGGCTTTCCATCTGCGTGGTCTCCTTACTCGCCTGAGGGTGAAGCGAAGCAACGCAACCACGAAAAGGATTCAAGCCAGCGAGGGGCCAGCCACATCGAGGCGCTGTGGAGGGTACCCCATGGCCAGGGCTGCAGTGTGCAGAGCAGACGGCTCTCTGGGAGGAGAAGAGCCCTCCCTGATCAGCGCTGTTTGCCAGTTTCCATGGTGTAAATAAATACTCACACCACGGCTTATTTCGAGCTACAGACGTGACAGCATTGGGAAGAGGTGTGCAGTTGTCCAGTATAACACAGTGCTTCCTGCCCCAGATGCAAATAACCTGAAAGCACAGAGAACAGTCAAACGCAGCACAATACCCGATTTCATCACGCATGTGTGCCAAAGGCCGTTTTCTGATTCCCAGGTGAAGCTAGACAAAGCACACAGGTTTTCGTTGGCTTTATAAGTTCTGGAAGTCTTAAGGCGAAGCACTGGGCAAAGATGTGAGTGACGAGGTGGGTGGTGGGGTAAAGGTTGCCGATTAGACACCGTCTGAGGAATGTGCACCTTAACCCCTGTTCTGTGAAGTGGGAAAACAAGTTAAAAAACAAAAGAAAACAAAACAGTTGTTGGACTTGCTCAAGTAATAACGAAACCTGCTTTGGGACTGTGGTCTGACGTGTTCTTGTCAGGGTGTCCTTTAATTATGGTGAGCAGCCAACACACACTGTGGCCCCTCCTGGTGCACGGTCCTGGCTTCCTCGGACTCCACGTCCGGACTTCCTGACAGGTGTTGAAGCTCGCCAGGGCGACTGTGTCTCTTTCCCAGACCTTTGCCTCCCTTCCCGTTCCCACATAGAGATCAGCAGATAGCCCTGGCTGCTTTCACTCAGCACTTCACATTCCAGCTATCCCTTTTCTTAGGGGTTTATTGGCTTGCCTTAATCACTCCCCATATATTCCCCGGGCATATATTCTGTGTGTCCAGCGCTGGGTCAGCAGCACCGAGAGCTGGTGGCATGGCGTCTAGGATGGACATTCGAGGAGTTTGGAGAATTGGGGAGGCTCTCCTGCTGCCAGTTAGTAGAGCCCCATCTGATACCATTCAAATCAGCTCCTCTCACGCACAGACTGGGCTGCTGTGTATTTTCCAGCCTCCAGGCCTCTCATCAGAACGTTGCTTCTGCCTGCAGAGTGCTTTCTCTGCCCTTTCCCCCTGTTGGTTGGGCCTTGTCTCTGGGTGGGGACAGGGCAGCCCCGGCAGCTGCGCCCCCTTGCCACCCAGGGCCAGGACCAGACACCCCTCTTTTAGAGGGTTACTGGCAGCCAGGCCCTGAGCCAGTCCCCGGGGACCCCAGCTGACATGGGCACAGTTCTTGTCCTCAGGGAGCTGACAGTCACAGGAATAATGAAATGCGGTGTCCAGGGCGGGGCCGGGGCACTAGGGGATGTTAGTCATTTCTCCTGGGCTTGGGGAGTGGCCTTCTTAGGTGACATCATCCTTCAGGTGCGTCCTGACCCACGAGAGGGAGGGTGCCGGGTGGCCAGGACAGGAAGGGCACTCCTGGCAAGGGGAATGGCTTGAGTCAGTGGGTGTGAGGGGAGAGGGATTATATTCATGGTGAATTGAAATAAAACACCCAAAGTTCCTGGTGGCTGATAGGATGTGTAGGTCAGCGTAAGACGAGGAGCCTGAAATGGTAAAAAAGACAGGAAAAACATGTTTTAAAATACTGAGAAAAAATTCAGGGTGGATTCTGGATGTTTTTTATTGTCTTCTTTATACTTCCATGAATTTTTAAATTTACAATAATTGCCGGCATTACCTGCTGCCCACGCACTTCTCCGTCTGCAGGGGGCGCACACGCAGACACCCTCTCCCCGCCAGGTTAATGGGCGGAGCCTCCCAGGCCTGTGGAACTGCCGATTGGCTACATGGGCTGTCCATCACGACTTCCCGCCCCCGCTCTACGTCACCTGACGCAGCCCATCATGGCGGCGGGATCGCGGCTGCCCTGGCCCGCGGTTCCGCAGGGCTGCTGCCGTTGCTGCTGTTGAGAGGAGGCGGCGGCGCGGGCGGCGCGGGCGGGCGGGCGGGAAGGATGGTGTTTCCACGGCCGGAGCGGCGGGTGCGGACCAGGAGCCGGGCTGAGGTTTGGCCGAAGCGACGCGCGCTCAGGAGCAGCCGGCGCGGGTGCCGCTGAGGCGGCGTCGGGAGGCAGGAGCGACTGACAGACGGACTGACGGAAGGCGACCCGGAGAGCCGGCCCCGGGGCGGTGCCGTGGGCGAGATGCCGGGGCCCCCGGCGTTGCTGCTGTTGCTGGTCCTGGCCGCTGGCAGTGCCGGGGCCACGCCGCTTCCGCGAACAGGTGCAGGTGAGCGGGCCCGCGGCGCGGACGGGGCCGCCGGGACCCGGGGAGCGGGCCAGCGGGCGGGCTCCGGCCTCGGCGCCGAGGAACCGGAGGGCCTGCCGGGGCCCGCGAGGCCCGGGGAAGCGAGCGGTCGGGGAGGGTTCTGCCGCAGGGGCGGGCTGCCTCTCCGGGGCCGGAGCGGGGGCGACGCGCTGCGGTCGGGCTGGGAGGGCGGCGAGCGGGGCGGCGGCGACCGACCCCGCCCGGGGCGGGCTGCGGGGCTGGCTCGGGACCTGTTGCCCGTCGGTCCTCAGCCCACACGGCTCCCGGGCAGTTGTGCTTCCCCTTCCAGATGTCACCTGCCTCGCGTGAGTCCCTCCCGTCCGGTAATGGGGACGTTCCTTCGCCCGCGTCTCCCCGCGACGCCAGTGGTTGGCCAGCTCTGCGGAGTTTCCTTCGTTCCCTGCGACTTGTTGGGAAGTTACAGATCGGTGTGAGGCGCGGGGCTGATCGTTCGGGTCGAGCCTCCGCGGACGAGAGGGAAGCGGCTCTATAAACACTCCTGTTCCAGGGAGCCAGTGGTCGGAGCGCAGCAGCCTTTGAATAACTATTGGCAAAATGGCCCAAGGGGCTTGACTTGTCTGTTTTAGCCAAGTCAGTGTGATTTGCCTTCGTTCTTCCCATTTTATCGGTATCGTTTTCATTTGCGGTTTATTTTCCTGGATGAAACACCAACCCCTGAAAGCATTCCAAGTTGGGTCTTTTTTTTTTTTTTAAGGAAAGGAATCGAGGCTAATTTGTTACCATTTACTGCTCATCTTCGAAATGAAGAGACTGCGATTTTACATATTCATAGAATTTTGGGGTTGCAATAGACCTTAAAGAAAATTTAGTCCCACGTCTTTATTTTTCAGTGGAAGACACTGAGGCTGGGCGTGGGGTGGGGTTCAGCTGACCTACCCAAGGTGACAAGAGCTGAACTGTAGGCAGAGTCATAACTAGATCCAGGTCTTAGATCCCCCTCGTTGCGTGACTCAAGTCGTGTAACTGTTTGGGAAGACTCTTGCAGTCCAGGGTTATTTTAGAATGATGTTAATTGGGTGCAGAATGTGGAAGCTAGTGTCTCCAGCAAAGGCATATTTTTCAGACACATCTACAATGAAAGCTGTTTGTAATTCTTTCCAGAGCTACACACCAGGTTATGTCATCGGACGCCCTTTAGTTGGGGACTACTTATCCTTGTGCCGTATACTCTGTTGCTAAGTTTCTGGCACTGCCTGAGATCAAATATTTGTAAGGTGAATTCTGTTTTCTGATCTCGTAGATAAGAAGAGTATTATTAGAAGTGTGTAGGCGGCCCAGGTAAAAGAGTGGGGGAAAGTGTCTGGGAAGTTACAAAGGACTGTATGGAAAATGTTGATGGTGGTATTGAAAGTTACTGATGGTGAAATTGAAAATTAGCCCTAGAGGAGGTTGGTGGATAACAAGTAGAAGGGATTCAAGAAGTTTCCAGATGACTTTGCACTTAATCGAATATGTATGTATTTTGAAAAAGATTCTGTGTGGGAACCTGCAGAAGCGTGCCTTGCTACAAACTCCTTAGCATGCGTTTTGTTCCGCTTTTTCGCTGTTGTAGGCAGCGAGGTGCCGATGGTGATACCCACGTTTTTAGAGGGCTATGAAACAATTGGGAACATCATCAACCCATAAAGAGAAATACCAAATCTTGAAATAAATAAAGCATAAGTAAGTATTTGCAGGTTTTTGCAGACTTTCCCTTCATATTCTGTTGCTTGGAAAGTGTGTAGTTAGACAAGTGGCCTGTGAACGACAAGTAAGTAGAGTTACATTCTGTGGAAAAGACGCACTGCTGCACATAGACCTGGGGGTTTGCATTTCCGTCTAGGAGAGATTGTTAATCCCGGCAGCAGAGGTAGGTTCTAGACCAAGGAAAACAAAGAAAGCTGTGAGCAAATCCTGGTAAGTGAGCTCCCGGGTGAAGAAGGGGGAACCCCTGTGAGCATCCAGGGCAGACAGAAGAGCAGTTACAAGTTCGAGCTGCCAGGGATCCGGGCACCGGCGTGCCACACGAAGGTAGTGCTGGCCATGGTCAAGTTAGGGTAGAGCACCGCGCAGGGTCTTCTGCCTCCGTGACCCTATTCTTGCTACTTCAAGTGCAAACCGGTCAATAGTCCTTTGGAGAAAGGATGGCTTATCCAAAACAGGTTGGAAAAAATATTTGGATTTTTATCCTTTGCCAGCCTATTTGCTTGGGGAAAGAAATGAGGCAGTTTACTAAAATTTATCATTTAAATTGAAATTCATTTATCCAAGGGTTTTTTTGTATGTATCATCCAATATCATTTCGAAGTTTAGAAGTTGAAACAAGTATTTACACATTTAATCATAATAAAACTTTGTAAACATGTGGATTGCCTTTGCCTGTTAGAGGCAAGAAGGCATTTCGTGGTTGAACTTTATTTTGGGCCTCTCTCTCTCTGTGGGAGTCCCTCACACCCTCCCTGGAAGCCTCCTTTCCCAAGAGTCCGTTCCTCAAGGGCCCTTGTTAGGTAGACTGAGCTCTTGCTGACCCTCACCAGGAAGCTTACGCAGAGGAAGCCCACTGTTTTCCCAGTTAAGTCACCGCACTAAGGTTGCAGTTAAGACATTCTTTTCCACAGGTCACAGTGGTCAGATCATTCCTCTCTTAGAAAACATGTATGTGCCTTTTATTAGAGTCTCCGGGTCCACATCATACAGGAAGATCTTGTACGTGTGAAGGCATTCCTCTCGGTCTGCCGTTTATCAGCTGCAGTAGTGGTGAGACAAGGAAACCGTGTCCATTGTTCTGTGGCATATTAGGTCACGGAGTACAGAGGAAGCTTTTAGCAGTGCCAGATAAAGGACCTCACGGAAGTCGGCAAAGCCGGTGGGACTCAGCTACTGATTAAACAACAGCTTGTGAAACCGGGGCTCTTGCTGTAGATTACACACACCGACTTGTGTCTTGGAAGAGATTTCAGAAGTAAAGGTAGTGTTTCCTAAAGTATGAATTTTTGTGTTTATTATAACACCTTCTGAAAAATAAGACGTATTTTCAATAAGCTGGCCACGTAAATTATTTCAGGGTTTACTGCTGTGAAGCATGAGAAGTGAACTAGGTTGGGGATGTTGTAACTCCTTTCAGTTGGTGGTATCTGGGGGCTAACCGAGTAGGCTCATTTGCCCAGTGTTAGGAGGTCTGCCCAACAGTGTTGTAGCTGATTGGCGTTGAAGTTATCGCGTTCCTTCCGTTTTGCAGATATCAATGTGCTGCTTATGCAGCTCTCGAAATTTAGAGTCCTTGGGCCCTCTGTGTCCCCTGTGGGCTGTGTCACTGAGATAACAGCTGTGTGTGCGATAAAAAAGACTTTGCAGTGGAAGTAAGGGACGGCCAGGGTTCTGAAACAGTTAAGTATGTCTTCAAAGAGTCCTTGTAGATGCAACATAGAACGAGTCCAGCTTTCCAGTCCAGTTCAGAGTCAAAGCCGTGAACCAGTCGTAGAAGAGAAGGTGTTGGAGCCAGAACTTGGACTTTGGAGTTCGTCTGGGTGTGAGCCTCCTGTTCCACCTCAGTAGCTTTAAGATTTCTGGACCTGCCCAGGCTTCTTAGACTCAGTTACTAACACAGGCTCCTGATAGTGTTTACCTGAGGGGTGTTGGGCAGGTGAGGCAGAGTCACGGAGGTGTGACGGCCTGCTGTGTGCAGGGCACTCAGCAATGTGGGTTTCCTCATTGCCTCCAACGCGTACTTTTGAGGGGTTATCTTAGAATTGGCTAGTGGGGGGTGGTACAGCCTGCCTCCAAGAAGAAACTCAAAGTGGAATGCCTAGAACTTGCTGGATTTAAAAAATCTTTGTTACCGAGAATAATTTGCTATTTGATGGGTGAAGACCAGACCCTTTAAATCTAACTTCAGTATGATAGACAGGCTGGTATTGATACTTCTTGAAATTCATGATGTTGCGGCATTACGCTAGAAATTTTTAAGATGATCTGGATTAGTCGGCTTTTATGTAATAAACCTCCTTTTAAGCATCAAGATGACTAACAGTTTTGCATGTGAACAATTGCCGGTTTTAACTTAAAGGAACCCAGAGCAATCTAGGTGTAGTTGATCCCAAACAAGATTGTATGCCCACATAAAGCACCCGTGAAGGCAGCCGGCCACCCTGGACCAGCACAGGGTGGTGGCTTGCCTTCGAAAATGTCATTTGGAGAGATGACGATGACTGTCTCCTCCCCCTCTTTTAAAGTCATGTATTTTTGTATTCTCCTAGCTGTGCTTTATTCTTTTTAAGATGTTCGTTACTCAGACGTGAGGAAAGGAGTATGGTAGAAAGGAGAAGCTGGACAGACATTCCTGGTCTCAGTACCGGTGTGTCGGAGCTAAATATTGGACTGAAGTATTTTTAAATTGGAGCGAGTGACTAATTTGGGACCACGCCCTGGCATTGCAGTTATCTGCCACAAAGAACAGCATATCAGAAAAATAACCTCACTATTTCAAAAAAGGCTGGGTGTTTTTTTGTTGTTTTCTTTTTTTGTTTTTTTGTTTTGCTAAGGTTAGCACAGAGCAAAGACTTCAGATTTCATTTGACTTTGCTGAGATTCAGGTGGGGAAAGAGAACTGTTGACGCCGAATGTTTCAGTGCCCGAGAGTTCTGTGCAGCCTCAGTTTCCCTAGAAGGTCCTTTATTCTTGCCCAGTCCTTAGAGACCTGTAACCCCAAGGAACCCCTAGAGTGTTGACTTGTGGGACGGTGTGTTCCATGGGGTGCAGGATGGAAACACTGGAACTTAACTTTTTATTTTCATTTCATCTCTTTAAAATTTTGGCTTATGTGACTTTTTGAGATATAGAACATATTGGTACACTAACACATTTTTATAGTTTTTAAATAAATAAATTTACATGAAATGAAAGGAATGTAAAGAAAATTCGCTGACGGGTGGGCTGTGTGGTCACAGAAAGTTGGGACTCGCTGTACCGGTGTACAGTCTGCATTTAGCAAATACGGTTGTCGAAGTCCTGCCTTGTCGCCCGGATTGCGAGGACTGCGTCTCATACCCGTAGTGTTGCTAGGGTTTGCACGCTGCCTCGTGGTGTGTAGGGGATCAGGAAAAGTTTGTGGGTGGGGATGGTCAGAACGATAGCGGAGAACCCAGCTCACCAGACCTGTGTGTGTGTGTGTGTGTGTGTGTGTGTGTGTGAGAGAGAGAGAGAGAGAGAGAGAGAGAGAGAGAGAGAGAGAAAAGGAGCACACATAGCTTAGAGCCTCTGATTCTTCCGTGGACCTTGCTTTTCATCCAGCCACAGTCCATCACCTGGAATGAGGCCATTTGTACTTGTTTTATTTTAGATTTACAGAAAAGTTGCAAAGGTAGTACAAAGAGTGCCTGTGTATCCTTCACCCAGATTTCCCTACTAACATGTTACAGCAGTGTGGTGCATTTGTCTCGAGTAGGAGCCATCACTAACACATTATTATTAACTGAAGTCCATCCTTTGTGCAGATTTTGTAGTGTTTCCCTAAGTTCTGCGTATGCTCCAGGCCACCATGTTACATTTAGTTGTCCTGTCCCCCTAGGCTCCTCCAATCTGCGCTTTGTTTTGAGAAGTGCTGCTCCGGTGGTTTGTAGCACACCCCTCTGCTGGCGTTGGTTGGCTCTCCTCCTCGTGATTAGGGGCTGTGTGTCCTGGGGTGGAGCTCCATGCAAGCAAAGCGCTTTTCTCATCGCGTCCTGTCCTGCGGTCCTGGGGGCGTGCTTTCGATATGACTGTGTCGGACATTCTGTGTGAGCTTTCACCAACTGAAGAGGGTGCCTACAGCCCTTGGATCATTTCCAACCCCCTAAAATCACTCTCACTTAATTCTGAAGCCTAAGAGGCTTCCCTCACCTGATCGCCTGGCTGAGGTGCTGCTGGCCAGCATCTCCACTGTGACGTTACTTTTTCCTCCCTGCGTCACAGTGTGCGTGGGCTCGGCCCGTGCTTCATGGTGGTGAGTTACACGCTCCACCTCCTTGAGGGAGAACTAGCTGTTTGTATATTACTTGGCATTCCTCGCAGGGGAGATTTAACAGTTCCCTCCATTATTTCTTTACTCGATTACTGTGTCAGTGTGGACACGCGGATATTGGTAATACACTTTGGGTTATAGTCCAGTGCCATGTTTTTTATTTTGCTGCTCAGATGTACCAGCATTGGCCATTGGGAGCTCTTTCAGTTGGCTCCTGTGTCCCCCTTTTTTTCCTTCCAAATACTGCGTACTTTCTGATACTACAAGTAGCTATCGGCTCATCTTTATGTTCCCGGCTCCAGCCCCAGGATCAGCCACTTCTCCAGGCTGTTCCTTTATTGGAGAATGGTATTAGAATCCGAGATCTGGGCACTGGATTCGCTACTGGGACACTCACAGTAGGGTTTAAATCCTCTGCTTCCTATATCTAATCCTAGGTGTTGGGAAAAAGAGAGAGTGAGAGAGAGAGATTTTGGAGGGACAAATGACCTTGTAGAGACAGGTGATTTGGAAGGGTCCTGCCCATGTTTTCCGACACTTGACCACTTAGTATCAATCCACGACCAACACCGCTATAAACACTCTGCATCCCACGTTTGGGACACAGCGATGTCGACAGGAAGTTTTTATTTTAGAACAGTGGACATTTGAAAGGTAGATTTGCTTGACTCTCTCCAAGAGTAGCCTAATCTCTAAAAATATGAGGCAAACCTCTTACACTTAAGAATTGAGTTGTTTTTAGGGGGTCTGTCGGCTTTCGAAATTGTTGAAAGGGACTGTGGGCATCTCCTTAAATTGGCGAAGGTTCGGATCGCATGTCTGCTTGCCTGTCTCTTGAAGACCATGGGTGGTAGACTTGTTTGGATCTGTTTGCAGAGGTTTTCTCTTTTACTGTGGAGAATTTCAAACCACACAGAAGTTGAGGAAATCACGTAAGGAACCATTAAGTCCCCATTGCCCAGCTTCAGTAGTTTCTAATTTACAGTTAGTCTCGTCACCTGCACCCTTCCCGCCGGCCCGGACCCTGTGGCGTTGATGTAGGTCCGAAACGTGGTGTCGGCAGCAGCAGAATTTCAGGAAAAAGTAAGCACTTTTTCATAAAACAGGATCACTTCATCAAGATCACCGAGGGATTTGTAGGAGCGCAGGTTTTTGAGCCCCAAGCAAAGCAACTGAATCATATTTCTGGAGGGTGGCCTGGAAACCTGCATTTACTGTACTTTTCTGGTGATTTCTCTGCCCCCACAACACAAATATTTTATCTTCTACTAGAGACGAAATAATATCAGATATTTAATATAAATCTATTGGCCTGTAGAATTAGTGAGTTTCAAGGAAGGAAGAACTAATTACAATAGAAGAAATTTACATTAGTGTCAACACCTAAAATCTGAAGAGGTCGCTACTCCTGATTGCTGTACAGGAATATTGTTCTGAAGAGTCTTTCTGTGAAGGGTTCCTGTTCTGTAACCACAAAGGAATTTAACACTCCGGGGCAGAACACCCTTACAGCTCAACATACCTTTGATTTTTTTTTTTTAACTTGAGCCCCTTCTCTGGGAGTCAGTATAAATAATAACCTCTTTACGTTTTATAAATATCCTGTATAAGTAAAAACTGTGAACTGGCAGCCTGACTGTCAGATGCAGCACCGTGAGCTGAGAACCTTGGGGGGGGATGCGCCAGGCCCGGCTGCCAGGCTCTGCCCGCTGCAGCCCAGCCCAGCAAGGGCTCTGCACTGGGGCAGGTGTAGCCCAGCGTCACTGCTGGTCCTCCGGGTTGTCGCTGTGCACACGGCTGCGTGTGAGCCCTGCTCTTGGCCGATACAGTGGCTTGCAGGGGTGGTTTTTTCCAGTACAGTATTATGGTAACAACTTGGTTTTTAGAAAGTTTATTTTTTTCAAATTAGTTGATTTTGCAATAGCCTAGGATTTGTAGCCTATTTTATTATTTTTCAACAGGTGCTTTTTTAAAAAGCTAGTAGATACATTTTGATATGTTTGTGGTGATGTACAGAATATTCTTATAATTAGCCAAAGGAGAAAGTAAACTATCTCTGAAAATGCTACATTATAATGATTGTATAATCAATTGGGTTTGATTAAGAACATCATAGGCTCATATACTAGTGCAGATATTTCAGGATTTTTTGGGGGGCGACACATATGCCTTGAATAGGAGAAAAGGATTTAGTTACAAGCATCTGTGATAGCAAACTTTGAGAGAGAAGTTGCTCTTATCCCAAAGTGAAACCACTGTAATTTAATTTTTTAAATCTCTCTTTCTTTCTCCTCTGTTCTCCACGTTCACAGTCCATCCCAAATACCTATTATGTTGTTGTTCTTCTTCCTCTTCTTCTTCTTCCTATAGGGAACAGGAGACTTGAGCTTGATATAATTGCAAGCCTCAATTATAGGAAGTAAACCTCTAAGGCATCGTGGACTTAGAAGATAGAGGAGGAGTTTGCGATCATTTTGCACATTTAAAATATCTATTTAATCAACTAGCAATTGTGAAATTTTGTAGTTTCAGCTTTTTATTATGAAACAAAAGTGTTGTGATCTGCTGGGTACCTCTCAGATAAGCCTCTGAGTTTAGGTATTATTCACATTGCAAATTCTTCCTCTGAACCCTCAGTAAATTCAACCTGGGTGCCTTTCAGAAGTGAAAAAATTCCTCTTTCTGGCTTTGCCTGGCAGTGCGCCTCTAGAATGGTTCTTTATGTCAGTAGCAACTGTTACTTTCCAGGGATCCAGCCTGCCAGCTACAGCCCAGAGCCCCACTTGACTCTGACTTCAGACTGTTATTAAAATGCAACACCCGGGCACTGATTGCTAGTGAGACACTGAAAAATAACAAACTTACCAAAATAGTCCCCTGGGAACACTGGCCTGCTGCCCATGGCCTGCTGCCGGGTGCAGCCCAGAAATCTGTAATTTAACTTTTTCTTTAAGAAAAAATGAACCTTAACAAAAGATCAGACTACCAATATTAGCCACATAGGCACTTGGTAGACTCATAACATTTTAGAATTACAAATCCTTGAAGATAGAACTTTAGAGCTGACGTGCCTGTTTGCAGGTGAAGGAGCCGAGGCCCAGGGAAGTTAAGCAGCAGATTGAGTCCCACACTGCCAGGCAGTGGCAGACTAATTGTAGAATGAGGTGTCCTGATATCCTGTCTGCCCTGGCCACCAAGTTCACTGCCTCACGCTGTTGATAATAATACTCTAATTAGTGTGATGCACATGCATAGACTCATTCCAGTCATTTCTCCTCTGGATGTGCATTTCTGCTTGTGTGTGAAAGTACTGAGATGAGATTTCCTCTCCTAGTCTTTGACTCTGTTGTGCAGAAATTGCACTGTCTGAAGTTGTGTTGTGAATCCAGTTCTGCCACTGAGCTGCCTGCACATTTGTGCAGGTTTCCATGGGAAGTCGTACAGAAAGATAAGCGTGTCCTTTCCCCCAGACAGCAGTGGTGCACTGCTGCGGCCGGTGTCAGGGAGAAAGCCGGGGAAACGCCCTGAGGTTCTGCTTCTGGGCCCGATGCTGCCTGTTCTGGGCCTGGCTTCCTGGACTGCAGGACGATCTGATTCCGAGCTGCCGCAAACACCTGAGCATGGGGGGTCCCTCCACAGCCTAACTATGCTGTCAGCGTGGTGAAGACACCTGCTCACAAAGTACTGCCCCTGCCATCGTTTTCCCGGGGGGCGAGGAACAGCAGTCTGACAGGAGCCCTCTGAACCTGACGTTCCTTTGGCCACACTGGGCCTCCTCGGATGAGCTCTTCTACGCTACCGCCCCCCTCGCTAGTGGTTTTAAAGATGGAGTGAAATGAAGGTTTGATAGCAGATTTTAGTGGCATAGGCTGAGAGAAACAGCAGCTCACTAAGATCTCTTTCATAGGTATTCATTCGGTCAGTACTCAAGTTATATAGCCTTTCTGCAAGTGGGGTTGGTCGGCCTTAGAAATAATTTCGGAATAAGGGCACTGATCGGCACACCGTGTGGTTCATTGTTCTAGGCTATTGAGACTCTGGCTTGGGGTCTTGTGGAACCTGTGATCCATCACCTTCATCATCAGCGCACTATTTACTGTTCTGCGTGGTTGGGTATATGTAGTGCTATGCTTCATTTTCCCTTTCTAATATTAGAAGACATCATTGTGAATGCATTGTGACATCAAGAGGCAAGGGAAACATTCAGTGACTTAAGATTCTTTGTATGGGAACCTTTATGATAGGTGGGTCTTTAATTTTGAGGTGTCAGATAGGAATGTGTGCTCTGCAGTGATTGTCTGATTTCTTTCCTCCAAGTAGGATGGCATGATTCATTTACTAGGTCTTTGGGATGTAGAGCTACTTGTCAGGATGTTGGAAAAGGACAATGGACTTATTGGTCCCACGCTTGAAAAAAAGACAAAACTCCAAACGGTGTATTTTAGAGTTGGATTTGATGTCAAGACTGATTTGGAAGATTGTGAGTCCTTGGCATCCCTGAGTTCCACCGGGGTTCCTTTGTCAAGCCGGCGCAGTGGCCCCTGGTTTTCATCACTAAGTAGACACATAAATCTCTCCCGTGGGTTTCCTGAGGCAAGAGACTAGAGAAAAAGGAAAGTGGAAGACTTTCACATGCATCTAACAGTTGCTTTAACAGTGGTACAGCCCATTCCCATTCCCAGACCACTGAACCTGGGCAGGTAAAGAGGAAGGCAGCCCTGGTGCGGTCAAGGAAGGTTCCCCGCCAGTGGGGGTGGCGTTCCTGAATGGCAGTGTTATGGGTGGAGTTGAGCCCCCTGCAGCACCCCTCATGTGTTAAGATGACGCCATGAGCTCCTCAGTTGCGAATCCAGTATGACTTGTGTCCTTACAAGAAGAGGAGATTTGGGCACTCGGAAACATCAGGATGCTCACACCTGAGGAAAAACCACGTGAGGACACAGCGAGAAGATGGCCACCTGCAAGCCAGAGAGGTCTCAGAAGGAACCAGCCCTACCGACACCTTGATCTTGAACTTGCACCCTGCAGGACTGGGAGAGAACAGATTTCTGATCTTCATGCTGCCCAGAGTGTGGTGTCGCCTGACAGCAGCCCGAGTGTCCAGATTACTCCAGACTTAGAGGCTCATCTTAGAGAGTGTCTGCTAAGACTCCTTTTTTACCAGCGTCGGAGTGGCAGCCCAGGGCCTCGGCCAGCCAGCAGTGGAGCACCGCCTCCCCAGTCCTGCGTGTCCTGGGGCTCCCACAGAGCAGAAGGCATCTTTGGATGCTAGCTTTGCCAACAGGGAGCACGTCTACTCCTACAGCTTCCGGCGACATGAGGTGACAAGGAGAACTCGGTGTGTGTAAACAAATAGTCATTGTTACAGGAGAATATAAAGTGGGGGAAATCCTCAATTTAAAAAAACTTTTATTTTTTAAAGAAGACAACTTACTGGTTATAGTGTTAAGCATGGATTGCAAGCAGAATAGGTAAATGAAGAAAGTTTGTGGGAGTTCCCTGAGACCTGGGGAATAAGTGATAAACTATTAATAGTGGGAAGGGACAGGACCACCCAGTATAGTGTGCATTAGGGTGTGATTAGTAGTAATGGGAGGAAAATCTTTGCCAAATAAGAGCATAAAATTATTGAAGGACTGCTACTTTTATAATATTGCTTGACTCTTAAAACATGAGTTTATTCTGTTAACCAGGAGAGTAATTATGAATTTCTCCCTTCCTTGCTGGAGCTCCTTAGTTGGGGTCTCTCACTTTTTTCTCATTTCCTCCCGACCCCCCACCTCACCCCACCCCACCCACTTCTGACTGAACGCCAGACTCCGCGCTGGGCCCTGGGAGTCATTGGTAAGAATACAGGCCTGGTCCTGGCCCTGTTTAGCTCACAGTCTAGGGGGAAGACATACGGGCACTTAAAACTAGTGTGATAAACTCAACGGTGGGGAAACGCAGGGGGCATGGGGGTCCAAAGGCGGGGACTCTAACCTGTGGGACCAGTTTTCAAGTTGAGATCTGAATGGTGGGGATGAATTAGTGGAGGGGTAAGCCAATGGGAGAGTCTGTGACACATACACATTTGGTCTTTGTCCCCTTTCCCTGCACAGAGCTCCTAAAAAATCCTTGGGATTTCCTGAGTGGTAGGGGTGATGGGAGCATCTCTGGTTATTAGTAACAAGCCTCTGTCACCCGTACCTGGATTTATGGTACCAAAGCGGCTCTGGTGGGCTCCAGAGAGCTTCAGCATGGGGCTGGTGGCCAGAGGGGCCAGCCGTGTGCCTGGAGGGTTCGAGCTCTCAGTCCCACCTTTATGGCTTGGACCGCTGGGTAACCGGACAGTAAATATGGGGCCACTTCTCTTCATGAAAGTATGTCAGCTAGTAACTGAAGGTGGATGACAAAATTAGAATATCAGCATTTTGCAATTTCTATTTTTTAAAAATATTTATTTATTTTTAGAGAGAGGGGAAGGGAAGGAGCAAGAGAGGGAAAGAAGCACTGATGTGTGAGAGAAATGTCAATCAGTTGTCTCTTTCGTGCCCCCACAGGGGACTGGCCCGAAACCCAGGCATGTGCCCTGACTGGGAATCGAACCAGCGACCTTTTGCTTTGCAGGACGATGCCCAACTAACTGAGCCACACCAGTCAGGGCGCATTTTGCAATTTCTAATAGATTGAGCATTGATTATGATTTTTTTAAATCTATGGACCTTTACAATCTTTTATTTAACTCAAAAATTTATTCATGGGTAACTCTAGTTAGTTACATATGTGTTCAGGTTGTAATGGAGTTCTCTGTAGGACTTATGATGGTTGGATTAATAATCAGGTAGTAGTCCTGACTCACTCTGAGTCATTGCCAAGAAATTGCACGCTCCAAATTACGTGTCTGTAAAACAGACAACAGATACCTACCTCTTGGAGTTTCCCAGGGTTTCTGCTTATTAAATCAAGTGCTCGATATCTCTTAGAAAGGTTTTGGAACTGTACAATGACAGCTCACAGAATGTGTTTCAGAGATGCCGAGGATGTTTTGATCGGCGTCTAGGGGAAGCAGGCAGAGTGCCCCAGACCTCTAGTTACCCCTGTTCCCAGTTTGCTCTGGGTAAAGCTGCTCAGGTGTCAGGAGACACTCCTGTTGTGCTGGGTGTTTTTCTTTAGTAGAAGATTGGTTTGGATTTATGCATTTCTGAATGTCATAGACTGAGAACGTTGAAGGAAAACCGTCTTGCTTCATGGTTTCCTAACAGCTGTAATGAGAAAACTTGCAGGGGCTCGGTTTGCAGTTTGACCGCTGGGGGGTGGGTGTTTTAGCAGCAGTTCCTCACGGCTGGAATTTACTTCCTCTCCGTGGCTTAGGCAAACCTGTCTTACCTTCCAGCCTACGCTAGGTTGGCTCTAGTTCTTCATTTCGTGGAAGTGTTTCCTTCATTGGTATATAGAGTTTTTTAAAATATAGTACTTTGGACTAATCAAAAAAATACAGTAAATAAAATAGTTTTTACAAGTGGTAAAACTGTAAAAATGTCTACTGACAGCCACCTAGTGAGGTCCTTTCCAGGCAGTCATTTGTAGAGTGCTGTGGGCGGGAGTGGTGGATGCTGAGGTTGGGCAGCCCTGCTGTCCACTGAGGCGCATAGGCCCCTGTGGGGGCTTCACAGAGGTGGGCATGTAGGCAGAGCAAATCAGTAGGAGGCCGGGCAGAACTCGGCATAACCTGTTATCTGTAACACGGTTGTGACTCCTCACGCCTGCCTAACTTAACCACTCCCGGAGGCCGGTCGGTCGACTGAATCAGGGAATTGAGCTTCCGTCAGGCAGTTCTGATGGGACTCTACTGTGAAGAGATGGTGCAAGATGGTTAAAAGTTACAGAAGAGAGGGAAAATCAGTTAATGTTTGCCATGTGGAGTTGGCAAGAGAGCCCCACAAGTGTGGACTGTCTTAATTAACAATGACAGACTTCAGTTCTTACTTAGGTTAGGCTGTTTTTAAGTGTTAAAAGTTAACCTTGTTGAAGCAAAACAAAGTGGTATCCTGGGAAGCGCCGGGATTTATACTCAGTGCCCCTGAACCTGGAGTCCGGCCCCGCCGCTCTCCCATTGTGTGTCCTTGGGCATATCAGTGTCCTCATCTGTGACGGGAGCTGGTCGAATTCCCTCAGAGGTGTTGTGATGCTCGAACGAGATCATACTGTGGTCGATTGAATCTCAGACACACTTGATTGTGACACACCCTGGTTTCTGTGCCCTTGAAGAAGGACCTGTGCCAGTGAAAACCAGCCTTCCAGGGTACGCTGCCTCTGAATTCAGGGGTGTTAAAATTCGGTGGGCACACTGCATTTTAAAAATAAATAAAATACAGTGGATATGAATGTGCTTTGCTGTGATAAGCCTCAGGAGTCATATTTAATTTTTACTGTCTGAGTCACGGGAGGAAAAACGAAGTTATAGCATAAATGCCAGTGCGGACGTACAGGGCGAGTGGGATGAGAGAACAGGGAGCCGCAAGGAGGAGAAGAGGGGATCTGTTTGGGTCTTCTTCCTTCACAGAAAGTGGCCTCCCAGGCCTCGCCCGGTTTAGTTTGGGAGTGAGTGTGCACAGTGTCCACAGTTAAGGCATTCAGTCTGTCTGTGCACGTTCACTGCCCTCCAGACTGGGTTTTGAGAGGAATCACCAAGTCACTGTGTGTTCAGTGCATGGTTTTCCTGTTTGGGGTATTTGGTCTAGAACTTGCAGGTGTTCAACAGCCCTTGGTTGACTACAATGTATCGCTTGTAAGCAACAGTGTGTGTTTCAGTGTTGCTTTCACATACAGACCTTTGTTATTGAAAAGGACCTTAGTCCTGTTTGTGGTTGACTTTAGGTGGCTCTGCTCTTCACAGAAGTCATTTTATAGTCAAGAATTGTTGCGTTTGCATAGGAGTTGGGATTGGTTTTTCTTTTCTTCAGGTACTACAGTTTCACGAAGACAGACCGTGGCATCGGTCGTTACCTGTCTCCATGCCTTCCCCTTGGTGCATTTAAGCATGTCATTCGTTAGCTGTAGCTGAGCATTTTAAGGAAACGTTTATTTCTGAACTTATTGTGGTAATCATTTCACAATATATGCCTATATCAAACTATCACCTCATGTGCCTTAAACTGACATCATGTTATATGTCAGTTATATCTCAGTAATGCTGGGGGTAAATGTTTATTTCTTAGTAAAACACCAGTAGGTGAGGCTTAACAGCTTTCTCTAAAGAAGATGCTCAGCATAGCCCTGGTTGGAGAAGGTGTTTTCCAGAGAGCTCCCTGTTGAAAGTGGGGTTCGTGGCAGCCCATATGCTGTAGGGAGGGCCGCACACTTCGCCACAGAGGGTCGAGCAGTAAGATATTTTAGGCTTTGTTGCTTACAGGCACTGTCTGTTGTGTGTGGTTTTGTTTCATTTTACTTTGAAAACAGTCCTTTAAAGGTGTAAAAAGCCGTTCTTAGCTGCTCCCTGCCCCTGCCATGCAAAAAGAGGTCAGAGGCAGGGCTTGCAGAGCCCGCGTCAGTGGAAGAGCTCCTGATTATGGCCGAGGCCCCTCAGAGGAGCAGCAGGTCCCATGGCCGAGTTGGGAAGTAGAGGAGGAGCCTGGGGCCAACTGGAGGGCCAGCGAGGAAGTGCAGGAAGAAAAAGGGAAGGTGGGGCAAGTCCTAAAGGCCCACTCATCAACTGGACAGAGCCCCAGGGCCAAAGCTGGCACAGTCTGAGTGACAAAATGATGGTAATACTGGATTGTAACCCCAAGAGTGTAAAGTATCTGTGAGTCTGCAACCGTGAGGGAGGGAGGAGGAACAAAACTTACCTACCGAAGAACTGCAAACGATGAATGTGGAAGGAGTGAGGTGGTTTTAACATGTGTCTGCAGATCTGTCACGTTCCTCAGGAAGCCCCTATGAGTACACGCTGGGCTTTGGGACCCACGTCTAAGGAGCAGAGAATGTAAAGGGAAAAGTGGTCGCTTCCCAGTGGTGAGCCCTGGCAGGAGCCACCTGGTGGCGTGGTCACGGTTCACAGCCCCCGGGAGTAAGTCGTGCCAAAACCGTCCGCCCTGATGTGATGGGAGGAGAGAGCCACTCCTTCTGTGCTGTTCTGGATCTTCTGGCACATCTGCAGCCCCAGCTCAGTCATGAGGCAACCCAAATTGAAGACATTTTACACAAAGACTGAGAAACGTCAGGGATTGGAGACGAGTAAGGGGACATGATGCTTAAATGCAGTGTCCGTAGCCAGGACTGAGTCTGGAAAAGCAAAAGAACGTTAATGGGAAAACCGGTGAAATCTGAATAAAGCCTGAAGTTCATTCAGTTAGTGGCGGTGTGCCGATGTTATTGTTGTCTGAGCTTTGATAAATGAGCTTTGGAAACCTAAGGTGTTAACGTTAGTGGAAGCAGGTGAAGGGTAGTGGGGACTCTGGATTGTCTCTGGAACTATTCTGTAAATCTAAGACTGTTTCAAAATAAGATTTTTTAAAACCCTAACTTCTTATTCTGGATTGGCTATCAGTTTCATCCTGAGCATTTCAGCATTATTAAGCATTTATTAACTCTTGGTCCCATTTACATTTGGTGGAAAATATGTTGATTCGTTTATTGAAGTTGCCTTTGGAATGCCCACGTTGTTAATATTCCTTACTTCTCTTTCCAGGGGAGTCGCCTGCTGCAGAAGTGTCCTCACCCTTTGTGATCCTGTCTGTGTGTACTTTCATCATATTGATTGTGTTAGTTGCAAATTGTGTATCCTGCTGTAAGGACCCAGAAATAGACTTTAAGGTGAGCACAGATGGTGGGAACATTTAAAATCATCCTCTGATGCATTTATCAATAGAATGGCTAGATTTCATTGTCCCTTGGGAGCAGGGGTTGGCAAATTTCTTCCGCGGGAGCCAGGTAGTCAATGCATCCTGCCGCTGTAAATAGTAAATACTGTGGGCCATGTAGGGTCTTGTCACGGCTACTCCACTCTCAGCTTGCCATCGTGGTGCCGACGCCAGCCATAGACAACACGGAAGCAGATGGTTGTGGCTGCGTGCCAATAAAACTTTATTTACAAAAATAGATGGCTTTGGATTTGGCCCACTAGCTGTAGCTTGCTCACCCTGCCTTAGAGCACCATTGACAGTTTTAAGGTTTGAAAGGGGGGAATAAAGCATGATGATTGGATTCACTTGCTATAAGGCCTGTAAGGAAGAGCAGGCTGGTTTTGACTTTTTTCCAAAAATCAGTGTGCTGGTGAGTCTGTGGTTGTTAAGGTTATTGAGACCAGGGGATCCTCCAGTGTGTTTTGTGTATGAGGAAGACATCTTCCAATTTACCTCAAACCCTACAGTTCCCTAAGGGGGTAAAAGAAGAATGCTGCCAATTATAAATGCTGGCGGGCTGGGGGTGTGCATGATACCGTAGGCACAGATGGGTGGGGTCTGCTGTAAACGAGCTGCAATGTACTCTCCTGCCCCAGAACGTGCTTCCTGGCTGCTGGCATGCACGGGGCCCAGTGAACCCTTGTGGAAAAGGAATGCAGACATGTAGAAAAAATGGTCCTTTATGTGAAGGCCTACCAGCTGTGCTGGGGGGTGGCCCAGAGATCTTGAGGGCCACTGGGTCAAACTGGGGACAAGAGCAAGCTGTCTTCGAGCTGAAACCTTCTTTTTGGTGGATACATGAACCTTATTTCTAGAACCTCACCCCCGTTTCCATCCCGTGTTCTCTACCTTGAGCGTGGTGGCAGCTCTGAGAGGTAAGGATGAGTGCTGTCCTTTAGGCTCAGCGCTGGCATTATACACACGGAAGGTTGAGAACAGAGGAAGCCCAGAGAGAAAGACTCAGTAGCACGGCCATGTTCTCTATAAGACTTTACCCCAGACACACAGGGCTTCATTCACCACGTCCGCCCTGGGCCCTAGCATCATGGCAGACACCTCTGTGGGTCTTAATGACCACGCCACATGGGGGCAGCGAATCTGGGTCCCTTGACTGTCAGTCTTGCTGAAGGACTTTGGCCAGACACCTAGCCATTTGGGGACAGTCTGGTCAGTGTTGCTGAAGCTGAAATCCAGTTTCTCTCTCACATGTCATGATGCCTCTGAATTTTTGCCTTCGACTGTTGTAACCCCGCTGAACCTCAGTATCCATGATGCATATTCAGGAGTGAGGATTTTTATCAGTTTTCCCCAGATGATTCTGGTGCAGGTGACCCAGGGGTCACACCTATGAAGGATCCTCTCCACCCCCACCAACTGTCTGACAGAGGATGAGTACTAACATCTGTAATTTGTGGGTTTCCTTTAGATTTAGAACTGTGTAGTTTTAGACATGAATGGTCCCTTGAAAGCCCTCTTATAGACTAGGCCGGAAGCTAGCCTGGTAAAGCAAGTGACGTGCCCACGTGCATCCAGATAGCCACTGGCATAACTTTAAAAGTGACCCAGTCTTCTCTCACATCTCCATTAAAAATATTATGCCATATTTCCTCTTCGAATCTTTAGAATCATCTGCTGCCTAATGGTGTGCCATGCGGTGGCCAAAGTCTTGAGTGGCATTATTTCTAAGGTAGGAGTGATGGATAAAGCCTTTTTTAATGGAAGAGCCTTTAGGAATGTCCAGAGAGCAAGTTGAACACAGCTCTTCTGTTTGGAGGTGTCCTCACAGCTCGAAGTCACAGCACCTGACTTGTTCTTCTCCCTCTCCCCTGTTATAGTTAGCAATAATGTTCTACTGCATTTGACAACAGGTATGACATATATGAAGTAATGTCCTCTCACATGCATGCGCGAACATAAATGTTACATCAAAGAGATCTGCCCTTACAACTCTTAGTTTCTTCCTTGTGTGGGGTGCTGAGGGAAGTGGGAGAAAAGGAATAGGAAAAGGAGGGCGTTCAGTAGAGAAATGGAAGGCAGTCTTGGTCATTGACCTCTTCTCAGCTTCTGTCACAGTCCCAGCGGGGTAATACTCATTCATTACCGGAGCGAATGAATGACCTTGATAGTCATCTGTGTCTGTGTTAACATGGACACCAAGGTAGACCAGGCTCTCCCCATCTTCAGAAAACCAGATGTTCCGAGAAGGTTAACTGCACTTGTGTGCTACACTGTTTTCTACTCTAACCTTCGTGGTTCAGATCTTGGATGATTTTCTACCTAGTATAGTAATTTTTTAAAAAAGATTTTATTTATTTATCTTTAGAGGGGAAGGGAAGGGAAGGAGAGAGGGAGAGAAACATCAGTGTGTGGTTGCCTCTCGTGCGCCCCCTACTGGGAACTGGCCTGCAGCCCAGGCATGTGCACTGACTGGGAATGGAACCATGACCCTTTGCTTCACAGGCCTGTGCTGGATCCACTGAGCTACATCAACCAGGGCTGGTGTAGTAATTTTTTTATTCTACTCTTTTCAGAGAAGTAGGACTTGCTTAAAAATACCTTTTCGGAGTCTTTTAATTTTCTTGTTTTGATTAAAATCACAATGCAACCAGAAATGCACAAACAATTTTTAAATAAATTTGTTTTGATTTAATATGCAAAGAGATCTATGAAGGTGAATAATAATAATAAAAGAACAGTTTAGACTATAATTAATAACTTTAAAATTTTGAACCTATAAGAGTATTTTCATTTTAAATTCCATGGTCATAGAAAATTTTACATTTAACTTCAAGCTATCAGTTTAAAAAGTTACATAAAATGTGTATAATTTATTTTCAGATCTTATTTATTCTGCTATTTGGAGTTGGAGAACACAATTACATATGCTTTTACTTAAAATAAGTATGATTTGGGAAAAAAATCATGGTCGTGTGTTCCAAATGAGTGAATAAGTGCTCATGTCTTAAATGTTAGCCAGTGCTTTTTTAGGATTTGCTCTCAAACTGATCTAGATTAGATACAACATTGCTCTTCCTTTATTTTAGGAATTTGAAGATAATTTTGATGACGAGATAGATTTCACACCACCAGCAGAAGACACCCCCTCTGTTCAGTCCCCAGCAGAAGTGTTCACACTTTCAGTACCGAGTGTCTCGCTGCCAGCTCCATCCCAGTTCCAGCCTTCTGCAGGTAAGACCTGTCCTGCTACCATGTTTTCCTGAGTCATTTCCGAGAAGTGAGCCTGGGAACCTTGCTGCCAGTCATAAAATAATTGGACTCACTGTCTCCTCTAGGAGCTTGTTTCTCTTCCTTTTGCTCCTCGCTGAGGCTAAATGGTCAGGCCCATTGCATTCCTACAAAAGCTGAGTCCTTTCCTTTTGGACTCTGGATCTGCTATAAGAATACACTGGCCTCCTCAGTTCATTCAGATGGAACTTTTGGGCAGAGCTCCTGCCTCTGTTTTAGTAGGCCGACTTCTCTCCTCATTCTCTGCACTGGGTGTCTTGCTGAGTAGACGCTGCCGTCCTCTGGGATGGCCTGTGTTTGGGAGGAAGGGTGTATTTGGATTTGTTAATCAGATGGACTCTTCATCCTATGATAGGGAGGGACAGTCCCTGGGGTTCCCTACTCCACCATAAAACAGGACTACATACAGGTCACTGGGACGGTGGCTAGAGGTCACAGTAGAGTGGTCGGACCAGGAAAAAACAGTGCAAATCATTGAAGAATCAGGGTGGGATAGTCGTTCAAAATTATTGTCAGCTTCAAAGCTTGGAACCGTTTTGGCATTGTTGGTTTGAAACAGATGTTTTATGTATTTAGTTCTCCCTTTATTAGCACAAGCATTACGTTTATGTTAGTACTTGGATTTTATAGGTTGTATAATTAATATTTAATTTCTTTCAGTTAAATATTTATATTTAGTTTTAATGTTTTTTTCTTTTTCCTACAGAAGGTTTGAAGTCTCAAGTTGCTCGCCACAGTCTAAACTATATACAGGAAATTGGAAATGGCTGGTTTGGAAAGGTAAAGTGGTGTTCACTTTTATTTTTTTCCCTTCTATTTACACTGTTTAGAATTTAAAGCTAATTAAGAATTATATTATGTGATGTCCCACGTTCTCTGTAGACATTATAGTCCCCACTGAATTTCCCCGTTGCCCTCTGAAGCCTCATGGGTATGTGAGCTTCAGTGTTCCTGGGTGGTAAGTTGTTCCAAGGAGGTCTTTTATTTATGTAGCAGAGACTTTTCTAATTGTTGGCATGAGAATAGTACAAGGGGCCCTGGCTGGTGCGGCTCAGTGGATTGAGTGCTGGCCTGCAAACCCAAGGGTCACTGGCTCCATTCCCAGTCAGGGCACATGCCTGGGTTGCAGGCCAGGTCCCCAGTAGGGGGCGTGTGAGAGGCAACCACACATTGATGTTTCTGTCCTCTTTCTCTCTCTCTCTCTCTCTCTCTCTCTCTCTCTAAAAATAAATAAAACCTTAAAAAAAAAAACAGTACAAAGGGAAAAGACACCGGCATTTTGGAAGCTTTTTATCCTTCTCAAATTAAATTATTTGTTTTTTCCTTCTCCTGTTTGCCTTGTGAGATTCTGTAATTGTAGACGGAAAGTATTATTATAATTGGGAGCATTGCAAAGAATTGTTCTCTTTTTCTCAGAGCCTATCCAGTGACCTGTAGTAACGGCACTTTGTTGATGGCTTTCCCGGAGTGTTCAGAAGGAGTAATTTCATTACAACAGCGGTTTCCGTGACACAGCAGCCATCCTCTGTGAAAGGTGGTCGCGTGGTGGGCAGGGCGGTCACCGCAGGAAGCTGCATTGGCTCTGTAGTCGGCCATCTCACATTTCTTCACTCCCCACTCAGTTGTCTGACAGGCCCGCATCTTTCATGTCATCCAAACTTCAGTAGTTACCGAAGCTTCTAAGCCACTTGGCAAAACCTTTGCTGTGTTGCACGTTGTTCTTGGCGCTGGTACGATGTGGGGGAAGACGGGTGAAGTCCTGGCTGGGGAGTGCTGGGAGTGGAGCAGCAGACCAAACAGAAGCCTTGCCCTGACGAAGCTGAAGGTTGTAGTGTGTGGGGTGACCGACAGCAGCAGTGGGGACGGCTGAGGGGTGGCGAGAGCCAGGCGATGTGAAATAGGTGTGCGCTTAGAGACTGGCTTGTCCCCAGAGGGAGACGGGGACGTACTCCAGGCTTGAGAGAGGACGGGCATAACCTGGCTCACCTTTTGGAAGAGTCACTCTGGTGGTTGGTTGGAGGCGGGCCAAGGGGGCCACAGGGGCATGGTTAGGAGGACACTGCAGCCACACAGGGGACAGCAGCAGGCTGGGGCCTGGATGGGTGGCAGCCTAGAGTGGCGGGGAGTGGGGTGACCCAAACAGATTTTCAGGTAAGAGTATGTAGGACTTTGGATGGACCACCTATGGAGTCCAGAAACAGAGGCGAGTCAAGGATGACTACTCATGGCCTGATTGATGGGCAGGACGTAGTTGTCGACTTGAAATGGCAGAGTGTAGGGAGAAGCTGGCGTGGAGGAAGAAGTCAGGAGCTCACCTCTGGTTGTGTAGGGTGTGAGAGAGCTCTTAGACATTCAGGTGGGGAGGACAAGTAGGCAGCTGGAAATGTTAATCTGCAGTTCAAGAGAGACATGAATTTGGGAGAATTCACATATGGATGGCATTTTAAAGGTATGAGCCTAGATGGAATCACGGAGAATGTGGGCATAAAGACGGGGGTGGTGGGGGCACGAGGGCTGAGCCCCAAGGCTCTGCAGCACGGAGAGGGAGAACCTGCGAAGCATCAGCCCACGAGCAGGAAGAGATGCGGCCAGTGGAGAGGAGTTCCAGGAAGGTGAGGCATAGTGCGTGCTGCTGACAGTGAGTGAGATGAAGACTGGGAGGATTAGGGTCCCGGCAGCATGGGGTCCATGACACCCTCACATGGAGGGGGGAAGGTGGAGCAGCACATTCAGACAACTCTGTGGAGGAGCTTTATTCTGAAAGAGAGCAGAGAAATGGAGTAGGAGCTGTTTGGGACCAACCAAGATGGAAGAAAAGCGGGTGTTGTCAATGGATTCAGAGGACAAGTTATGCACTTGTTGGATTAGACTGTTGAAGTAAGTGAGCTGGAAATGAAAGGACTGGTAGAGAGGAAGGTAAATTTCAAAGTCTGGGATATAATGTAGTTATGACGTAGGTCTAGACTGTGGGGGTGTCTGCTGAGATGGGGTCATAGAAGAAGATGGTCAGAAGTGAGGTTGAAGAACTGAGAGGTCCCAGTGTCAAAGGACTTGCTCCTTCACCTGGCGAGCACCGAGAACGGGGAGGTGGTGGCGGGGAGAGAAGCAGCGGGCCCTTATTGCAGAGGTGCACTGTCACTCTTCTCCTGTTTCCGAGTGGCACCTGGTGAGTGTCGGGCTTACTGGTCGGCACGACGTGGCTCTTTGAAACAAAGACTGTGACTCAGTTAATGGTCAGGGTTTCTTGTTCTGTTCGTTTTTCTGCCCTTGTAGTCTTAATATAAGTACATTAAGTTCTGTTCAAGTTTGTACTCCTATTTCCAGGGCATTAGAATGAATCTACTTTATAAAAAGATAAAAAACTATTTTAAAAGGAAACCTTTAGTTTTGATGATTCTCAAATTAAATAAAAACTTTTACTTCATCATTTGTTTTAGATAATGTATTTTAGAAGGCCTTTGCATTGTCCTATATTATATTTAATATTTCACTTGTAACTTGTACTTTTTTTCATTTTTGTTTTGTGTTCTGTTAATTTCAGTGTGATATTCACACCCGCCCCCACCCCCAGTTTTCACTAAGGTTTTAGTACAAGATAAAGGCCTGGAATAATTGGAATGCCATGGATTTTTAGCATTGTAATGCAATGATAATTTGTTTGCACCTTGGCTGTTTGTCAGTTTACTTTCTCATATGTGAAGGAGACAAAACTCAGTTGAAGTGTTTTTGAGAAACATTTAAGTTGTGTTTGAACTGAACTTATAATTACTCTTCTGTAACACTGTTGGTAATTTCCATGAAAGTATAATACATTTTTAAGTACATAGAAAAGAAATACACATAAGCACACGAATGTTGGGAATATCTGATGGCTGGTTTAAAATTGAAGGTGATATTTTGCTTATCCACGCCTTTTGTGAGGCAGTATTTAAAATAATAGGAGGCCATCTGCTTGTTGCTTAGTTTGTTTTCCTATATGCCATTTCCTAATAAGTGAGACAGATTTTTTTACCGTTTTGATGGAAGTGAGATGAAAAACTGTTCTTTGGTTTTAGGTCCTCCTTGGAGAGATTTACACCGGCACTAGTGTAGCACGGGTAATAGTGAAGGAGTTAAAAGCGAGTGCAAGCCCAAAGGAACAAGATAATTTTTTGAAAAATGGAGAACCTTACTAGTAAGTAATCCTTAATATATGTTTTGTAAACATGGTCTGTGGTCTTTTGAAAATCACTATGCTCAAAAATACTTTGGAGTTGTGTTATAAGGTATTTAAGTGTCAAGTCACTATATTGTACACCTGCAACTAATACAATATTGCGTACCAACTATACTTAAATTAAAAAGAAAGAAAGAAAGAAACACAAGTCAAAAGGGAGCTATAGACCCGAGTGTTCCTGGTCAGGGAAACGATGGCATTGGAATTGTCAAGGTTCTTGGCAACAAATTGATTTTGTGACCCTAAGGGTGGATGAAAGATTGAGGCATGTCAGTCAGCAAGACACAGGGGACCCAAAGGAAACCTGGCCTTGATGTCCCAGGCGGCACCTTCTGGTCCTACTCATTTCGAGGCACGTCAGTTTGTGCCTCTGTCACAGATAACAGTAGTGACAGTGAGCTCATTCAGGGAATCCCTCTCTCTCTCTGTGGACAGGTTGTAGAACTTCATCCAAGAAACGATATTTTAAATCCATCACTTAAAATTACAACGTTGTTAGACCTAAGAGCATCTTATCTACCAAATAAGTTTGCCTTTGACAAAAAAACAAAATATTTCTTAAACTCCAAAAAACCTAACTTTGAAATTTCTGCTTGCCAAATACACAATTTAAACAAGATCCAGAGTTTCATAAAATAAGACTCAAAATGAAGCGTCCCATGGGAGGTGCGTGGTTAAACGATCCGATACCCGGACCAGCGACTGCTGCTCAGCTGTGGAAAGGGGTGAACGGTCCACTTGGGCCGTCGTCAGGGCGCTGTGTCGAGTGAAAAAGTCAATGTTCAGAGGCCACGTGCAGTGTCACATTCACGTAATAATCTCAAAGTGAGAGTGTTACAGAAATGGGAAACAGACTAGCGGGGCCAGGGCTTAGGAGTGACAAGGTGGGGGTGCAGGGTGGTGGCTGGGACTGTCCCGAGGGAGGTGGGGGGACCTGTGTAGTGACGGAGCACTTCCGTGTGTCTGTTGAGGTTGTGGTTGTGCAAATCTATGCGTGTGGTAGACCACAGGACACGGGAGTGTGCACGCGTGTGGTGCCCTGGTTTCCGTGTTGCGCTGCAGTTGTCAGATGTGGCCTGGGGACACTGAGGGAAGGGGCTGTGGGACCTCTTTACGCTGTCCTTGTAAGTTACTGTTAATTCATAATTGCTTCAAAATAAAAAGCTCCTTAAAAAACAATTTTGGTCTATTTTTTTTTAAACTTACTTTTGGACAGAATATTTTCCAAAAGGAGATTGCATATGCTGTGGAAACGTATGGAAATAGTATATAAGCTAGGTAGCCTAAGGAGTAGCTGGGTTATTTATTTAACATATGGATTGAAATGCTTGTTATATTTATATATTTAGCCTGCCTTTTTAAAAATGATGCTTCAAAGTGATCTATAAATTTAAATTACGAAAATTAGAAGTTCTTCTGATAGTTCTGTTTTGATTTTTGAAAATGTTCACCTGATTGGCTTTGAGTTATTTAATCGTTAGATAACAACAAATCTGGTAAGTTAATATGCTTTTCCAGCTTAGCATGTTTAAATCACTATGAATGTTAAAATTTGGTTTATTGTCTGAACAGTTTTACTAGTGTGCCCTCTGATGAACAGTACTGTGACTGTTTTTTTCCCCAGCATTCTTCAGCACCCAAATGTTCTGCAGTGTGTGGGACAGTGTGTAGAAGCGATCCCCTACCTTCTGGTGTTCGAGTTCTGTGACCTGGTAAGCTTCTGGTAGAAATTCAAGGGCAGGCATTCAGAAGGTTATACCCAAGTGTTTTTGACACGTGGAAATGCTGGGTGAGGGGCTGCTTTCACTTCCGTCCCCTGTTTTAAGAACTTGAGTATTTATTCATTACCTTTGATAATAGTATCACTGTTTTGTTTGTTTTTGTTAGAACATTTGCCCTTTAATTTGCATTTACAGTCAGTTTCTGAAAATATTTCAGTTACATGTTCTTAATGTTTTGTGTTTCATCCCTGTGCTAAGCTGTTTGCTCGCAATACCACATTTAATCATATTTTTCCACAGTTTACGTATGAGTGAAATAAGGCCCATGGAGATTAAGAAAATGTCTATCAAGTATCTGGCAGATCCAGAGCTCGGATCTGGGCTTGCCCTTCCCGAGAGCTTGAGGTTGTAGCCTCTGCGGCATTTCACGATGCTTTTCTCAGCCAAGGGCGCCCAAGAATCTCATGACCTGCAGAGTGCCCTTGACCTGTCCGTTTTTAATGATAGTGCATGTATGTAACATTTGTTTTTCAGTAACTAGATGATTTATTTTCTTATGTGAAAATTTCCTGTAAACATCTTTTATTAAGTTTAGGTTTTGATTGATTTCTTTGCATTGTCTCAGTTTTCAGAACATTGAGCTTTCTTGACCGGGTGCAGAAAAGTGGGAGTACCCCAAAAAAGATCTCCAAGTAATTCAGAGAGTATTTTTCAGCGGGTAAAATTGGAAAAGCAGTAAACACTGTGGATTTTTGTTTTAATTCCTAGATATCATTTGAATATTACTGTCATTGGCAGAGGTGGTTAATTCTGAAGAAAAACGGTCATTAGGCTCAGTGTGTCAGCTTTCATTTGATCAGGGTCTAGCAGCCAGCCCATCTCAGAGGCTGGCAGGAGCAGAGTGGCGCTCTCATCGTCCACGTTGACGTGGCTCTGGGCAGCTGCGGCCCGGTTCCAGGCTGCATTTCATTCATCCTCACCGTAAGATCTGTGTTCCTTGTGTCCGTAGATGCTGGGACGGGAGGGGCGCAGGGGATGTGTGTTCTGGTGCTTTGTACAGTGTATCTTTATGGCTCTTATGGGTCAAGTTTATAAGGTTCATAAAACAGTAATTGCTTCTCAAAAAATTAAAATAGAATTACCATAGGATCTTGCAGTTTCATTTCCAGGCACGTAGGATTGAGAGCAGGATCTCAGGAAACTCTGTGCACCATGTTCAGAGCAGCGCTCTTCACAGCAGCCAGGGTGGAGGGGCAGCCCTCGTGTCCATAGCCCGCTGAGGAGTGACCAAAACTGGGTGTGTCCGTCCAGTGTCATCCAGCTGTGCTAAGGAAATAAGCCAAGTCACAAAAGGACAAATACTGTATGACCCCACTCGATGAGGGGTCTGTCTAAAGTGGTCAGATTCACAGAGAGAGAGTGGAAGGGTGCCCGCCCGGTTCGGGCCGAGGGGCAGTAGGGAGTGTCAGTTTGGGAAGATGTGTAAAGGGTTCTGTTGCATGGATGGCGTTGCCCATGGCTGCACAGTGGCGTGAACTGTACACTGAGAAATGGTCAAGATAGTTTTATGTTATGCATTGTACCACAATTTTTAACACATTGGTAATTACCTACCATTATTTAAAGTGTCGTACCAGGTGTTACTTCTATTAGGAGGAAGCTAGAAATTCCCAGATTTCCTTGGGAAATCTGTCAGTGCTTGGAATGGCTAGCCTCCTGTCAAAGTCAAGGCCTTTAATCCAGGGCTCCTACCACCATGCCCTGTGGTGAGAGGTCACATTTGTTTCCTCGGGCAGTTTTGTGCTCATCACCCCGGGCCCCTGGGAGGACTGGGGCCTCGGCTGGCTCCCTGGCTCCAGGGTCTGGGTCTGTAGGCTCTGTGTAAAGAGACTGCGTGTCTGGAATGGTCGGGTAGGGTCAGCCCACTGAGTCAGGGCCTGCCCGAGAAAAGGGGCGTCATCCAAGGCAAAACCACCGCTTGCGAGGGTCCAGAGGACAGAGGGTTGTGGCCCTGGCTCGGGAGCAGGCAGCCTCGCCGCAGTGAAAGGGGCCGCTGTCCTCACTCACACTCAGTGGGTCAGGAGCTATTGAATGAACGTCGCCTTTTCAGCCGTCAGCAGGCAGTGATCATGCTCGACCATAACATCTGCTAAGTACAAGGGAGAGAACTTTTTTGCACTTAAGTAATTCCATGCAAGATAGAATTATCAGTCTGTTTTTCAAAAACACCGTATCTTAGAATTTTTATGAAAGACAACGAAAACTCTTTTGAGTTTGGCAGCTGGACCGTAGCTGCTGATGTGTTGTGATGCTGAGTGCGATGATTGTGAAAGGGCGGCGTGTACGGCTTGTTGCTGCAGGAGAGGCACACGGGTTGTTGCGTGAATGGGGAGGCGAGGGGACTGTGTTTTGGATGAGGACCACTCATTCAGCAAAAGCATGTCAAACACCTGTGAAGCGCAAGGCTCCCTGGGGACGGAACACCGGGGTGAGTCACCCTGATCCCTGCCTGCCCTGCCTGTAGTGCCAGGCCTGCGGCCTTCAGCTGTGCCGCCTGCCACTTCCTTGTGGATAAGTCTCCCTGGGACGTCACCTGACCTCCTCAAGCCTCAGTTCAGACGTCTGTGCGGTGGGGATAATACCGGCTGCCCCACAGACTACTCTGACCACTTAGTAAGAGGAACAAAAATTGCTGGGCACATATAGTAAGGGCTCAAGAAATGGTATGTTTTTTCACTTTCAGTTAAATTTATTGATCATAATTAATTATTGAGTAAAGGTTTGAGTAGTGTGTGTAGAAGAAATCTAACTAGAAATCCTACCTGGATTCACTGGGGAAGGCTTTGCAGAGGAAATGTGTTTGATCTGAGTGAGGAAGAGTGAGTGGATCAACTTCCTTGGCAGGAAGTGATACCAGGAACAGCGTGGCCAGGCAGGGAGGCCCGACAGCGCACGGCTGTGGGGAGCAGCAGGTGCTCCGGCGGGCATGGAAAAGCAGTCTGGCACCTGTGGAAGGACCAGTTGGGTGAAAGCATCGGCAAACCATTTTGGAGACCAGACTGCAAGCTGAAGTGATAGGGTGTAAATTAAACTTGGCTCTGTCTTAACGTTTCTGCTTCCTCCAGGCCTGGGCCCGCAGCCCTGGCTGTTTGGGGTAGGCTGTCCTGACTGCTTGTGGCCAAGTGCTTCCTGCCCTCCCTGGTGCCTGCTTCCCTGCACCCTGGGCTTCCTGAGGCTGCCTCCTACATGGCACTGCCCGCCTGCTCTGGGCAGCAGAGGCTGTGCCCTCTCATGCCGCAGGCCCTCACTGCTGGGGCACCGCGGTTCATGCCTGCAGTTGGTGCCGGGCTGACCACGCAGGGGAAGAAACAGTGTTCTCTTCAGGGTTTTTGATGTCGCTGCTAGAAAACTTTACATTGTACGTGTGGCTCGCGTCCTGTTTCTGTGGGACCGCTCTGCTCCGTGCTGTGCCTCTGGAGAACGTACCCTGAGAGCTGAGTGACCGGGCTCTGAGTGGGTGTTGAGCAGTCCACACCCCCGCTCTGGGAGTGAAGTCGGTTGTGTTTCCTGGTTACAAAGATAAAACTGCAACAACTGTCTTTGGCTAGCTTTAATGTGAAAGTAGTGAAGTAATAAGTGTGAAGCCCAATAAAGTTTTGCAATTACAGACTTTCTCCTAAATTCATGACTAGGTGGTTAGATTGAAACATGATGGGACTGCTTTGGGGAAGATGGCTGTCCCAACTTTAATTTGGGAGGACATCCTTTAGAGCCTCTCAGTAAGTTTTTTCTTTTTTTCTCCCACTCATTAGCAATTATAGTCATCCCTCGATATCCACGGAGGACTGGTTTCAGGAACCCCCGCAGATTCCAAAATCCACAGATGCTTAGGACCCTTGTATGCAATGGTGTAGTATTTGCATATAACCCATACAAATCCTCCTGTGTACTTAAATCATCTCTAGACTGCTCACATGTAATACAACATAAATACTGTATATGGTAGTTATGCTGTACGGTTTAGGGAATAATAACAAGGAAAAAAGTCTACGTATTCAGTTCTGATGCAGCTGCTGTGGGCCTAACAACATAGTACATGTCAGCAACAAGGGAACTTCTTTCCCTGAATATTTTTGATCTGTGGCTGGTTGAATTTACAGATGGGGAACCTGTGGATACAGAGGGATGACTCTATTTGCCAAACTTGTGCTGTTCTAGGTTCTGGGGACACGGAACCAGACAGAGTCCCAGCCCTGTATAGCTTATTTCTGGTGGGAAGGGCAGACAAGCAAACTAATAAAATGCCAGGTAGGACCAGGGGGCGGTGTTAAGCCTTGGCTACTCAGGGTGGAGGCAGGAAGGCCGCACAGGGGGCTGCTGCAGTAATTCTCACAAGAGGGTGGTGACCGCAGAGGAGTCCAGGAAGGGTGGTCTGATGCTGAGTGTGGAGTGGGGATAGAACCAGGACTCGGTGATGGGTTGAATGTTGGCACCCAGAGACAAAGCAAACTCAAGAACGGCATCTTCAGTTTTGGTCCAGTCCACTGGGAAAGCGGTGCCACTTCTGAGGAGGAGCAGACTGGAGGAGTTTCATGCTGGACGTGTGAGGTTTGAGGTGCCTGTTAGGTCATGCAGGAAAGTGTGTCCAGTCAGCAGCTGGACACGTGAGCAGTTGGGCTCAGGAGACGGCCAGGATGTGTGTTTGAGTGATTTTTTTCTTCAAGCCGAATCACCCGGGAATGAGTGTCATAGTGACCAGGACCAAGGACAGCCCTGGGACATGCCAGCACTCACAGGTTGGTGAGAGGAGGAAGATCCAGGAAAGGGTGCCGAGAAGGGACTGCCCAGTGGGATGGGCAGAAAGCTGGGCGGCTGGTGAGAAAGGAGGGAACACACCAGGGGCCACACACTTGGCAGAGGCGATTGGCCTCCTGGGGAGCAACCGCAGCTGAATGTGGAGACATAGCGGGGAGGAGGCGGTGGAGTTGGGGGGACAAAGGATTTTCATGAGAGAGTGGGAGGCCAGGAGGAGGAACAGCTAGAACAGAGCCAGCTTTTGAGGAGGTTACCTGGGAAGAGAGGGGTGGGGGCAGAGGAAGCCCGTTTGGTTCTCTGTTGGATTTCCCTGAGAATGTTGGAGCTTTAGAGAGACAGAAGGGATGTTCTCACCCAGGACTGGGCTTAGGATGGCCCAGTGACTAAGGGCAGTAACAGAGGAGGATGTGGGAGGGTGGGTAGGGGCAGGTAGGGAGCTCACGTGGTGTGTAGAAAACAGAACTTGTTGGGGAGAAAGGGCCTGGGTGGGGGGCAGTCCTGGGGGCTGCAGCTGTGATGTTGATGTTGTATCTTGTGGCTGCTGCGTGTGTGGCTATTCAGGCCATTCATTTATCCTTTCCTGCAGTTTTTTGTTAAAAAATGATAACCCTCCCCAACCACCAAAATCATCCTCTTAAACATAACTAAATTTTCAGTTATAATGCTATGTGATTGTTCGGTTTTTACGTTGTATTGAAATTAATTCATAGTTCTCAGTATCCTGCAAAAAACTGGATAAACGCTCATGGCAGTTTATGTTGGAATTTAAGAGGATACTTCTGAGTAGCCCAGTTAAAGGTCTGTTAGTCATGAATGACTCATTCCAAGAAGTCATTCCCAGTTGTTCTGTGGTCTGAGTTCTTAGTGTAGCACTTTGCTGCCATCTAGTGTTGTAAAATTTTCTTTTCTTTTTGTTTCTTTTTTAAATTTAAGTTCAGTTGTCTGAAATTTTTCTTTTCAAGTTTTTTGAGGCTTTGGGAGAGGATCTGGATAAAGGAAACTATTTTTCAGAATACACTGCTGTTCTGAACTGTTGCTGTGTTTTTAGATAGTGGACTAAAGTAGTAATCCCTGTTTACTCCCTAAACATCATTAAAATATCATAAACCAGGTGCTTAAATACAGCTTTGTTTGGGATGGAATGAATCAATTTTTAGTACTTATTTGATATGAACATTTTTATTGTGATTAAAGCTTTTATGCTGATTTTTCGTTTAAATGAAGAGCTCGTAAGGATCTTTCTAGAGCATAGAGCTAACCCTGGGTCCTGCATAATCCATTGCAAGTCTCACCCATGAGACACAGCACTCAGACTCCTCGGTAATTACTGATGGTCACTCCTCACCCTGGGTTAGAGATGTGTTTGCCTGGAATGTGCTGACTCCGTGCCCCCGAGCGGGTGGGGAGAGGCTGGTGTTGCTGCCAAGCTAGAAACACTCGGAGTGTTAGCGCCAGAAAGCAAAGTCTTCTGTTTATTACGTTTGCCTTCTAATGAAATCTGGGGCGTGGAATCAGTTGTGGAGAGAAGATATTTTAAGAGCAGTGAGAGGTAATGAATATACTTGAGATAACCTTGAAAAATAAGGACACCTACCCTGCCTTCATGGCCATAGTCACTTGTGAAGTGTTCCCGGTTTGTCAGCAGCTCCGGTTTGTTTGGGGAATTAGCCAGACGCAGCACAGGACAATCCCACCTTCGCGTGAGGGCAGTTTCTACCTCGGCTAGTTCCGGGAAGGGCTAGACAGGTGAATTCCTTGTCATGGCAGCGGTAATATAAATGAATTAAGCTATTTGTTTTCCTATTTCGCTTTCTTACGGGGTCTACCTTGTAAAAGTCCTGTAACCAGCAGGCCTGCAGTTTTTTGCGGGAGCGTTTCTGGGTTAATTTAATTGTCATCCAAATCTGTCTTCATTCCCACCACTCTCCCTTGCTGGTCAGAGCTTAGCCCCGGGGAGGGTGGGCAGGGCGCGTTGTCACAGGGAAGGAAGGTGCCTGTCTTCTGCCCTGGAGTAGCTTGTGATCCTAGTGGGGACCTGGGGGGAACCTGGGGGGAAGCTGGCGTCTGGGGAGAAAGGGGGTGGGTGAGCACACGCACACACTAGTCAGTCGAGGGAGCAGCTGCTTCCCGGGCAGAGAAGTCCCACCAAGTCGGGGAGAGCCCTGCAGGCCCTGCGATTGACTTTAAGTCATTGACACTCACCACATACATCGATGAGATCTGCATTGTAACGATTTCATTCACACGCCAAACAGAACTTTCTGGACGAGTTGGTCAGCTGAAAAGAAGTACAGCCCCACTATTTATCATTAGTTCTGTGGCTTTGGGCAAATTTCTTAACCTCCCTCAACCTCAGGTCCATATCTGGAAAAGTGTTTGAAATTATAAGAATTATTTGAGGTCACAAGTGTAAAAACTAGCACAGTGTTTGGCACACTGCTCAGAAAGTGCAAGGGCACTGGTTCTCGTGCCAGCGTTGTCACTCATGTGGAGACTGTGGTCACAGGGGACAAGACGTCTGGGTTCTTGGACTGGACCTAGAAGCTGCACCAGGGTGTACTGAGGGTTAAATATGGGCAGATGCTTCGGAAGGGATATTGTGTTTTAAAGTTTCACTCTGAGAGGAAGTTGATAAATTGACTCTCTTGGTAACAGTTATAAGAAATGTATTCTTTAGTTGGTCAAGGAAACTTCTTTCCCGGAGTCTTTTCTTGACTCAGATACAAAGAAAATGGAAAGCTGTTGGCCTTCTTTCTAAATTTTATTAACTGATTATATAAAGCTTTAATTTGGAATTAAGTCATATCAATAAATACTTAATCACATGGTAAGGAGAATGCAGAAGATTTATTTCCTCAAAAGTGTATTCCCCAAAACCCACAGTCCCGAATGAGAGTGAATGAAAGGCATGGAGTAAAGCCTGGAACACGGGGAGCCGTGCCAGGGCCCCTGGGGCTCGGTATTTAAGGACTGTGTAGTGCTCGTCCAAATGTGAGTCTGCTCGCTGTCCCGCCCACGCTGCTGTCCTTGGAGTGGGCTGCTTCGTGACCTTTTCTGGAGGGACTGGAATGTTCTTTCGCACAGCAGCCTCTGCGTAACGCAAGGCCCTGAGGAGGCTGGTAGGCACCAGAGGCAGCTGGTACCAGCACTGCACATACCTCTCCCTCCCCCTGCCCTGTCCCTTTTGTTCTCTCCCTGTCCCTGCTGCGGGAGCCCTCATTGGGCTGCACTCTGATCCCAGGTCTCCCGGTGTCCTCAAAGGCGCTGTGAGCGGCTCCGTTTCTTTTAGTCTCTTATCATCTCTTAGTTACCTGGAAACCTCTGTACTTCACTAAAGTGTGCATCGTTGTGAAATTGCCTTTTTTACTGTTTTGCTTTATGTGTTTATATAACAAAGATAAGCTGGTGTTTAATTTAGTTAGAACGACCCTAAAAGGTGAACCGTGTTTTCTGTACCCTTGAAGTATTTGGTTGAAGTATTTTGTAATTTGGAACTTGTTCAGTCTGAGATTCTTTACTAACTTAAATCCAAGTAATTTTTAATAAATAATCATAATAACTAAGGTCAGTTAAGGCACATGCTTAGTGGCTGATTTGTTTTCTCCTTTTGAAACCAAACTGGACCGATCTTTGCAGGGCGACCTGAAAGCTTACCTGCGCAGCGAGCACGAGCACATGCGGGGGGACGCGCAGACCATGCTGCTGCAGAGGATGGCGTGTGAGGTGGCTGCGGGGCTGGCTGCCATGCACAAGCTGCACTTCCTGCACAGGTGGGTCCATCCGGCGGCGCCTCGCACGTGCTGGGGTCGCATTGGAGAGGGGGTGCCATGTTTCCAAGCCAGAAGCTTTAGCAGGCTGTGGAGTCCGCTCAGGGTAAGATGTAGGAGCTGTCTTATGCTTCCCAGTGTCAGAGTCAGGGGTGAGCTGGGCTTAGTTTAAACCAACACCAGGGAATAAGGTGTACAGCCCAAGGTCTAGAAATTATTTCCCAAATTTCAAACAGCATACAAGTTGTACATTGCCCGGGGCTGAGAATGAACAGCCCTAGTCTCCCTCATGACACCTCTCAACGTGTCCTTCTCATGTCAGCTTTGGGCTCTGGTTCTAACACTGGGCCTCACGGTATGTCCCAGTGACTTTCCCGGGAGAGGAAGAGAGGACCTGATAGGGTCACGCCATCTTTTCATAGGAGGTCCGAGTGCGGGTTTCTGGCCAGTGCTCCGAGGGGCCTGCCTGCGTGGCCTTGTAAGAAGGTCGGGCTGTGTGAGCAGCACAGCGGCTGGGACACGCTTCTCTGGAAGCCCTTCTGGTCCTATGCAAGTAGCCGAAGCTCCGTGGGGCACATAGCGTTTCGTTGAGATCATCGATGTAGTTTTCATATCAAACAACAGAGGGCTTTCGTTTAGTCTTGCCCGAGATGGAGGTTCTGCTTAGTCTCCTCTAGGCTTCCGAGCTCTGATTTAAGTTTACAGTATGTGTGAGATTATTTCTCGGGCCTCCTGGGAAACCAGGCAGTGTCTCTTTAGTTGAGTTTAATTAAATCATTTAACTCTTAATAATCCAAAGGCTTGAAAGGGAACCCCTGTGTGATTGACATGAAGAACTGTCTTTGAGGTATTATGTTTTTTAAAAAGCAGGATGGACTGGGATGTATTTATAGAATAACTTACTTTTTAAAGATTTTATTTATTTATTTTTAGAGAGAGGAGAAGGGAGAGAGAGAGGGAGAGAAGCATCAGTGTGTGGCTGCCTTTCACACGCCCCCGACTGGGGATCTGGCCCACAACCCAGGCATGTGCCCTGACTGGGAATTGAACTGGCGACCTTTTGCTTCCCAGTCCTGTGCTCAGTGCACTGAGCCACACCAGCCAGGGCTATAGAATAACTTTTTTTTTTTTTTTTAAGAAAACACTTGTTTTTTTAAAAAAAGAAAGAAAGAAAACACTTGGTTTTGTAGAGGAATGTGTGTGTGAATAGACATGGAAAAGTACTTGTCAGTCCTCAGCGCTACTTCAGAGTGGGGAAGGGGGAACATTGTTAAAATTTTTCTCACACATCTATACATTGTTTGACCTGCACAGTGAGCACATCATTCTGAGAAAGTGCTTTTTAAAAGATTCAAAAGATTATGGGTTTCGTTAGGCTCCCCTACGTAAAACTTCTGAGTGGAAAGATCTATTTGTTTTGTAATGGAGCAAGCTTATGTTTTGTTTTTAATCTCTTATAACGGGTCGTACATAGCATTTTTGTGTTGTTAATCTTTTGTTACATATAGGTGATGATTACTGAATTCTTAGTGTAGGAGTTTTTAGATTTTGGAGAACGGAGCACTGAAAAGGAGTATGTCAGACCCAGCAACATGAAGTTATGAAGGGGCTGGAAATTGTGCGCAAAGCCCAAGTGCATTTTGACTGTTGTATTTTAAAAATCAGCAAAGACGTCAGAGGAAATGTTACTTTCCTGTGAGTTTTTTCAGGTTAAAGTTTTACTTTATTTAGAATCTTACGAACTTTAGAACAAATAAAGATGATAAATTAAATCACATGGTTTGGATTTTATTCAGGTACAAAAACTCAAGGGAAAGAAGGTTCTTGAAACCATTGACAACTGTCTCATTTTGTTTTAAAAAGTAGCCATATTTTATGTAAAATTTCCACATGGGACAGAATTTTGGGCTTTCAGGGGCTTTCTTGTTGGTAGCACACTGTAGAGCATTTTTAAAGTTGGCATTTAGAATATCTGTTGCTGACTCAAAGTCAGACTTTCTGTGTTGGTTGAAAATAGAACAGCCGATGTGTCCAGCCGAAGCTGCTGGCTGTGTTTGGAAACTGATGTAGTAAAGGGACCCGATTGGGTTTTATTTTTGCTTGTCGTTTATGAAGAGACCTGTGCCTGGGTCTTAGGTGGCCTGCGTTTCCGAAGCTGCACATGGGACATTTGTGACATTCAGTAACTTCCAGTGGCTTCGCTTGCCAGTTGTTACCAGGAATTTGGGTCATTTGGGGAAGCGTCAGCAGGTCACATGTGCGGAGGTGTGCATGGTTTGCAAATGGCCGCAGTGACGTTGTGCTGCTCGTCACAGCGGCCCTCCTGCAGGTGGGTGGACTCCAGATCTCGTGTGAGTTGAGGGCCAGAGATGGCGATGCCTCTTGGGGAACTGGGGTGGGGACTCTTCAGAACAGTGGACTCCCAGTTCCTGTGTCTGCCAGTCACTGGCAGCTGAGGGGAGCAGGCGCTGCAGTGAGGGGTGAGCCAGAGCCTGGAGGGAGCCTTTCAGGCTGGATTGCTTGGCAGCCTCCCCACTGGACCTGTTTTTCAACTTGAAGGAAGAATACACTGGGCATGTTTGTATTTCCCGACCAGAGCCAGCCATTGACGTCAAGAGTTATTTCTGCTGTTAAGAAGTTACACCTTGTGTTGTTCTCATCTTTAGCTTTGCATGTTTCAGGCTTCAGGGAATGTCTATTTTTACCCAATTTGAACCAGTTCTAACATTTTGAGAACATTTTATATGCATTGTTATTTTATCCTTAGAAAAGCCTTGTGAAGTAGCCCTTGCAGATACATCCCTATTGCTTTTGTGGGGACGCTGAGGCTCTGACATGTCGAGTGACTTGCCCAAAGTCACAGACTTCTCAGCTAGAGGAGCTGAGACCAGTACCCAGTCTGACTGGGGACGGGGTATTTGGGGTGGACCTGCCCGTCATGCCACTGTCTCCGTCCTCACTCATTGCCTCTGGTTGCAGTTACGAGAGGTGCCCCTCCTGTCCCTGAGACCGCCAGTGGGACTGTGTTAGAGGCTCGCGGTGCCTTTTAGCACGGGGGCTGACGTTGCACGTGGCTCCCCACCTGTTACCCAACCTTCACGTTTGCACCCTGAAGACCTGCAGTGACCGTGTGTGAGGAGAGGAGGGGAAGCCAGGCAGTCCCGGAAGCGCTCCAGTGGCCTGAGTAGAAGGTGCTGAGCACTCTGAAAGGCGCTCTAGCCAGCCCCACACCCGAGAGGACACTCAGCTTTTCATTCTGGTCCCAGGAGGGTGGGGTGGGGAAGGTTGAGAAGGGTCTGTTTATAGAGACTCCAGAAGGGCTCGTTAGTGGGGCTCAGTAGCAGAACCTCCGTTGGCACAACCTGTGCCCTGTGCAGGGTAAAGCAGCCCCCCTAAAATTGTGTCCATGCCCCTGCCCTCAGGTGGCATGCTGCTTCTGCCTCCTTCCTTCCCTTCTCTTCATTCCCCAAACAGGGGCCGGTTCTGCTCTCCAGACTGGAAGTGTCTCTGTTGTTTGTGACAGTGCAGTCAGGGGCGCCCAGCTTTCCCCAGACACGTCCACAGGCCCGAAGGCTTCTGGATGGAGTGCCGAGAATCACGTGTAAGCAGAGGCTGCGTACAGAGGAATCTAATGCAACAAATGGGAAATTAATTGGAAATTCAGATCAGCAATTCATGTATTGTTGTCGATAGTTACTGATGGCAGAAGGGTTGAAATGCTCCGGAACAGTGTTTCGCCAGCTTTGTGACCCTAACAAAGTGACTTCCATTCTCTGCGCCTCGGTTTTCCTGTGTGTAAATAGTGCTCACCTCCAAGGCTGGTTGTGGAGATTAAATGAGCCAGCAACACATAAAATGCTTAGAGAAGTGGTGTGTAAAGTAAGTGCTCTGTAAACATCGGCCGTTACTGTATCGCTGGGCCAGTGTGAGGTGCCAGGCTGGCACTGAATTATGTCAGCGTCGGTTATGGCTGCATCATCCTTGTCATGTCTGCATTTCAGACAGACGAGTTCTGGAAATTAAAATCTGTGAAAGTGAGAATTGAAGAATTAGTTTAAGTGTTTGATCTTTTGTAGTCATATAAAGACAGACTTTTTACAAAAGAGCTTATTTATTTGTAGAGGAAGGTTGTAGGGAGGGAGAAATAGAGGGAGAGAAACATTGATTGGTTGCCTCTCACACACTCCCTACTGGGGACCTGGCCCACAACCCAGGCATGTGCCCTGACCAGGAATCGAACCAGCAACCTTTTGGTTTGTGGTCTGCTGGATGACGCCCAACCCACTGAGCCACCCCAGTCAGGCTAACAAACACTTTAAATTGTGAACTATAGAAATTCAGTTTCTGATAACTTTTATTTATGATTTAAAATTGTAAGTTGTTCTCCTTTTATATTTTAATTTAGTGACCTTGTTTATTTGTATGCCAGTTGATGATTAAGAATATCCTAAGGGCTAATGCCAAAATTTAAAAAAATTAAGGTTTTCTTTAAAAAAAGTAATTTTTTCTTTTCAGATTATGTTTTTGAAAATCGGCTTGTACTTAAATAAACTACATAAGTAAATTGTTTTAAGTAACTCTTGAAAATACGCTCTCTACCTCCCTTGTGGGAGGTAGCATTTGAAGAGACGTGAGCAGTTGGAAAGTAGCCTCCTTGTAATGCCCGTGCGCCTCTGAAAAGGGGGCTCACGAGCAAGCGTGTTTAATAATGTAAATTTGGGAGGGCTCGACGTCGTGAGTTGACTAATCTTCACTAGACTGTTACTCAAGTAATACAAATTATTGCAAAAAAGATATTCAGACAATTTAGACAGTAGTGGTTTTAGAATTCTTTCTTGGTCACTCTTAAAAGAATAGGAAATGAGCCATAACTCTGGGAGTAGTGCAGGACAAGGTAGGGATGTGGTCAGCACTTAACCTTAGCAGTTATAGTTATGTGCAAAAATATCTGATCACTGCCATTATTTAAGTCATAAAAAATACGATACAAAAAAAGAATTTTTAAACAAACTGTTAAGCAGGGAGCTCACCAGTCTACTCTGATTACCAGAAAAGCCTCTCGTGTGGCCCTGTGCTGTCTGTGACGTTCTCTCGTGGGCTGCCCTGTTCTCCTGCTCACGCCGCTCTCTCTGTTTGCAGCGACTTGGCCCTGCGGAACTGCTTTCTTACCTCGGACTTAAACGTGAAGGTGGGGGATTACGGAATAGGATGCAGCAGGTACAAGGTAAGCCAAAGGCTGAAAGGGTCTTGCCTTGGTCCGATTTAATTTTTCATAGCCCTGAGGTGGTACTGTCACAGAATGCCACCCTGTTTTTGGAAGAGGGGTTGGTTCTGGTCATTTTAGTGGGAGTGTTGGCTTCTGATGTGTTGTTTTTTTAAATCAATGGCTTTGTACCTGAGGCTTGGTGACAGCTTTCCAGAAGCTTTGTTTAAAAAGACTTATGGTGAGTGTAATTGATACGGTTTGATGCTGTACAATAAATGTCAGTGTGCACGTGGGCAATGCAATTATTACCACGTGTACAATAAAATACACATCACGTAAGTATTTCTCCATTATATGTTCAGTAAAATTTTGGCTCAATTTCAGTAAGCTTGGGATTTAGGTTTTTAAACTCTGTCATAAACATGTCCCCAAAGAAAACAAGAAGCAGATGAGATTTTTATCTGTGTGTTTGTGTAGCTCAGCTGAAGGAAGTAGCTTGATGCAGGGCAGAGAGGGCCCCCGGCCTGGTCTCACTCTGCCGGGAGACCGCGGAAAGGCCACTTGACCTCCTTTCTCTTCGCGGCAGCCTGAGGATAACATCTGTTCTGTCTTGTGGTATTCGTGGAAAGACCAGAGGGGCCACATTTCACAGTACTTTGTAGCTAGAAAGTGTTGTGCAAGTATGAGTCGGTCATTTGTCTACACAGTAGCTCTAGTGTCCTGAGCGCTTGCTGTATACCAGGCACTCTTGAGGGACTTGCCTGCATTATCTCATTTAGTCTTCGCCCCAAAGGGAGGGAGGTCTTGTATCACCTCATTTTACAGATAAGGAAATAGGCCCAGCTTTTTCTTTTCTGCCCAGAGTCACGCAGCTGGTAGATGGTTGAACGTGGACTTACAACCCAGTCTGTTAGATTCTGCAGCCTGCACTCTTATGACCTGGCCCCACCCCCCCGCCCGGGGCGCATGGCCCGGCTCCTGTGCTCAGAGCCTGCGTTCTGGGCATCAGATACAGCGTGCTGTCCTTTCCCAGGAAGGAATGCTGAGCGGGGGTGTGTGACTCACAGATCAGCTCATGAAGCCCAGGAGGCTTCGGAGAGCCCTCACCCACCCTCCACCCAGAAGGTCTCTCTCCATGCCCACTTGCTTTTTGGTTAAGTATGTGTTTTCTAAGAATGACCTGGAATTAAATCATTGAGCTCGTTAATAGTGTAATGGAATTCAAAATTCTGTGTGCTTTCTAACAAAACAGGAGGATTATATTGAAACAGATGATAAAAAAGTTTTCCCTCTGCGATGGACTGCTCCAGAATTAGTAACCAGCTTTCAAGACAGACTACTGACTGCAGATCAAACTAAGTATAGTAACATTTGGTATGTATCGATTTACCATTCTGTTAGGCTTTTGTGTAGCAAAGTCCCAACTCACCCCCCCAGAGCACTTCCTTGAGGGAAAGTCACTGAAGAAGATACAGGGATGCAAGAGTGCCTGACTGTGTGAGAGGGGCAACTTACTGGCGTGGCAGCAGTCACAGTTTCAGTGACATACCTAACTTCCCGAACACTGCCTCTCCTACCCATTCAGCAATAAGCTCCCCAGAAGCGGAGCCCTAGGCCATTTTCTGTGCCTGCCACGGGGCCCGGCGTGTGCTTCGCGGGCATGTGCTGCGTGCACAGTGAGCAGTGTCGAAGGCGCTGAGAAGGCAGGGGTGGGGCCGAGATGGCGCGCTGTGGTTTACGCTGTGATTTATGAGAGGGCGGTTTACTGGGGGTTTGACCAACGTGTCCAGGTCCTTGACTAACAATTTCTATTACAGCTCTATTAATGTACATCTCTGTTTGTGCTGTTGCCCTGCTTTTTTGACTTTCTTTTTCCCCTCTTACCTTTTTCTTTTTTGGATTGGTTTTTTTAACTGCTTTTTTTCCCTCTTAGTTTAGGAGATGTGGACTCCATTCCTATACTTCTAATGGTCTTCCCATTACAAGCATGTAGACTTACTTCACTTACCTTGGTCAAATATTATTAGTTCATATCTTGGTCCTCTTTCTGAACAGTATAAGGGCTTCAGAATATTGGTTTTTAGCATCAGCATTTGTTTAGCTTCTTCATTCATTTTTTCCATTAAATCTCGGATCTTCCATCTGGGATTACTCCTCTTTTGCCTGAAGTATGTCCTTCAGGATTTCCTTTAGTGAGTGTCTGCTGGTAACAGACCCTCAGGTATTTGTAGGTCTGAACATCCTTTTTGGCCTCATTCTATAAATACACTTTCTACTTGATGACAGCTATTTCCTCTCAGCATATTGAGAGTGTTGTTCTACTGTCTGCCGTTACTGCTGCTGAGAAGCCCGCTCTAAGTCTGCCTGAGCTCCGAAGGTAATGTGACTCTTCTCTCTGGCAGCTCTTCAACTCTTCTCTTCCTCCATCTTTTGTTTGTTTGGGTTATCTTTTCTCTTTCTTTCCTTTTTTTTAAAGATTTTATTTATTTATTTTTAGAGAGAGGTAAAGGGAGGGAGAAAGAGAGGGAGAGAAACATCAATGTGTGGTTGCCTGTCGCACACCTCCAACTGGGGACCTAGCCCGCAACCCAGGCGTGTGCCCTGACTGGGAATCAAACCAGCGACTGTTCGGTTCACAGGCCAGCACTCAATCCGCTGAGCCACACCAGCCAGGGCTCGCTCGCTTGCTTGCTTTTTTTTTTGTAGTTTCACTGTGATGTATATGGATGTGGAGTTCCTGTTTTTCAGCTTGGGATTTATTTGGCTTCAGTCTGTAGGTTGATATTGTTCTCAACCCTTAACTTTACAGTTTTGCCTTCGCCCCATTTTCTCCCCTTTTGGAACTCTAATTAGACAAGTGTTATGTGTTCTTCCTCTGTCCCTTAACCTCTCTTTTCCGTGCCCTGTCTCTTTGACTCTGCGCTGCCTTCCGTATCAGTTTGCAGACTGGTGGTCCAGCCAATAACCCTCTCTTCAGCTGTGTCTAGTCTTCTACTAAGTCTCTGTATTAAATTTTACAGCTCAGTTTTTGATTCTTCATTAGTAGGTCTGTGTGATTTTTAAAAATTCGCTCCAGTGTCTTTAATAACTGTGTCATACTCTGTATCTGAAAATTTCAGTATCGGAAGTCCCTGTGTATTTCATCTTGCTGCTTGGTGGTGTCTTGTTTCCTTGGGGACTTGCGGTGGTGAGGATCTGGGGGACCTAGAACGGAGGGCCTTTGCTTCTTGTGGGGCACCTGGGTGCTCTGCCTGTAAGTGCACTTTCCCAATCCCGGGCTTCCCATGTTCCGCTTGAGATGGTTTGGACGGATTTGAGCTGCAAATCCAAGTAAAGGCCAGCTCTATGGTTACAACTTCTTAGTGACTGTGCCCTCCCCCGCCCCCAGCTCACACTTGCAGCCTCTCCGTACCCAGGCAGCTTTTCCTCAGGCTCCTGGGGCAGGGGGCAGCCTTATTCCCACGGTGAGTCAGTCCCCTTACCCGGGGCAGGCCAGGGCCCCAGACTGTCTACCGCCCACCAGCACCCCATCAAGCCTCGTAAACCAAAACACAAGCCAAGTGCTTCAGCGGAGCCCCAGGGCAAAGGTGGGCGCAGTGCTCTGCTCAGTTCTCCCGGTTTCAGACTTCGTCCTGGTGATCCCTGCTCTTGTGTGCGCTCTCTGATGCCTTTAAGAAGATACGTTTTATGCTTTATTCGTATTCTCACTGTTCTCAGCAGTGAGGTTGACCCTTGCTTCTGACAGTTTGAGAAGTCACTGGTGGCAGGTATGCCATCTGCTGCTACTGGCAGGGCCCACGTGCCCTGTGCCGAGTGAGCCAGAGGGGTAAGGGCTACAGGACGTTGTTCCTCCCAGAAGAAGGAGGCTCAAAGGTACTCAAGGAGGCTCAAGCCTGTGCAAGGTGAAGAGTCAGGCCTGAGAGGAGATGGCTGGTCCCGCAGGAGACCCGACGCCGCAGCATAGAGAGCCCTGGGGCCTGCTCCAGCCCTGAGCAGGAGACGTGGCTCACCTTTCTCCGTGGTGTGTCTGAGAAGATAAGAAAGCAATCCTCAAGCCCTGGCTGGTGTTGCTCAGTTGTCGGTGCATCGTCCTGTAGACCGAAAGGTTGCAGGTTCTCTTCCCCGTCAGGGCATGTGCCCAGGTTGTGGGTTCAGTCCCCGGTCAGAGCACGTGCGAGAGCGCAACTAATTACTATTTCTCTCTCCCACGTCAGTCTTTCTTTCTCTCCCCACGCCGTCCCCCACCCCCCAACTGCCCTGCCAAGCAATGAAAAAGTGTCCTTGGGTGAGGATACAGAAAAAAATTATATATGTGGAAAATAAAAAGGGATGCTCAAGAAAGATGTTACCGTGGTGAGTGGAAGGTTGACAAAGCCATGCTTTTGTTCCCTGAGGAAGAGGGATCGAGGGCCTGGAGGGGCGCGTGGCTGCGCAATGGGCCTTCGGGGTGAGGAAGGGGTTGAGTCAGGGATGTGGAGAATCAGGGGTAGACTTATGTGCCCAAGGTCAGACCAAGCGTGGTGGTGGTCATACTCACTGCCACTGATCCTGTACCACTCTTGTGGCCTTCAGTATTTCATGTGAATTTCTCATTTTCCTCAGCGAAATTGTAAACTCCCTAAGTCCCTGACAGTGTCTTAAACTGCTGTGGTGTCCAGAGAGGCCCCTGCCCCTGGCAGTTCTGTGCCAGGGAGAAGGTACTTCCTCCTTCTTGAATTGGATTGAGAAATTTGGGCCTTCTTATTTTCTTTGATTGAAATGATGTCTCAGTTTACATACCGAATATGCTGATTTTTTTCCCTCTGACTCGTGAAACGCATGAGAGAATTAATATTGTATTATGCCATGTCAGATAGTAAACTTATTTATTCAATACAGATTACTATTCAAACAAACATTCTGGTGGGTATTGATCAAAGCCACTTAAACCACTAATACCTAAACCTGGCTGGGTGTCAGAATCAGTAGGGAGCTTTTAGAAAGACTGTTTCCCAGGCCACACTGGCACCTACCAGCTGTGAGTCCTCGGGGGTGGTCACAGACACCAATGGGGTCAGTGAAAGCTGCCCAGACGACCCAGATGGCCCAGCAGGTTCAGGAGCTGCTGCAGTAACTAGGGGACGGCAACGCACGGCGGAAAGCAGGGAGTGGTGGGGAGCATGGGGAGCCCACGTGCATGGGTGAAGGGTAAGTGTCCACCTGACTCGAGCAGCAGAGGCCTTTCTGTGGGGACAGAGCAGTGGGCAGGAGAGCACGTGGGACCCGCAGAAGGAAGGGGCATTCCTGCCTTCGGGAAGGGCCGCACACCCGGAGTCTCGGAGAGGCTGGGCAGGAGGCCCCTCCTGGACCGCGGAGAGCGCGGAAGGAAGGGAGGGAAAGCCCTTCATCGCAGCGGTGCCGCCCAGAGGACTGGGAGTAACTGCAGCGAGTGTACAGGTCCGACCGAGAGGAGTTGTTCCTGTACAGGTTCCTTTAGGTACTTTCTGGTATTTGCTGCTGTTATGGTTGGAATGTTTTTTGTACCATGAAACTTGGAATTCAGGATATTTATCTTTATCTGACCAGTTTGATGAACTCTCAAGTCAGTGTGATGACCTTCCATACACTGTCTTGACTCTCGAGGTTGAGAGTCATGTTAAGCTGCTCCTGTCCTGGTGCCTGTGTCTCCGTTTCTCTTTTTTGCGTTGGCCCAAACCGCCGGAGTCGCGTGCACTGACAGGTGTGAGGAGGCGTGCTCGTCGTGGTCCCCCTTTTAGTGAGTGTCTCTTGTTTAAAATCACGTGCAGGAACTGTCTTTAATAGTCTTTTCAGTGCACACCTTGTCCTTGAAGTTCCTAATGACTGTACAAATAAAAATGTGGATGTCTAAAATTCAACATCTAAAGGGAGAAAAGAAATAACCACTTTCTTTTTCCCACAGGTCCCTGGGTGTGACACTTTGGGAACTTTTTGATAACGCTGCTCAGCCATATTCAAACCTGTCCAACTCTGAGGTTCTTAACCAGGTCATTCGAGAGAGGGACACGAAGCTCCCCAAGCCCCAGCTGGAACAGCCGCATTCCGATAGATGGTCAGTGACTTCCTGTTTTGTTTTGCTGTCTTCAAAAGATAAGGCAATCCTGTTTCCATGGGTTTTAGTTACATATTCCCTAGTTTTAAACAATACGTGTTAGAAGAACCAATCATTTGTATATTATTCATGATGTTTTTTAGAATTAACATCTATTTTTACAAATTAACATTTTTGAAAAATATATAGGACAAGCAGGAATTCATATATTATGCACAATAAAAAAATGAGAAGTCCAAACTCATTAGAAAAGTCAACAGTAAGAGAGTTTGCTATTGTGGAATTATTTACAAATGAGGCTATTTTTATGTGATATCTAATCTGTGAGAAAAAAGATAGCATAAAAATAATATTTAAAGTGGCAGTTGAAACCAATTTGCCTAATGTATGTTCACATTTGCAAAACAAACTTACTTAAAGCCTTTGGATCAGCTCTCACTCCACTTCCCATTAGGGTCGGGGTCGCCTCTCTTTAGGCCTTGGTCTGCACCTCTGCTTGCCCTGAGGGCACTGCCCCTGGAGCTTGGTGCCCCTGCACGTGGGCAGTGCTCAGCTTCCCAGGTTATTGGGGCCATCGCACCTCGAGTAGCTTGACACATATACTGCGAACTTAATACTTTGAAGTTGTCTTGGCCTTCCCGTGTGCGCACGGCTACGGCTGTCAGCCGTATTCAGCCAGCCCCTGGAAGACCCAGCTCTTGGTTGGCACCTTCTTTGGGTTTCATTCCCTCTTTTCCCTCCACGTTCAGCTCCTTTCATGACCTGAGGAAACCATGTGCTGCAGAAGATGGTAGTGCTGCTATTTACTGGGGGCATAGTTAGAGATTAGTTACAATAGCATTTGTCCTTGTTGATTCTCAAAAAAATCTACAGATGCAAGGGAAGCGCATCCTTTCCACGCAGGGTGCCTGCGGCAATTGTCTTAAGAGAACAACATATTAAAACCATTCTTTTCTAAGTTCAGCAGATAAGTCCTCAGTTAAACACCAGAGGAACAAATGAAAAAGCAAAAGAATTGCAGTGATCCTGTGAAAGGCCCGAGAAGACAGAAATCCGTAGTCCAGTGAATTACGTCTCCATTTCCTCCCTCACAGGGGTCTCACCGGGAACCAAACACCATCCTGTGATCAGCAGTGATTACAGTGTAGCAACTCCAGGGGTGTTGAGTTGGCTTAGGGGTTCTTGTAAAGCCTTCTCCTATTTTAAAAACAATTTGTTGCCGGTCCATTAACAGCCTCTTGCGTGTGCCCCAGGTATGAAGTGCTGCAGTTCTGTTGGTTGTCACCAGAGAAGAGACCAGCGGCCGAGGACGTGCACAGACTGCTCACCTACCTGCGCATGCAGAGCCAGAGGGACTCGGAGGTCGGCTTTGAGCAACAGTGGAATGCCCTTAAACCGAATACAAGTAGCAGAGACACCTCCAGCAGCGCTGCGTTCCCGATCCTCGACCATTTCACCAGGGACCGGCTCGGTCGTGAAATGGAGGAAGTCCTCACTGTGACGGAGACCAGCCAGGGCCTGAGCTTTGAGTACGTCTGGGAGGCCGCTAAGCACGATCACTTTGATGAGCGCAGCCGGGGCCCCCCGGACGAAGCCCTGTCTTACACAAGCATCTTCTTTCCGGTTGAAGTGTTCGAGCGCTCTCTTTCAGATCCCGGGCCCGGGAAACAAGACAGCAGTGGCCAGGATGTCCCCGTGAGAGCCCCCGGAGTGGTTCCCGTTTTTGACGCCCACAACCTTTCTGTTGGAAGCGACTATTACATCCAGTTAGAAGAAAAGAGCGGCAGCAACTTGGAGCTCGATTACCCACCGGCACTGCTTACAACTGAAATGGAGAACCCAGAAAGGACAAGTGATGAGGCGCCCCCGTTTCTGACACTCAGGAGCCTTGAGTTTGAGGAGTCCAGTACAGATGAGGATTTCTTCCAAAGCAGTGCAGACCCCAAGGACCCCAGCGTCCCTGAGGACATGCGTGCCCCCCAGGGCCCCGAGAGCCCATTCAACAGTCTGTTTAATGATCTTGACAAAACGGAGGGTCTGCCCAGTCACCAAAAAATGTTTGACTTAATGGAACTAAATGGAGTTCAAGCTGACTTTAAACCAACCACTTTGAGTTCAAGTTTGGATGACCCCAAAGACTCAGTGATAACAGGCCACTTTGAGAAAGAAAAGCCCCGTAAGCTTTTTGACTGTGAGCCTCTTTGCTTATCAGAAAACCTTATGCCCCAAGACAGTTTTGATCCACTGAACATGCAAGAATTGTCAGAAAACTTTTTATTTCTTCAAGAGAAAAACTTACTAAAAGATTCATTATCTAGCAAAGAACAGATAAATGATCTCCAAACAGAACTTAAAAATGCTGGTTGTACTGAAACTATATTAGAAACTCCATGTAGAAATGCTTTAGATACTGAGCTTAGGTTTGCGGAGAACAAACCTGGCTTTTCTTTGTTGCGAGAAAGCGCAAGCGTGCAGGGCCAGGATGCGGGTGCTGCGCTCGGGGAACACACTTTGAGCGCCGCAATGCCGTCTTCCCTGGAACTGCAGGCACCTCCTACCTCCCTCGACACAGAAGGGACACCCCATAATGTACCTCCAGGCATGTTCCTGAAGCAGGGAGAAACCACGCCCAGGCATTTAGATGTCAGTGTCCATGATGAGGGTCTCTGCCAAGAAACAAATTTAGAATCTATGACCGTCCCCACTGAAATTCCCTCTGCTGATGCCAAAACCCACGGCATTGGCCACCGGTTCCCTGACCTGGCTCACCAAAGTGAGGAGACCTCAAGACGAACCCAAAGCGACTCTGTTCTTGGGGATGACATTTTTGCCAGTAAAGTGAGTATAGGGAGTAGTCTTCCAGAACTGACACAGAACTTGCAAAATCAGCCACTTTCAGAAGACCATCTCAGTAACAGCCTACTAGAGAAAAACTTGGAAGCTGTGGGCACTTTGAATCAGCTGAATTGTAAAGATGCTACAAAAGAAGGGGGCTTGGTGTCCGCCCTTTCCTTGGACTCTGCCAGTCAGGACAGCCTTTTAGAAGACAGCTTGTCAACCCCCATCCCAGCTTCAGAGCAGTCGATGGGGACCCCAGACTCTCTGGACTCGGTGGACGTCCACGAGGCTCTGTCGGGTTCTTTAGGGTCTCAGTCTTCTCAGAAACTTCTACCCCCTGACAAGCCTGCCGACAGTGGGTACGAGACAGAGAACTTGGAGTCGCCTGAATGGACTCTGCACCCTGCTCCTGATGGCGCCTCAGCCTCGGATGTGGCCACGGCAAGTGACAGCAGTCATGGCGAGTTGCCTTCCAACCCTGTCATTGTCATCTCAGATGCAGCCGATGGCCACAGGAGTTCCGAAGTGACCTCACAGACTTCCGCACCTGGCTCTCAGAGCTCATACCGAGATTCTGCCTACTTCTCAGACAACGATTCTGAACCCGATAAGAAGTCGGAGGGGGTCCCAGGTACCTCAGTGTCAGCCGTGGCATTGGTGACAGATCAGCCCCTGCCTGGGCCAGTCATCCCAGAGCAAAGTCCTGGCACCAAGGACAGTTGTCTGGAAACCAAAAATAGGCAGCCAGACCAAAGTTGTCTGTCTGCTTTGCAAAATTCCAGTCTCCTAGAATCAAGAGAAGTGTTGGAACCTGCACTGACTGGCATTCCCAAAGAGCTGCCTGCTCCTGAAGACGAGGCTGGCAGCCCCTCAAGTGTGTGGAACTCGGAGCTGAGCAGCGGCGATGACTGTGAGGCCCAGGAAGAGCACCCCTGCATGATTGTGTCCACTGGGACTAACACCAACGAGCTCCTCGAGTTTGCCAGTCCCACCCTCCACTCCGGCAGCCCGCCTGACCTGACGATGGGTAAGTCCTTACCCAGCCTCTCAGAGGGTCCCAAGCTGAAGGAGCCGGATATCGAAGGGAAGTACCTGGGGAAGCTTGGTGTGTCAGGGATGCTTGACCTCTCCGAGGATGGGATCGATGCAGACGAGGAAGACGAGAACAGCGACGACTCGGACGAGGACCTGCGAGCGTTCAACCTGCACAGCCTCAGCTCTGAGTCAGAGGATGAGACCGAGCACCCTGTGCCAGTGATCGTCAGCAACGAGGACGGGAGGCACCTGCGGAGCCTGTTGAAACCCCCGGCCACTCTTGCTGTTGACCAGCTGCCAGATGACTGGAAAAAAGAAAAGAAGGCTGTGACATTTTTTGATGATGTGACAGTCTATCTGTTTGACCAGGTATGTTACCTCCGAAAATTGTCATGATAGAGAATTCCAAAATGTGGTAGGGAATTGAGTGTGCTCTCTTTCCTAATTCTCATTTTGAGGCCACAGATTCCTTTATGATTACTCAAAAAAAAAAAAAAAAAGAAATTTGCAATTGGTTGCCGTTGCAATTCCAAGAATATGCAGAAATGTAGTTTGCACAGGGAGCTCCCATGAAATTAAGGGCAAACTACGGCATCTTTGCTCTTCCTGGGTCTCCCAGGAGAGGCCTGCTGCAGTTGGTTTCCCTTCACAGAGCAGGTTTGCATAATCTGACAGTTGGCGGTAGCACCCAGCACGCGGGTGCAGGCTCGGGCAGTCAGGCTCCCGAGCAGCCCTGGAGATGCTGCCCAGCCCAGCGCCGTGCTTAGGCGGCTCAAGGTCTGTGGCCCTCCTACCCTCCCTGCCATGGAGCAGGCGGCCTGCTGTGCCCACTGGGTGGGCGCAGACTTTGCCTTTAAAAATGACCCAGCCAATAATTCAAAGATTTAAAAAAAAATACTTGTTGTTGACTAGTCTCTGGTAGTCCTTGAATTTGCTTCTTGAATCAGCTGGATTGTAAGTAAAGCTCGGTCACAGACACATCTGAGTGGGGTCCCTTCATGCTCCAGAAGGTGCGGGAGTCCTTGGCCCTTGTCTCCTTAAAGCCTCCCTTCGTGTTAGTCCTTGGAATGGAGACTGTCACAGCCTCTTGCCGGCACTGTGCCCCCAGGGCTCTGCTCTTGGGGCTCGGAACGGACTCGTACAGCATAGAACCTTTGCAGGCTGCCTCTTCCTGTCAGTGTGTTTCCTTTGAGATCCGTCCCACTCACGTGGGTGGACAGGCCTTCGCCTGTCTTGCTGAGCCGTGTCTGGGGTGTGGGGGTGCCCAGACGGTGTTGGCGACCCCCGTGGAGGGGCAGTCTGGGTGTTCCATGTGGGGCTGCCAACACGCAAGGCTCCTTTGAACAGCTGTGTGCAGGTTTCTGTGTGGACACGTTTTTTGGGGGGGTGAGCATCCAGGAGTGTAATTGCTAGATTGTGTGGTAAGTGTGTTTAGTTTTTTAAGGGAAATAACTTTTCCGCAGTGGCCGCACCATCTTATGCCCCCACCAGCAGTGTAGGCGAGAGTCGGCCTCTCTCCGCCTTCGCCCCTCTTTTCCCGCAGGCTTTCCAGTGGGTGTGGAGTGCCGCCCTGGTCGGGACCTGCGGTGGCATTCCTGGCAGCCAGCTGGTGGAGCCGCATGCCTCGTCTTGTGCTCATGTGTTCCGTGTGCGTGTTTGCCCTGCGTGTCCTCGTCCGTGATGTTCTCCACCTTCTGCCCGTTTTCTAACCGGTTTCTCTGTGCTTTGAGTTTTGAGAATTTTTGTAAATTCTAGATAAGAGTCCTTTTTCAGATGTGTGGTTTGGAAGTACTCCCAGTCTGTGGGTTGTCTCTCACAGAGCAGAAGTTTCAAATCCTGATGGATTCCTGTTTACCAGTTTGGTTTTTTATGGAGCATACTTTCATTATGGCCAAGCAACTCTTCACCAAGCCCTATATCCCAACTACTTTTTCTAAAAGTTTTGTGGTTTTCTGTTCTTTGTTTAGATCTACCACACATTTTGAGTTAATTTTAGTGTGAGGTTGAGGTTGGGGCTCCTTGTTTTACGTTTGGGTGTCTGTCCAGCGGGTCCAGTGCCAGCTGTCAAGAAGACCACCCTTATCCATGAACAGCCTTTGCACCTTTGTCAAAAATGAAGTGGCCACATCTCGGGGGTCTATTTCTGGGCGTTTTGGTCTGTCCCACTGGTTTGTGTATTTACTTCTTGGCCAGCACCTCACTCTTGTGATGTAGTCTTGGTTGAAATCAGGGGGTGTGGCTCCCCTATTGTTTTTATTACTTTTTAAAATGGCTTTGGCTTTTGTGGTTCCTTTAATTTTCCATATTTTAAAATCAGCTTGTCTGTAGCTTAAAAAAAAATCCTACTGCAATTTCGATGGGAATTGCATAAAATCTGAAGGTCAGTTTGGGGAGAACGGACATCTTTACGGTGCTGAGTCCCAGCTCATGACCACAGCATGTCTCCTCCTGTGAGATCTTCTACGTGTTGTGCTGTTTCCAGTCCACGTGTCCTCTCCGTGTTTTGTTAGGTTTGTAACTAATATTTCATTTTCTGAGGAGTTGTTACAAAAAGTAATTTTGAAATTCTCAGTTTCCTCTGTTCCTTGCCAGTGTGTGGAAACGTGATTGGTTTTCGGGTTGACCTTGGCCTTCTGCGCTCACTCACTGCTCCGAAGGGGTTTTCTGTTTGTGTTTTTTATTTTCCAAATTTCTTAATAGTTTTCTACACAGTCGGTCATGTTGCCTGCAAACAGGGGCAGGTTTATTTCTTCCTTTCCAGTCTGTGTGCCTTTAATTTCTTCTCCTCCGCATACTGCACTGGCGAGGACCGAGTAGGAGTGATGGGAGTCGGCGTCTTGGCTTTGAACCCGGCCTGAGGAGAGCAGCGGTCTTTGGCACTGACTGTGACGTGGGATCTTTGTGCATGCTGCTTACCAAGTTAAGAAGGTTCTCTCTGCATCTCGATTTGAGAGGGTTTTTGTCCTAAATGGATGCTGAGTTTTGTCAAATGTACTTCATGCATCAGGTGGTCCTTCTGTTACTATGTTAATATGGTAGGTTACATTGATTATCAGATATTGAATTAGCTTTGCCTTCCTGGAATAAAGCCCACTTGCTTGTGATGTTTTATTCTTGTTCTCTGTTGCTGGACTTGGTTTGCGGGTATCTTGTTGAGGGTTTTTGTGTCTGTCCAGGAGGTATATATAGCTTTGGGGGATGTTTGTTTGCTTTTTTGGCTGATTGGGGCTTTTGGGGTTTTTGTTGTTGCTGGTTTTGGCATTGCCCTGGTTTTGCTGTCGTGGTGGCACTGGTCTCATTAAATAAGTTGGGAAGTATTTTCTTTCTAAGGGATTGTGGGGATTGATTGATCTTTTTGAAGAACTGCTTTTGGTTTCATGGGGTGTTTTTTCTTTATAATTTTCTTTTCAATTTTATTGATTTCTGCTTTATCTTTATCATTTCTTTGCTTCTACTTGCTTTAGATTTATTTTGCTCTTCTTTTTCTAGACTCTTAAGGAAGATGCTTGGGTGGGATTTAAGACCTTTCTTCTTTCGAATAGCAGCAGTTAGGGTTATAAATTCCCCTCTCTGTACACTTCAGTTGCATCCCACAAGTTTTAATGTATTTCCATTCACTTCAAAATATTTTCTAATTTTTCTCAAGGCTTCCTCTTTGACCCACAGACTATTTATAAGTGTATTAATTTTCGAGCCTTCTCTGGGTTGGCAGTGCCCCTTTCAAAGCTGTGCTGCGCTGTGTGAGTTCAGCACAGCCCGGAATGCAGAGCTACGGAAGCTCTTCGGTGCTGGTTCTAGAAGCAGCAGGAGGGGTCTTCTGACACCCAGAGGGGAAGAGGTCTTTTTGTCCCCCTTTTCTCTTGCTCCCTGCCCCAAGCGATCCCAGGGTAGCAGCAATGGGCGGGTGTTTTCCCCACCTGGAGGGGCTGACATCCCGAGTCAGAGTGAGGAGAATCCCCATGCTCTTTTTTTGTTGTTATTTTTAGAGAAAGAGAGAGAAACATCGATTTGTCGTTGCACTTATGCATTTATTGGTTGCTTTCTGTAAGTGCCCTTTCTGGGATCAAACCCCAAACCTTGACATATGGGGATGACACCCCAACCAACTGAGCCACCTGGCTAAGGCCACCAGGTGCTTCTTTATCTCCCTGTGCTCCTGCTGCAGAGCTGCAGAAAGTGGGCGGGGTGGCGGGGTGGCAGGGTGGCAAAAGTCCCAGCTTTCCGGCCAGAGGACCGAAAAGGGAAGGCCCAGGGCATCAGCAAATACCAGGGGATACCATGGAAAGTGAGGTGCTCAGGAAGGCAGCCCGTGGGGTTGTCTCTGAGCTCCCGGCTTGCCTCTGAGCTGTGCCTGGCAGCAGATCGGCCCCGAAACAGTGTGGTAAAGCTTTGAGACCTGAGCTGTTGGCGGACCCCTGCCCCAGGTCCAGTCTGGCCAGTGGGTGGCACATGCACTGGACAGGTTCGGGAGTCTAGGCCATGAGCTGTGGTGGGGAGGTCAGGTTCACCGCTCGTTTGGTGTCCTTGAATTCTGGCCTCCTTCTGCAACCGGCCCCCTTACTGCTGTTTACTTCCCAGCCTCCAAGTAGCTGCTTCGTGCTTTCTGCCTGGACTTTAGAGCTGCGTGCAGTGAGAGGACAGGGCTGTGTGTTGCTATCCCACCTCCCAGGACCGGGACCTGCCTACTTTAAGAGGAACATTGCCTAGCCAGTCAGTCAGATGCACTGTGGCCTGTGACGGCATACACCGGTGGGCTCTGGGAGCTGGCGCTTGCTGATGGGCTTTTGCTTGGCTTTTCAGGAGACCCCAACCAAAGAGCTGGGACACTGTGGAGCGGAAGCACGTGGCCCGGAGCGGGGCAGCCCCGCGCCGTCATCAGGCTCCCCCTGCCTGGGCAGGTGCATGAACTCCGAGAGTTCCACCGACGAAGAAGGTATTTTACTTGGCAGACGGGTTTTAAAGAAACTGAAAAGAGCACATTGTAAGTCACGTAAACTCTTTGCGGATGACATCAGATACTGCTTTAAATGACCCCTGGGACACGGGAGCAGCTCTGCCAGCTGCGGGCCCGAGCGGTGTTTGCTGACCTGCAGAGCGCAGCTGTGTGTTTGCTGTGTGTTCTGTGTCGTGAACCATCAAAGGAGAGTGATGTCTTGTTTTGTGCTTGTAGGTGGAGGCTTTGAATGGGATGATGACTTCTCCCCAGACCCTTTCATGTCGAAGACGACAAGTAACCTTCTGAGTTCCAAGCCTTCTCTGCAGACATCAAAGTACTTTTCACCTCCGCCGCCGCCGCCCCGGAGCGCAGAGCAGAGCTGGCCCCACGCGGTGCCATACTCCAGGTTCTCCATCTCTCCTGCCAGCATCGCCAGCTTCTCGTTGACACACCTGACCGACTCGGACATCGAGCCAGGAGGTGAGGGGCTGTTGGGGTGCTCAGCCTGGAGACCCGCCCCACTGCGCTTGCATGCGTGTTGATCTGATGCCTCCTGGGTGGGTGGAGTGTAGAGAACTCTTTGTGAAGCTCTGACCACTGTAACAGTGTGCTTTCGGGGCCCCTGTCCCTCCACAAGCTCAGTGCTACTCGCAGATGTCCCCTCTCTGCCCCTACCTCCCGTTCTTTCTCCCCCAGAGAAGCAGTTCTTTGCAAAGCTTATGCTCTTGAGAACACGTGGCCCTGGTCTTAGGATTGAGCCCAAGTGCGCCCTGGTTCTTCCCAGGACTGCTGGTTTTGCCATTAAGTCTCGGTCTTCACTCGGTAGCAGGAGGCCTGGGTGGATGGCGTGGGCAGGCCCATTTGAGGTGGTGTTATCTGAACATATGGGCCCTTTTCTCCCTGTAACGAGATTGGAAGATAAACGTTAATAGGTACATTTTTTCATTTGAAGTTTGCAGATCAAATAATGACGAGGAAACATAAAGAGCTCCTGTTTGTGTTTGTGCTGTGCTTAATTGTGCCGATTAGATAATGCCCGTGACCTGCTGCTCTGTCGGAGGGGCAGGTGTGTGCCAGGTAGAGCCGATTTTCTCCTGCGCCCTGAGTCTTGACACGGACCCAGTGTGGGAGCTGAGCAGATGTGTTTGCAAGTCTGGCAGGGCTGGCGGCCCTGGCAAGAACACATGGGGCTCGGCAGGTGGCGGGTGTCCGCACTAGCAGCTTCAGTCCCTTTTTCTGCAGCACAGGTCAGGTGCTGTCCAGGCTATTTTTATCTGTGACGATCGTTTTAAACCCAGTTTTGCTTGCTCTCTCCTCAATAGGAAGCAGTGAAGATGGAGAAAAAGATTAGCTGGACGCTGATGCGCTCTTGGGTCCCAGACTGATTCCCCAGGGCAGCGGTCCTGCACTGCCAGCCAGGCAACGTCATCCATGGGACATTCGCCGAGACGGGACAGGGAGAAAGACTTAGGAGGTGGAGAGGGCGCCGGCGCTGGGTTCTGTGCCCGGGACCCATGTAGGAAGCCTGTCTCGGGAGACGTGGTCTTCTCCAGCGCAGATTGCTGCCCAGGTGGCCACTGTTGCCCGCTGAAGACACTCGGGCTCTGGTTGTCCTTGGGGAGGGCTGGCCTCGCTTGGGTGCGTGGGGAACTGGGGGCTCCTGGCTGATTCTCATCTCCACGTGGGTGTTCTCCGTGTCCCACCCGTGCATCCTGTCTGTGCACCGGGGCCCAGAGGACGTGTGGTGGGACTTGGCACCAGTGAGCCATATTTATTGTTTTTAAAGAAATCACTAATTGCTTTCTGTAATTGCACTGTGGATAAATGTTCTAAGAGTACCTGATATTGTACAGAATCTTAAATTATTCAAGGGAAATAAGGCAGGTCAAGCTGGTGCTACCCACTAGTTTGATTTTTTTTTTCTGCTTTATAGTTTGTTTGCTCTGCATGGTACTTGTAAAGCTTAAATACTTTGAGTGTATGCAGTCCTTAGAATTGTTGGAATTGTACATACGGTACTTTTGTAAATGATGAATGATTCCGAATGTTAGTGTTTCGTGTCCTTATAGGAAATATTTTTGATGGGCCCCACACAACTGCTCTGTTGCTGCTAGACTGAAGCCCGTGTTGTCTCTCCTCTATGAGGTGGTTTCCCTGCAGCAGGTGAGGCTTCCCAGAGGAGCTGAGGGCCCTGCAGCCTCTCCGTGTGATTCTCCCTCCCTACTCCCCCATTTTTTAAAACCCTCTCGGTAAAAATGGAAAGGTGATATACCCCAGAGCTCAGTGCTGGTTGGACTATGCAGCCCCTGCGCCTCCTCAGAGGCACTTCCCCTCCCAGCCAGCACCGCTGCCCACTGGGCATCTCTGGAAGCGCAGATGGCTGTGGCTTAGCATCCTTGGACCTCCTCCTCAGCGGGCTCCGCTGCTCAGAGCAGTTTGATTCTGTTTGTAAAAGCTCAGCCTAGAGGGTTGAGCCTTTAATCACCCCTAAGCTGAATTTTGCCCTCAGAACCACTCCGAGTCATGTCCTGTGGCTGGTTTCTGCGGCTGTGGGGAGGGACAAGGGGCAGTGGCAGGGCCCCTGCTGCCGGCATGTCGTCCTGGCTGGAGCCTGGGCAGCCCTGCGTGGCGGCACACCCAGACACGCCCTGGGTGTACCGCACTGACCCTCCCTTCTGCATTAAGCACCAGGTTCTCCCCTTGCGTGGAAAGGGACCGAGCGTGTCCAGTGCAACCTCACAGTGTTGGTGACCTCTTTCTGCAGTCCCCAAATTCTGCTTTGAGCTGCTTGGCGGCGCTGTGCTGAGGGAGGCTGGTGTGCACCCGAGAAGCCAGGTCTGCAGTCCGCATGCGCCCCTCCCCTGGGTGTTCTCTGGTGCTGATGTGCTCTCCCGACTCCACGGGCCCTAGGCTGACTCTCCAGGCCTCCGGGCTGCGTGATGTGTCACAGGAGCTGGGTGTTGGGACGAGATGCAAATGTGAATGCTGGCTCGAGTTTCCATAGTACAGTTGACTTTTATTGTCAATTCCAGCTCACTCTACTAACTTTGTATACTAGCAATAACTTTCCTGAGCAAGAAAATTCAGAATGGAGAAAGAGCCCCCTTTCCCCCACTTGCTGTGACCACAGAGCACCAGGCGGGGGGCACTACTGGGAGCTGGACCCACTGATGGGCACTTTGGAATGTTAACGGGGCATTGGAAGATGATTTTGCCAAAATTGCCAAACTCTGAATTTCTTAATGTGGAGACTTCCTGAGCTTTCTGAATTTTTACATCTAACTACCAGCTTGGTTTAGAGAGGAAATGAGGCAATTACACTAGTTTTTTTTTTTAGGTATAGGTTTAAGGGTTTCAGATTTAATGACCAAAATCAAGCAGATCCATAAAATATATAATAGTCTTAATACAGTCAGCCCAGGCTAAATTTGTATTTTGGGGTTGTCCATTTTTCACTATGGTTAAGGAGATTTTAACAACATAATTCCCATTTTAATTTATTTTAAGTATGTATCACTCATAATTAATTGGCAAGAAAAGCACTTTGATGCGTTGCGTTGGGGGTGGGTCAGAGCGGTAGATCTTCCGTGGGTTGCATGGTAGGGAGGGATTTACATTTGTAACAAACATGTAAGTGAACATGTTCTTTTGAAATCTCAAGCAATACACACGAAATAAATTATGTACATTGAATTTTTCAGCCCGTTTTTGAAATGTCAGCATGTGCTCTGTTGTTTCGGTTTTTTACTCAGCTGGTGTCAGTGATGGATTTTCAAGCAGTACTTCCTCTAAGAACTTGCACAGTGAAATACACGGGTGGGCTCTCTGGCGACTCCGGTGAGGTGTGAAATACCTGGCTCCCGGCGACGTTTCCTGGCCTCCCTTGGACTAGCTTATCAGGTTTTAATTAGTCCTGCTTTGGTGGAGTTAATGTATTTTAAATCCTATGATAAAAATAATGTAACCTTTGTTTCCTTCCTAGCTAGATGCTAATGTGTGTTACCGAATGACTCTGTCGCGAGTCAGAGAGGGAGACAGAAAGAGTGCTCCCCAAAGCCTTCTGAAACTTGGACTGTGGTCCGGGGGGAGAAGCCATTCATCTCACGGGGGGAGAAGCTCAGCAAAGCGAATTAAGAACAGATGTGCGTTCTCATTTCTGAGTGCACGGGCAGTGGTCCCTGCAGAGACGGGTTCACCGAAGACAAGACTGTCTTTCGGCCATAAAACGCCTCTGAAAACCTCTTTCCTCAGTGTTCTTCCCACAGGGCGTTGGTGGTCGAGGGGCTCGCTGTGTGTTTGCCCTGAGGGCCCAGGTGGGCGGGAGGCAGCGCCTGCTCTCTTCAGGTGACACGGCTGGTCACCTGCACTTTCCCGAGGAAACCCGGGTCAGGCTCCAGGGTCGTGTGACAAGCAGCCTTAAACTGGAATGGCGTGCGGAGTCGCCCCGGACGCAAGTCTCAGAAACAGTGTTGCTGAGTTGGGATGGGGCCGGCTCCAGCCTGGGGAACAAAGCAAGTTCTCGGCAGTGTACAGTAGGCCCTGCAGGCCACGGTGTCCGTGTTGAATTCCCAGCAGCCAGTGATGGGAATGGCTTGAACTCGCCTGGGCTCGGTGGGCACAGGCCTAGGTCGGACCTGCGCACCCACTGCTCAGCTCCGCCCGTGCAGGCGGGACCCAGGGGCGCCGCCCCCGGGGGGGGCCTCCCTGCTGTACAGTCGTGAGAGTTGTGTTCACGGCAGCGTAACAGTCGTGGACTTTCAGTTTAACTTGTGTACATTTTTAATTGTAAGATTTTTACTGTATATTGATGCATAGTGTGATTCAATAAATTGCTTGTAATTTAAAAACTATTTAATATTCAAAATAAATATAGTTATATATTTATAAACTCCGTTGCTGCGTTTATTACGTGTTTTTCACAACGAAGGCCCCGGGTGGGTGGCCCAGCACTTCCTGGTCGCTAATGCCGGTTCCCACGGCAGACCTCGGCCCGCGCGCCCGAGGGCCCCGGGAAACCAAACCCGCGCACGGGGCTGGTGCGGCGTCCAGTGCGCCTGAAACCCTGAACCCCGGAGCCTTCGCGCTTGGGGCGTTTCAGAAGCCTTTTCTTTCCGGAGGCGCAGCACCACATGAGTGCTCAGCCGAAAGGCGAGTCAGCCCCAAACCAGCCTTTCTCTGCCCTGAGTGGACCTCGGCCCCCATCGCGCTGGTCCGAGCTGCCGAGAGCCTAACAGGCTTTGCCCCAGCCCGGGAGCCGGCTGCGCAGCCCCGGGCTCTGCCGGGCGGGACGCGGTGCCTGGGCTCCGGTCGCACGTGGCTCCCGGGCGCCCCATATCCCACGGGCCCCCGGAGCCAGGTGCTTGTAACGCCTCCCCGTGTGCCCGCAAGCGGGGAGCAGACAGGCAGGGTGCGGGCGCGGTCGAGTGGAGCGCGGGGGCGGCAGAGCCGGGTGGAGCTCGCCGCCCCTGGAGGCCTGAACCGCGGGCTCGCACGCGGGGCGCGGCGCCGCCCCTTCGCACCGGCACCAGGCCGGCGGCGTGGGGTGTGCGGGGTCCCGCCCGAACTGGGCTACTCCTCGTCGGAGACGAGACCGCTGCCCGTTTAAGAAACGAACATTATTACAAAACGGCTTTTCTGCTAATTCTGACGCCCCGTGTTCTGAGCCTTAACCTCAAGACCAGGTGCGGTCCCGGGCTCCCTCTCCGCGCGGGGGCCCGCGGGAGGCCCCTGTGTCCCAAGCCTTGGTCTGGGCTCCGCGGCGGGAGTCGGGGCGCCGCCCTTGGCCGCAGGTGCGCTCCTCCCTCGCAGGCACGGGCCCCGCCCAGGCCCCGCCCCGCGGGCTTATTTACATGTGGCCTCGGCCCCGCCTGGGGCAGCTAAAGCGACGTGTCCTTGTCCCCCGTGGGCAGCCCTGGCGAGTGCGGCCGCGGATCCCCAGGTAATGAGGTAGGGGTGGCGGGTCCGAGGAGCGGTGGGGACAGGACCCAGGGTCAGGACCAGGTGTGGTCTGGGGGAAACCTGGGTGGGACCCCTGACTGGGACCGTCCACAGGTTGGCCTGGGGCGCCGCGCTACAGGCTCCGGACACTGTCCGGACCCCACCGACGCACGGCCACAGCAGTTTCGGCCCCAGTGTCGTCCCTGTATGTGATGTCGTGGCCGGAATCGGTGCCAGTCCATCAGGGCAAACAGGAGGTAGAGGGCTGTCCTGAGCTAGGGTGGCACTGCATCTGTGGGTGGCCTGAGGAGAGTCTCAAAGGCTACCTACGCTCAGGAGCCCCTGGGGGTGGGGGCAGTGGGGAACATGGGGCCAGAGAAAAGCCCAGGAGTCAGAATGCCTCTTCCAAGGGGCCAGGGCCCCACCGAGTCAGGGAAAGGTCTGAGGGATCAGCATGAGATGAGTCAGGGGCATGGGGGGGCGTGTGGGGTCAGCTCAGGGCTCCCTGGGGTCACTCACTGTGCAACCAGGTGGTCAGCGGCAATTGGGTGGCAAGGAGGCTGCTGTGGGTAGTTGTCCTGAGTGACCACTGGCCTGCCGAGTGACCACAGGGTGGCCTGTGTTCTGAATTTCAGCTCCAAAGGGCCCCCTCAGAGCCCTCACCCCCTGGGATAACCAGTCTGGAACCATGAAGACCAAGACCCGGCCCCTGAGGCGACGGGTGGCTGCGCAGAGCACAGAGGCCACCCCAGGGGACCAGACCCCTGAGGGGGCCCAGCCAGACTCTGGGGCCCAGCTCACCAAGAGCCTGAGGAGCAGGACAGCGCAGAAGCAGGGAGCCCGGGCCGAGGGCGGGCGCCGGCGGCAGGGGCTCCCTGGGCCGGCTGGCCGGCGGGAGAGCAGCATCCAGCGGCGGCTGGAGAGCAACGAGCGGGAGCGGCAGCGGATGCACACGCTGAACAACGCCTTCCAGGCGCTGCGCGAGGTCATCCCCCATGTGCGTGCCGACAAGAAGCTCTCCAAGATCGAGACCCTCACGCTGGCCAAGAACTACATCAAGTCGCTGACAGCCACCATCCTGACCATGTCCAGCGGTCGCCTCCCGGGCCTGGAGGGGCCGGGCCCCAAGCTCTACCAGCACTACCAGCAGCAGCAGGCGGCCGGGGGCACGCTGGGTGCCACGGAGTCCCAGCCCGAGGGCCACCTGCAAAAGTACTCCACGCAGATCCACAGCTTCCGCGAGGGCTCCTAGCGCCTCGGCCCTGGTCCCACCGAGAGCCCCAGGCTGGTGGTAACCCCCACGTGGACATAGCCCCAGTGGCTGCATCTTCCCTGAACACTCAGCTGCCTTTCAGGAACGCGTCCCGGCCCCCAGGGGACAAGGCCTGGCGAAGGCGGTGGCCCCGGGCAGCCGGAGGCCCAAATGTCCGTGTGCCTCCCAGCACCTGTTTCCTTTCACTTGACTAGGCAGGAGCCGACAGGCCTTCGTGACCAAACCCTCTTCTCTCCTGCGTCCCCCCAGAGGCCGGGAGATCCCAGGAAAAGTCTCCGTAAGTCTCCCCAGTTATGCCTGAGGCCCAGGCCCGGACAAGGGCCCTTCGCCCCCAACCTGCACCAGAGCCCCCTCATTCAGGCTGAACCGAGGCGCAGAGCAAAGCTCGTGGCCACTTGGGGAGTGTGGCTGAACCCAGGTAGGGGAGCGTCTGTCTAGCCGTCTAGCTGTCCGACAGAAGCCTTCATCAGGTGACCTCAGATTAATTCTGGAGGGACCTTTGGAGGTCCTGGAGGGGCTGCAATATTTTCCTGCCAACTCGTGTGTTGGGGCTCCTGGTTGTGGAGGGACTGAGCCAGGTCAGAGGGTCTGTGACCTGGTGCCGAGGGGGCTGGAGATAGGATGTGGAGAGAGGGGCTGGGACTCTCAGCCCCGGCCCTTTGGGGAACGGCCCATCCCCAGGCCTCCCCCGTGTCCTACCCAGGTTTGCTGCTCATTGTCACTGTGGTCACTGACTGTGGTCTGGAAGACTTTTGGGTACCGTTGGGGCCTGGCTGGGGTTGGGGGCCCTGCGGGGCTCTTTGCAGGGAGGAGGCTGGGGTGGCAAAGCCCCCTCCCCCATGTGGTGCGGCAAGGCTGGCGTCTTGGCAGGTCCCCACAGGCCTGGGCCAAGCTTCCTTCTGCAGTGTTCCTGCCCCGCTGGCTTCAACAGGCTTGGCGACTTTGCTCCCAACTGGCTGGCATCTCCCCTCCCTTGTCATTTCCCCCCAACAGCCAATATGGGGAGGGGACAGAGCCCTTGGCAGCCTCAGGCAGGAGCCACAGTGACTGAGGGGAGTTGGCCTGGCACGTGGGGGCCAGGTCCCCTGTGCCCAGAGCTCCTCCCAGGCCATTGTGGATGGGGGATGGGCCGGGCCGGGAATAAGGCTGTCATAGCTGAGGGCTCGGCCCCGGTGCGTGGCCTTGCTGTTCCATGCCTGGTTGTCCCGGCCCTGCATTTAATGTGTTTCCGGGCTGTGCGTCAGCCCTGGCAGCTTCAAGGACAGCAGGTGGCACCTCTGGGAATAGCCATTTGCCACTTCAGTTCTACCTGGTCAGACACTGGCCAGGCCCTTCCAGGCCCCTTGGGCAGGTGGCCCAGGGACGCCTGTCCTTCAGCCCGGGTCAGGTTGGGGCCCCAGGTGACCCTGGACTGCCCCGCAGGCCTGGCTACTCCGGAAAGTCAGAGCTACTCTGGAAGGTGATGGACGCTGAGGCTGCTCTGAGCTCGCAGACAGACGGGGTCCAGGCTCCCCTGCTGCGGGGGGCTCGCTGACTGAACACAAGACGGGGAGGCCCGTGAACCCGGTGGCTCTTGCTGTGGCTGACCTGAGGCCAGAGCAGGGCTCAGCATGGCCCTGGACTTGCTGAGCAGACAGCACAGGGAGGGGCCCCAGCAGAGGCTGTCTGTCCAGGAGACCATGCCTCTGGGGGCAGCAGGAGGGTGTGGGGTCGCCACCTTGTAGGATGACAGCCCTGGGGACTCTCTCTGCCCGTCCCAAACTTGCACCTTCACCTCTGCTTCCCAGAGGGTGGCCGGGGCCCAGTGTCCAGCCCTTCCCCACTGCAGCCTGGAGGACATCTGCATGCCTTGTGGCCGAATCACCAAGGGTCCTTAAAGGTCTCAGTCTCGCTTTGGGGGTGTTCAGTATGGAGGTAGCGAGGGAACAGGTCTGGTGACAGGCAGGTGAGGCCCGCTGCTGCTGTCTGCTCCCTCAACACTCCTCTTGGACCCCAAGCCCAGCCAGACTCTTCTGTCCCCTGAGGAGTCCTAGCATCAGAGGCCCTCATGCACCAGCCCTGGTCACCCATTCACCGCCACCCACCCCCCAGCCTTGGAACTGCCTGCAGACCGGACCTCAGGGTGAGCAAGCTCCCATCCACTGAGCAGAGAAACCAGAACTTTGACTTTTCTGTCTGAGAAGCCCCCCTGCGCCACCCCCCGGGACTGAACGGCTGGTGCCCCAGCTGTAATTGCGGTGAAGACGTTTCCTAAATGACCCAGATTTGCTTTTCATTTGTCCTAATGGCTCCTTCAAAGCGCTCGTGAAATTGATGCTGTCGCAAAATGAAAATAAAAGGTTTCACGGCAATCACTACGTCTGCCCCGTGCGTGCCGGCAGGGGAAACCGCGTTTTAATCGTAATAGGGGGGAAAAAAGGCTCATCATTTATACTCTGGTGTGAGTTTTATTGAATAAAGCATCTGGGGAATCGAGATGGTTTGGCGATGCTGAGCAGAGACTCAGCTGCTGCTCCACCAACTAAGAGTCACAGCAAAGGGACAGGGGGCTGCTGAGCAGCCCCGGAACGCCCGCCCGCAAACCCTGACGACCGGATGTAAACAGACCTGCGCCCGCCCCTCCCCCGAGGTCCACCTGGGCCCTGCGCCCAGCCTCCCGTCTCCTGGTCCCACCTGCAAAGGCAGATTGCTGGCTCCCTCCAATGCCCCTCAGGAAGGCGCCCCAAAGCAGGTACTGAACCCTGTCAGTCGTGCGGGAGAAGCTCCCAGGCAGTGTCCGGTTGTAGCAAGCAAACGCGGGACTTCACCAAATGGGGCGTCATCGGCTAAAAAGCAGCCCAGGAGCCGCAGGATAGGAGGGGGCTGCTTGGGAGGTGTCTTCTGACCCACCCCTCCCCCTGCAACATGATCAGAGGTAAAAGATACCCCCAACCCCAGACACATTTGGGGAGGGGCCAGCTGAGGCACTCCACAGCTTCTCCCAGCCACGGGGTGGCCCCCAGGGGCCTCTGTCCACCTACAGAGGGGGAAGCCGCGTCCCCCTGGGGAGGGCGCCCTCCAGCACTTATTTCTGACCTGCCGACTTCCTTAATGTCTGGAATTGGACCCTTTGGCGGCCCTGCTGTGAGCTGGGACCATGGCTCTAACAGTGGCCCTAAGCCCGCGGCCGTGGGCTCTGCTTTCCCAGGGCCAGCATTCCTGGAAGGTTCCAGGTTCTAGGTTCTGTCCTGGAAAGGCGGGCAGCAGTGGGGGGAGGGACTGGTGGGAAAGGCTTGGGTGAGGGGTCCCCACCCACTGCCCTCCTTGCTGACAGGGACAAGTCGGGGCCGTCCACAATGCTTCACATTTCTGGGCTATTTCTGGTGCCTCTGACGCCATGACCTCAGGCCGGGTTCCCTCAGGTTGCAGGGTCAGGCTCACAGGCTCCGCTCCTGCTTCCCGCTGAAGGGGGTGCTCAGCAGCAGACGGGGCCCATGGCCCCCTGCAGGGCACCAGCCGCACCCGAGGGCCCGATGGGGAGCCCCTGCTCGCCAGCTGTCTCCTGGGATGTGCTCCTGGAGGCCCTGGTGGCATTGGCCCGGATGGAGATGTGATCCCAGCCCCCCTGCAAGGAGAGAGCTACGTCACCAGGGCAGCAGAGACCATCCTTCCACATGGCTGGGGTCCGGGGACTCCTGAGGGCTCTGCCTGGTCTCCCGCCAACCCAGGCCAGTCCCAGCCCAGGGGGCCCAAGCACACACAGCGTGCCTGCGCAGCCCTGGGCCGAGCGGCCACCCCCGCTGGCTGGCTCACCCCGATGCCGTAGTCCCAGCCCTGCCCTGTGGGCTGCAGGGGCTGCACGCCTGTGCGGTGGCACACGGTTCCCTGGCTCAGGCTGTGGCTCCCCTGGACTTTGTTGGCGATGACCCAGACCTAGAAGGCAGACCCGCTGAAGGCCCAGCCCTGACTGCGCCGGTGCCGTGGGGGCGGCAGTGGGGAGACAGGAAGACCAGCGGGAACCCGAGCCCCCTAAGGCCCTGACCCCAGGGTGAGTGCCTGCCCCCTACCCCCCAGCCCCCAGACCTGGTCCAGGGGCCCCGTGGACACTCGGCGCACGTTGTTGGACACGTGCCCCCAGCTGGAGCCCTGCGGGTAGCCGGGTGCAATCCCCTGGCGGTGCCACAGGTTCCCTGTGGAGAGAAGGGCACGGCCTGTGGTGAGGCCCAGGGCCGGGGACCCGCCTCCCCCATCTGTCCCCACGCGTGCTGGTGCTCCCCGGCCCCCACAGCAAGGGAGGGGCTGGGAGCAGCCAGCTCTGCCTCGGGGCGGGGCGGGGCTGGCACCTTCTCTGCTTTCTACGCATGAGAAACTTCGGACAAGGAATTCTTTGCACAAATAGAGCACGGGCCTGGGACCGGAGCCCTGGGTCCCTGTCCAGCACCTGCCATTTTCTCACCTTGCTCAGTGGGGACAATGGCCCAATGGGAAAGGGAGCCGGTGACAGAGCTGCCTGAGGCAGTGCCACGTGGCCACCTCCCAGCCCCCTGCTGAGGGGCTCCCAGCTCGCAGGCCCCTTCTAGAAGATGCTCCCAGCACAGGCCCTGCTGCGCAGCCTGACCCAGAACTTGGCACTGTGCCCTCTACCCCAGACCCGGGCAGGGCTGACCACCTGTGGGGGGCTTGTGTCCCCCACCCTGGGGAACATGGGGAAGGGACCTAGTTGGAGGTTGACCTCAGGCTGGGTGGCCTCTCATGGTGGCTTATGAAGGTCTTGTGCCAGGGACCTGGGGGCCAGTGACAGTCTCACCCCGTCGGGGTGGTCAGGGATCCCTAAACTGCCCTGGTGGCCCCGGGGGCCGGGGATGACTTGCCGTTCTCGTCCACGGCGTACACGGACGTCTGGCCCACAGACACCTGCTTTAGCTTCTGTTTGGGAGGGGACGGGATGTGGTACCAGCAGTTGCCTGAAACGGGAGGCCGGACTTGGAAGTGCAGGGAAACCCCAAACCCATGGCCCCAGGCGCTGGGGAGTCGGTCGCCTCCGCTCACAAGGTGGCTGGGTGCGCCCTGCTGAGCTCCAACACCCAGGCCTCTCCCAAGGCCCCAAAGAGGCCGTGGCAAATCACAGATGGTAGGGCTGGAGGGGCTGATCTTAGGAACAAGGGCACAAAGGTGTCTGCCCGGCCTGTGGTGGAGAGCCAGCCTCGTGGCCGCTGTGCCAACCCCAGCCCCTCAACCCTGTGTGGGGTGCATGATGCACCAGCTGCCACTGATTCGTCTGTCTGTCTCTGTGCCAGCCTCCCCCAGGCCACACACTGTCTAAGAACAAGCCGGCCTGGCCTGCGCTCCGGGGAGTGGCCACTGCAGCAGGGGCCTGACCGGCCTGTCCCCTGACAGGCAGGACATGCAAAGTGCCCAGCACCAGCTACCCTGGCAGGACGCCAAGGACGATGAAGGGCAGCTATGAGGGGAGGGGGAACTGCCCCCAACCAGGACCCAGAGGGAGGGGCGTGGCCTCTGGGGATCCCGGCTGTGCCCCCAGCATCTGGTCCACAGGTGGCTTCCAGGAAATGCTCCTGAAACTGAACTGGAAATCAGGAGACCTGTCGACCAGCTTGCCCTGCAAGTGGAGGCACGAGCAGCCTCGCTCTGACCAGTCCCACCCCCACCACAGCATGGTGGCGGCAGGCGGGGGTCCTCCTGCGGGTGGTACTCACCAGCCGGCTGGGAGGGGGACACGGAGCCCCGGTAGAAGGCAGAGCCATCCCTCGCCACCGCCCACACCTGGTGGCAGCTCCCGATGGAGATGGAGGTGAAGGGCTGGTCGGTGCCAACATGCAGCCAGGAGGAGCCCTGGGGGCCGAGGGAGGAGGACGCTGAGCGCTGCCCCGGCCCTGGGGTCCCAGGAGCTGGTGGTGCCGCACGCCGACCCCACCCTCAGCTCCAACTGCCCAGAGCCTGGTGGCCCAGCCTCGCCCGACTCCACAGCAAGTCCTATTTCTGGAAGAATCTGTCAGAAACCCCAGAGTGACCACAGAGTGGGCAGGCCTGGTGGTCCCCAGAGGCAGGGACATGGGTGCTCACCGCAGGGTTGAGCTCGGACACACCCAGGCGGCAGAGCACATCCCCCTTGTCGCTGATGGCCCAGAGTGCGACGCTGTGCCCACTCCCGTCGGCGCCCGGGCTCTCGGAGATGATGGACACGTCCCTGAGGGCAATGGGGGCCACCTCCAGCCAGGGCCCGCTAGTCACCAGCTTGCATTTTCTGTAGGGCGGAGACAGCACAGCCCTGGGCACCCTGAGGCTAGTGCCGGCCCCCGCCCTGGCCACCTGCCCTTAACAAACGAAGGCCGCAACCAGGTTGCCCTTCTCCCCAAGGCAGCCTCGGTGGGACCCTGAGGAGGCCAGGAATCCTCCCCCCCACCTCCAGCGCCTGGGTGAGCACCCCTTCCTGCCCTCCAGCCCCTGCCCCCTTCCTGCCCCCAGCCAGGCCTCCTGGCCCGCCCGCCCTGCTGACAAGCAGAGGCTGACATGACATTTCTCCTATTTGTTCTTGAAAGCACACCGTTCAGAAACCAGAGGCCGGAGCCTGCGGGCACTTCCTGGGCTGACATTTACTTTGGTTGTTTCCCCTCCCCTCTGCCTCCCCTTCCTTCTTCTGGGACTGAGGTCGGAGGCCACGAGGTCTGGCGGGGGAGGGGCCAGGCCACACCCCCAGTTACCTCTGCTCCTTTTACCTGGCCCAGCGCCTTCTCCTGACGAAATCCCTCATGGTTTTGTACCCGTGATAGGAACTGCAAGAGGAAGAAGTTGAACTCGAGACCACTCCATGGAAGTTTCTGGAAAGTGACACGTACACACATACACACACACACACACATTCTCTCTCCACTGTTCCAGGGCGTGGAGCCTCTGTGAGCTGCGCAGTGGCCTCAAAGGGCAGCAGGTGTCACGGGATGTGACGCTCATCCTTCAGACACCGCTAGCCTGGCCGGGCCTCACTGGGGCCCGGACGTGGCCGCTCCTGACCGGTGCGCTCTGCTAAGGGAGCTCTGAGCCCTTGCCACCCCAGGCTGGGCCCTCCCTTCTAGGGACAGCTGAGCTCAGGGCCCGAGGCCTGTGACACCGTCACCTTGCTGGGTTGGCTTAGAAGTCGTGGCTCGCAGCTCAGCGGGCTTGTCGGCTGTGTCTCTCATCACTGCCCGCCTCCCTCCATGCTGCGCCCAAGCTGCCCCGTGTCTCTGCCTCTCCCTCGTGCTGGGCCCCTGGCTCGTCATCCAGGGTCTGGCCCAAAGCTCCCCAAGGCTGTCTCAGCCCAGCGCTCTAGGTTCCTGGTTCGCCCTCCCATGACCCTGGCCTGGCAGAGAGGGGACACAACCAGGTGTCGGAGGAGCTATGGAGTCCTCCCTGAGCCCATCCACCGAGGCCAGGTGCCGGGTGCGCCAGCCGAGATCACCTGGGCCCCTCCACACCTCTCCATCTGGCCCCAAACCCCGCTGGCAGCTAACATGGCATGCAAGGCCTGCCCCTTGGCCAAGCCCGGGTGCTTGAGGGGGCAGGGCCGGGGTGGGGGCTCCGCCTGGCAGGGGGAGGAGGGGCCAGCCGGGGAGGCAGAGAGAGAGATGCTTACGAAGGGAAGTCACTGGCGTACTGCCACCCCTCTGGGTCAGTGCCCCCGGGAACGCTGAAGTCCACAAACCAGTCGGAAACCTGGGGAAGGGGCAGTCAGTGCAGGCGGGCCCTCCACTCCCAGCCCCGCCGCCCCGCCGCCCGGGACTCACCCAGGCCCACTGAACAGAGGGGGGCTTCGTGCCAGCCTTGGTGCGCTCCTGTAGGCCCGTGGCGTCGCTCCACATGTACCGGTCGGTGGGCAGACCCCTGCGCAGGACCAGGCGGGCTGAGTGTGACGCGCCTCCTGCCCAGGCAGCGGCCAGCGGCGGACAGACAGACGCACCGGGACCCCTGCATCTCTGAAGGGGCGCACTGGCCCAGGTCTGGGACCACAACTAGGGTGACCCCACCTCACGAGGGGGCCTGGACCGCAGCCCACCGAGGGCTGTGGCCTCTGCGAGGGCTGGAGGCCCACCTGGCTTTCCACCCACACCCGCCTATCCACGGATCGGTCTGGCGACGCGCACAGGCCGATGTACGTCACTTTGTCACGCATTTATGTCTTGCGCATTTCATGCCTCTCAGCAGGTGAGGTTTTAGAATACGGGTCGCACTTAAAGATTCAGGAGGAGAGCTCTGCAACCAGTGAGGTCCAGTGAGGCAAGCCCACCTGCTGGTGTAGCCCGTGACGGGGTTCCACCGCTGGTTCTCGTAGATATGCACGCACTTCACGTCCGACTGAGCGTAGATGTTTCCGGTGCTGCTGGCCAGGCCTGCGGGGGCGGGGGGACGAGGGGGAGGCTGCCAGGACCCAGGCTGCGTGCACCTGCCTGCTGGGGACTCAGGCTTCCGTCTGGGCGGGGAGGTCGGGCTGGAGGGTCGGCCAAGAGGGGCTCAGGGCCTGCTGAGCCTGTCTCTCGGGGGCTGGCCGGGGTGGGTTTTCTCCGGTTTTTGTGGGTTTGTGCAACGTTGATGCATTGAGTCTCTCACCCACACCCCCTCCACCCTCCTGTCTCACACCGTTCTGGCTGCACCCCTCCCCACCTCGCTGGCCCACTTACCCGGCAGGGGCAGGTGCGAGGCCCAACCAGCTCACTCCTTATTAACACTCAATAAACCTGTGAGCCCCGATTTCCTCATTTGTAAAAGGGGACAAAGGTACTTCCTGCCTCACAAACATGGAAGCAGTTGAATCTGTGCAGACCTGCGACCCTACGGTCTTGGTGGACCACACCGTTCTAGGGCATTAGCCACCCCCAGAGCGGGGCGTGCGGCGGGGAATGCCCCGTTCCGGTGCTCGTTTCTGCCCGCATTTCCCCGAAGGAGATGGAAGGACTCTGCTTCCTGGGGTGGGGGAGCCCCCAGGGCTCTCATCCCCAAAGGCACAACCCACCTACTGAGGAGCCAGAATCAGGGCCTGGGCACCCGGAGACCCAGTCCCCGGGCTGCCCGCCTGCACCCTGAGAAATGACGGCTCGGACATGGTGGAGGCCTGGCCACCGCCTTTCTAGAAGCTTCAAGGCCAGGGAGGCACACGGGAGGTGAGGCCAGGTCTCTGAGCTCTCACACCTCCTGGGTTGGCCCCGGGACCGTCCTCCCCAGAGGCTGGCAGTGCTGAAGGTCACCTGTCAGCCAGCTGCCAAGTGAGTGTCAATACTGACTTCGACAGCAGCTCCGGTGTGGGTCAGGGAAGCCAGAGGCACGATAGGGGATGGCCCGGGGGGCTGTGGCAGGGCGGGGGGCCGGGCTGGCCAGCCTCAGGGCTCTGGCCACCCTCACCTTGGAAGCAGCCTCCGCCGTAGCCGCCCGTGTACACCCAGGCTGTGCCGTCGTAGCCAATGCCCCACACTACGCCCCGGCTGCTGGCCTCCACCACCCGCAGGTGGCCGCCCATCTGCCGCCAGAACCTGGGGGAGGGGAGAGAGGGCGGGAAAAGTGATCCCAGTGGGGCCTTACAGCCGTCTCCCTCCAGAGCCCTTGGGGCCTGGGGCGGGAGTGCCACAGCGGGGAGTGGGGCGCCTCACTGCTGGACGGGCCACACCCGAGCCAGCGAGGCCTGACTGACAGTGAGCCCTTCTGGGCAGGCAGAGTACAGGGCGCAGCTGCCACCAGGGCCAGCCCCTGTGCCTGATGCCCTGCCACTGTCACCAGAGGTGGTCTTTTTCAACAGGGCGCCGGCACGCAGGCCCTCAGAGAGCAGATGAGCAAAGGGCAGACAGACACGGCCATTCTCTGCCCCGGGCAGGGCCTCCTGGTGTTATGTGTGTCTCCCTGGTCCTCGAGGGCTCTGGGCGACCTTCTGGGGGCAGACTGGGAGTACCATGCTCCCTGCAGGGCCCTCCACTGCTCGCCCCCAGAACACCGGATGCCCCAGGACTCTGCGCTGCCCTTGTGGGCAGCCTCCTGCCATCTCCTGGTTTTAAATGCCACCTATAAAGCCAACTCCCTCCTATCCCTGATATGCAGCAACTGTTCAGTGGGGTGACCTGCCCGAGCCAACCAGGGGTCTGGTCCTCCTGGGGGTCTTTGCACAGGCCCGGGAAGACTCAGTGCCCAGCCAGCAGGAGGCGAGGCCTGCGGGAGCCCTTCCCTGTGGACCCACAGCCCGGGCTGCTCGGGGCGGGAGCGCCAGGCCCCAGTCCTGCCCCCGCCCGGGCCACAGCGGACTCACATCTGGTCGCAGGGCTGCTGGTGCTCAGGGGCCTCCAGGTCTGGGCTGGGATCGCTCACGAAGATGTCCCCCTTGCAGGTGACAGACCAGATGGCCTCCGGGGAGGGGCGGCCAAGGACCCTCCGGCTCTCGCAGCAGGACAGGTTGAGCAGGGCCAGCTGGCGTGGGCAGATGGCTGGTCACCGCTGGGAAGCGGATGGGCAGCAGGCCAAGGCTGGAGTGTCCTGAGTCTGCTGCCCCTTGACCCCTGGCCTGCGGGACCACCGCCCACTCACCCAGTCGTTCATGTCCTGCTCGGTGTCGGCAGCCAGGCGCACCGGCCACCGCTGCCGGGTCCTCTCAGGGGTGTATAGGGCGAAGGAGTGCTTGGCCTCGCCGAGCACGGGAACCAGCGCTGTCACCTCAGCGAGGAACACATGCAGGTACTGCGCACAGAGGGCGGGCGGCGAGGCTGTCACCAGGACGGACAAGGGCGGCCCAGGTCTCCCCAGTCCCACAGCTCTCAGGGCCCTGGCCTGCCGGTCTGCACAGTAGGCGCTGGCGGCGCTTGTGGAGGCCTAGTCCCTGAGCAAACGCCTGGCTCCATCTCTGAGGACGGCAAGGGCGCTGGAGAACCGGACTGACCGCATTCAAACCCCAGCCCTGGAGGGGTGAGCGGCCTCATCTCTGGGCCTGATCTCCCATGAAATACGGGAGCCTGTCAGCGGCTCAGACCCAGATGTCCCTGTGGGGCTGCCACACACCTGCCCACCACTGGCAGGGACTCTGTCACCTGGGGCCGGCACTTCATAGGTGCCAGATTCGGTCCTAGGCTGAGCGCCTCGGGGCCAGGGTCCCAGGCTTCTGCACCCCCACCCCAGGCTCCCACACCCACCCGCCCTGCCCACGCCCGCACCTTTTTCTCCTCGTGGACCACGTAGTAGACGAAGAGGATGCTGTCCCGGGCTCCATCATGCCCTGTGAACTGCTCCAGTGCCACGCGGACATCCACCCACTTGTGGGGCTTCCAGTCGCACCACCACCGCAGGGCTCCCGTCTTCACCCACACCGACTGTGGCACAGGCCCGGGGCCCGGCAGAGTCACAGGCAGGCCCCTGGTCCCCAGCCTCGGGCCCGGGTGTGCCCAGTCCCCAGCACCCCATGGCCACCCTGGCCTCAGTCCCTACACCACTGCACGTGGGGCCTCCTGGCTGGAGCTCCCAGCTCCCAACCTCACGACAAGTGATGCTACCGACGGGGCCGGGAGGCCAGCGGGGCCGTCTCCCCGTAACAGCCTGCGAGACCCACTGCTACCGCTTCTTCTGAATGGGGAAACTGAGGCTCGGGGAGGTTCTGTGCCCGGCCTCCCATCACGAAGTAAGTCAGCAGCAAAGCCTGGGCCTACGCTGGCCTGTCTCGGAGGCCCCATGCTTGGCCACCGGCAAGATGCATCTGGGCCACCAGCCAAGTCACAGCCAGGGCCTCTGGATGAGCCCAGCCGTGTGCTGCTTGTAACTTCTACCTCCCAGCCCGACCGAGCCTCTGGCGGCGGGATCGGCCTGAGGGCACCCGGGACCAGCCCCACACCTGTCCTGAGTTCTCCAGAAAACACGGCACCATTTGGCATGCGGGGATCCCTCCGTCAGGGAGAGGCCTGTGCGATTCCCTATCACCCCCTCCACCCCCCCCCCGCGCCCCCCGCTGAGCCTGCTCTGCTCTCCGGGTCCCAAGGTCTACACTGTGGGGCCTGAACGGAGTTCTTCTGGGCGGATGAATAAAGGAATGGCCTTTTCTTGCTCTGGAACCTAGAAGGACCGAGAATGAATGGCTTCCCATCTGAGACAGATAGACGAAGGTCGTATGCATCTGTTTCTCCTACCTCACCTCAGGGCTGGTATTCAGTAAGCACTCAATAAGTAAATGCCTGAGAGGAAAAAAATACGCCCAGTGACCGCCCACCTGCTCCACGGCCTGTTCGTAGTGCCGGAAGTTCTCCAGCTCCCGCTTGGTCCTCTCGGTGAGCTGCTGAAAGATCTGCTTCCGCCAGGCGGCGGTCTGGGCTGGCGTGATGGACAGGGACAGCATCTGCACAGAGGAGGACAGGCCTGCGGGCCAACAGGGGCCTCAGGGCCAGGTGTCCGGCCCGCCCGGCACTGGGCAGTGGGCCAGCGTTTGGGTTGTTTTTAAATTGGCCCTTTCTCGCCAGAAAGCTATGAACTCCATGCAATGCCCGAGGGCCCACCCCACATTGTTCGCCCTGGGGGTCTCCCGCGTTCGGCCTGGAATGACCACCGCTGCTAGGATGGGCAGAGGGGCTGGACAGCCCATTGGAGCACAGGGCAGCGCGCCTGCCCTCCTCTCGCAGGAGCACCCTCTGCGGCAATGGGCCCCAACACCTGCCCTCACCCGACGGAACGGTGAACCACTTGAGTGCAGCATGGGGCTCCACAGCGCAGCCTCCTCCGGACACCCAGGCCCACAGCGGGTGGTCGTCGGCGCCGTAGGGCTCCTCCAGGCCCAGTGGGAGCAGCCCCAGAGAGGAGACGCTGGTGGTCTCGGGACAGCCAGCAGCTGAGTGGCTGGGCGCCCTCTTGGGTTCCTTCAGGTCGATATTGGTCCAGGGCAGCTCGGCCGGGGTGGAGGCTGGGCCAGGGCAAGGCTCGGGCCCGAGGGTCTGGTCGGCTGGGCCGGCACCATCCAAGGCATGCTCTGTGGTCTTGCTGGTGCCTGAGCCCCAGGCTGAGCTGTCCTCGAGGTTCTGGGGACTGTCCAGAGACTCTGCAGGGACAGGCGGGTCAGGGCCTGGTCTCTCGGCTTCCGAGGAGGTGTCTGTGTCGCTCGGAGCACGGGAATCGCCACTGCCCCTCACCTCGTCGCCAAAGAAGCAGCCAGCGCTGGGGACAAAGGGGACGGAGCTGTGACTCCCTGGTGGGAGGGGCACGTGTGCAGCCAGGAGGCCTGGCTCAGCGGCTCCGCCCCCTGTGTGACCCCCAGGCAAGCTGCAGCCTCTGTGCCCAGTGCAGGGAGTGGGGCACTTGGCACCTCACCCACGGCAATCAAACCCTGTCTCCCCGGATGTGGAGGTCTGGCAGTAATACCGTTTTTAAAAGTTGTGGCAAAATACACGTGATGGAAAGTTTGCCGTTTGAAACCATACTATGCAGCGGCACTCAGTATATTCATAATGTTGTGTTGCCACCACTACCAGCTACTTCCGGAACCTTCCTATCACCCCAAATGGAAACACCCTGCCATTGAGTCACTCTCCGTCCTCCTCCAGCTCAGCTGCCTGGCGGCCACCAATCTGCTTTCCGACTCTGTGGGTTTGCCTACTCTGGGCACTTCCCAGCGATGGCTTCGTGCGACACAGGCCCTCTGTGACTGGCCCCTGCACCCGGTGTGATGGTGTCCGGTGAGACCACTTGTATTTGTCCAGTCACCCACCAGGGGACACCGGGTGGTTTCCGCCGTTTGGCGATTGTGAGCGACGCCTTCGTGCACGTGGCTTTGTTCGGGCGCCTTTCAGGTCCCTGTCCAGCGGTGAAACCGCCCGGCCACGGCACGACTCTGCCTTTAGCTCCTTCCGGAGCTGCCAGACTGCTCCCAAAGCCCACTGTCCTACCCACAGAGGACGGAGTTCCAGTTTCTCCATATCTCGTCCCCACGTTTCCTGTCTTCTTGGCGATGGCTGTCCTGGTGGGCGTGCAGCGACACCTCACTTTGTCCTGGTTTGCGTTTCCCTAATGACTGTCCTGTGCTCGCTGGCCCTTCACACATCCACTTGGGGCAAATGTCCATTCTAGTCCGTTGCCCTTTAAAAACTGGGTTCTTCGTGTTTTGTGGTCAGTGGTAAGGTCAGTGTGTCCTAGATATCAGGCCCTTGTCCAATATGTGGTTTGCAAATAAATACTTCCTCCCATCGGACTGTCTTTGCACTTTCCCAGTAGTGTCCTTGGGTGCAGTAAACGCCTCATTCTGAGGAAGTCCGATCCACCCTTCTGTTCCTCATGCTCTAGGTGTTGTGTTGAAGAGGCCCTTGACAACTCCAAGGCCATGCAGGTTTTGGGCATTAGAGGTTTCAGAAGCTTTTCAGCTGACTCCAATGTCCTGCTCATCTGAGGAGACAGGAGCCTCCGCTCAGTGGGAGCAAACCTGCCCGGCTGGCCTCCCGGCCCTCTGGGCTGTTGGCGCAACAGCGTGCTGACCGCCAGGCAGGGGGAGCAGAGGCGTGCGGACCAGGGTCTGGGAGGCCCCCAGCTGCAGACAGGAACATGGCGGGGTGTGGAACACTGTGCCGAGGTCCCAGGTGCCGCACGACCGGGCAGGCAAGCGCTGGGGGTGCTGCCCTGGAGAGTGGAGGCGACCCCGGCTGCCTGCACCCTCACGGCCGGTGGACAGAGCTGGGGCTCTCAACGCGAAGTCCCCAAGGCTGCAGCACACCTGGGACCTTGCAAGAAGTGCAAAGTCTCAGCCCACCCGACCTACTGGCACAGAAGCCCTGGGGCGGGGCCTGGCTGAGGGAACAGGGCCCCAGAGGGGTCCCGTGTGCGCCCAGGTCTGAGGGCCCAGCTCCAGAGGAGGGGGACTATCCGCCCTCTTCCCTGCGCGTCCACCCTGCAAAGAAGCCTTCTCCCTCCCAGACCTCGAGGCTCCAGAACCAACAGACCAGTCCTGCTCAGGGACAACCCATGGCTCCCAGCCTCGCTCACCTGTCACCTCCCACCTCCCACCCTTGGGACGAGCTGGGACACCGGGCCCAGGCGGGGGGAGACCCCACAGGCTGCGGTTTTTCCTGCCTGAGACGAGGCTCAGCCCTGTTGACAGCGTGGGTAGCAGCCTCCTCCAGACACTGCCCACCGGGGCCACGGGCAGCCTGCCCCGCCGACTCCTCCTTGCCCTGTTGCCTCCGGGATCACCTGAGGAGACTTGAGGAGCTGCCAGAGTGTGACCGGTCACACTCTCGGCTGGCGACAATGGCTTTCCACGTCTTCCCACTGAGCTCGCTCGGGGTGACGCCCTGACGGAAGTACACGGCCCGGTCCTCACAGCCAATTCCCCAGACCTGGGACAGAGAGAGCTGCTGGGTGGGAGGCCAGTGCAGACCTGGGGGCTCCCCTCCCTCTGGGGGGTTGATGGGATGGGGGAGAGCACCCGAAGGCTGGAGGACATGTCTGTACATGCAGTGGGGTGTGTGCGTGGCTGCAGGGTGGGTGCAGAAGTCAAATTCAGGGAGCCGAAGCTCAGGAGAAGCAGACCCAGGGTTTTGAGGCAACAGGGGCCAGAGGAGGTGGTGGCCCCGGTGGGCGCTGCGCTGGGACATGGAATCCACTCATGTCCCCATCTTGTCTCTGGTGGGACGGAAGCTATTCCCCAGTGAACCCAGAAAGTGGCCTTGGCCTTTTTTTAAGATGCAAAATAACCTCCCTGACTCTGACCTCGTTTTCCATGGGAAAGGTGGCCAGGAGGTCTCTGCCCCTCTGCCCGTGGGTGCTGAGGAAGGGGGGCATGCTGGGCAGCTGGAGGGCCGGGGTAGGGGTCCAGGGAGCAACTCATTTTGAGCCCAGCCTTGGGGTGCTTGAAGGGCCCCAGCCAGCCCAGGGCCTGGCAGAGCGGTGGCCCTGTTGGGGGGGCTTTGGTGTCTCCACCACTTGGCTATGGCAGGCTGGCTTCCGAGCTCGGACCCTGTGTCTTGTGTGCGCCAGACGGCTGTGTCACCCAGCACACTGGGGCACTGGGAGGAGGGCCAGCGCCCTGGGGGAGAGCCTCTGTCACAGTGCAACAGAGGGACGGGTCACGTGTCACTTCTACATGTTGGGCCCTAAAAACTGCCAAACCTCATGCTGATGAGGGGGAGGTGATGCTGTGTGAACTGCAAGGTGATGTTTCAGAGACGCTGTGTCTAGAAAGTTGGGAAGACCAGTCTCGTCCTTGGAGATCCGATTTCCCCCAACTATTTCCCAACAGAACTCTTCCAGTCTCTGGGATGTGGGGCCTTCCCCCAGCTCTGCGCTCACTGCTGCTGCTCTGACAGTCCTCGGTGGAGTGACCCAAGACAGGCGGGGGCTCTGGGACCCAGGTGGAACCAGCCTGCTGGGTGCCCTCACAGAGGGAGAGTGTGGAGGCACAGGCCCCCCCCCCAACCCGTGGTGGCACTGGAAAGGGACAGCGGGAAGCCCCCACGCTGAGTCCCCCGGCAGAAGCCACACACACACCTGGTCGCCCAGCCCCACGTTCACCATCAGCATCTCTCCGACCATCTGGATCCAGCTGGTGCCACAAGGGTTGTGAGAGCTGACCCCTCTGCGGAACCACACCTGGGGAAGGCAGAAGTAAGCGCCTCCCTGCAGTGCCGCCCAAATGGGTGGTGTTCTGTTTTGTTTTTTCTCTTTAATTAAAGAGCAAGAAGAACAAATGAGTAATTTGACCCTTTGGCTCAGGCCACAAATGAGCATGACACATCTTTTAAGGAAGGACACGTGCCTCTTTCCCTGCCGCCTGACCCTTGGGCTGAGGGCTACCTGCCCCCAGTCACACTTGTCCTGGTGGCTTCCTGCCCCTTCTCTGGCTGAGGGCGTTGTCCCTCCAGGAGACAAGGCTGCCTGAATCTTTCTAGAACCTTCTTCCCACTGGTTCAGACACCAGTGGCATCCATTGGGAGCAGGTAGTAGCAGCAGGGGCCGGCTGTTTCCGTGCAGCGGGAGCTGGGAGGTGGGACTGCTGGGGGGCTTCGGGGGTGCGACACATATGGGGGGGATTCTGCAGGCACCGAACATCTGGGACTTCCACACAGACAGTGCACAGTGCTTGGCTGATTTGTTCAAAGAACAAAAACCTACACCACCCTCAACGTGAAACGGGGCCCTGGAACCCAGCCCCCGGGGACCCCGTCTTACTTTGCGGTCCTTGGTGACAGCCCAGACCACGCCCACTCCCACGGAGACGTGCATGATCCCGTTTTCAGACGTGGGAGGTTCCACTACACACCAGGAACTTCCTACCGGGCCCCAGAAGAAAGCGCAGGGTCCCCATCAGCAAGCGCACTGGGGAGAAACTGGGTGTTCCCCTCTCCCAGTGTGGGGTGTTGGGCTCCCACCTTTGGGGTTGTTCCTGTTGATTCCTTCCCGAACCAAGGCCTGCCCCTCCCAGAGCGTGACCCACAGGAGGTCGTGGGGTCCACAGCTGAGCTGGACCACCTCTCCCGGGGTGTCCACGAGTGACCACGATGAGCCTTCGGGGTTGGGGTGGCTGACGTCCTCTCTGTACCACACCTGAGGGGCGAGAGAAGCCCACAGGAAGGGTCCAGCGGGGTCAGGCCAGGGCTCCGTGGAGGCACCAGCTGCCCGGGCATGGCTGCATTTGCGTCAGCCCACGCACAGGCCAAGCGCGCGCACTGGGATATGAGGGACTGTCCACATCTCCCTCGCCCTGCCCCAACTGCCTTCGGGACCCTCCTGCCAGATGAGATGATCCCTCACCGCTGCTAGAAAACGCGACGCCTGGATTTCTGCCTTCCTAAGGGACAGATGTGCTGGGAAAACCCTCTGCTCGCCCTAGTGCCCAGTGGGAACCTGGGCACCAGCTTCGGCGTCCTGCGCCCCCTAGTGGCAGCGTGCTCTCAGAACACCTGTCTCTTGCAAGCCCATCCCCTTCCTACAAATGTCTGAATGTCCACTTTTTCTCTTTAACCTGAAGACAGTGACTTAACCTGAACCCACCAGCAATACTTCTAGAGACTGCTGTGGAGAAAGTGCCACAAGGGAGTGGGCAGGGAACTCGGAATCTGTCTGAGGAGACGATACTGATGGCATCTGAGCCCAGGTGGGCACTGATTGGTGTTCTGGGGACTCAGAGGAGGGCCAGGCATAGGGTGGGAGGTCACAGGCTTCCGGGAGGAGCAGGCCCAGTGGGTCGATAAGACATCAGGGTTCACAGACTTGGGGACCCTGGTAACGTTCAACCTGCTCAGGCTGACCCCAGCTGTGGGGACAGGGGTGAGGAGAAGGTCTCAGGGCAGCCCTGCCCCTCCCTCCACCTCTGGGACGACAGTGGAAGGCCGGCTTCTCTCCTGACTGTAGCCGTCCCCCCTCACCAACCTCCTCTCTAAGGCACAGAGGGGCACAGCCTCACCTTCCCCTGCAGAGACACAGCCCACACGGACAAGTGGCCCACGGGCTCCTCTGTGACCTCCCACCCGCCCACAGAGAGGTCATTGAAGGGATCAGGCAGTTGTTTGGGGTCGTCCTTCGAAGGGATCTGGAACAAACAGGAGCAAGGCAGCGGCACTCAGTACCTGAGGGCACTTGGGCCCATAGATGGCGCTGTTCCCCTCCTGGTGGACCTGTGCTCTCCAGCCCTCATTCAGTCAGGGCCTCCCACTCTGAGCTCCGCGCCCCACTGCCTGACCTCACACAGCAGGCACACCGGGAACAGAGGGTCCCCGCCCCTGGGTGCCCTCTACACTGTGCTCCCTCTGTCAGCCACCAGGACCCAGCTGCTGTCCCCAAGGGGTCACCGCTGCTCCAGCACGAAGACAGATGCACACACAGGGCCTTGGCTCTGTGCTCTGCAGTGACCTGACCACCGTGATTCCACCCCCCACCAAAAGGGGGCCCATCGCAGGGCGTGGGCCTGTCCCTCTGTGCCACTGGCTGTCACTTCGTTCTCCTGGCTGTTCCCAGCCTGGCAGGCAGGCCAGGCGGGCAGTCCCCTCTCAGAGCGCGGACCCTCCAGAGAGGCCTGGTGCGGGCTCCAGGCCTTCCTCTCATTGAAGGCCACGAGGGACTCCAGTCCAGGCCTCAAGTCCCTAAGCTGGAAGGTCTGTCTGGGCCACGAACACAATAAAAGGGCCAGCGTGGCTTATTTGGGGTGAGGAAGCAGTGCCCAGGCTGAGCCTCACTCTGGGACAGGGCAGCCCGAGACCAGGGTCGGGGCAAGTTCTGTGCTGTCCTGGGCCAGTCTGTCCCCCACTTCCCCCATGTGGCCGTCTCCCAGATGAAGGGGCATGCAGTGCCACAGTATTCCTGGAAGACAAGTCAAAGGCCAGGTCCCAGCATGGGGGTGGGGTCCCCTGTGCACAGGTGGGAGGGCAGAAATGAGGGTCCGCGTAATCCTCACAACAGGGGACAGCTGTGGGCCCTGCCCCGTGCCCCAGGCCACACGTGGGCGCCAACCTTGGCCCAGGTGTCCCGGGACTTGTATCTCCTGTACCGGATCCACCTCCGCCTCCGCACGCACGAGTTCCACTTCTTGTCTCTTGTGTAGGTGGCAGGGAAGTCGATGGCGTATGTCCACCCCTGAGATGTAAGAGGGTGCTCTGTGAGGCTCTGGCGGAAGGAAGTGGTAGGGCTGGGGAAGGCGGGGAGCAGGCAGAAGGGGGAACAGCACTGACCCCCACCGATCCCTTGCAGAAAGTGGGGAGCATGCAAGGCACAGGCCAGGGCTGGTGCCACAGGATGGGGCGGGCCCTGGAGACAGCATTGAGGGGATGGGCAGAGCCTAAAGCGTCCTCCCCGCACACGTCAGAGCCCCGACAGCAGCCCAGTTCACCTACCCCTTTCTCGGTGGGTTCCCCGCCAAAGTTCTCATCCACGTACCAGTCGGACTCCCACTCCCAGTGCGGCGAGGGCAGTGCCACCCCATCCAGTGGCCGATGCTGGAGCCCACTCACGTCGCTCCATGGCCAGCGGTCACTCGGCAGGAGCTTCTCACAGAAGCCGCCCACCGGGTTCCAGCGCTGAGGGCAGGGGGCGGGCATGGGCGTCAGGCCTGTAGCTGGCCCGAGGAGGCCAGGCCCCTGCCCGCGGGCCCTCTGGTGTGTCTCCACGGTGGGAAGGGGGTGGGGAGCCTGCCCGGAACTCGGGGGTCAGCCAGCACACCACCATCACAGCCCCACAGGGCAGAGGACCTGCCACAAAACTGCCGGGAACCCGCTGTTGTGCGAACCTGACCAGCCTGGCTTGGTGAGGACACAGCAGAGGATCTGGCCCCAGAGGCCCCGGACACTACGCAACTCAGAGCTTTAGAACACGGGCCGGGAGTCTGGGGTGTGCAGGCTTTGTTCCCCAGGCGACCAACCATCCCAGCACCCCAAACACTCGTGCCCCACCTGATTCTCATAGGCCTCCTCCTGGCGGCGGATGGGGACGTCACTGGCACACACGTACACGTACACCTGGTTGTCGCAGGCGATGCCCCAGCAGCACTGCGTGGCCGCGCTGACCCGCTTGAACTCCAGCTGGGTGTCCTTGCAGAGCTCCCAGTTCTGCCCGGCCGTGGAGAGCGTGTACACCCTCCCGAAGAGATCCACGGCCCACAGCGCCGAGCTGGGCATGGCGGCGCCTGCGGGAACACCGGGGACGGCGGGCAAGGGTCAGTGTCGTGCCACCGCCAGCTGCAGCCTCCCAGCCCCAGGGACGTCCAGGCCAGGCAGGGCCCGAGAACGCCCGGCTGGGGCAGTCTCATGCCACGGGTGGTGAAATGCGGTCCAGATGGCAGATGAGTGGTTGCCCCATGCCTCAGAGGTGGAGCCCAGCTTCCAGTCCAGGGCCCTTTTCCGGTCCTTGTCTGTGTGTCCCTCTTATTGCGGGGGTTCTTTCACACGCATAAGAAAGTACACAGAAGAAAATGTGACCTCCAAGTCTCTCCCTCCCCAAAGCTATGAATACTATTATTCAGTTAAATTGCCTTCCGATCTTTTGTATCAAAATAAGTGAAAAGCCATAGATTTTGTGGAACCCCAAACATACCTGAGTCCTGCTGCCTCCCCAGGAGGCCTCTGTGCCCCCCACCCCAGTGGAAGGTTCCCCTCCCTCATGCTGGTCCCATCCGGACCTTCCTATATGAGTTTGGTGGGGGTGACTACATGGGCCCGGCACCCCAGCCAGAGCTTCGTGTGGTCCCGCAGAGGCCCTGCGGCCATGTGGCAGGGGTGTGGGGGTCCTGTCTTTACCCTCCCTGTGCGACCACCTCCCTCTTTCCCCCATCCCTCTCTTTCTGCTCTCCCCTATTCCTGTTCCTTTCTCTCTCTTCTTTCTGCTTGGCAGGGGGTGGGAGGGGCAACTCTGCAGTCTGCCATTGGCACCCCCCCCCCAGCCAGGGCTGACTCTACTGCTGACCCTGGGGCGTAACTCCCGGACGCCTGGCTCCTGGCAGGGATGAGCGTCCCACCATAGCAGGGCCACGTGGCCAGACCCACTGGCCAGGCAGCGTCGTACAAGTGTGGCAGGAGGTGTGGCTATGAGAAGCTCTCCCGCACCCAAGATTGAAGCCTGCCCAACGGCCAAGGTGGACAGAAGAGCCTAAAGGTGAGGACACAGCCAGGCCAGTCTGGTTTGGAAAGCAGAGCTAGCAGGGGACGGAGTCTGGGGACCTTGAGCTGGGCCAGGTAGCTCCTTCCGCGAGCCAGAGGCACATGGGCGCTTCAGAAAGCTGGTGACTGGAATGGCAACATGAAGCCGCATCTGAAACCAGGAGCATCTGCCATGGGCAAACAGGCTCTCTGAGAACAGTGTCTTACGAACACCAAGGAGAAAGAGAAGTGAGAGTTGGAAAGTAAGTGACAGAAAAATCAGGAACCGGAAGAAGGGAAGCAGAGAGGACAGGAAGTGGAGGGAGGTGAGAGGAGGGAGCCTGACCAGCAGAGGGGTGCACACATACCCCAGGGGAGCTGCTGCAGAGCCTCCCTCTGTCTGCCCAGGGCACCGGCGCCCAGTCAGACACGTGGGATGTCGGAACACCAGCCTTCTGGAGCCATCTGGAAACCGGTTACCTACATCCAGGTGTTGGAGCTGGGGCCCCTGGGCCCCCTGTGGGCACCCCCAGGTACCCCTTCACTCCTCCCGGGTCAGGACCGAGGGCCCGCTATGGCGCTGTGGCATCTTCACCATGACCGAGAGTGCTCAGAGCCCCCCGAGCCCAGACTGCTGGAATTCATGTCCTGGCCACCCCTCTGTCCAGCACTGCCAAGTCAGCTAACCTCTCTCTGTGCCTCAGTTCCTCGATGTGTAAAAGGCAAAAAGGACTCATGGCCCACTTACGTCGTTGTGCGAATTAAATGAGATAATACAGGCATAGAGTTTATATCGTGAATCTGCTCAGTCCCCAGCAAGAACTCGGGAATGCTACTGATGTCCTTTCATTACTTGGCATTTGCTCCCATAATTGCCACTTATCTTCTATCTCTTAAAAACAAAACAAAACAAAAATCAAGGCCCTTTCTGGTCAGCCTGAGTCTTCAGTCTCTTCATTTGCCCTGCACCTAACAGTGCTTTGCGCACAGTGGGTCTTCAACCAAAATTGCGGATAATAACTGCCACTTAATAGCCATCACCCTGAGCGAAGATGGAAATACTGCTCCAGGAAAGCCAAATACTCGACTGCTAAGGGCTTCAGGTTTGCATCAGGTCATCACAGGTGGGTAGGTGTGTGGTAAAGCAAACATCGTAAAAAGTCAACAGCAGAATCTAGGTGGCGGGCCAGGTGGTGGGCGTTTGCTGTATGATTCTTTTGACTTGTCTGTATGCTTGAAAACCCTCATCATACATTCCTGGGGAAAAAGTAAGGGTTTCTTGGAGGGAGGGCGGGGGGAATGTTTTTCCCTATGGTGTTATTTTAATATAAATCCAGTCTTCAAAGCTGTCCCTTAGCTGACTCTTCACTGCAGAGAGACCAGTGAAGTCGGGCTCCTTCTGCAGGTTGAGCTCCAGGAAAGGTGACTTGGACGTGTATCTGATACACTTTCCCTCAGAGAAGTGACTAAGCACTAATTTCCTTATAGACACAATTGAACCTTCGGGACACCTACCTAACGGAAGACTCTGCTGCAGACAAAGGGCGGGGCGGGGGCGGGGGCGGGGGCGGGGTGTGCAAGCTCCCTTCAGAGTGGGGCCTGGGCTCCAGTCCCTTCCCAGCTAAAGATGACCCGGGGGGAACACGGCCCCTAGGTCGGCTGCACCTCCTCTCCACCTCTGCCGGGGCGCCACCCCACTCCTCACAGGCCACCTCCTGGTGTGAGGTGGTCTGGTGACCTGTCAGTGACACTGGGTCCCTGGGTTGGAGGGCTCTTGAAAGGAGGGTGGGAGCATTAATCCCGTGATTAATCCCCTTCTAGCAGGTCTTTGTTTTGTAGGTGAAGGGATGGGGGTAACATATTTCAAAAAAGCGACTTCGGATTCACCAAGATCTTTGGCACGACGGAACCGCATCACCCTCAGAGCCACTTGCCTTTCTGCTCGGGTTAATTCACACAGGTCTCTTCAGAGATCAAAGGTGCCGAAGGGAGGTGGGAGTGGGGTGGGGGAAGGGTCATAATTCCAAGGAGGTTCCTGAAGCATTTACCTCCCGGCGTCTGCCTTGGGATCCTTCCCGAAAGGTTGCCTACGGGTTCGTTTTTCTGGGGCCCCCTTGTGCGACTAAGGTGGCTTACTGCCTGCCAGTTGCGGGGGCTGTTGGAAGGCGACGTCAGGGTCCAAAGAGGCGGAAGAAAACGGCAGGATGTGCCTGGCAGCAGAGCCCTTCCAGCCGGGCAGCGTCCGCCCGGCTCCTGGGGCAGGAAGGCCCTGGGCCTGCCGCTCTGAAGATAACCCCCTGCCCAATAGCTGGTGGCATTCGGGTTCCGGGCACTTAGGCGACAGGTGGGCCCCCTGGCCAGCCACCAGTAGCACAGTCGGAGCGCCGGGCCCTGACCATCTGCCTGCGCTAATCCCACCACAAGCAGATTTTCTCCCACCACTGCCCAGAGGAGGGACGCGCGGGCTCCGCCCAGCGCGATCCTCGGAACCCGCCGGCGTTCAGCAACCCTCGTCACGCCCGGTGCACAGGCTGGGGTGGGGGTGTCCCCTGGTCGCTGCGCGCCGTGCTCTTTCCCGAACTGGCAGCAGGAACGAGCAGGGCGCAGCCCCTTCTGCCTCCCTCCCGGCTGCGGTCGTGGTCATCGCGGCCGCCCGGGCAGGAAGCGCCGCTGCGCTCCGCCGTCCGGACCTGTCGGGGGAGCCGGGGCGCCGCCCCGCACTCAGGCCGCGGCTGCACTCACCTGGGCGGGCGCCCGGCGGCCCGGGTCGCTCCGATCGCTGCACCGCGGCCTGAAGAGCGGGAGCGTCGGAGGTGGCAGCCGGACGCGCGCCCATTGGCCCGCCTCGCGGTGACGCAGAGAGCTGGCTCGCGCCATTGGCTGACGCGCGTCACAAGCCGGCCTCGGGGTCGCGGCCGGGTCGCGCTGAAGTCGGGGCGGCGGAATCCGGAGGAGCTGGTTCCCGCGCGCTCCGAGGAGCGAAGCGTCGCTGGAGATCGCCCTCCGTTCCCAGGTCCCGGCCCGTCTCCCCCCGGGACCTGCTCCCCGGAGCCGGCAGGGAAGGAGAGGGGCGGTGGGGAGGGGGTCTGAGTGCGGTGACCCGAAGAACGGAGGGGAGCCTGGGGGCAGAGGCCGGCGTCTGTGGGGTGTCCGTCCAACCGAACTGTCCCTCAAGCTCGCAGCCTGAGCGCTTGGACCCGGGAGGAAGTGCTGCTGCGGAGCGTGCGTGTGCCCCCGGGGCCGTATTATGTAAGGCGCGGGTGCCTGCAGGACTGTCCTACCTTCCGCTCCGCCGGAACTTCCAGTCCGGTGCCCCCGAGTAACAGCACGAACTTCCACTCCGCCCCGGTCTCCTGGGTGGGCATCTCCTCGCAGGGTTAACTCGCGTGTCCCTGCTTACGGCTGAGGTCACGCCACTTTTTCATGAGTTCAGTGGCCAGCTGTATTTCCTCTTTCTTACGAAGTGCCCCTTCATGCCTTTTGCCCCCTTTTTTCTTCAGTTTGGACGTGTTGGGCTTTTTCTTACTGAGAGGCAGGTTCTTTCTACACTCTGGATCCCAGTCCTCGGCCGGTCCCGCGTGTGGCAGGATCTTGCCCCACTCTGGCTTGCCTTCCCCCCTCTTACTGAAACGGTGTCCTGATAAAGAGAAGTTTTGGATTTTAAAGTAATCGGATTGTATATTTTCCTTTAGGGTTGGTGCTTTTTACCCCCGCCTTGTGTGTGTGTGTGTGTGTGTGTGTATGTAGAAATCCTTACCTCCGGGTCTTAGGGATACGACATTAGCTTTAGGTGGTTTGTTTTCTTTCACACTTAGACCTGTAATTAGAGAGGCTAGATTCCAGTTAGTATCATCATCCCCCTTTACTCTCAAAAGTGTCTCTAAAATTTCCTTAAGCTTTGCCTCTAGGAGAGCAGTTGGGAGCATCTCTTTGCTACTGGTCACTCCGGCCACTGTCGACGGCCGGCTTTCGGAGTGGTCCGGGCGGCATCTGTCTGCAGGCGCCCGGCGCCCTGCCTCCTGCCAGAGCTGCGGAGAGCTGGGCAGAGCTGAGACCCGGGCTGGTTTCACTGGCTCCGGCCCAGGGTGGACCCTCCTGGGGCAGCAGCCCCCCGAGCTCTGTTTCTGTGCTGGAAAGAGCTGTGGGGTTTGGGGCAGGAAACACTCCTTTCGAGTAGGTTAATAATAAACCTCATGTGTGTGTGCACTTGGTTTGTTCGACAAGTTATATTTCCGGAGTCAAAATATATCGTGTGTTCCTTTTACATACAGATAGAACATGGGTTATATCTGGTTGTGAACGCGCCGTTCAAGTTCACTGCCAGTGGAAGCTCCTCAAACTGCTGTCAACTGGTAGCCGTCTGGTGGTGTGGGGCAGAGGAACGCACAAAGCAGGGGAAGGTGGGTCCCATGCGAGAGGCGTGTGGCTCACCAGGTCTGTCAGGGCCCCCACGCCTCCTGCGCAGAAATAGTAGGCCTTAAACCACAGGCGTGAGGTCACGTTTTACTTTGCTTCCTGGAGCATAGTTTATGTTCAACGAATTAACCTGGATGTTTGTTGTTTATCTTATCTACTCCCCACCCTTGTACTTTACTATTGACACCAGTTTATCCTCCTTCACCCCTAGTAACCATCTTTATCAGACAACTCTAACAAACCCCGGTGGGTTACAGTCTTCCCTGCCCTCTACCTACCTCTGTGCCCCCACCGAGCCTTCTCCAGCCCAGGTGAGGAGGTGTCTCGGCCGGTCTGATTCCCCAGCGATGCTGGAGTGGAACCTGACACACAGCGAGCACCCCGTGGGCGTTTGCTGGGTGGGCATTTGCCTCGGTCACGTGTGTATGACTTTGCATAACCAGGCGGAGGTCAGACCGTGTTTCCCGGGCAGAGTGACTAGCGCTGACTTCCAGGCTTAGCCCATCATCTGTCTGTGCTGTAGGTTTTAGGGACGTTTACTGGTTTTTCTCTTAGAAACGAAAACATCACTTCTTCACTGCAAGGCACCGTTGTCGGTGTTTGGGTATGTGAATCGGGATGGGCACGGGGACTTCGAGTCGCAGTTTTCTATAGTTTCTGCAAGTTTTTCTTTGTCAAAGATGGGGGAGGGAGGAAAACAGCACATTTTTAGCGGCTTCATCTCCCACCTTAAGTATCACAAGGAAAAACAAGTGTGGAGATTAATTTAATTAGCAGAGTGTAGGGAAGGAGCTGAGTGTAGTGTGGGTTGCCCCCCTTGGGACCCTGGCGCTCCTGGCCGAGCAGTGAGAGGGGTACCGGAAGCCGAGGGGCAAGGAGCACCACCAGACACTGGCTGGCTGGCTTTGCAGAGGGAGGGTCCACGGTAAGTGGAATCAAAGTAAAGATACTATGAACCACATGTGATGATGAGTTTCCTCTCAGTGAATAGTTGTTTCTACAGAAAAAGTTAAAATCAAACAGTGGTTAACAAAGGCACCCGCCATTAGGAAGAGCTTAGGGACAACCTAACCACCTCCATTTAACGTGTGGGGAGCTTCCTGGAAGGCGCGTGAGGAGGTGGCGTGGGCTGAGGCAGCAGGCACATCATGGGTGGGGTGGAGGAGGAAGTGGAGAGAGGCCCTGGGTTCTGCTGACCTCCACCCTTTCGGCCCAGGCTCCTCCATCAGTGCATGACTTAGCTGTTTTGTGGGGAATGGAGGGAGGCACATTCGTTCCAATAATAAAGACCAAGTACCTATTATGTGTTAGGCGATCGCGAAGCCCTGGACATTCCAATATAAGTAAGAGACTCACTCCCTCAGAGATCTCACAGTGCGGTCAGGAAGACAGCTGAGAAAACAATTCCAACAGAGCACGTGAGGGGTTCGAGGGAGGACTTCAGTGAGAGAGCAGAGACCTGGGGCCGCGGGGAACTGAATCCTGCCAGCAGCCTGAATGGGGCTGACGGCAGGTTCTTCCCCACTCACTTCCAGGCCAGAACGCAATCCAGGGGCAAGAACGCAATCCAGCCTCGTGAGACCCTGAGCGGAAGACCGGTTAGGTAAGCCGTGCCAACCCGACTCACGGACACTGAGAGAGAATAAATGTGCATTGTCTTAAGCTGCTAAATCTGTGGTAATTTGTTGTGTATTTAGAACGCTAACACAGGAGATCACTAGCACATGGGTATGTTGTTTTCCCCGGGTATAAAGTGTGCCGTGTGCATGTTTCTGTGTGATAAAAACAGCTGAGTGCACGGGACCAAAGAACAGAGCCAGTGGCCCCGGCACACGCAGGAACTGTCCGCACTGGCGGTGGCCCGTGAGAACCTGAGGGGCCCGGCCCGGCGCTCACACGCGAAAGCCAGGCGATGGGTAGGCTCTGCGGGTGTTCCCAGGTCACACGCTGCCCAGGTGGCCACAAGAAGAGATGTGACTCCAGACACGCAATCCTTCCTTTCCCGGCGGTACATTTCTAGACGGCCTTGCTAATTTTACTACGAGGCTAGGAGGGCAAACGTAGATTTTTAGTAATGCTAACAGATCGAGTCGCCATTCCACAAGTAGTCAGTCGTGAAAACCCACTGTGGAGTACTGCCGAGCAAGACTTTTAAAATGCATCACTTTAGGGGAGATGCGAGGTTGCAGAGAACTAAAACCTATGAAGGTTGTTAGTTCTCAAACCTGTGAAGGGTTTGAGTTTAAAGCAACTTTAATCTCACTTGCTAAGCCCCTTGGGACAAGCAGTCTGCCCCAGTCCTAGACAAGAACCAGCCCATCTGTGCCCAAAGGCCTCAGCTGGTTAACTCAGCTGGTTAGGGATGGGGTTCTTTTTCTTTGGGGCCTTCGGCCCTGGACAAATATCAAAGTAACCCCAAATGGTATTTTTTTAAAAGTAAAGGAAATAATGGACATGTCAGTTAAATCCATGACGTTGATATTTAGAGTAAGAAATTGGTTTTGTTATCACATTAGTACCGTGTTTTTCAGACTATAGGATGCACCTTTCCCCCCAGATTTGGGAAGAAAGTGGGGGTGCACCTTACAGTCCAAATGTAACTTACATTTACATTGGTGAAATACTGTTATTTATGTTATTAAATATGTTACCACATTTTTTGCTTCAAACATTTTCCCCCTATTTTCCTCTAAAACCTAGGTGTGTCTTATGGTCTGAAAAACGTGGTTTCTTTGCTAAGGTGTTTGCAATATTCAGAAGAATCAGACATGCCACATTTATCACCTCACTGCAGGCTATATTGTTTAAGAGCGTTACTTCCATGCATTTGTAATTGTTTAGATGTACAGAAAAAGCCCACGAGGATTTGTGAAGTTTCGTTCATGAGGCCTAAGAGCCTCAGCTGAGTGTTAAGCAGAGTACGGGGAGTGGGGGGACCTTTCTGTGCCAGAGGCTCCTGGGACAGCCAGGCGCCCAGTCGATGATGCAAAAGGGGTCTGGGTCCCAGAATCCGAGCGGAGGACCTGGCCTTCTGACAAATGGCATCTGTTACGTTGTAATAAGACAGAGGACAGAGATCCCCTTGATGGATGTGCAAAGGTCTCCAAGTGAAAAAAAAAGCAAATCGCTCAACAAAACCTAGTGTGATCCCACCTGGGGAAAAGTCAACTCCAGTAAATGACATACACGTAACTAATGGAAAAAGGTGACGAGATTTTCTCTACACCCCTCACCACGATACCCGTGGACGGACTGGGGGGATTCGCACCCACATTTTACCTAATGTAGATGCTTGACGTGCAGACGCCTTGTGCAAGGTCCCCGGCAGCAGGTGGTGTGCAGAGTCAGCGGCCACCCCTGCCTGTTTGCCTCTGACAAAAATCCAGTGAAGTGGTCGCAATTACTGCCCCATTTCACCGATGAGGAAGCTGGCTCACAAGTGGGCTCCCAGTCAGAAGGTCCACACAGAGGGCTGGAATCCAGATAGCCTCACCCGGGGCCTGTGTGCTTAATCGGAAATCCGAGGGAGAGCCCTCCCTTACCTCGCTGCCTCAATACCAGTGAACTGAGGTTTTCAGGAAAACGTGCAGAATGAGCGATACCGGAAGTCAGAGGGGAAGGAGAGACAGGCCTGCGTGGAGGGAACTTCTTGCAGGGGCACACGACCTCGGCTGGCGCGTGAAGGCGCTCGGACTTCATACTGCGGGCAGTGGAGAGCCATTGAAGGTTTCAGACGGGGGGTGCTGGTAAGCATGGCCAAGCACGTGACCCGCCAAGATGACCCTTCTGATAGTGGTGTGAGGGGGTGCAGAGAGACCAGACATGAGAGAGACCAGGGCCCGTACTCACGAGATGGAAGGCCCTGTGGCCTTTCAAAGAAAGGACCCACGATTAAACCTCCATAAGGCTGTTTTTAAAAAGAAAAAACCAAGTACAGGTCCTGGGTCCCGTAGAAACACAGGAAGGGGAAGTATTCCCACCGACACTTATAACGGGGACTGAAGGTTGCTGTGTGATTTCGCTGATTGTAATCGTGACCTTCAGGTAACAGCTCGGATCTGGAAATGGGCTCCTCAGGCAATGTGGTGTGTGGTACGCAGTTAAGAACTATTCTGCATTTCACACCTGTTTCAGTTTTTAACCTGCAGCAGCCAGGTTAGCCCCAAGTACTGCCAGTCAGTGAACCCTGCTGGGCTCCTCCCGCAAGCCGCTGCTTTTCTGGACCAGACCCCGGCTTTACGGACAGCGCCTGCCTGCGTATTACCCCCTTTCTCCTGGCAGAGGCATAGAACCGCACTGCCCTTTTTTTTTTAGGTCTACTTTGGAATGACAGGAAGAACTTGTCCTAGGAAAGTGAGGGAAATGGCCCACAAAGGCAGACAAACGAATGATGGTCTCATTTGAGGGGGGCTTTGTTCCTGGAATCTAGGGGGCCATTCTTGCTTAGTCATGGATAAGGTGACACCCTCACCCCACCTGTCCCTGTTGACACTTTACAGGGTTTAGGAAACAGCCTCACTCTGGGACTTTGTCTTTGGTGTCTGCCACATTTCGTCCTCACCTGGCTGGCCCCACAGCCCCTACCTCTCACGGTTATGGTTTTTTGTCAGAGATCCCCTTGGCAGTGATGTCAAACGGGCCATTTCCCGAACCTCTCCAGCTCCCAGAGTGAACCCGGTAGGTGGCGCCACGAGCCTCTTCCTAGCGGTGGGACTCCAGGCTCAGAATCCGAGAATCTTCAAGGTAAGGCAGGATTGTGAGGCTGCATTCTGTCCCCTGCAGAGGCCCAGCCCCCCCTCCCGCCTGAGATGGCTCCTCCCCCACGGCTTTCTCCCCCATCACCCATTCATGTCGTTGTCCGCTGCCTGTCTCTTGTTGGACCATAAGGGGGCTTTTCCCAGCCCTGTCCTCGGGCTCCCTCTCACCACCCAGGGGCAGCTCTCCGAAGCTGGCCATGTCCACAGTGCAAGCAGCAGGTAGGAGCCACCGAACAGAGCCAAGGAGGGAGGATAGGGTGGGTCTGGCCAGAGGAGAGGACGGAGGGACTCGAGGAAAAGGGACAGGAGGAAGAGGACAGGGACCCTTGTGATGCAGGTGGCCTCTCTTCTTCCTGAGGACCCCTGCCCACTGCAGCCCTCCAAGCCCCGAGCTCCACGAGGCAGCACCTCAAAGCCCGGGTCCCCTGGTTTCGCTCTGCGGCCCGCAGGAGGGCTCAGTTCGGGTGTTGCTGCAAAATGGAGGAGACCAAGACCCCACGGGCCCGCAAGGACCCTGTAAAAATCACCATGGGGGTGTGTGTGTGTACACACGAGTTCCTTACCCCGGGGAGTGACCACTCCTCAACTTAGCATTGGTCATTTGCTTCCCCCAACCAGAGGTGCCTGGTTGTCACCAAATTCAGTGCTCTGTGAATGAATTCTTCGGCAAGTTCTTCGTGGTTTCTCTCTCTCAGCATAAACAGCAGTGACAGATTTCACAGGGAAATGTCTTCTGTAAACCTGAGTAACTCCCACTGACAGTGGGTTGCCTTTTCCCGAGTGATGCTCTGTCACCACCAAAAACCACTGCGATCCCAAGGAGCATTAGACATCTTCACGGGCATCTTCCCTAGGATCTGGGCTCTTGAGATTTTTTAAAACCGAGAACAGCCTCATGGAACGATCCAGACCTATTTCCAACCTAAGCAGGGCAGCACTTCGCCGTCTATGGGCCAGAGCTCAGCTCTGGAGATGGGAGGACCCAGGTTGGAATCCTCACTTATTAGCCAAACGATCGTGGGCAAGTTCAATTGAAGTTCAATTAAATAGTTACCGAGCACCTACTGTGTTCCCGGCATTGGAGATAAGACGCTATTCCCGCCCACAGGGCATCCGTGGACCCGACCGAGGCATCCGGATATAGTGCCTGAGCGCCCTGGCCGTGGCGTGGACTGTGGATCAGTACGCAGTGCCCGGCATGCGACAGGAGCATGACAAACGTTAGCTTCCCCCTTGAAGTTCTGCTTAGAAAAGGGGATTCTGTCCTTCCGGAGGGGGCAGAAGGACAGACGCCTCTGCAGGGGAGACACTGTTGTATCTGTGACTCTGGCGCGATGCTGACTTCGCGGTACGAGAAAGCCGGCTCCCAGGAGAGAAGGGGCTTGCTCAAGTCACGCGGGGGGTTTGTAGAACCACCCAGAGGGAACCAGGTGTCCTTCCCGTCACGACCCACTGCCTCCTCGCGTTTCCCTCAGCGTCCCAACGTGGCCGAAGTTTTCCTGGACCCCCGCTGCCTCCGATCGCAGTCTCGGAAAAGCACCCTGTGCTGTTACTCCGAATAGGACAGAGGTAGGAGGAGGTAGACTGATTTTGTGTGTGGTTGGTGTCTGTGTTCTGGCCTCTTACTGGTCTACACGTGAATACGTCTACGAGTCCTGCGTGGCTTTCCGGGCTTGTGAGTGCAGTTGCTTGGAAACTTACTCAGCTAGGAACTTGCTATGCTGAATGTACTCGCTGTTCTTATGAGAATTGCCAGAAAATGTTGGCTTGAAGAGAGGCTTTCTAGACGTCACTGCTGTGCGGTCTGTGGGGCAAAACTGTAGCGAGGACCTCCTCTTAGAGAACGCAGGGTGCAGTATGGATTTTCTAAAATACAGGAACTATCTATTACTTGTGATAAGATCGACCACGTGACTTGGCAAGGAGCTATGGGTCACGTAGAAATGTTCGTGCTTAATTTATAAATTATTTAGAAATATTTGCCTAGTAGAATTGTAAGGCTTAGCACAGGCTTACTGTAAAACTTAAAACTCAGTGTTTATCTAAGATAAAAATTTAGCAAACATTCAGCAAATATTTGGCCAGGGCCTTCTCTGAGCTGGGCACTTGTAATTGGTTACAGTCTTGGATTTTGAAATGATTTTTGCTTTTTTTTCTTTCCCCCCACAACGCCAACCATGTGAGCTACTCGCTTGAATGTGCAAGCAACTCATGTGACGGGTTATCAGCACTTCCTGGAGCCCGCCAGGAAGGGCATGCTACTTGTTTTGGTTTCCCTGGCTCCACCACCCCCGCAGAAACATGTCCACGGAGCAGTTAAACTCATACTCACTTACTTTTATGGAGATGGCAACACTCAAGTTCGTTTTAACGTAGGCATGGTGTAAAAGTAGATTAAGAGCAGAATTTCAGCTAGCAGAAAAATACGCACAGAGGAAGGTACATTCCAAGTGCATTTCTGTTAAAATCGGCAAACAACGGCGGGCTTTTCTCATGCACTTTGCACGGAGGCTGTGCGCTGTGATCGGTAGCGCCCCGCGTGCCGGTTCTGGGGTCTGAAGACCTTTCCTGGCTGGGAGTCCTCAGGAAAGTGAGGAAGACTTTCTGTGCCTCAGTTTCCTCATCAAGCCGTTGGGGGATGTCGCTGCCCGCTCCAGGGGACGGCCGGAGGGTGGACTGAGATACGATGGCCGAAGCACGAGGTAGGCGAGGTGCTCCTGTCTCACTTTGCAGTAAGCGTCACCAGCCTCCGTCAGTCCTCACACTGCAGATCGTGGCTCTCTAGCCGGGTCCAGCACCGGGTCTCACGGGTGACTTCCACACCTTCCTCCTCTCCTCTCAAACCCTTGCGCTCGCTTCCTCCTCCAGCTCAGCTGCCGACCCACTTCCTGTTTCACACAGTAGACAAGCGATGAGAAGAGAGCAGCCCCTCCTTCTGGCGGCCCACCTACACGCGCTCTCGTTCTCCGCCTTCTCCCTCCTTTTGCCTCCTCCTTCCTCTTCTGGATCAGATTGATCCTATCAGCTAATCGATATGCTCTTCCTTTCGCTCCCCTTAAAACAAAACGTACAAAGCTGCTCTTCCTGGCCTCCTCATGGCTCTGTGCACCTCTGCTGCCCTACTCTGACGCTGATGTAAAATCATATGCCACTGCACCCCCTTGTCTGCCTCACTCCGTTTGCCCCTGACCTGCTCATTTTAACCCCCACCCCCAGCGCTGACCACTTTCCACCACCCTCGCCACCCCATTAGAGTGTGGCTCCACCAGGCAGAACGTCGCCAGTTCTGTTGCATCCCGGGCGAAGTACGTGCTCCAGAATACGTGTTGAGTGGGTGAAACAGCTGTCAGCCGCCGAGGGTGTCTCGAACCTCCCCTCGTGGGGTAATGCTTCACAGATACCTTGTGCCATGTGTCCTCCTTCAGTTAGGTGTCACTTTGGGACATGCACACACCAGGTAAGCTGATGTGGGCTCGCTCAGCCTGCCCTCCCTCCCCCTCCAGCCGCGCATTCCAATCCACATCCAGGCTCAAGCACCACTCTCACCTGAGCCAGAAACCTGAGTGTCCTGAGCCTCCCACACGCGCCCAGGAGGTCATCACATCCTAACGGGCTCTTACCCTCTTTCACAGCTCTGCACCCCTGCCGCTGCGCCTTCCTCCTTGATCCCCTGCTCCTTCGGTCTGTGTGCTGCAGCTAGTCATTGCTCTGATGCGCTGCTCTCATGCTCCTCTCCCCCGTTCAGACTCCGTGCAGTTCCTCTGTAAGCCCTTACAGGATGCCACCCCACCTCCGTGTCCCGGCCCGCCCCACCCTGGCCTCCTGGAGATGCACCTTGGGCAAGTGACTCTGAGTCTTGGCAGGTAGTGGGCCGTGGCATGCTCTTTGGGACTGCAGTTCCCTCTGCCCGGAATGCTTGTTCCTTGGTTGCTCAGGCCAAGTCACGGCTGGCCTGCCAAGTGGGGCTTCCTCCCTGGTACTTTCAGGCCCCCTGGGCACCTGGGCCCCTCTAATCCTCCCACTGCATTACTCTCTGTGAGTTCACTGCCCGGCTCCCTTTTTTTTTTGTCCCCAGTCAGTCATCTTTGTGCCCCACAGGCCTTACACAGTGGGAACCTAGGATAGCAAGTCACACTCAGTTTGCAGGATGAATGAAGGGGAGGGACCCGCTTTGAGTGAGTGGGCCGCCTTCGCCGAAGTGATGTCGGGAAATCCTCCAGACACGCTGTGTCATTCACTAATATGGATTTCTGAGCTGGGGGCACTGCTGGGGGTGGGGATAATTTTTGGAAGAGAAGGGAGTCAGAGGCTACAGATTTTGTGCTGTTTGATTAGCAAACAGAGGCCTATGAGGAAGGGAAAATTAACCGTGAAATTGAAGGGACAGCTGCCAATTTACACTTAATCTGATGGGGAAGAAATCACTGGGTTGGCTGATGCTGCTCGTAGATGCTGCTCATTAGCCGAACGCAAGGCAGGAAAAGCTGGGCCCCCATATGGGTGTCCGTAGCTGTCCAGGTGTTAGGTCTGACTCCAGCCCACTTTTCACTGGTTGATGAGGAATGATGTGGGGTTGCACCCCAGTTTTTGCTGGCAGGGGCTCTCACTTTCGGCTGCTCTGACCCTATGGTTTCTCTCTCCCAGCTGCTCTGAGGAGCTCACGGCCACGCCATTCCGGGCCAGGACCTCGGCTGGCTCTGAAGGCCTTGGCCACTCTCAGCTAGTCTCCGTTCTTGACCTGGCTTTCCGTCTACTGCTGGCCAGGCCCTAACCTGGCCCACCCCTCATTCCTCCCCATTGGACGATGAGAATGGGCTTTGAGGAGCTAAACTTATGATAAAGAAATATGATGATGTTGGCCCTGAGAATATACCTGTCAAAAAGGACTCTTTGTGGTTAGTTGGGCTCAAATTAATAACCAGAGTCTAGCAGCCATGTTTTCAAAGGTCCCTTGTGCACACTGCATTTCACAGAAAAGCTACCCACTGGGCTGCCAGGCCTCCTGCAGTGTCTTCCAGCCCAGCTGAGCTGACCCTGTAAGAGAGCTCCTAGGGCCAAAATTGGACCAATAGGACTGAGCTTCCCATTCAACCAGAGGTGCAGAACTATATCCTTATTAGCATCCCCCCTCCAGCAATCAGAATAATTCCATTACAACAAATCAGGACAGTGCTCTTTGAACCAATCAAAGCGAGGATTTGGAGTCCTCATTTGCATGAAAATGGACCAATCAGAGACCAGGGGCTGGTACTTCTTTCTATAAAAGTCAGCTTTCAGGCCCGGTAGCTTTCAGGAGGCTGGACTTGGTGTAACATCCCATCGGTGTTACTGTTGAGATGAACTGGTCACAGTGACCTTCAGCTGACAATGGTCTTTTATGAAAAACTGAAAATCAGGCAGGGTCTGAGAGGATCTGTGTTTGTCCCTGAGCTAAGTCTAAATGCAAGCCACCTGAAAAACGACGGGCACAGCAAAAACTACAGAAGGTCCTGGGAGGTCCAGAGGAGCTACAGATGTGAGGGGCTTCAAGCTTGCAGAGCTTTCTTCTTTAAGTGTTATGACGAACCCACGCAGTATTAGGTGTGAGGACGGAAATGCTTCAGTAGGGAAGTCTCGACAGTGATCTCTTGGCTCAAGTGTAGGTCACTTCCCCTCTTCCGAGCCTCAGTTTCTGGTCTGCAAATTAGGAATAAGTACCTCCTGAATGCTGTGAAAATGAGCCAACCCGGGTAACAATGATGGCACAGTGCCTGTCACATAGTAGGTGCCCAGTATTTAGGGGCTTTGTCCCGAATGGGGGTGCTACTTATAACCAGTACTCTAAATCACTTCATTTGATTTGTCAAGAGGAAAACATCAGCCGAACGCCAGCAGGCCGCGTTCTGACACAGGCCGGCTTTTTCCTGAAGGAGTTTGCGCTTCCACTGACCCTGGCCACGCCCTGATCGGGATCCCGGGACGCTCAAACTGGCGGCGACAGCCAGGGGGCAGCCTGGGTACTCCCGCTGCCAGGCCCCTCCTCCAGGGTGTCTCGGCCCCAGGCCTCGCCCCGTAGTGGGTGGGCTCGGGCCCTGGGTTCCTGGCCGCCGAGGAGTCTCCGTGTCCTCGGAGAGGGGTGGGCCGGCCCTAGCGCCGGGCTGGGGGCTCGCGGGCCGCAAAGGTCACGACTCTAGTGCAGGGTCTGCGAGATGCTGTGTGTGTGTGTGTGTGTGTGTGTGTGTGTGTGTGTTCTCGCGGTGGGAGGTCTGGGAGCCACGCACACCGGGCAGTAAGGCACCTAGGGTCACCACCAACAAGTGGCCAGCGGGGCGGTTCCGGCGGCCCCTTTAAGACGCCATTCAGCCCCGCCTCGCGCCGCACCCCCCGCCGGGAGCCGTGCCACGTGACCCGGGTCTTGTGACTGGCGGGGGGGGGAAGCCAGGAGGGGAAGCCCGCCCGCCGCCCGCGACAGGGCCATCCCCGCCGCCGCCCGCTAGGAGCGGGACCGCCGCTGCGCCGTCCGGGAGTCCCCGCCAGTCCGAGGCGGAGCGGGAGTCGGAGAGGGAGCAGGGCCGGGCGCGGTGGGCGCCACCCGCCATGGACCACAAACCCCTGCTGCAGGAGCGGCCTCCTGCCTACAACCTGGAGGCCGGCCAGGGCGACTTCGCGTGCGGCCCGCACGGCTACGGCGCCATCCCCACCGCGCCCCCGCCGCCGCCCTACCCCTACCTCGTCACAGGTGGGCACGGAGGGCAGGGGCCCGGGCGGGCGCGTCCGCGGGACCTGAGAAGGGGGCTGCGGGACTCGGCGCCGGGGGCGGGGCCGGGGGCGGTCCGAGCGGGCGGGGCGCCCGGGGATCAAACTTGGGGCCGAATCCTAGGGCGACCTTTGACCCCGATATCAACTTTTCTCCGGGCGCTGCCCACGCGCAGTTTGGGGACGCGGGGCCCCAGGGGCGGGCGGCCTGTGGGGAAGGGTTGGGGGAAATCTCCCGCGCGGGGAAACTGCTGCCCCGCACCTTCAGCCCTTCTTGGGGGTTACGCGCACCAGGCCCGCCGTTCCCAGGAAGCGTCACAACCCGGGTTCAAATGAACTTCATTAACGAGGCTCTGTCTGCACTTTAGCACCCAATAAAGTTCCTAGGAGGTACTTCGTGAAGGCAACTGTTGTCTTGATTTTGAAAAGGAGAGTTTTTTTGTGTGTGGCAGCGGTGGGGGCGAGGAAGGGCCGGAGAAGTGGTTCACCAACTCCCCAGATTTCCCTCCTTGCCCGCCTTCTGATGTGCGCTCCTGTCCACAGGGATACCCACCCACCACCCCAGGGTCTACAACATCCACAGTCGGAATGTCACCCGGTACCCTGCCAATTCCATCGTTGTCGTCGGCGGCTGCCCAGTCTGCAGGTATGTCACAGGCCTGGGGACCAGTCCCCAGAAGCCTCTGGGAACGCACATACCCAGAACTTCATAAAGGCAGCGCCGGTGGAGTGGGTCCGCCTGGACTTGGGACAAGCTGTGGTGGGCAGGAGTGGGTTCGGCCATCCTGGGCCTGAGCCTGTCCCATGGGTTCCGTTGTTTAGAAGGGTTGAGAGCTTTGGGCTGTTGAGTCCCAAGTGAATTGGTTGCAGAAATGTGTAACGGTTGGATCGATGGCTCCTCATCCCTGGTTCTCTTGAACGTGGTGGAAAGGTTTTCTCCTCCCTGAAGTGTGTGGGCAGGGGAGCCCTGGACTCAAATGGCCAGTGGGTTCAAGGAGCTGGAGGCCCAGGAGGCGGGGAGAGCTGCAGCTGTAAACACTGAATCCGGATGGAAATGAGGCAGAAGCGGTTTTTCATGTCCTCGAACTGGAGCCTTCACGGGCTTCTAATGCCTGTTTGCGCGGGGCCGGAGGTGCAGCTAGCTAGGTGCTTGTTCTCCGTGGGTCCTGAGGATGCAAATTCAGACAAGACTCCATCCTGACCTTGGCGGATTCGAGTGCTGGGACAGTTGAGAAAGTCAGCTCGGACTCGCAAGGACCGTTTTTTGTGTCTGGGAGGAGGAAGTTTAAGTCTCTGAGATGGGATTGAGAAAGCCTGGTTTACACTCACGCTTACTTTTGAAAGCATATGGAGAAGGCCCAGAGTGGCACGAAAGGGAAGTTAATGATTTCACAGTCACGGGGCAGCGAGTGGGAGACCAGAGCCGGAGAAGAGGGAGGACGTGACAGAGATGGGAGCAAAAGACTGGACCCCCAGAGCCAACCGTGGCCCAGTAAAGGGGCCGTGGGCAGGGGAGAGCCCTGGGAGCCCTGTGCCAGCCAGGGGGCCCCACTTGCAAACTCAGAAAGAGTGTCTCTTCTGACACATCTGGTGGGAGTCAGGCCTTTGGAAAATGCGAAGGGGGAGAGGGGAAGGGCAGACAGCTGGCCTCCTGAACACCCCTCTCCCCACAGGGCACGAGGGGCGCCAGAGCAGTTGGGGTTTGAAGGTACTGGGAGGGCTTGGGTTAGAGGGGGCACGGACTCGGGGGCTGGTCATACGCTGCTGGGCAGGGTAAGGGTCAGGGCTGGGTTCCATGCAGAGAGCGCCTCCTAGGGTCCTGGGGAGTTGCATGAAGAGGTGAGGACTGGAAACCCGCTGTGTGTGAGGCTGGCCCTGGGTGCTCAGCCCTGGCGTGTGCATGGCCCCTCTGTCCCCGCTCAGACCAGCTGGAGGATTCCAAGGGCCCGTTTTTTGGAGTGGGGGTCTTCACGTCACCCCCCAATGTAAGCGAGGTGTCAGACTGGCAAGTTCAAGGAGGATCAGGAAGGTACCTGGAGCAGAGGGGTCTGGCTGGGATTTCAGTGTCTCCCTGCCATGTCCGACTGCCACCTTCCAGTGGTGCCCAGCCAGCCGGAGGAGCTGGGTTCAGGTCCTGACCCCACCCGTTACCAGCTGGGCCTGTGAGCCTCCTGTGGGCCCAGGCCCCTGAGTTCAGAGGAGTGGACACCAGCAACAAGGCCCTTGTGGCCCGTGGAGGCTGGGAGCCAAGGCCGAGATGGCTGCAGGGCTGTGGAGCTTCCCGCACGCTGGCTGGGCTGCTGCCAGGTGAGGGAGCGTTTCTGAGACCTGCCTTTCCCTAGGGTGGGAGCTGTGTCATTTCGGAGGCCTGTGGCTTCTGCCCAGTGGTCCCCAGTCATTCTGAATCTGGACCAAGGCTGGGCTGTGTTCTCTGCAATCAGGGGAGGGTCTTTGTCTGGGCTGAGGAACCCCTGGGTAGTGATAGGGCTGCATGTGGAGAAGGTGCCCTGAGCAACAGGGGACAAAGGCTGGAATGTGACAGAGGGGTCAAAGGCTGGGCTGAGGGCAGGGGCACCTGCATCTGGAACCAGGCTGCTTCTGTCTTGGGATCACTGTCTTCTGCCTCTGGGTCGGGGGTGGGTGGCAGGCAGTGAGGAGTGGGTGCTCTGAAAACAAGTTCGGGGTGGAAGCAAGCACTCCGACCCCCTCCGGGTCGTGTCCTCCTGCGGGCCCTCCCGTCTGTGAGGTAGAGGGATGACGCCAGCAGTCAGGGTCCTCTCTGGACTTCGGTACCTCACACGGGAGTGTCCCTGTCCTCCGTGCTGGAGAGAGGGGTGGCGCGTTCTCTGCCTTTGTAGTGTTGTGGGGTGTGGGCATGGCCGGCCAGTGGGCGGGGGTGGGCAGGGCAGCTGGGCAGCACCAAGGAGGGAGAAGCCAGGCACTCTCTGAGGAAGTGTTGCTGTGGTTTGGGGCGTGGGCTCGGGGGCTCTTGGTTGGGTCTTCTCCAGGGAAGAGTGGAGAGGTTCCCCCAGGGCGCAGTCCAGTGCGGCTGCTGTCTGGCGTCATCGGGTTGGGAGACAGGACACTTCTCAGCGACCACACTGCGGCCTCCCTTTCCATCCAGCCCGCCAAGCTCGTTCCTCCCCCTCCCTGGCAGCTTGGCAGGAATTTGCTGAAGTCACATGGCTGCGATTCCCTCTGAGTGAGATCTGGTGTAAGAGTCTGTGTCACTTGTCACTTTGCCATTGTCTGGCTTTCACTTAAGCAGCCTGACTCCAGCGTCCCTTTTTAGCCGACTGCAGGGGCATCGTGTCCAGTCCAGTGGACGAGTGGGTGTGCTCCTCATTGCACCCTGCCCTCAGCCCTTGGCCTGCCGGCTCCTGCCAGCCCACGGGCCTCTGTGCACTGGTCCCCCCGTGGGGTGTCGCTGCCCTCGCTGCAGGGCTGTGGGTCTGGGATCCGGGCCGTGCTGGGTTCGTTCGCCCTGGGCTGGGGTGGGGCTGTGGCGTGTTGAGAAGGTGCCCTGAGTGACAGGGGTCAAAGGCTGGAATGTGACGAAAGCAGCCTGGCCTGCACCGGGCCCCTCGCCAACGCTGGCTGGGGTTTGTTGGGTATTTAGTTTGGGGGTGACCAGAAGGGTAGGAGGGAATCCAGGAACAAGTGGAGGCCTTGGAAGCCAAGACAGAGGCTCAGGGAACATCCGTCAGGGTCCAGGGTGCGGCACTGGGTGGTCAGCATGGGTGCAGCTGGTGACCCGAGGAGAGTTCTGGGAGGCAAGAGGCAGGCCTCAAGCATGTGAACAGGGCACGGGGGTGACAAGGTGGGGTGCACGAGGCCTGTGACCGAGCCTTGGGGAGCTGTCTGTGCCTGGACTGGCTGGGAAACAGGCTGCCAGGATGGTCCCTGCCTGAGTCACAGCCCTGGGGCTCCCCCCAGCCTGAGGGGGCAGCAGCAGACCCATGAGTCGGGACTTGTGTCCTGGGCTGTATAGTAGGCACAGTGTGCAGACCCGGGGCCCAGGGCTGGCCTGTCAGCTGCTGGCTCTCCAGGTAGCACCCTGGGTCTCTAGTCCGCTGCTCCTGGACCAAGCGTGGGTGGCCCACGGAGAGTCCCCAGCAGACTTGCTGCCTGGTGGGCCTCCCCAAGGTCCTAACCTCTGGCTCAACCCCCCGCTCCAGGCAGCTGTCCTTGGGCTTCCTTGGAGTTTTGGAGAGCTGGGAGACCGCACCTGAGCTTGTTCCCAGCTGCCCCAGAGTGGCTAGTGGCCCTGCGGATGTGGTGAGCCCTGCCCCTGCCGAGGCAGGTGTACCTCCCACTCCTGAGGTGGAGAGATTGGACCGACTTTGAAGGGGGCTGGCTGGGTGTTTTGGGGCTTCTGGCCCTCCTTCCCTGGCCTTGGGCCACCGGAAGTCCTCGTGAAGGAGGCTGTCCTCCTCTGAGGGCCGGTGTGGTCTTGCTTCCGGGGCTGGATGCCGCCTGGAGCCACCCTGTGCTATGTAGTGAGTGGGGGTGAGCGGGGAGGGCTGTTGGAGCTGGGGGCACCGACTGAACAGGGCCCTCCCTCCTGGGGCTCCAGCTTCCTTGGTGGGGCAGTGATGGTACCTGGGCGGGGGTTGCCGTGAGGATTCCAGGTGGTGAGGGCCAGGTTCTTCCTGTTTGGGCGGCTGGCCTTGGGATGTTCTGGGGACAGGTGGGCTCAGGGCCTCCAGCGTGTTCACCGTGGAGGCCCACCCAGACCTGCTCTTGACAGATGTCAGTGGAATTAAGTGTCTACTTTCTTCAGAAGGTCAGAGTCAGGAGTTAAACAAGTGTCTTCAGAATTAGTTCTCTAATTCCCTGGAGTCCCCCCGCCCCTCCACCCATTGCTCAAGAATGGGGCGGGGGCGGGGGGGTGTGGCTCAGCCACAGCTGAAGCCACTCGCTCAGATTGGGTTCTGGGCCAGTTGGTGAAGAGTTGAAACTCACTCACCTGGGCCTGACGGAATCTGACATGTAGGGGCTTTGGGAGGGAGGTCGTGAGGCTGTTGGGCAGAGGCCTGTATGAGGGTGGCATGCCTTTCCCCTGGGGCAGGGGCTCCGTACCCCATGCTTGTTCGGGCATCCCCTCCCTCCCACAGGGTACCCCACAGTGGGTACAAGGGTGCGTGTTGCTGCATCAGGATTGGCTTAGAGGCCAGACTGTACTTTTCAGTTCAGGATCATTGAGGTTTTGGGGCAGTGTCTGTAGTCAAAACGGTAATATTTCTGCAGCAAGACACGAATATTCACATTAAGTGGATAAATCAGTTCAGGTTACGTGTGGCTGCTGGTGAGTTTGCCGCAAACTTACTGCACTTTGCTTTTTTGCTGTGCGTCCTAATGGGACATGCAGACCCATGTGGTTCCACGTGGTTCTCGGGGTGTCAGCTGTGGGAGGAAGCAGGAACAGCCTGCGTGACGCCAGAGTGCCGAGTGGTCCGAGGCCGGCAGGCCACCTGGCTCCTCTAGGGGTGGCTTGAGCTATGACCATGGACAGAGTAGGTGTGTTCCCAGCCCAGGGCAGCCTGTCATATCCACCCATGTGTGGGGTAGAGCTGGTGGCCCAAGGCCTTCCTGAGCCCTCAGCCCCTTTGGCCGTGAGGCCTCAAGTGTCTTTTCAGCTGGAATCTTAGGCCACCTGCCCTGACTCGTGGCCTGAGAGCCCTGGAGCTGGGGCTTGCCCTGACTGGGAATCGAACCAGTGACCTTTCAGTTCACAGGCCGGTGCTCAGTCCACTGAGCCACGCCAGCCAGGGCATTAGCAGTCTTCACTACAGGACTTCTCATATTTCCTAAGCACACGCTGTGACTCCAGGAGGGAAAGATGGGCACCTCCCCCAAACTGACCAAGAAACCCCCCTTCTCTCTTGCAGAGCTTGTGGGGGGCTAGTGTTTCAGGGTGAGCACCTCGGAACTGCTTCTGGAACACACGTTGGTGTCCCTTGTAGTTGTTTTAGGCATTCCCTCCTGCATGGGCGGGAGGCGGGTACTGAGTGTGACTTCAAGCTGCTGCAAACCGGGCTTCCTCCTAGTCTATTTTTTGATTCCTAGCAGATCAGGAAGCAAGCGGCCCGCTCATTCCCACCGGAGCCTGCTCTGCAGGGCAGTGGGTGCGTTCTGCACCAGGGTCTGCCCCCGGGGGGGCCGACAGCCACGAGCAGTAGCAGCTCTCACGTGAGCGCGTGACTCCCTGAGAACGGGCCGCAGTGTAGCAGCACCTCCGGCATTTTGAGTGGAGGGAGGAAGCCCAGTTTCGGCATCGTTCAGCTTGACACTGGTTTGCCCTCTTGTCGGTAAGCTGGACCTCCTGCCCGTGCAAGGTGGCAAAGTGAGGAGCAGGGGCTGCCCACACACGCTGTGGTGCGAGGGCCCTCAGCTGTACTCGCTGATGCTGCGGCTGAGGGGCCAGTGGCACGTCCTCCCCGCCAGCAGTGCAGGCGTATGGAAGCAGTGGGAAGGAGTGCCAGGGCCCCCGCCTGAGGCTGCCCTCAGCTGCCCGGGTGGCAGAGGAGGGCTGGAGGTGCCCAGGCCCCCAGGGAGCAGCTGGTTCCTGCTGGCTTTCTCCGGCTCCCCGGTGTGGTAGGAGTGAAGCATTTCCCGCTGGGCTGGGCGGGCTATTGTAGTTGGCATTTTAACTTTAGCCGAGCCCAGGCCTTGCCTGACTTTGGGGTCTTTGAAAATGACCCTTGAACCTGAGCGGTGACTTCAGGTGTCTGACCTGTACTCTGGCGCCTGACTTGGTGATGTCCCCTAGGTGTCTGAGGTACTGTGCACATTAAAGGTAAATGACTTTCTTCCTGAAGAGGAAGCTTTGAGATGAGCTTTCTCGGGATAAGGGGTCTTTCAGACATTGTGTGAACATGGCTGATTTTAGCCTTTTACAAAAATCTGCTGTCCCCACCCCCCAATCCAAAAATCAAAATTCTGAACTCTGTCCCTGTTTTTCCTTTAACCCTCACCTGAGGATATGTTTATTGGGTTGAGAAAGGAAGGGGGATGAGGAGAGAGAAATACGGACTGGTTGCCTCACGGGGCCCCGACTGGGGACTGAACCTGCAGCCTCTAGGTAGGCCTCTGTTCCTGTTTAGAAAACTAAAACGTTCCAACACTGGGAAGAAATAAATGATTTGGTTTCTGGGTATTGCTGTTTTCAAAGATGCAAGAATTTTCATAGAAAGCAGCACTTGCTTCTCACTGTTCCTTTTGTAAGAGGAAACGTGGCAGGTGCCATGGCCACTGAGCGTCTGTGCTTTTGTAAGCGGTGGCTTTCAAGTGGTTTTTCCTCCCTGTTCACCAGCTCCGGGCAGCGGCCGCCTGCTTGCCCCTCTGCACAGGGCAGAGGACGTGGTGGCTGTCGAGGCCGGAGGGGCGAAGACTGCCTTTGCAGACGCCGGCACTGTGATGCGCCGGGGGCCTGGGGGGCCATCAGGCTGAGGGCCCTAACCTGAGCCCCCCCCTCTCTCTCCACAGAGTTGGGGTTCTGGAGGACTCCTTCACCTTCCTGGGCATCTTCTTGGCCATCGTCCTCTTCCCCTTTGGGTTCATCTGCTGTTTTGCCTTGAGGAAGCGAAGATGTCCCAACTGTGGAGCAAACTTCACCTAAAGGGGGCAGCGCACCTGGCGTTCCTGCGTCCAGCTGTCTTTTTCTAATGTAAATGTCGTGTACAATAGCTTTATTTGATTAAGCTTCAGGACTGTTTTGTAGAGGGAGGTGGGACAGATGTGGCACGTGCCAGCCGGGTTCACGGTCACGGAGTGTGGCCTCGCAGCAGCACTGCTCCCAAGGGCAAGGGCGACTCGATAAGCACTGCTTTTATTTTTGCAGTCTTCAGTTTGAGAAGGGCGAGAAGTACTGTTTTAAATAAATGAGATTCATGCCATTGCTTACCTGGTTCTGCTTATTTGGTGTGCGAACACTGCCGGCTCGGAAGTCAAGTCTGGTTCGGGAAAGCCAAACACAGGAAGTGGAGACTAGAGTAACATACCGTCACCCAGCCCCACGTCGGTCAGTCCTGCTCTTTCTTAATAGGCATGCACAGCTCCAGAGAATGTTGTTTTCGAGTTCTCTTTTATTATTGAAATGAAACGCAACACCTTGACGTTTACAGAGCACGCACCTCAGTGCCAAGGACAAGGCAAGCCCTCCTGTCCTGTGCGAGGCAGGTGAGTGGCCACTGTGAAGGCGGAAGAGCCCGGGTGGGTGAGTCAAGCGGGCCTGTGGAAGTCATCTGCTAGCGCAGAGCCGGAAGATCCCGGCCGGCCGGAGCTCTCGCGGCCCAGGCAAGGTGGGCACACCCTCCCCTCTCCCTTATTGACACACCTCTGCAACCTACACCCTGTCCCCTCCCCACTGCTGAAAATAGGGCTTCTGTGGACACTACTCTCACCTAAATGCTGGGAGGAGCAGCAGGCCACTTAACTGACCTGACTGTGGTTTCTTTGCTGGCTGGCGTGTCTGCTCTCAAGACAGAGGTGCTGCCTGACACCTGCACTTTGCCTGACTCGGCCCTGGGAAGCCCTCACACAGTCCTGTGTCACCAGCCCCCACCGCGGGCCGACCTAGCTGGGAGGAGGACAAGACCATGAATGCGAAGTGCCACACGCACTGGTTTACCTGCAGCTGTCCTTGGCCAGTTTCAGGCGCGTAGAAAAAAACAGCATAATAAGACCAGAGGAGCAGTATGAGCGGCTAGCCTCCCTTCCCTGCCCACCCAGTGAATGGCCTGGGTGTGACTTTTAATCATGACTCTCCACACCTCCAAAATAGGGCCTAAATCCTTGGCAGCCTGTGACGACCTCGGCCACTCGCTCAGAGTTCCCTCCCAGAGAAGCCCAGGTTCATAGTGGGTGATGGCAGGTCCGAGCCACAATGCAGACGCTCCCGGCCTGGCCTGCCAGCGCAGTCCCTGCGTCAGCACCTGACGCGAAGCGGAGGGGGAAATCGGGGAAATCGAAGTGGTGGAGGCTGCTCAGTGAGCGCGCCGGGGCTCGCGCACGTGTCTCCCTGCCAGCCCCCGGGCTACCCTGGAACCACCAGGGTCAGGAGCCCCTGGGAACTTTTCAAGTACCAGGTGCCAGGGCTGTGCTTGGGGCAGGCTGAGGCCTCTGCTCTGCCACCGCCTCTAAGTCATGGGGAAGGTCAGGGCTGTTCTGCTCGGGCAGCTCTGCACTGGACTACACAAAAATTTAAAAATTTTAAGTTAAATTTATATAATACTCTCATAATTTATATTGCTTAAGATTCTTTAGATAAACATCATAATGCTACTTCAGAGCAGAAGCTTTATAAAGTGAAACTGGTCTCATTTGTACTCGGTGTACAGTAAACCGTCAGGAGAGCACGGACTAGCCCTTGTTCTGGCTACTTGTACAGTGATCGGAGCATTTCAAAAGTAATACAGGAAGACTGGAACCAACTTTACTGGGTTTTGAACAGAATAGGAAGAAAACAGTTTAAATGATTGAGCTGGTCACTCAACTGATTTATCTCCTTACAGACAGAAGTGTGCAAACCCAACTGTGACAGAGAGAAGGCACTGACTTGCTCCAGTCAGCGTGCGCGCGGAGTCAGGCGCCCCCTGGTGAAGCCGTGCGGTGGGCGCGGCCCACACCAGACCTGTCGTTTTGCAAGTGAGAACTTAACCTTAGAAGATCCTGACGAATTCCTCGGCCAGCTTTTCACCGGATGATGGGTGCGGACCGGTCATTGGTCACCGTCGGTCGGAGTTTCACAGTAGCAAAGGGGTTCTCCCCGCTGTGGGGAAGAAAAAATGTGTGCAGGAGCTACTACAAGATGGGAATTAGATTTAAAGGTGCTGACAACACTTGTTCTGTAAAACCACATACACCTCGTGTACATGCCTTTTCTGACTGCGAGAAGTGTCACTGGCATTCTCTCCATGCCGCCCCTTCCAGAGCTATCAGAGCGTTACATTTCGGACACAGGAGAGCCCAGCTCTCTGCAGTCCTCTGCTGGGGGGGGAGGGGGGACACAGCCATCTAGGACCAGGCCTGGATGAAGTTGCCAAGCACAGTGTGTGTGACCAGGAGACCGCCCTCCTGGACCTGGGCAGATGCCTCCTCGGACCGGTGAAAACAAGGTGGCCACATTCTCCTGACCCCACGGGCCCGAGCCTGTCCTCAGGACCCAGCCTCCTGGCCGGTGCACGGAGGGAGGGAGGCCCTCCTGGGGCCCCACAGGGAGGCAGCTGAACCAGGGGCCGCTCGCTAACAGGGAGGGCGACCTGCAGGGGGGAGGGGTTGGTGGAGCGTCACATACCTGAGGAAAGGAAGCTTTGCAGTCCCATTCGTAGTGTTCTGTGAGAGAGACAAAGAGGAATTTATGGAAGGCTCATGAAATTGGGACATTTTAAGTAAGACCCGAAGGTAAAGGCATTTAAAACAAGGGATTATTTAAAGTTGCGGATATTTGAAAGAGCCCTAGAGATGCGAGTCATTTGAGACTATCATGTGTTTTTTTTCTTGATATTTTGAAGGAATAAGAGCAAAACCAGAAAACATTTTAAAAGGCAGGGAGGGACCCTCACATGCGTGGAACAGCTCAGGACACAGAGGGAAGACCCAGGGCTCGCTGCGCTCAGCCCACGGCCTTTCAGGTGTGAAACCAGCGAGGGCAGTTGGCTTTTGGAGCCTAATCCCGAACGAAGCCATGAAGCACAGTGAGCAAGACTAAAGCCTTGTTGGGTTTGGTGCCCAGAGGCCAGTGCCGACTGCTCCCCAGAGACTTGTAGGGAGTTCCACCAAGTGGGGAAGAGACCCCGAATGAGTAAACACTGTCTTTGCCTCCAGGGGGCTTGGGGATGTCCCCATGTGGCCAGGGACCAGGTGTGTGCCTTCTTGTCTTCCTGCAAAAGGCCTGCAGCCTTTAAGAATCTGCTTCCAGTCTGTCTGGGCTGCTAGAAGCAGCAAGCACTGGTCAGAGCACATGGGCTGACTCAGGTGGCCGCCCTCTGATGGGGGCGCCCGCGGGACCTGGGACCTGCTGCTGGAAGCTCCCTGCACTACCTGTGGGCGGGCGCACAGGCCTCTCTGCACCTCGACTAGAGCTCCTCTCACGCCCGCGGCCGGCCAGGGGCTGAAGGCCATGTGGGCAGAAGCCCGGGCCAGGGCTCCTGGGGAGGCCTCTGCTGGGTTTTGGATGTACCCACTCTCCAGGCAGAGGGCTACGGACACTAGGGCTACTTCAGACCTGTGCCTGCTGTCTCTGAGAACCACACTGCTTGACCTTGAACCCCAAGCCCAGCAGAGTTATCCTGATGGGGAGCCCCAGCACCAGGAGGCGGAGTCCCAACTCTGTGTCTGCTTTTCTCACTGAAGTACAAGCAGCCGCCCTGCTTAGTGCATCCAAGCAGGGCTTTAAGTGGTTCCTCCTCAGGGCAGGGAGCAAGCACTCTGGGTGTGGCATGCACAGTATTTAGGGATGAAAACACACCAGGATGCCTGTACCGCCCTAGCAGAAAGCCTAAACGGGCCCCCAGGTCAGAAGGAAGGGCAGCCGAGTCCTCTTGGCCTGGGAAGTGCACTTCCTGCCAAATAGGAGTTCTCAGGGTCAGCCTCCAGGGACACAGTGGAAACCACATCCTTCTGCCTGCCTTTTGTGGGGGGTGTGTGTGGGGGGGTGGGCAGTGTCTTCTTGCCATGTAATTCACATCTGAGGAGACTCTGCGCTGACCTGGCAACTGAAAACACCCCACCTGGGAGCATCCCACATGTCCTCAAGGCAAAACCTCGGGGCTTGTTCCCAGAGGACCTCCGGCCTCCACGGAGCTTCGGAATGAGTTCAGCTGCCCTGTGTCATTTGGGTGCTTAGCCCACAATGTGAGAGAAACAAAGTGGAGAAGTATCACAGCCCACCCTAGGAAGGACAGTGACAAGGAGGACGCCTTGTGCTGAGGAGGAGGCAAAAGAATCCACAATGGACGTGAAACCACCCTCATTCATCTAGTAAGGAAGCTCACCTTAGTCCTGGAGTGTCTTCAGAACTCCGCTCCCCACCCCCCCCCAACACACACACACACACACACACACACACACACACAGCCCCATCCCTCTCTGCCTGGCACGGGGAGCCCTGTGAGGGACGTCTGTCCTGCCTGCTGCCCACAGAGCACCAGAGGGCACCTCTCCTGCAGCAGCTTCCCTCAGCCCTGGGGAGAAAGCCATGTGCTTAACGCTCTGCTGCCCGAGGAAGGGGCAGGAACAGAAGGCGGGGTGCTGTGCGCGGGCCTCAGTTCCCTGGACAGGCTCCGCCCTCTTCACGGCAGCCAGCCTTCCTCTGCTGACGGTCTGTTTCGATCCAGCCAACAAGGAGGTTTAAAAACAAAGTTAGGCCCCATTTACAGTTCAGATGCTAAATAACATTATTGACTGTTGACATTTAAAAACAGGACCCTTCCACACCCAATTCAGCGGAGTAAGAACTACCTCAGGGCTTCCCTCACCCAGCCTGCTCCATGCGGTACAACCACGGAGAGGTAAAACATGCCACCTCCTTTCCCAACATTGGCGACCGTCTGTGTTGGCTAAAACGTGTTTTCATTTATAATGCCAGTGTTATGATTCTGGGGCAAGATTCTTTTTACCTTAGAAGGCATTATACAATCTTAAAGAAATGGAGCTAGGTGGTCATTTTCAACGGCTGCTAATATCCCAGAAAGAGGGACACAGGACATGCGTGCCTCTGGACGGACGAGCCGCGGCCAGTGACACGCTCTGGCAGCGTGGGACAGGCTAACAAACAGCACACTCTGGTCAAGGCTGGAAATACAGGAGAAAGGGGACGTGGGAAAGGGCACCACGTGGCTGCGACCCGCAAAGCCCAGGTTGGGAGCAGACACCGGGAGGCTCTCCTACAGGTAAGTTACAAGGAAGAGACAGAGGAGACCTGTAGACGGACAAAGACTTGTCACGAGCCTCAGTGACCAACGACGATGGAAGGAGCCGACCTGGACCCAGACTCCAACAGCTGTGCCGTCGAGAAATGCTTAATGGGACTGTCGGACACTTGAGTGACCCGTTGAGGGTCCTCGGGAACCACTGTCAGTTTCTAGAGATATGATCATTGGCACTGTGGTCACATAAAAAAAAAAGTGGGGGGGGACCTGTAAGATATTTACAAATGATCTGAAGTCTGGCATTAGCTTCAGACTGATCTGGGGGGAGGTGGGGAAGAGATGAAAACAAGGTCGGTAAACGAATCGGTAACTGTTATTAGATTATTAGATCATCACATTATTCTCTTCATTTGTAAGTACGTCTGAATTTTTCCACAGGGAAAAGCTGAAAATCGACAAAAACGGGAAGGACCGTAGACCGACAGGCCGCACCCGCACGCCCCGGCCCAAGTTTTATGACATGCAGTTGTAAGGTTTTTTTTTTTTTAAATAAAAGGAATTTTTATGCTTTTAGAAATGCCTTAAGATCATTTCCAAATAGTTTGAATATTGTTTTAAAATGTACTAGGGCCTTTAATAAAACAGCATGTGATGTCTTCGCCCTTCCGAGCCATTCCTCCAGCCGTTGGCGTCCACCTCCATGACGGCAGAATGGAAAGGCTCCACTTTCAACAGCCACATGTCTTTTGAAGATAATTTTTGGAATTAGATATTTGTGGTCATTTGGAACAATAAAGCTGCAAATGAAATACTGTGTAGCGAGCGTATCTAAGAAGAGAGTCCAGACAAAGACACGCTTGGACCCAGCATGCCGCTGCAGCAGCCTGTGAAGAGGCAGGCGTGTTCCAGATACCTTGGGGCTCACATGAGAACACGGCACGTTTTTAGGAGGGTCCCCATTTTGGGGAGCCCACCTACGCACCTCTCCCAGCTGAACAAAACCACCAGTAGTGGTGTCAATGGGGCAGAGCTGCGGAGCCACGCGCCCCTCGCCATGAGGAGCAGGGAGAGGGCTTCTGTGTGCCCTGCAGAGAGACCACGAGGTAACTGAAAGGTCACGGCAAAGCAGTCACTGCACTGATTGTGTGGGGACAACCGCCAGCGCCCTGGGGGTGTTCCCGAGCCACATGCAACCTGGAACGTGAAGCTCAGCCCACTCTGACCCTCGCCCAGGCCCCTGCCCGTGCTCGGCACTCTGGCGAGCAGCTGCATGTTGCTGGAGAAACCACCACGTGGACCGGGCTTGTGTTAAATCCTGACCCCAAATCGTAAATGAGCAGCTGTCATCAGCCCTGCTTTCCTACAGCTCTTTGAAGTGCACTCACCTTCTTGCTCTTTAAAACATGGACTTTACAGATTTTCTCTCTCAAGCCTGCTCACCACCACTGCCCGCCCCTGCCCCCTGCTGGCCACACCTCACCGCTGAGCACCGCTCACCTCCCCAGTCTTCCTGCCCAGCAGCACCTCCTCAGCCACCTCCCCCCTTCTGCTCTACTGTATAATCTGTACTGAAAAAAATGAGGAGAACAGAACGCCTGTGACTCTAGCATCCAGGAATGGCCGCCTGCCTTCCCTGCTCCTCGAGGACGCCAAGCATGTGACCTCCTGAGGGGTTTTAAACTTTCTCCTCCTTCCATCCAGGAAGCTCCTCTTGACCCCTGCATGGTGGGCTCCTTGCCATTCAGGTGTAAGCTCAGATGTCACCCCCTTAGAAGTCCTCCGCTGTAGAGCCTTGTGCCGCCTGGGTCCCCCGGTCACCATGTCCAGAGCCCACCCAGGCCCGGCACTCAGTGGACAGCGTGGTCATAGGAATGACAGGTGTGGCCTGACTCCTGGCGGGGCTGCTTAGGGGGAGGGACACGCACGCGCAGGGACACAGGTCTGCACAACACCCAGCACCGAGGAAACACTTCTGAAGACGTGGAGATCAGGCTACCACTTTTACCTTAAGCCTTCCTTCAAAAAAGAGCATGCAAACTGAGGAAAATGCAAGATAAGGTGACTAAGTGCCTCCCGGCGGCGGCCAGGACCAAGAGCAGGGAGAGAGGAAAACCTGAGACAGACTGGCGAACGGGGGGATGCGCTGTGTGTGGATCGTCCTTCACAGGCGGGACAGACACGGAAGGCCCGAAGCCGGGAAGTGGACAGGTGTATGGTGGAGAAGGGGACCTAGAGGGGCGAGGAGGCGGCCCTACCCCACACTCCGGTGGGGATAACCCCCGCGCCTCCAGAGACCGCCACTCGGGATTCGGGTCGTAGAGGGTGAGGCAGCAGCTCTACTCACCGAAGCGGGGGTTTCTGGTCTGGGCTCCGGGGCTTTCAAGGCAGAAGGGGGTTTGGAGACATCTGCTCTCTTCTCTGCAGCCGCTCTCGTGGACAAGCAGTCCAGGTAGTCCGGCGGGGGGATGGGCACGGCCGCGCTGCTCTTCTCGGACAAGTCCACTGTGCTCACGCTTCTCACTGGCGCCAGGCTGACAGCCGGAGTCAGAGAACACATGTGAGATGAGGTTCTGCCCGGGAACCCCACACCCCCAACACAGCCCATGATGAGGACAAGAGACGAGTCACAGTGGGCACAGGAGGAGGAGACTACCACACACACACACACATACACACACACAGGACCATCATCGTCATCATCTGGATCTGAGTGTAGACACACACACACACACATACACACAGGATCATCATCATCATCTGGATCTGAGTGTAGACACACACACATACACACTCACACACACTATACTCACACACACACACAGCCATCATCATCATCTGGATCTGAGGAGTGTAGATTTAGGGGCGATTGGGAGAAGGTGCCAAGGGAAGCCTGTTGGTGTACCCAGACCACAGGGGCAGACAGGATGGTGCAGGAAGTGGAGGAAAGGAGAGAGGGCGGAGGACAGGTCCCGAAGGACACCCACATTAAACAGTGGGCAGAAGTGGGGCCTGTGAGGGGACTGGGAGGGATGGCTGGTGAGGTGAGGGGACAATGAATAGAGGGCCAGGTCTAGACCCCTGAGCAGGAGAGCATTTCAAAAAATGCGATCCCAGAGAGGGAAACGTGGGCCTTGGATGCAGCTACGGGGGGTGGTGGGGACACTGGGGTGGGGCCAGAGGGCTGCTGGGGGAGGGGCTGGGGCAGGCATCCTCACGGCCCACAGTCAGGAAAGCCCGTGGAAACTGAAATCGCTAGGCAGTGAGTGTGGGGTCGCAGCCTCCTGCGTCGTCCCCGTGACCTGGGGCATCCCACACACCCAGGTAGAATGCTGATTCTCCTGCACACAGCAGGTCGAGCTTTCTGTCACGGGGGAACAGGAGCCGCAGTCGAGTCCTACCTTGGTGAGGGCGCGCTGGCGGTCTCCTTGGCATTTTCTTCCAGCAGCTTCGTGTACGACGACGGGAACCAGCCCCTTCTGCACGGGAGGGTCGGGAGAAGAGGCCTGGCTGCGGTGTGAGCAGCAGACAAGTGACGACAAACACACCGGGGACAACTCGGGGCAGACGGTGCCCTTTCACTCCACGGCACAGTGCGCATTTTACATACAGTTAATTTCACTCGGATTCGCTTTTCATCTTCTCCCCCCGCCTGTGGCTTTATTTAATAGGTGAATAATCTACACAGAGAATCAATTTAACGTACTTATGCAGATTATCTTTGAGAAATCCAAAGTCACGTTAAAAAACAAAAAACCGAGAGAATACTTAAACCCACCTCAGAGGTGACTTCATTCGATCTAAGCGATCTATTCATGCATCAAATTTACCTACACACGCACACACACGCACACACACGCAGGAAGCCCGGGACGGGGTAAGTCCAGTCCACTAAAGTAGAGCTAGAACTGAACTGCGACCCGAACGCTGGCTACAATGCGGCACGTTCACAAGGACCACGCGCCGCCAACAGGGAGACCATGCTCTCGGAAGCGCTGGGCGGCTCGGACGCCTGCTGGACCCTCCCTCCGAGACTCACGCTTTAGAGGCATCATGCTCCCCGTAAAGCCAGCCGTCTTTCTCCTCGGAGATGAGCAGTGTGATGACGTCTCCCTGTGCGAAGCTGAGCAGCGTCTGGTTGCTGCCAGCGGTGTGTGGGAAGATGGTTTTCACCTTCTGCTTTTTCATCATGTTCAGTCCAGTTGCGACCGAAACCGAGCGCTGCAAACTGGGGTCATCTGCAGCAGCTGCTGAAAACGAATACAGCAGGGCGGCCTTTCAGAGGACAGTCAGGTCGTTTCCGACAGGACACACAGACCCCAGGTGTGTCCTATCCCCCCACGTCCTTCCCTTTGCCGGGGTGGGCAGGGCCTACGAGGAGCACAGGCGGAGCTCTGGCCCCAGGTGTCTCCCGGGGGATCCCTTTGGCAGACCCAGAGGATACAGCAGCGTCTGCCAAGCTTCACCCACCCTCTGCCTTGCTCCCCACGGCTGGCTCTCTGAGGGAGGTGAACCGCCCCTCCACCACCCTCCACCAACTGCGCTCACGGCTCTCCTTCCCCTGCTGTCTCAATGCGAATCAGAGGCTACCTGAGGCCTCAGCTCACACCCAACCGCCCACCGCTGGGCCACCGGAGGAGAAAACCGGAAATGCTCCTCTGAGGACAAGCACCTATGCTGAGCCCTCCCTAATTCCCAGTCCACGCTCTCAACCCTTCTGAGGGTGGCACGCAGCAGAGCCAGACCCAGGCTGGGGGCGGCCTGGCTCCATGGCCCACGGCGCACACCGCGCACGACAGGCTGCAGCAGCAGCAGCAGCGCTGGGCATTGTGTGTCTCCATTCGAATACAGCCTCATCCTCACCACTCCAAAAAAAATTGGAGGGGAGAAGTTTTTCGTTTTAGACTTTTCCGGTCAAATGTTGCTAATCTAGTATTAAAAACAAAGTAAGATCTCTTTCTGCTTTATTCTTACACAGTCTCACTAACTACAGTATAAACTTTGCTAGTTTCTTACCACGCAGCTCTCTAATTACCTCGGTGGTGCCAAATCCACCAGCAATCTTATTTTGCTTTTACCAGAAAGAATCAATGGTTTGAATGACTGGGGTGCACATGACATTATCTGTTTTAACTTTATACTGTATATAACTCGTGGCCCTGCTTTCAAAGGCAGATGACTGCAGACTATTCTCTTCCCAGCTGCCGTTCAGAAAATCTCATCTCCTCCCCAAAGCCGCACACAGTATCTGGGCTCTGTCCAGCACTCGGCCCGATGGCTGTGACTCTCATAAGCCAGGGGCCTGGGAGAAACCCGGGCAGAGAGGCAGGGGCCAGCAGCCACGCGCCCCTGAGGCGTCTGCAAACAATGACTGGTCCCGATTTATTGAAATACAGAGCTGAGAAATTTAAGCAGTTAGAACTTAGTCTCCAGAAAGTATGACGTACTGTTAGAGATGATGAAAATCACTGATTATAATTCAAAGGGAGCCTGTGGGTAAGATTAATAACCGTAATTTTGTCATGTGAACTGTTAAAAGTTTGTTGTATTGAAAAAAGAAATTACAATCGCCACCAAATATGAGACAGAGTGGTGGGGGGTGTCTCTATACATTCAATGCTATTTATTTACCTAATTTTTTAAACTTAAAAAAATTTACTTTTATTGTATTTTTCCCTCATCACCATTTAGTCCCCTTATGCTCCTCCCCCTCAATCACCACACTGCCTTATATTCTATTTTAAAAATAACACCTTTCAATAGTATATTTACTCTTGTAAACATCAATTAGTATGTCAAATTAGTACTGCTCTCTGGTTTTATTATAAAGTCAGGGCTTTACTTGTTCTGAGGTGTAAGTTCTTCTAGCATGGGGTGCGTGCCCCCCCCCACACTCATTTATCTCTGCCTCACGATGCATTTATCAAAACTATTTATTTTAAAGATTTAGAAGGGTGGGAGTGGTGGGGGGTCAATGCAGACAGCTGTAACTGAACAACAACAAAATAATTTTAAAAATACATAAAATAAAAATTTAGAAAGGTAATTTAAAAGAAACATCTTACCTGAATTCTGTGCAACTGTTGCTGGGTTATTGAACATATCAACCAGAGGACTGGTGTTCGCTCTGGCTGAAGGGGCTGGGGGCACCTTTGGTGGACATAAGAAAGGGTGTCAGTCTTTCCCGACCTGTGAGGCGTCTGTGTTCACTTCACGTCAACGTACCACAGCCGCGGCGGCATTACAGGTTCCCAGGGCTGCTCTGTATGACCTGCTTAAATTCCAATCAGTTTTCCCCAAAGTTCTCTTAGTTGTAGGGCAATATCCCATTTTGAATTATTTCGAGAATACCATTTTTTTTCATTTTTGTCTTTAGAGAAGCAGTTATCTTTAAAAATACCCCCCGCCCCTCCCCCGCAAACACAACCAAGCCCTTGCTCCCGTACCCTCTCACGCCCTGGCGACCACTAATCTACTTCCTGTTTCTGTGACTTCAGGCTCCCTCTTAAGTGCCACTTGGCTAGAGGATTCTAGATGTGAAATAACGTTTCCACAGAATTTTGAGTGCATTGCTCCATTGAGTGCTAACACCTTGTTTCGCCAACAAGAAATCTGGTAAAGCTTCTCTTTTCTTGGTAAGCAATCTACTTTTTTCCCTCCCAAGTTGCCAGAATTTTCTGCTTATCCCTGACTTCCTGTTACCCATCCAGGTTTGGCCTTTTCGCCATGTCCAGGACCGCTCCGGCTGCCGTGCTGGGGACCAGGCAGAAGGCCACCGTGGCATCTCTGCGGAGGCCGCAGTCAGAGCTGCGGGTGCGAGGACGGGCTGGGCTTGGGACACGCTTTGAAGATGGAAACGACAGGGTCGGCCATGGGCTGATAGCGGCCCAAGAAAGAGGGAAACAAGTCATTTTGTGTCTGAGCTACCGGAGGATGAAGCTGTCATTTACTGGAGGGAGACGAGTGTGGAGAAGCAGGTTGGGAGTAAGAAAACCAGTCACTTGCGTTTGGACAAGCTGGATCTGAGATCTCCGTTGCGCAGCCAGTGGTGATGCTGGGTGGGCAGCTGAATGTATCTCCATGCGTCAGCTGGTCTAACAGAATGTTTATCCTCTTTCTGATTTTTCAGAAAGTCCCCTTTCTGGTTTTGCGCTGTGTTTTGCAAGTTTTTTTGGCTTACTTTTCCAAGCAGTTCCATTCTTCTAATGAGCCCATACACGTTATTACGTGCTTTGTTTTTGAGGATGGAGGGAGAAATGAAAAACAAAGCTTTTATTTTAGAAAATTTTTGAACGGGGCAGAAGTAGAAAGACTAGCACAGTAAATCCCCACGTACCCCACACCTGGCTTCAACAGCTCCCCTTTCCCGGCCAGTCTCTTCGTGTACGCCCGGCCCCACCCCTCTGCCCCACGCCTGGATTGCTTTGAAGCAAACCCTAGACACAGCACTTGAACTATGAATAATAATCCAGTTTTCGATCTCCAAGGACTCATTGATTCTTCTCTGTGAATGCAATATTCTTTCATCTCTTTCAAACGACTTCTCTTCTGCCCGCCTGGCTCTGCTGCCTCCAATGCTGGTCATTTTGTTTTCAGTTTGTGCGTATTCTTATGATATTGGTTTCTTCACCTGCTCAGTGATTCTCGGTTGTCCGGGCACCTTTGCACATATGGCAGCCACTCTTCTTTCTGAGTCTGTATTTTGCCTGGTTCTCATTATCCCAGAGTGCCACTGTGATGTGGGAAGAGGGAAGACACTTCAAGGACTGTGCCCTATGTCTTGTGTTCCGGCCAGTGGACAGAAGCCCCTGCTGCCTGCGGTTCAGCAGGGATTGGACAAGGGGAGGGGACAGACCGACCTACATGGTCTGAATCAGTCCCCCAACCCACACGCAGAGAAACGCCCCAGCTCTCCTCCGCTGCTCCTGCCCACTGCCTCTGAGCTTCCTGCTCTGCGCTCTGGAGAACCTTGCCCTGGCACGTCCTTGGGGCCGAGGTTTCCTATTCCGATCTCCTGGCACCGGCCTTGCAGAGACTCCCCAGCGCGCCGGCCCATTGGCAGCACCTCTTCTATCGCCTGTGCAGCCCCGGGTCTGTGCTGTAGGCTGCCAGAGCGTGTCCAGGGTCTCTGTTGTCACTTCAGAGTTGTAGGTGGAGGGGGGGTGGACGCTTGTTCTAACAAGACCCTGGATCCAAATCTCCACGTGTTGGTGGACAGTTGTAAGGCCCAGATTCAGGAACAGCAAACTATGACACTCAGATTCATCGCTTTGGTGACTCTTTGGGAAGTGCCTCATACTGCGATGAAAGGCATCAGAGTTCCGCTAATCTGTCCTCTAAGACACCTACATGCCCTTCACTGAGGGTAAACTTACGAAGGTGGAGTCACTGCAACTCAAAACAGTAACGATAACATTTCTAAAACAAAGGGATCAGTGCTAAACATAGGCCAAAACATTTGCGCAGCTAATGCCAACAAAAGCTAAGTGATGAGAGCAGCCCTGAAAGGGGGACCCGTGATTCCCACCAGCAAAGGCCCCGGTCCTCCTGCAAATCACACCACTGCACACACAGCTGGGGCCCCGAGGGAACCAGCTCCTACCACGTTGCTTCTCTCCACCATGGGCGAAGGCTGAGGCGTCCAGGGTGCTGGGGTGGACAGAGGGGTCTTTATTTCCTCTATCATGTTGATGATTTCCTCTGGCACCTTGGTGGCATCACAACAGGTTTTCTGCCACCGAGGCAGTTTGGAGTTGAGTAGCTCTGCAGACTGGAAATCCAAAGGAAACAAAATCGAGGACAAATGAGTATGGTTTCAAGAGGTGACAAAATGACATCGAGTCATTGAAAACACTCCTGGCTTATCGCCAGAGGTGTGGGAGCTCTGGGCTAAATTCAGCGAGTGGTTTAAGCATCTATGAGTACCTGCTGTCTTATGTGCCAAGAAGGATGCAGGGTTCTGTTCTAAAAGAACTGATCCTCTCCCTCCCTGTGAATACAGAGTTTAAGACTAAATACAAGGACTGTAATCCTTAAGAACAAGTTAAAAAACTAAAAGGGAAGGGCTGAGCAATGTATATTAATCGCCACTGTTTCTCCTGTGGCCCCAAAGCGTCAACCACCACTTTCTCCCCCCACTCCTGCAGCAGGTGCCTCCAAGACAGGCGATGGGACCGGGAGTGGGTTCAGAGCCATGGGGAAGGGAACTGGACCCGCATGTCAGAGAAGTGAATCGGATGGGCCCACGGGACTGAGGGACTACAAAGTGCGGTGGGCTCTGTAGAGTCAGAGACAGCGCTGGGAAAACGCTCTGGCCCTCTGGGGCTGGCAGACTATGGGCTTTGCAGAGAAGCTGGGCTGCAGAGCAGGGACGCGGAAGGACAAAGGTAAGCCCCACGCCCCCGGAGGCAGAGGCCTCTGTCCCAGGCTTCCACAAGCCTGTCTCTGCTTCTTACCACCGGAGGTTCCCTGAAAGCCTTTCGGGGAACCTTCTTTTCCAGGGCAGCAATCTGACTGGAGAGGGGAGGTGGGGGACCTTTCCTGAAGCTGTTTTCATAGCGACCACACTACTTTTACTGAGAGTCTATGTGCACCAGGGGTGGGCTGGGGGGTGTTGATGGAAATCCCACCAGAGGACAGAGCCCCTCCCCGACACCACCCGTGTCCTGGCTGCAACCTGGCACAGCGGTTGCTGGGCCTACTTTCTCAGGGGCCACTGAAGGGACGGGGATGCTCCGGACGCCTGAGAGAAGGCTCAGAGGGTCCTCGGAGGGTGGAAGACACGTGCGCATAGAAAGCAGCAGGTTTGGTTTGTGCCACGCTGAAGAGCCTACCTGGGACCCAAGGTTAAGTGTGAGAGGAGACTACCAACACTAGAGCTCTCAGGAAATCGGCCGGGTTGCCTCCTGACACTGTGAGCGCCCCATCGCTGGCAGGGTGTCGCCAAAGGACAGGAGCTTCAAGGTCGCTTCTGTCCCCCTCCAGCCTTTGGCCCTGCCCCAGTAGCACCCCCAGCGTGGAAATCAACGCTGCTGAAACCAGTACCGTGCGCTGTGGTCAAAAGCAATCACCTATAACAAGTTTAGAGCTTAGGTCTCTAGATCTGAATATTCCTTAAGTTGCAGAATCTTTATGGAATATGTGAGACGTGACATATGCATATTTGCAAGACCTAGTTTTTTTCACCTAAAAAAAAAAAAAGAGGAGGTGGCCTTATATTCAGGCTCTTATATAGCGTTTCGTAACCCGGAGCACTCTCCAAATTACTTTATTACGAATAACAACGAATGACTGACACCAATCAAGGCTGCTTTTGCGTGCTTACGTAGGCCCAAGAGAATTCATAACTGAGGAAAAGAGGAAAGGAAATCTAACGCGTTTTGTACTGGCTACTGGGGCCGTAAGCGCAGAACACAGTGCACGTGGTGGGGGAGGGCGGTGAAGGCCCGTGACCCGGCTGATGAGAACGTGACCGCCACCTTGAAGAGGAGCGAAAAGTAGCTCCAGCCAGCATCCCGACGCTGTGGACGGGTCTGTGGCCTGGATACAACTTCCACGTGTGCCAGACCCTCACGGCGAGCACCCCCGACCCTCCGGGAGGAGTGGACCGGGGCTGCGGGACTCCTTCTGTGGCTCTGACGCACCACTAAAAGTCTGAGAAGAGCTCACTCGCAGGACAGAAAAGGAAAAAAGTGACCTTTCTCAACTACTGAGCATTATTTTACGGAAGATTTTAAATATGGATGTATCACTAAACTAATTAAATGCTATAAGCTGACATCTGACCACTTCGTCTACGTTTCTGAAAGTCTGAAATCTTATTGGCGAAAGAGGCCAGCTGCTTTACGTCGGGGCCTGTGCGGAAGGGCAAGCACGTCAAGGGCATTTACACAGACACAAAACGAGTGCCCGTCATCGCACAGCCGGAAACCGCACCCACCTGTGAGTGGTAGCACCGCAAGTGGTGCGAGAAGCTGCAGTGTCTGTCCACCAGGAAGCAGAAGCGCCTCTTCTCTTCGAGCAGAGCTTCCTTGCAGCCATCGGCGATAAATTTCTGGATTTCATTCTGGCGAGAAGTAATGGTTTCTACATACTAGGGAAATAGTAATGACACAATCGTGACATGAGGGACCCAACAGCTACACAGCCTGACATTTACCTTCTGTCATCTCTCCGCTTGGTTCGATAATGGAGTAACTACTAAATGAAGACAAACACCGGACGGAATAACAAAGATGTAGCCTGACCCGGCAGATACCAGGGCTCTCGTGAAGATCACCCACCGACTCACCGAAGAGAGAAGTTGCCAAAGGCCCTAAGTTCCACCGGGCAATTTGCACGAAATGTTACTTTGTACTCGGGGCTAAGATCCTGTTCTATTGGATCTTTGGAACCAATCATGGGCTTTGGAACCAGAAAGTTCAGCTCAAACCCAGCTCCAAGTGCCAACCGTATGACTTAACCTACGCCCCACTTCCCCACCTGGAAAATGGGGTAACAATGCTCACCCTCCCCGAGTGAGGAGAAAATGCCACTGTTTTTAGGAGTCCACTGGCTGATTATTCTTAACTCTGGAAAACTCCGCAGCAGCTTGTTCTAGGTCGAAATGCTTATTTTTAACTTCAGTAGCAGCTCGGCACTTAGCAGATGAAGCACGGGCTGACTGAGCTACACAAGCCTCCCCGTAAACTGTACAAAACATCAACAACACAACGAAGTTGTGCTGAAGAGGTCACCTCGATTTCTTTGTGTTCGTATTTGAGTGCGTTTCGTCCTCCTTGACTTTTCCTTCTGATCTTCTTCAGTTCGGCTTGAGATTTCTCCAAAGAATCTAATTTATTCCTGTGTTCTGTTTGGTATCTTTTGAGAGTAGCCTGCAAGTAAAGTGTTGCACTTATTTCCCCACAGCACCGAACACACCCTCAAGAGGCTGTTTTCCAACATTCCCACTGGGTGTGGCCGACTGCCCCCCATTCCACACCGCGCTCACCCGCCGTGGCCCTGCACACCCTCACTCCACACCGCGCTCGCCCGGCCGTGGCCCTGCTCACTCTCACTCCACACCGCGCTCGCCCGGCCGTGGCCCTGCACACCCTCACTCCACACAGTACTCGCCCGCCGTGGCCCTGCTCACCCTCACTCCACACTGCCCCCCGCTTCAACTTCAACATTCACTGCTTTGCCTGTCCTAAAGTTGTTTACATGAGGGGCCCCTTTTCTTTCTCTTGTTTCTCTTTTCCCTAAGGGATTTGGACACTGGGTTGCCAGTTAGTGCTTTGGTGAATAAATCAACAATATTAAATCCCACGTTCCTGTTTTATGAGTTACAATTTCAAGAAAGAGAATTAAGAAAGAACTATAATCACTTCTGGTTATGTGGGTGCAGTGTAAGTTTTCTGGAGCCTAGCAGACCTGGGTGAGCATTCTGGCTTCTTCCCTCATTTCCTGCGTAATCTCGGCGCTTCCTGAATTTCTCTGAGAACCCCCTTGGTGCTCTAATCTGTACGGTGCGGGGAGTAAGGCACCTCCGTTACAGAGCTTCTGTAGGGATAAAAACCTGACGGTGGAGGTGAAGTGCTTGGCACTGCCCCCCCCCCCCCCCCCCCGCTGTCCCAGGGGGTCCTGCAGCTTTCCTCCTAGGCACACAGAGCACGTGCATGCAGGGGCAGGGCTTACTGCCACGTGGGGGTCTTGGTGAGAAGAAAGGGGACTTTGGGTGGCAGTCAGGGGCAATGGGAAGAGCCCTGTGTGCTGGGGCTGGAGGTCCAGGGGGAAGGACAACACTGCTGGAACTGACAATGCCAGGTGACAGCAAGAGATCCACGCAGGAGGGGCCCTCACCCTCAGACCCGGGAGCCCCAGATGGTGCTCTCCACGCACACCTGCCGTCCTGCAATGCTGGCGTACGAGAGCGACAGCTGCGGCAGTACTGACGCAGCTGCCCCCAGCAAGCGTGCTCTTTGAGAACACTGCCTTCCAGAGGCAGTCCGATTCCCCGCGATATGTTTGTCTATGCACTTCAGTGAAGATCCCCGGTGTTAGTGACAATGAGCCCACGCAGCCCCAAAGGACCATGTCGCTCTTATGCGTCCGTGTACAGACTCAACACCAAGCTCCGACCACACCTGCTGCTGCTGGATAACAGTGGGGAAAGTTCTCTTCGGGCTCGGAGGTCAGGCAAGTGCAGCCTCCGGGAGAGCCAGGCCCTGTGCCCCACGCCCACCTCCCCCCACCCCGGAGGTGGAGCCGGACCGTGTACTCACATTCATGTATTTTACATCGAGTTCTGTCTTCTTTTCCAGCTCATGTATAATCTCCTTATGGAATGTTTTGAACTGTTAGCAAAAGGACACAAAAAATTCATGCCAGATTTGAGACTTTAAGCAAAAATGAAACTTAGAAATAAATGCATTTTGTAAATATAAAAAGGGTTCACATACATTTTCTTTAAAACTCTCATCAAGTTTCTGGTGGGTACTTGAGATCTCCATGAGAACATGGCCTGAGAAGAAAATCGCACGTGTGAGGGAGCCGCCGTGTGGTCATTGTAGAGACGGAGGGCGGTGAAGCACAGCCCGCTGCCGCCCTCGGAGCCTGTGAGCATCAGTCTCTGAGGCTCAAGACACTGACTGCATCCCGTGGGGGGGTGGGGGGGGACGCCGGGGGGACACAGCTGACAGCAAACCCCCTCTGCAGCGTCGCCCATCAGAGGCACGCCAGCTTTGTCTGAAGTCTCACACTGTTCTTCCTACGGTTACTCATACAGTTATCAGGTTTACTTTCTAAGTTCTCTTACAAAAGATTCTCTTGGTCATTATAGTAACTGACTATAGGGATAAATGACATTATTATTTTTAGTCTAGTCCCCAGAGTAATCTGATGATCTGTCAGGCATAAAGGACAAAAGTTACTTTCTTTTTCTCATAGTAGTTTTTGTACCATCCTGGAAAATATTAGTATCATGGAAAACCACAGCAGGGACAGTGCTCTGCCTTGCATCTCCTGGGACCACACCAATTCCTGGGAACGTCTCACGGGTGGAAGGAAGAGGGTGTTCCTGGACAAAAGAGCCTTACTCTGAAAGCAGCGAGATGACCCCTTGATTTGCAAAGCACACCCCTCGCCATTCATAGCAGCGCGCTCAGCTCCGCCACTCAACTCTGATAACGTGAACGAGAGCCTCTCTCTTCCACCTTTTCTACAGGAACCAAGCAGGACTGACATCCAAGAACTGGGAGAACCAAAGAATCATAGGGGACAAGACCAGACCATACCAAACAATAAAAGATGCTAGGCGGATCATCCCACCGCTCAGTGGATAGATGAAAAAGGATTCTTTGGGGGAAATGAAAGGGTGTGGAGGAGGGAGAATTAAAACTATGACTGTAGGAGAATGTGGGGAAGAGAAAACGAGCACCGCGTGGACCGTGACTCCAGCTGGCACCTCCATGCCTCTTCTCAAGACATTTCAAGACATCTGACCTTCAAACGCCTAGCCCTGTCTTTCCCTCACCTTCAGGCTCAGACATTCAACCCTTCCTGAACATGTCCTCTTGGATGTGCTGGTAAGCACCTCATATCCAACATGTCTAAAAGAGAACTCACCACCAGTCTCAAATCCCAGCTCTCAGCCATCGGCCGGCCGGCCTGAGTGGTACCAAGACTCATTCATTCCCTTGCATGGGCGGTGCCACAACTGCGGCCACCTGTAGGGTGGGTCCGTTCCCCTACCCATGCTGCTGCCTTGGGTAACAGATGTGCCAGCACTTCCCTGCCCAGGGGAGAGGTCACATGGGAATAACATGTGAAGTCTATTTTCATCCAATAACCCGTTCCACTAGAGGTGGAGGAACATAACCCCAGCTCGACCCCCTCTAACACATTGAAACCTGCTGGTTGGACCCTTAAGGGGTGCGCCTCCCCCTCTATGCTCTCATCACTTCTCTTGACTCCCAGTTCTCCTCTGGCCCTTCTTCCTCACAGATGTCAGGGATCTTTCCAAATGCAAATGTAACACATCACTCCCAAGACCACTCCCAGAGATAAACCAACTTCTCAGCATGAAGCAACCCCCCCCCCCCCCAACAGTGCTGCTTAAAATACCATGGCATAACCACGGGGGGGGGGGGGGGCAGAAAATCTGTAAACATACGACCTTGTAAGGTTACAGGTATATAACCTGTGAGTCCCTAAGCACCACGATCTCCTAGGAACCTCTCACAGAACAGCCTGCTGGGTAAGTGTGAGGGTGAGGGCGGACTTGCCCCCAGCACTCCCGGGCCGCCCTGCCAAGTTGTCAGAATACCCTCTCTGCATCCTTAGTGGTGCTGACGTCATGCACCCACGATCGAGTTCTCCTAAGGCTCAACACGAGCGTTATTCACGAAGGAAGCCCTCACAGGGCCAAGAATATAATTACGTTAACGTCACTTTATGTCGTTTAGGCATTTCGGATATGGAAATAATCTAAGTTACGCTCGCATCTTTTTTAAACTCATAAATAACTCCTGGGTGAGGATGGAAAAACAACAGAAGCCCACTTCAATTACTTGAAAATCAAGCACTCTATTTTTGGCAAATTAGATCTACTTCAAAAAAAAAAAGTCCAAAAATAACTTGGCTCACGTCCGTCACAGCGATTCGAGCTGGAATCAAGGCCTTCACATTTTCTCATACTGTCACAGACTTTATTTTACAGCCTTGTACCGTGTGGGCCTCTGAAAAGCACGCTGCCGAAAGTATGTGCTGGCGTGGGCGCTGCCGAACTAGGCGCTCAGGCCCGGGGGCCCCAGCTCCCCACACAGCTGCCCTCGGTCTCTCCGGCAGGCAGGCAGCTGGGTGAGCGGCTCACAGGCTCAGAGAAAAGCCCTTTCACTGCGGGGGCAGGACCGGGACACCTGGCCCGACCCTTGTTACTCCCTCACCGCTCACGGAGTGTAAGTGCCAGCCTCACAGCAGCAGCTACCGAGTCCTTGGTAACGAAAAACATCTTCACTGTGATTGCACAAGCTGCCAAAAGTATATCTTGACACAGAAAATGAAAACGGCCTTTATGTTTAATCTACAGAAGTTTATTCTTAAATATCACACGTTACTTTATGTCTAAAACGTCGTACCACACATGTGTCCCTGTAACCTACATAAAATACATGTAAGAAAAAATGTTTTTATAAAAGAGGGTGGAGTTGAGAAAGTCCAGCCCAGATTCTAATGGGCCAGAACTAAACACACACCCAAACAGGAATTAACACGTTGATCCCAGAAATCACAGCACCGTCTGTGCTGAATCAACCGTTTCTTTTGTTCCCTTTTTGGTTTTGAGTCAACGTTTTGAGAAGAAAGTCATAGTAACAACGGTAATGTGACTCAGTTTGAATAAATTATATTTTTAAACGGCAATATTAAAGGAATTTAAATATTTACCTATTTTAAAATCATGACTTTGACATAATTAAAAGTCAATGTGTACCACCAGTCTTCCCTACAATTCATCCAGGTAACAGCTAATTTCAGGAACTCTGAACAAATATGTCCAACATTTTGGGTAGCACTGTATAAAGGTATAGATTTAGACAATAGGCAGCAAGGACTTAAAATAAAGCTAAAGAGAAATTAAAAGAGTATTGGCATAAATGCCAGTTTTCGTCTGAAATACAGATTACTCACTAGACTATTAATACGTCTCCAACTAGCTAATTCACAATCACTCACAGCACAAATTTAGACGCCAACGGGCCTGGCAGCCCGGCACACGTGCTGAACACTCAGGCGTAAGTGTGTATTTTCATTCACATTCGATCACGGATAATCACAACACATTTATTACTTCCAGACAGCACAGCGTGAGGGCTGAGTCACGCACGCCCCCTCCACGCTACTTCAAGGGGCACCCGACCCGACCTGCGTGGACCACAGCAGCACTGACCAAAGCCGTCACTGGGGAAAGGGACACTTTTCCTGGCAGCCTTCCAAATACCAAATGTAATGAGAAGAAAACAATGCACGTAAAATCAACTACCGTAACAGATGGGGCACGTTAAACACACAAGCGTGGGTCAGAGTCACCAACCCGGAATTAGCACAGGGCCAGATGATGTCACGAGCATGTGACTGAACTTCACAGGCTTTGCTAGCATCTCAGAATAGCTCCGAGTGGCTATTTAAACTCGGTCCCTGGGTGCAATCAGAGGTGCTCCCCTCCGGTCCACGCTGACATGGTACCAGCGAACAATGCCCACGCGGGGACAGTGCCAAGTAAGTAACAGGTGAGCACCCCGCACCCTCCCCCAGAAGCCCAGCGTCCGACTTAGCCGACTGGAGTACCACACTTCTAATTAGTGTCCCGCACAGAGACTGCAATTATTCTGCCATTGACCGTGATGTACGTCCCCCTTATGAAAACGAGGGGGGCAGGGAACAGTTACACAACAGAATTAGGAGTGTTCTACCGTTTTTTCAGTGTCTGAAATAAAAGCAGTGCCACTGATCTGACCTGGACGTTTGATGCAAGAGAAGACGCGTGTTGAAAATCTCCAGGGTAGTCCCTAAAAGAATAAATAAATAACCACCAAGCTAATGGGGGGGAAAAGTCAAAAAGACGACGAGAAGAAATGAACACAGGACAGAGAATAGGAAGCAAAAATGTAAGTAAATAGACTGTACAGTCCAATGAAAAGGCGAAGACTGTCCGGATTAAAAAGCAACAACGCCCACCCATATTCTGCTTACAAGAGACCTTAAATACAGGGGTACGGCAAAGGTCCAAAGTGAAGGAAAGGAAGGAGATGTGTGGCAGCCGCACACTGTGAGAAAGCGTTTATAACACACAGCTGATAAAAGGACTGGTCCAAAATATGTAAGAAACGCTTAAAAGTCAGTAATAAGAAATCAAACAACTCAATTAAGAAGAGCAAAAGACAGGGACAGATCTCACTGGAAAAGATATACAGATGGTAATAAACAAGCATGTGAAAAGATGCTCCACATCAATGCTTAGAAATGAAAACAAAGAGATGCCACTACTCACCTATCAAAATGGCTAAAATCCAGAGAAAACACCAAATGCTGGTGAACATGTGGAGCAACAGGACCTCACGTTCACTGGGAATGGGAATGCAAAACGGTACAGCCACTCTGCAAGACAGTCTGGCGGTTTTTCTCAAACGTAAACAGTCTTACCATTTACCTAAAACGCTTGAAATCTGACGTCCACAGAAAAGCCCATATATGGATCTTTATAACAGCTTTATTCATGGTGCCAAAAACGGGAAGCAACCAGGAGGGAGGGATAACAAAACCGCGGTGTAACTCCGTGCACCTGAATGTTGTTTGGGGATGAGAAGAGAAACGAGCTGGGAAGCCACAGAAGACACGGAAGAAGCTTAAGTGCACGTTGCTTAGTGACAGAAGCCGGTCTGAAGAGGCTGCGCTCTTACTGTACTATCCCAACTAAGTGACATCCGGAAAAGGGGAACTAGAGACCATGAGAAGATCGGTAGCAGCCAAGCGCGGGGGTGGGAAGTGGATTATATCGGCAGATAGATGCCATTAAACATCTGTCAAAACTCAAACGCGGAGAGTAGACCCTAATGCAAACTCTGGGTTTTAGTTAATGTATCAGTAGTACTGGTTCTTCATTTGTAACAATGTACCACACCAATGCACGTGTTAAAAACGGGAAACTGAGTGGGAAGAGAAGAAAGAGTGTGTGGGAACTCTGAGTAAGAGCTGCTCCATTTTCTATAAACCTAAGACTGGCCTATAAAATAATAAAGTCTATTAATTAAAGTCTAATTAATCAACTACACAAAACAAACATCGCGGCAGCCACGTGAAATAGCAGTAATTAGGAACCGGCATCCTGCTCGGGGGAAACACACGCGGTGTCTGAATGCTTCTGCAAGTCACGCATGGACAAGAACTCGGTCTGCCTTGTAGTTACCTGCCTGCTCCCAGTGCCTGCCTGGCATTCGACAGGCCTCAAAAGTCTGGTCAGTACGTAAGTACATTGAACAAACGAATGAAAGGGCAACTGCAGAGAAAAGAAAACAACATCCAGCACAATGACAGCAGAAGAAAACTCCAGCAAACGCCCGACCGGTCGGAAGGTGGCGTCTGGGATGCTGGATTCTATTTCTATAATAATATAAATGTATCACAGAAATTCCTACAGGAAAAGTTACTTTTGCTGAAGGTGAAAGCCTGGTCATCACCTCGCCATCCTTTCTCTCCCTGACGGAAACAACTATTTTTAGAGGAAGAGAGGGTTCTGTGAGGCAGCACTGGGAGCGGGGGCACCGGTCCCCCCACCCCCCAGCACATGACCCAGGGCCCCCGCAGAGCGAGCCCTCTCGCGCTTGACTGGTCCCCACGTGGAGCTGTTTCCATCCTCAGTCTTCAGGAGCAAACTCCTGGCAGCGTTTCTTTAACCAAGGTGTAGTAACACAGAGGTCTGGCTGGCCTCAGAGGATCCTGAGCCACAAACAAGATAACTTTTTAAAAAAATGGGACATTTTTGTTTACAGGGTTTTCATTTTGCCCGACAGGAAGCGACAACCCCGGACGATGTCGGCTCAGTGCTGGACGCTTGGCAACCCAAGTCGTGAGGGTCAAAGGTCCTCACGAGGACCACGCGCCAAGAGCACAAGACACACGAGACGCTTGCTGTCAGATCCCTTCCGGCTTCCTGGTGTCTGGTAAAAAGAGGGGAGGAAGGGAGAGATGACGCGGAAAGGAGAAAGCTGGCACGAGCCACTTCCTTAGGAAGCTCGGCGATAAAGGAAAAGGGGCGTAAGAAGGTAGCTAGAGACAGCAACAGTGTGTGTATTTTTTTAAGAAAGGGGATGACTTAAAGTTTGAGGGAAGGATAAATGGAAACCAATAAATCTATGTGACTGACATACGAATTAATTCTAAATTTCTACGTTAAGAAATGCTTTAAAATAAAATATTCTGGGTATTTTAAAATCAAGGCTTTTCAGGGAGGCAGAGAGCTAACGCAGGCTTGGAGTGTCAAACACCCACGGTGACCGCAGGTCGAGGTGTCTGTGGAAACCATAACTGGGCATCATGTCAAGGAACAGGGACTTTAGGGCTGAGGGGATAATTCTGGCATCAAGGGTGATAAACCAACTCAGAGAGCAAACAAGTTTTACCACCATTTCGTTTCTGATTAGCCGGCCCAGTGTGCGCTGGCACCGTCAGGCCCAGTGAGGCGCAGGTTCGCAGTGACGAGCCCTTAGTTCCCGAGCAGGATTTCATGTGCCGTCTTATTGTAGCCAAAAGGACAATGTCAATTTATTCAAGTTTATCAATTATATATCACACAGAAATAATTGATTGATTTTACATCCACATACAGATTACAAGTGACTGTTTTATTTATACGTCAATGTAAAATACAGCATTAAAAGATTAAAAATTTTCTACAAGCTATTATGTCAGATGAGGTAAGTTGACATTAATTATTCATCTTCCTTCTTCATTGATTAGTAGACGAAGGCTAAAGTATAACCACCTCGATACTAAGGAAAATGAAAGCAGGTGTGTTATCAGTAATGAATGATAATGTGGTATCAATAATGAACAACTAGTTATTCCTTATGGTATCACTAATTCACTGCAGGCATTTCCATTCAAGCTTAAAAAAGTACTACATCTGAATTTTTTTTTTATTTTTAAAGATTTTATTTTTAGAGAGTGGGTAAGGGATGGAGAGAGAAAGGGAGAGAAACATCACTGTGTGGTTGCCTCTCGAGCACCCCTACCAGGGACCTGGCCCGCAACCCAGGCATGTGCCCTGATGGGGAATCGAACCAGCAACCCTTTAATTAGCAGGCTGGCACTTAATCCACTGAGCCACACCAGCCAGAGCTGAAAATTTTAAAAGTTCTTTAAAAACATTAAAACAGGACCCCAAATCACAAAGATGCAGGCAGTTAGAAGAGGCACTAAGAGACACTTCTACTTTGGCATCACTGAGTAAAACCATCTTACACATTTTAAGTGAAGAATTTTTTCAATAGAACTAAGGTTTTTTGTTGTTGTCGTCTTGTTTTAAAGCAATCACTTCTATTTGAACAAGTTTAAAAACAAAATCACACAGGGCTACGGATCCCAACTTTCAGTCAGAAAGCCATTTTTTCTTTGATCTAGAATCACACAGTCCATGGTGACGTCGGATGGTCCTATTATGATGTGAATTTAAGGGAGATTGCACAAAATTTAGTATCCACATCTATCTTATTCCACCCTGACAATTGAAGCACAGACCAAACAGAATAACCCCATGCTACCGCAATTCGAACGCCACGCTCACCATCTTCGACCTTAGAGGGGAGGCAGACAGACACCAGCACACCACTGCAGGACCCCACGGCTGGCAGGGGCCTGCAGGCCGCCAGTCCCTCCCTTGGGCCGGGCAGAGCTAACTGCCTCACCGAGACGGCCTCGTTGGGTGCTCACAACCTACGAGGCAGGGCTGCTGTCACTCCCCGCACAGAGGAGGGACGGAGGCTTTGAGAGGCTGTTGGCTGATTTTCCCAAGGTCATACAAATACAGGCGGTGGGGCCAGAATTTGAACTCAGGTCTGCTCCTGAGTCTGCGCTTTTACCTACTCTGCACCCTCATTCACGCGTGCGCAGAGAAACCTTGGAGAAGAGGAATTAGGTTTTCTCTACTGGGCACCAAGGGTGGAATAATGCCCAGCACATGCGGGTTATTACAGGGAAAGGAGTGTCTAGTCCACACTGGCCGGAACACATTAATTATTGGTGCTGCTTTACAATGGAACAGGCTGCCTCTGGGGCGCTGGGCAGCGTCACGGAGACATGAATGCTTTGGCTGAGGGCTGGCCTGGTCACTAAGCCACTGCAGCTCCGAGTGTTTGGGCCAGGCGGGAAGTAAGTCCAAAGTGGTGGGACTGATTCCCCAAAGCACCAGGCCCATGAAGACCAGCCCCCCCCCCCCCCCCCCCCCCGCCGGCCCTCCTGTCATGGCCCAAAGACCGAGAGAGAGGAACTAACTCCCAGTCAGAGTGGTCAGTGGCTACCTGGCTGGATAAATCTGAAATTTTGAAACATTAACACACTAAAGGAACTAAGGAGGCGTACAAAGATGACTCTCCATTACAAAGGGCAGGGAACACCCCCCCTCCCCCGCCCACTGCCTGTCATGCAAACAACGCACCCTGGACAAGGGGTGCAAGGAAAAGGACCGGGCTGCAGGGCTGCCACTCTGGTGGGTGGACCCCAGTTACACAGGGTGGGGAGGGCTGGGTGTAGGAGGCCTCCCTGGCCCCTTTTCCACCCTGCCTCCCCACGCACCACTGTAAGACGGTCATGTAAATAAATAGCCCCTCAAATGAGAACACGGAACTGAAGCATGTGACAAGCTGTGATCCTCAGTAATTGCTGGTTTGGGGCTGAGGGAAGCCACAGGGCCCAGAGCATTGAGTATCAGTGTCTCTGGGCAAGCGGCACAGGGGTCTAGAACTACATGTTCACACAACGAACCCCAGACTCGCATTCCCAGCTGTCGCGTCGACATTTCCACTCGGTCGGACAGGAATCCCAAACCTAACACACCTGAAAGCAGAGCCTGGCAACGCAACAGCACAGCCCTACTGCCCGCTGGACACCAAAGCACAGCCAGCTCCACTGTCTCTCCCTCCTATCCCAGTCCAGCCGTCACTCCTTCCCACCGAGACTGGGACAGCCACCTCCCACCCAGTCTCCCTGTTTCCACCAGAGCCAGGAAGAACGAACCTGTTAAAATGTAAGCCAAATCACAACACTCCTGAGTTCAAAACCTTCAGAGGCCCCTAACCCCACCTCAGATAAGATTCTTACCGTGACCCAGAGGGCCTGATGCGACCTGGCTCCAGCCTTGAGTTAAGACCTCATCTCCTACCACTCTTCCATTCTTAACTGCACCTCAACTGGACTGGCTTCCGAGGGTGGCCCAAGCTGACGAGGCCTCGGGGCCTTTGCACTGCCAGCATCCACTGGAATGGTCTCCCTCGGACATCGCTCCCTCCCTAGTGCACGTTCCTGAGCACTCTACTTGAACAGGCCCCGCACCGCACCTTCTCAGGAATATATTTGTAGTGTTTTTCTGAATTCATAAAACTTCTTTTAAAATATTTCAGATTTTTCCCTGCTCTTCTTTTTAAGGCCGAAGACTATCAAGTTGAATTTTGAATATCAACAAGGCAAAACTAATATATGTATTTTAAATATTTTATTTATTTATATTTAGAGAGGGGAAGGGAGGGAGAAAGAGGGGGAGAGAAACATCAACGTGTGGCTGCCTCTCAAGTGCCCCCTACTGGGGACCTGGCCCACAACCCAGGCATGTGCCCTGACTGGGAATTGAACCAGCGACCCTTTAGTTAGCAGGCTGGCACTCAATCCACTGAGCCACCCCAGCCAGGGCTATAGTAAATATTTTATAAAGCTTGCATGACCTATAAACATTCTATCAATAACAAAAAAAAACCCGATGCTCTTCTGTATTCCCTGATGGTGAGGGGAGAAAAATCTGTTTTGGGCCCTACTAAAAAAACTGGCCCAAACAATTTAATAACTAATTTGAAATAATGTAACAGCTGACTAAACAGGAACAAAACAACACAGTCTAAATTCATGTAACGGTGAGCTGCACAGACCTCAAGGCAAATTTGTAAACTCCCCAGAGAAAGTCTCCTGTTATTCCTTGAGAAAGAAATGAGAACAAGCTTTATTTTTCTATGCTTTAAAGATATTAAAACAGGTTCAGAGTTTCTTTTAAATATATTTTGCCAAAACATTTCCCCCTGACCGTGTGTTTTTCCTTTCCACCTTTTCAATATTTTCTAAGTTTTCAAAAATAAATGCTGTTTGATTTAGGGACAAAATTGGAAGTTTTGCACACATCTCAGTTTCCTGTTCCCAATGAGTCCAGTTCCTGGAGTCGAACTGTGTACATGCGATAAAGATTTACGTGGGTGACTACAGGCACACACCCCAACAACCGGAACCGCAGGGATTATCACTCACACGACTCATTACTCATTAAGCACAGAGGACTGAAATGCTTTTCCTGCCACACCCGGACCTCACGCCCCTGGTGTTTGGCTTTCGCTGCTGTTCACTGCTCTCGACTGGGCAAGGTGGGTGCGCTTCTGAGCTTCTCACACCACTGTGGCCGTCGGGACCCCGCTGTCAACGTGCACTGGAGCCAAGCACTTCCATAGCAGGTAGGAAGGAACGGCTTTTTCGGTGGAGAAAACGGATATTAAACCCCTCACGAGATCACTCGGCCCTCACATCTAAGAAACCGGACGACACACAATACGGGCCCTCGGCCATCACGTAAAAGCCTGCAAGGGGCCGTGTCGTCCTGGTTAGGGTCTCGGGGCCACACCTCTCTCACAGCCGCTCAGCTCTGTCACCGTGGTCTGCGGCGGCCACAGGCAGCACCCAAACAAACGGCCACATTCCAGGCACAGCACTGCACATATGAATAGGTGCCGGCCACCCCCTGGCTCTAGTATGTTCCCCTCTGGAATTAAGGTACAAAAATAAAACATAACAGAAGTTACTTCCAATCTCTGAATAAAATACCACATGAAATCTTCCCAATGCAACAACTTTCCTGATTGAAACGGAAGTTTTAAGGCCGTGTTCATAACATGGTTGCTGTGGAAACAGCTGAGTCAACATTAAGAACTCACAGCTGAATAAAATAAGGTGTAGAACAGAAGTCTTATTTTAACAGTGGCAAGAACCATAAAGCAAGAACGGCAAACCAAATGACGGTGCGTCAGAGCACCTTAAGTCTTAATGTGAGGGTCACACCTTCCCCCTCATGCCTGACACAAATAGGATGCTTCTTTTCCATTTAGTCCCACATTTTGGAACCCGAGCATCATCCCAATCATCCCTCAAATGCCCAGCGTGCATTTCATTAAACTGATGTGCTTAGGACAGAGCTACTCGAGTCCAGGCCTCACCAGAACACGCAGAAGCAGCTATGGCGCGATGAGTGCAGGTCAGGAGGGGCGCCGACATTGTTCTGCAGGGAACTGGTTCTGTCAAGAACAGCAGCGCCGACTTATTGATCATACAGCGCCACTCCGGGCTTAGGTTTTGTCTGCAGGTTTTAGAACGATACACACTCCAAGTATAAAATTGGTCGGAAAATGGCAACGAGCACCCTGCCCCCCCCCCCCCCCCACAGCCGGCAGCTGAGCCCCCCACCTCGGCGCTGTCAGCACACCTCACATTCGCTCCCCCTTGTCCATGCCGGGTCGGTCCAGAGCTTTCCAAGCACTGCCGAGAACCCTCAAGACACCCAGAAATGGTGCGAATGACTGAGCTTAAGTGTGCGCCCCCACGCCCTCCCCGCTTCCCTGTCCGCCTTTTAACTGGGACACACCCGTTTTGCTTCAACCACGCACACACGTTACTAATCTTTTCCTCTGGTTTTCTGAGCCTTCCAAATTTGAACTAACATTCTAAAGCCAGAAATGTTACCCTTTGTAAAATAAAACATATGCGTGGGCTATTAAAACGAGTGGACCCTCCCCCCCTTAGGAGATGGATGGTACAGGAGACCTGGCGCTATGAACGGAAACCAGACTCCCCCAGCAGCTGGCACAGCCGAGGGTGCGGCCGCCCTCTGTGCGCACAGGAGCCCAATTCATACCAGCAAGACCAGAAAAATTACAGCTGAGAGCAACTGTGGAAGCAGCGGGAGCCACGAACGGAACGCAAGGGACTCTGACTTTCTGCTAGGTGAGCCACAGGAAGCACGTCCTTGGCCCCGTCTCCTTCGTTGCGAATGCGGGTCAAAGCCCCCTGGGCTCCGTGCTTCAGGGAGAAGGGCTGAGCCCAGTTCCCAGGGAGCAGGCGGCTGGGCACCAGCCCTGGCCTGCCCTCTAACGCAGCCTCCGCGTCCGACAAACGGCATGAACCCCCCCTCCCAGAAGCGAACACACTGGCGTGCTGCGCTAGCTCTCCCTTTCCGGGTGGGTTCGGGCCACTTCTGCGTTCTCATTGGCGCTCACAGGATGAAAGGCCCCGAAACCGCAGCTCAAGTTGGGTTAACACATAGTGAGAGTCAGCTCACCCAGCTCTGTCGACACGGGGGACCCGGTGGCAATCTCGCCAATTTTGGCCACTCCATCGTAGTAGGCTTTTCCCGCCAGAATCATAGCTAGAGAGGGAAGGTGAAACGCAAAATCATCACTGAGACAAGGAGAGGAGGAAGCAACGCAGAGGTTTCTTTCAAGCATCCCTCAGTCCCTTTGGTGGCAGGAAAGTTTGGGCTGCGACAAGTATGGCTTTCAGAAGGCAGGGCGTGTGCTATGCCTGGAAGAGGCCCCCACCACTGGAGAGCACTGTGGGACCCTCTCCTCAGACCAGCCCCGGGGAACCACTCGGCAGCGAGCCCTGGAAGTCCAGAGAAGGCCCTGCCTGAGCCTGATGCCAGGTCCAGAACGGATGTGCCCCTAACATAAAAGTTACGGCCTTTACCGTACATGTATACAAGTTTAGGAAACGTAATGTTCTACTATACACTTATGTCAATAGACCGAGGATAGCTTAAAGTATAATAAAAAAAAAAAAAAAAGGGCAATAGTAAGTTGCATTTATGTGGTTATTCCCAGTCATTACTTAGGCTGTTCTAGCCGACAACGTGAAGACATGGGTCAGTGAAGTTATCGCCCTGTTTCAGGAAGGGCAGGGGGGTGGAGGTATTCTGGGACATTCCCAAGGTCAATAGCAAGTCAGAGGGAGCGAACACAACTCCAGGTAAGGGGCTTCACTTCCTTAGCTCTGAATTATGGTGATTTTCGACCCTTTGGCCTCAGAACGGAAAAAAGATGACTACACCTACAAAGAAGCTCGTGACCAGTAAAATGTCAAGTTAGTAAATGCAATATTTTAGCGTGAAGATTTTAAATCTCAGGATCCTGATAAACTGAAAAAGTAAACGTGTGGGAGGGTGGTGAACGGGATTACACAATATTTAAACAATATTTTTGGTTTGAACTCACATATCCAAGTGGAATTTTTCATTATCTGTTGATTTATGTTTAAAACTATTTAACTTTCCTAATCTAGTAAAATATCCTTGCTTTTATGATAAAGTTGAATTAACCTTAAAAATTATACAATTTATCCAGAATAAATATTTTCATAATTTTGGCCTCTTCTGTGACACATTGAGATTTTCCACCGTTTACTGTTTTAAGGAATGAAGCACGTTAGTTCTGTTTTATTTACGCTTGGGGGAGGGTAACATCGGTTAATAACATCATGTAACTTTACGTGACATCTGTGTACTCTACTGCGCACTCACCACCCGAAGTCTAGTCCCCATCACCGTGTGTTTGAACTCCTTCATCCTCTTTGTCCTCCCCACCCCCTTCCCCGCTGGTAATCACCACTCTGTTGTCTGCATCTGTGAGTTTGTTTGTTTGTTGCTTTTTTATTTGCATCCCACATGAGTAAAACCATATGGTTCTTGTCCTTTTCCATCGGTCTTATTTCACTCAGCATAATACTCTCAAAGTCCATCTGTGTTATTGCAAAAGGCCATATTTCATATTTTTTATGGGTGAATAGTATTCCACTGTATATGTGTACCACACCTTCTTTATTCAACCATCTTCAAAAGATACTTTGGCTCTTTCCATGTCTTGGCTATTATGAATAATGCTACCATAAACACAGGGGCACACAAATTTTTACAAATGAGTGTTTTCAATTTGGGGGTGGTGGTAAATACCCAGAAGAGGGAGTGCTGGGTCATGTGGTAGCTCTATTCTTTCTTTCTTTTAACTTTTCTTTTATTGATTCTAGAGACAGGGGACAGAAGGGAGCAAGAGAGGAAGAGAAACATCGATGCAAGAGAGAAACACTGACCGGTTGCCTCTTGCACGTGCCCGAAACCGGGGACTGAACCTGCAACCCGGACATGTGCCGGCTGGGAAGTGAACTGGCGACCTTTTGGTTTGTGGAACAACACCCGACCGACTGAGACACAGCAGTCAGGGCAGGGCAGTAGCTCTAGTCTTAATATTCTGAGGAACCTCCGTCCTGTTACCCACAGTAGCTGCACCCGCAGCCTGAGCAGGTTCCCTTTTGCCCATGTCCTCTCCAACACTTACTTCTCGTCTTATCGATGACCGCCGCTCTAAAGGGGTGAGGTGCTATGTCATTGGGCTTCGATTTGTATTTCCTTTGTAACTAGTTACGGAACATCTCTTCCTACGCCTGGTGGCCATCCATATGTCTTCCCTGAAAAAGTGTTTATTCAGGTCCACTGCCTACTTTTTAATCAGACTGTTTGGTTTTTTTAACCAGACTTGTTGAATTGTAGTTCTGTATATATTGGGTTGGCCAAAAAGTTCATTTGGCTTTTTCCCGTAAGATGGCTCTAGTCGCACTTAGTTGTCTCTAAGTTCATTCGAAACAATTTTGTTAGACTGTATGCTTTATTTCAAGAAAGGTAAAAATGTAACTGAACACAAAAAAGATTTGTGCAGTGTATGGAAAAGGTGCTGTGACTGATCAAACATATTCAAAATGGTTTACAAGGTTTCACGCTGGAGATTTCTCGCTAGATGATGCTTCACGGTCGGGTAGACTGGTTGAAGTTGAGAGCGAGCATATCGAGACATTAACTGAGAACAATCAACATTACACCCCGTGGGGGATAGCTGCCGTACTCAACATGTCCAGATCAATACAGTTATTGGTAAAGATGAAAAATGTGTCTTTTACATTGTAGAAAAAACTAAACAGATTTTGTGGCCAACCCAATATTTTAGATATGGTTTGAAAATATCTTCTCCCGTTGGCTGTCTGCCTTTTTGTTTTATCGATCGTTTCTTTTGCTCTGCAGAAGCTTTTTAGTTTGTTGTAGTCCCATTTATTTTTTTCTCTTACTTCCCTTGTCTTTGGAGTCAAGTTCACAAAAAAACCTCTCTGAGACCAAGTTCCGTACGTTTAGTGCCTATGTTTTCTTCTGTTATTTTATTGTCTTGGGTCCTATATTCAAGTCTTTAATCCATTTTTAGTTAAACTTTTTTGTATAGTATCAGGTAACAGTGTGATTTCATTCTTTTGCACGTGACTTTCCAGTTTTCTCAACACCATTTATTGAAGAGACTTTTCTTTTTCCCTGACTGTTGAAAATTTGTTGCCCATATATGTGTGGGTTTATTTCTGAGCTCCCAGTTCTGTTCCATTGGTCTCCGCTGGGCCAGGTCTTTTCACTGCCTCTTTTCTTCACTCACCTGTACCCTCCAGTCCTTTTCCTCCTCCCCTTTTATGGTTTTGTCACAAATTTTCCTTTCTTAATGTTGTGCACTCATTACCAAATTGCAATACTCATTTTAATGTCCCTCCCCCCACTTAACCTTAAGGCCATAATTGTTTAATAACTTATCCTGAAGTAGATTTAAAGCTTCCTGCTTCTGTTAATCATCTTACTCAAAGTTTTGCATACTTCTTCTTTTCCCGGTAGGAGAGTTCCTTTCACCGTTTATCGTAATGAAATGTTTGCGGTGGCAAATTCTCTCAGCTTTGTTTGGCTGGAAAAACTTTATTTCTCCTTCATATTTAAGGGATAGCCTTGCTGGATATATTATCCTTGGCTGATGGTTCCTCTTTTAATATTTTGAATATTTCCTTCCACTCTCTCCTGCCTCATAATGTTTCTCCTGAGAAATCTGATCATAACCTAATGAGGTTTACTTTGTATGTTAGTCTCCACCCCCCACCCCCCCCCCACCTTGCTGCCTTGAGAACTCCTTCCTTGTCATTAATTTTGAACAGTTTGAGTGATTTGTGTCTTGGACAAAGTCTGTGTTGATAAAATTAGATTCTATTAGCTTCCTCTATCCTGAAGTACAGTTCTTTCTATAAGCTTGTGAAGTTCTCATCAACTCTCTCTTTGAGCGACTCTCTGTTCCCTTCTTCCTCTTTTCTCCTCCTCACACACCTTCACTCCTTAGGCTGCTCTCTCCAGCGCAGTCAGCAGTTCTCACAGAGTTCTTTCTTTCACTTTCTTAAACTCTCAGTTCTCTCTCCTTCCTCCGGGGTCCACAAAGGTTCTATCTTTGTGGTAGCTAATTATCTCTCCCACCTGGTCTGCGCAATTTCCAATACTCTAAGGCACTCCTCATTTCCTTTCCTAAGTTCTTCCGCTCCAGAGTTTCAGCTTAGGTTTTTTTTATAGTTTCAACCTCTTTGGTAAAGTACTCCTTTTGTCCATTAATTCTGTTCCTCAGGTCAGTACCCGACCTTTCGGAGTTTTCTTGTACACCCTTGAGTTTCTTCATAACTACGACTTTGAATTCTCTGTTATTTTAATCACTGTCTTCCATGACTTTGATTTGGTTTCGGGAGACTTTTCATTTCCTTTCTATACTCCCAAGTTACCCTGGCCACGCTCCTTGATGGACTGTTTCTTTGCCTGGGCCTTTGAGGTAGTGCTGTCTATTCAGATCCCGTTTTGCTCTCAACAATTCATGAGGCTGATAGGGCCGGTACTGTCTTTTGTTTTCCAGTAGATGGTGCTGTACGGCAAGTTTTTGTTTTCTCTCACTCGCACTATTTGTACTTTTGGGATCTCGGGTGTCCTCTCTGTGATCTACTCACCTTGGTTATGGGGTACCACCACTGTGGTAGGAGAATGGTTTTGTGAACTCCCAGAGCTACCCCCTTTTCCTGGTGTTTGTGGTTTTGCTGGGCTCTGCCAGGGTGAGTGGGGAGAGGAGAGGGGGCCAGTCTGTTATCTGGCAGTTTTGCCCCACCCTTCCCTGTGTTATTTACAACTTCCCCGCCACCCCGGCCTCCTTCTGCTGTGATAGGGGAGGGGGAAGGTACTTGTCTTTTCAGGGAGCAAACTGCTTCTGTCCCTCTTAAACTGCAGCTCGGCACCCCCCCTCCCCCCACCCCGCTGGAGCAGTGGTGGGTGCCCAGCTGCGTCCCTGTCCTTCCTCCTGTCATGCCTGCCAACACGCCTACCTTCAGGTGCTCCAACGCATGCATCTTCCCGGTGTGTCTGTGTGAACCGGGAGGGGATCCTTTGTTGAGTTACAGTTGTCTGACGTGTAAATTTAAGGGGACAAACAGTGGAGTCGTCTCACTCTGCCACAAAGCTGGCATCACTCTCCTATCAGTGCTATTTTAGTGGCTGACTGCCACTTCATCAATCTAATCTACATACTTCTACCAGACAACTTGTCCTTAAAATATGATTTCATTACGTTACAGTTTTGCTAAAATACCTTTAAGGGCCTCCCACTGCTCAAAGAGTAAATAAGCCCACACTCCAGAGTTCACGATAGATTTTTGCCTAATGGCCTTCAATGAATCACACCTCCCAGAATTCCCATCCTGTGTTGGCCTCCATACACAGATGAGTCTTGGTCACGTGGCTTGCTTTGGCCAATGAAGAATCACCAAGTGTTAATTCCTGCAAAGGCTTGCACTCTTAGAACAGCCGGTTGTGCCTGCAGGAGGGCGTGTGCCCAGCCCTCAGCCTAGTCTAGTCACAGGGGACTGCAGCTGCAGGCGTGGGACCGAGGGGTCCAGCGAACTGCACTGCCTTTATAGACCACGCGAAACAATAAGCTATTGTTGCCTTAAGGCACCAAGTGTAGGGGCAGCTTGTTATGTGGCAACGATAACCGATGCTGCGCTGAAGTGCAGTAATACTGAGCCTGTGCCGCCATGTATTTTAGTGCTCCCCATGCCAGTGTGGACCCAGGGCTTGGTCTGGATGCCGTATCTTCTGCCTGCAGCACTCGTATGCAGCCACCTGCCTAACTCTAACATCTGTCAGCGAGCGCGTCTCCCCACTGCGCTGCTCGAACTCCGGTGGCACGGCCCATCGCGCGCCCTTTGTCAGCTGCACGTGTTATCCTTACTTACAACCTGATCTGCCCAATCCGGCATCCTCAGCTATACTAAAACTTCTTACCGAGGCTTCACAAATTTATCTAAATTTCTCACTGGTTCCAACAAAAACCAGATAGATGGTCTGCAGAAATTCCGGAAATACCCAACGAAGTGCAGGACAGTCCCAGAAAGTGTTAAAGTGATGAAAGCCCTTTGGGGAAGAAGCCTTTTCAGCAGGGACTGAGCTACAGGCTACTCATGCGTGGGCCTCAGGAAGGCAGCAAATGCTGGAAAGGAAAAAATCCTGGCAGGTCCTGGTGGTTTCCTTCCTGGGGGCATCTAAAGCAATGGCTTGGCAGCCTTGTGACTGACTAAGTGCCCATCAAGGGGGAGTCAGCTGTGCAAGATTCCTGCTCTTCGAAGGAGGGAGGGGCAGCCCGCTGGAGTCGCCCAAGTCACCGATACTGCTGGAGGGAGAGGACAAATCCCAGGACTGCTGCATTTTCTGGCACCGGAAATGTCTGGCAAACAGCAGAGATCCAGAAGCAAATAAGCTGTTTACTTTTCCAGTGACTACAACAACAGGGGACTTACTCATCATCAAAAGTCTAGTCAGCACAGCCTCTAACCTGGGGCATGCTCCTGTGGAAGGTGTGTGAGGCCACAGGTTTATTTTCAAAACACCAACAGGGAGCATCCGAAGGTGAGGCACGGTGAAAGAGAAAAATAAGACATACCCATGTTTTTCCGTGTATAACGTGTACCCACGTTTTTGGCCCGAATTTTCAGGGAAAAAAACCTTTCATTTAAATTGTTTAATTATTTAGATTTAGAAACAAAACTGATTATCATATTCCAGGGTATTATTTTGCATACAGATACTGTTATTGCTTTCTAGGGTTACACTTTTAATGCACAAGCATACACAAAAGAATTGAAAACATATAGATGTGTAATTAGGAGCACCCATGTATGAGGCACACCCTTATTTTTCTCTCAGAAACTTGGGCAAAAGTGCACATTATACATGGCAAAATATGATATGAAAAGATACAAAGCTTGATCTGAAGCCTTTTTCAAATCTAACCATTGGAAACCAAGTTTTCTAATTTATGTTCCTTGGTGGTCTTAATGACCCAGGGTAGAGGGTGAAACCAGGGTCCGAATATTTTGGGGGTGATTTTTGCTACCAAGGGAAAAGTGTTGTGACCATGTCAGAATCTGGCGACTGTTAGCATCTCGCGTTTTTAAGGCTGTCATTGACAACACTCGCCTTCCAGCAGGAAAACCCACGTGCAGATGCTGGTCGGCTTCCTCAAATGGAAACTCTTCAAAGTAGCAAATAACTGGTTCTCAGAGAGAGACAACAGCCGATGCTCACACTCATTTGAAAGACAGCATTCACTTTGAAATGAGACTCTTAAGTTCAACCTTCAATTTAGATGTTTTTCTGTTCAGGCTAGAAATTTTATTTCTCACATTACTATTAAAGGTGATACACCCAAAAGACAAGAAATTCTCCTATATAAAGAAAAGAATGATTCCTATGCTGCAGGATACTAAAATATTTTAAGTACATATTTTCAATGTTATTAGGTCCTAAATAATTTGGTTGAAAAAGCAGAAAACATGTTTATGGAAACGATATAAAAGACTGAACCATGTCAAAAAATATGATTTGATAATTAAAATACAAAATTCATAATAGCTTATTATTCAATTTACTCATTTCAAATATACTAATATTCTATTATTGCAAAGTTGTATAAATTATGTATAAACAATTTCTACCAATTTAAAGACATTTTTAAAACCTCAATATCAAGCATTTAAAAATAATTAAGTAAAATATTTACTGAATGGCTTTTATATGTGCTCTATATTTATAAATTTATAAAACAGAAAGACTTACCATTAACAGCTTTTTCATAATTTTTTCCTAGGTTTATTAAGTTTCGTAGCCGCGGATTGAACTGTTCCATAACATTCTGACAAACAAACAAAACAAATGAATTAATGAAGTGAGGGAACAGGAGACAGAGTAACCTTTAGATTCTGTCGCTCACAGTCTGGGATGCCTGTGCGCGCGGGACGGCACGGCCGCGGGTCAGGAAGGCCGGCTTGCAGGTCACGGAGAGCGCGCTCCCTGCGGGTGGAGCGCGCGCTCGCACTGCAAGGTGTCTGCAACGCTGGCAGCTCTGCAGGCGCCCAGGGGCTGCCGAGACCCTCCTGTAAATGGAGCAAGCAGCAGACAGGCTGTCCCTCAAAGCGGACCCTGCAGGTACTGTGAGCCCAGAAGCTGAAGCCACCTTTGGGTTTAAGTGGATCAATGGCTGTTATTCTAGTGATCGGAATTTAATTACATGGGCAATGTTTTAGCTGTCAGCTGGGCAGAAATTTCAAAGAGATTTTTGTGTTTACTGGGTCTCACTGCTGGGGGGGGTCTGTTGGGGTGAGTGTTGCTTTAGGACACTTTCTAGGTGGTCGCTGTTTCCCCCCTCTCAGTAATCAGTTTATTTATTAAATACTTATGGAGCAACTACTGTGTTCGGGGTCTCGTGCACAGTGGACGGAAAGACTCGGTTTCCCCTCGTGGGCTTCATGATGCCATATCTCTGCAGGTGTCAGGCTTCTCATACGCTCAGAGACAAACTGCTCTGACAAGTATAAGACAGGCAATTATTTAGAATGTTGCTATAAATCGAACATATCCTAAGTCTGAAGTACACACAAGAAATCATTCGCAGGGGACTCCGACTTGACTCAGAACACACAGTGACTGAATGTATTTGCTCCACCTGCAAACAGTGAGCTTCACTCACTCCAGACACAGTACTCAAGTCTCTTTAGTCCCTCTCCCAAAGTGTGTACCATTTGTAAAGGACCAGGCAACACAAAGAATGAAAAGCGAAGTGGCATTCCAAGGGGCCGATACTCGACACGCGCCATTTGGGATATAAAGGTTCTCTATTATGAGCTAGCAGAGAGAAAACATAACTGTTATCTTGTCAAGCAGTAATAAAAGCTTATTATGAAAAATCCCCCCTGCCTCACCTTTTCCCATGCTTGCTCCCAAGGGCACTCTTAGCTATGCTGTTACTCCTGTATTTACTGACACAGTTTTGAGTAGTCTTTGTATTGGGCAATAATGACAGGCTTCCTGCTACAGTAGATGAGGATTGGCTCTCCACATCACCCCACTTTCCTTTCCCCAATCATTCCTACGTAGTTACATGGCAATTTCCTGGTAAGTCGATAGTCAGGGTCTATGATTACTTTGTAAATATTTGCCACTACGAAGCAAGAAGTGCACTAAGGATTACAGTTCCTTTCTCGGTACAGTCCTTTTGTTTCTGCTGGGCTTAGCAAGCGACTCACCTCCCCTTCCTCATGCTTATGCTTAATTTTCTGTGTATCTACCTTAAATTTTCCCACACGTTCCGCCAGATCTAGCAGACGTCTATCAGTATTATTTTTCAAACACACACAGTTGTCAGCTAATCTTCCATCCCATTCCCCCCCCCCCAGAACTTTCTCCAAGGACTCTCCGTCCTCTTGCTCAGTCTGGCCAGGGTGTCCCCGCTACGCTGCTGCCCTTGTTAAGTCCCTTTCTGGTCCCTTGTGCTACAGCTCTCATTAACTGGATCCACACTGTCCTCTTCATTATTCCTACCTACTGGAGATCATTTGCCAAGAAGGACCTAAGAATTGACGTGTGAGAGGTAAATCTGAGTGCCCGTGCACCTGAAATTATTTTTATCTTGACATTTGATTGATATTTTGCTGGCTAGAGTATTATAGATGGGAAGTGATTTTCCCTTAGAATTTTTAAGATACTGCTCCACCATCTTTAGTATCCAGGCTCGCTATCATCATTTCTTCTTCCGTTCTGTAGGACTTTTCAGGAGGGGGGTTGGGGGAGGTTTATTTCTGGAATGACACATAATGGTCCGTCTCACTGCAGGTGCATTTTTCATCTATATTACTGAACAACCAAAATGCCCTATCTAACCATACAGAAAAGTAGGTCCTTTGGTCTGAAAAACGTTTCCATTTGGTTTCTTCTCTGTTCGTTTTTTATGGAATTCTGATAAAGACTTCATACATCCTGGAGTTATGCTCCAAGAGCTTTTCCTTTTTTCCTCTGATTTTCCACCTTTAGTTCTTTATCTCTGACAGATATCCTCAACTTTACATTCCAACTCTCCTACTGTTTAAAAAGCTTTTGATACATTTTCAATTTGGGCTCTGTCAAGTGTTTTGATTATTCCTTTTTAAAAGCATCCTGTTTTTGCTTTATGGATGCAATATCCTCTCATTTGAACAAACTGTAATTTGGGGGCCTTTTCTTCCAGTTCCCCATGCTATGCCCTGATTATTTCTTCTCATTGGTACCCATCTGCATTGTGTGTTGAAGGGTTTCCTCAACTGTCTGCTGATCCTTGATTAGTTCCTGCTGAAGAGTAAACCCTAAAACACTGGCTGGAAGCTTGTGGGTGTGGTTAGGAATGCAGCATGGCTATGGACTAGTGGGCTTCACCTGGAGTGACTGGCAGCAGGTCAGCTGGAGGCCAACTGCCACGGGACAGTAACCAGAGGCCTTTGGGTCATTCCAGAGATGTTTCCAATTCCCCGTCATTGGGTGGGGGAGAGGCAATCACCAGGAGACAGGCTTTCTGAGTCAGGAAGGGTATTGGGAATCCTAGTTTACTGAGCAGATTTTTACGGAATTACCATTTGCAGCTCTGACTTCTACTCCCCTCCACCTTGGCTGGTGTTTCCAAGTTACTACATGGTGAGAGTCAAACTCGGTCCGGTCCGCCAGGCAGAGGGCACTACTGTCAGGAGCGGCGGCTGGGGTAGCAAACAGAACCTGGCGGTTCTCTAACCACTTTGTAGGCTCCTGCTCCAGCCCTCCATGTCCCTCCGTCCCCCCCTTCTGTGGGGCCTGCTCCTCAGTCTTGGGTGTGTTGGAGCGAATGGCTCGGCTCTCACTCAGTTCTCCTCTCTGCAGGTTGTTGAGGTCCTCTTAGGGCAGTTACGATTCCTCTCTCCTTTTTCTATCACCCCAAATTTCTTTAGATCTTTTATCAGCTGATATTTCTATGTTCAGCTCTCTACACTATGGATTTAAAGGGTTTTTAAAAAAGTTCCTTTGCCATCATTTTAATCATTTCAATGTATTCCCAGAGAAAAAGAGTAGCAAAACACACGCGGTCCACCTGCTGCGTCTAACCAACCCTCATCCGTACTTCTGGAGCCGGCCACTCGGACAGGACCACGCGGCTGTGCGAGCCTCACTCCCGGCCGGCAGCCCGAAGCCCCGAAGCCAGCGAGCCTCCCTCTCTGGTCTCCGTGAATGATGGCAACCCTCAGCACCCGGACCGGGGCCTGAAGCCACAGCTGCTATTTCTTGCTCTCTCCTCAATTTCCTTGTTTTGTCTTTAAGCTTTTCATTTTGAAATAGCTTAAGATTCACAAGAAGATGTAAAAATTGTACAGAGTTCTCATGTACGCTTCTCCCAGAGATAACCTGTAAAACCAGTGCACATTACTCAACCAGGAAACTGCCGCTGGCACAACACTGTTCACCGAACTGCGGACCGTGTGTGGGTTTACCAGTTTTTGTATCACTCTTTTTTCTGAAGCGGTACATCGTTTACACAAAGATCTCTCTCCTGCTACCCCTTCAGAGCCCCAACCCCCCCACCAATCCTAACCCCTGGCAACCACTAATCTCCGTTACTGATACTGTCATTGTGAAAATATTACATAAATGGAATCACGTGACCTTCTGAGACTGGCTTCCTCACTGAGCACGAGCCCTTAACTACCATCCACGTTGTTGAAGGTATCAGTTTATTCCTTTTTTTTTTTTTTTGCTTGTAGTATTCCATAGTATGGAAGTATCACAATTTGCTCACGCACTTATCCTCTAGACACTTGGGCTGGTTTCCAGCTTTTGGCAATTTCAGATGAAGCGGATACGGACATTCACGGATGGGTTTCTGTGTAAATGTGAGTGTTCGTACCTGGAAGACACACACCTGGGAGTTCAACCCCTGAGCCACTGGTAGGTGTGCGTTCAACTTCCTAACAAGCTGCCACACTCTTCTCAAGAGTAGCTGTACATTCTCATCGGCGACGTATGAGATTTCAATAGTTTAAAAAATCTAATACTTTTGGCAGAAAATGGTTACTTTCTAATACATAGATAAAACTATTTTTCAAATATCTCACTTGAAATTCTTATCTTATGAGACTAAGTCTGGATGATAAGATTAGAAGTTCTGATGAAAAGATAAAGCTAAATTTAGAATATCATTTCGAATTCTTATAATAATCTTATGAGGCTGAGTCCAGACGGTAAGAATACAGGAAAGTGATACAGAGACCCGCTGGGGGGAAATGGAACTACGACTTGCGAGCACAATCAGCTTCACAGAAAATACAAGAGTTCTTAAGCTTGAAAGTTTAACATATACTTCAATTCTTTATTATTTAGGTTTAGCTACAGAAATGTTTCCCCTGTAAATTCTGGCCTCTTTGAACAGTGGAAAATCCACTTCTACACTGGCTCTTGGCCATTAATTTAGTTGTTTTCACTGAAGTAGATGTATTTTTAAGCCCAAAAGAAAAAAGCAGTACTGTCTTTGTGTTCCACACCCTATACAATTTTATAGTAGCCGTGGGTGTCCTTGGGAATTGGATGGGTTCCATATTTTGGGGGGGAGGACAGCGGTTGGGTCAAAGATTATGCTGTGTCAAGGCTTAAGCCCTGAAAATTGTTCATAAAGCCTAAAATTTAGCAAGAATCACAAGTAGTGATAAACAAATCCAATTTAATTTAAATTAAGAGTAAAAGACTTAAGATACCAAGTATGAAAACAGAATAATTTACAAAAGGTATTAACAGGCCAAGAAGCACTATTTTATTATAATCAATAACAAAAGCTTAGTATGTATTCCACCAGTTACTGCCTGGCACGGAGGATAATTTGCCAGACTAGTCTCAACCAGAATGAGGTTCATGTCCATTCAGAGAAGAGCGTGGATAGTCTAGGCTGAAAAGAAATGACAGGCCATGGCCCTGTTCTACCTACGCTGAGTCTCATTTGCAAAGGGGTCGATCCATTTGCATAAGCTCACCAGCCCTGGAGCCCGCGGTCAGCTGTTAAACACAAAGTGTGGGGGGAACAGGCCACCTGGAACCTGCAGCCACTTTTCACCAGACTTCCGGCTGGTCCATGTATCTCACGCATTTCCTCCACTCCTGTGGAGTTACCGATCATAATCTGAAAACGAATTATACATCTTATGACGGTTTTAACTGCTTCAGCATTTAGAGTTTTCTTTCGGTTTTGAAAAATTATTACCCTTTACACCTGGAACTATAGACTCTGAAGCATAAATTAATACAATTATTACTAGGCAGATAGTTAACTGAGCTGACTTTAAATTTCTAAGAATTGGTTTCTCTTTCTGTTTCTTTTTCCAGTCCCCCACCCCCATGACCAAGGACAAATTACTCGGTATTTGAGTGCTTAATTTTTCTCAATTGAAAAACATGGATAATATTTACCCTGGAATAAGTTTTAAAAGTGATTTAAGAATCTCTAAGTAAACAATGAGTTTTATAACTTGATTCAGGTACTGTATGTACCCTTGAAATTTTCCATATTATTTTGTTTTATACAATATCACACAAATTCGTTGAGCATGTTGCAATGCTTAAACTAATCAAGGCACCATTTAATTGCATGTGACAAGAACCTCTGGAAATAAGGATTAAATATCTGAGAATACTTCTAGGTAGACAATATCTATTGGAAACCTCACTTTCTCTTTTCTGGTGTTGTTGGAAGCTGCTGTTCTAGACTAACATCATCAATACTTAATTATGTCCTTGCCTTTCGGGAAAATATCAGTGAGTAAATGTGGCAAAAAGACAGCTGCTTAGGGGCTAACAGATGGCCAGAGGAGTCACGGCTTTTCATACTCATCTTGAACGGGGGGCACAAACCAAGTAAAAGAAAATCAGGCAACTGAGATGTTTTCGTTTGAATAAGTATTAAATTAGGGCAGAAATATTCAATTCAAATGTATAAACACCCAAAATTGTTCCCCATCATCCTGTATTATACAATCATGCTACTATCAACATGCATCATAAATCAATTTGTATTATCGATAATCTGTAACATACCATCCCCATAGCAGTGGGAGGGGGGCACGAGGGGAGATGGCAAGTAAAAAACTTTGGAAAAAAACAACCAATCAGAAGAAGAAGAAAAGAGAATTGAAAAAAATGAAGATAGTGGAAGGAGTGTGTGGGACAACTTCAAGAGATCCAACATGTGCATCATACGGGTGCCAGAAGGAGAGAAAGAGCAAGAAATTGGAGTTCTATTTGAAAAAATAATGAAAGAAAACTTCCCTCATTGGGTGAAGGAAATAGACATGGAAATTCAGGAAGCACAGAGAGTCCTAAACAAGATGGATGCAAAGAGGTCCACTCCAGGAAACATAGCGAAAATGCCAAAGGTTAAAGATAAGAGAGAATCTTAAAAGCAGCAAGAGAAAAGCAGAGTTACCTACAGAGGACTTCCCAGCAGACTGTCAGCTGATTTCTCAAAAGAAACTTTGCAGGCCAGAAGGAACTGGCAAGAAATATTCAAAGTCATGAAAAGCGGGGGCCCACAGCCAAGATTGCTCTACTCAGCAAAGCTGTCATTTAGAATCGAAGGACAGATGAAGAGCTTCCCAGACAAGAAAGCACTAAAGGCATTATAATCACCGAACCATTATTATATGAAATGTTAAAGGGAATTATTTAAGAAAAAGACGGGAGAGGGGTTTGGAGAAACGGATGAAGAGGGGAGAGGATTAAGAGGCACAGATTGGTAACTACAGAGGGGCCAGAATGCACAGCACAGTACAGGAAATGGAGCAGCGAAACCACGACAGCACGACCCGTGGACACAAACAAAGGTGTGGGGACTGCCTGGGGGAGTGGGAGGTGCTGGGTGGGGGGGCAAAGGGGGGTAAATTGGGACAACTGTCCTAGCATAATCAGTAACATATAGTTTTTAAAAAACAAAAGGAAAAAACTGTGGCCTGGAGTCCTCGGGCAAATCACACCCCCACCCCACCGAGCCTCAGGGTCCTCCTTTAGAAAATGGGAATTACGATCATGTCCACCTCGTGATGGGCCTGAAGTCTCAATGAAATAGCAACTCTCGTTTATGGAGCACCTACTATGTGCTCTTCCAAGCACCGGTACTTAGTGTTGTAGTAATTAACATGGCAAGACCAAAGCTCTAAAATACTAGTCAACTCTTCAAATGGATGAGCACCCCTATTTCCACAGATGTCCCCGTCACTTCACTTCCGCTCTGTAACGGGTAAATAAATGATGCCGGCCCTCCTGCTCAAAGTGTTGGTGAGGGTGAGAGGGCCCGGGAATACAAGTGCCTCTAGAGAAGCCTGTGGTACAAAGGAAACTGAAAGTGTTCTTATCTGCCTTATTCGTCAAGAACATTTTCTTCCCTTTCCCATCTGAGTTACGCGTGGACATTTATGGAGTGCTGCCGTGGTTCAGGCTCCGGGCCTAGTATTTCACGTGGGTTGTCCCAACAGATCCTAACAACACGATTGGTGGTATCCCCGTCTTACAGATGAAACAACAAACCTTTGAGATGTTAAACGTCAAAACCTTGCTGAGGGCCCAGGCAACCTCCCCGCTAACCTTCGCACGCGCCCTTCGGGCCCCAAGACAAGCTCCCTGAAGTGACCTGTGCAATGAAGTGAGAGGAAAATGCTTTTATGACGGAGCACCATTCCAGTGAGAGATTATGAGAGTCTCCACAGATCTCCTTTTTAGAAGTTTTCTTGTCATCTTACTCCTGAGTCTTTGAGGAGTATAATCAATGTAATAGCATCACAATATGATGGACCAATTCGGCCCAGGCAAACAAATACTTCTGGCTTCCTTTTCTTTCCCTTAAAAAAAAAAAAAAAAAAAAAAAAAAAAAAAAAAGGAAAGAAAGAGAAGACTCCACACCTACCTCACAAGAATTAAAAATGGCTAACATTATCGCATCGATTTCCTTTGCTGAAAAGGAATTTAAACATTACAGAACCATATTACAGAACCACCCGGTGCTTTAACCACCTCACTGAAGTCCCCTATCCCTTTTTGTCCCCCCAGAGGGAACTGCTAATTAAGGCTGCTGTTAACTTTCTAACTTACTAAAAAGTATTTTACACTTGTACACACACATGCCGTTAGTCACGGTTAATATATAATTTTGGTTTATGCATTTAATAAAATAAATGGTATCAGATAATGCATTTCACTTTCACACCTTACTTTTTAAATTAAACATCATGCCTCCAAGCCCTGTCCACCTTGGTACATACTGAGTTTATCCCTATTTACCTCCTGTGTAGCATCCCAGAAACTGCAGAAGAAAAACAACCCCCAGGAGAATTCACAGTGAAGGGCTCAGCGGAAGATTTATAGAATAGACCTCAACAAGCTCCTCGGAAAGTTTCAAACACGGACCTCAGTATGAGCAGGTTTTCACGGATAGGAATGTGCACGGCGGATTACCTGCGGGCAAGCAAATCCATGATGAAGAAAAAAACGAACCGACCACCACGGACATATTTCTGCAGTGACTCCTCCTTGAGGAGGGCCGCAGGCAGGCCCTTCAGGAGGTGCTCCAGAGGAAGGCGTCGCTATCACAGGCGGCGGCAGCTCCACACCCATCACCGCCCCCGAAGCCCCTTCCAGCGGGACAGGACGGGGCGGTGGAGGACAGCAGCACCGATGACCCTGACCCTGTCTGTGCAGGCCTCCGCTAACGTGTGTGGTCTTAGTTTCTAACGAAAAGGTTTAAAAAGTTAAAGAAAGTTTTTACATAGAAATAAGGTTTATAGAATAAGCATTTAAAGCATTTTTTGGTACAGCTGTCCAATGTTATTTGTGTTTTAAGTTAAGTGTTACAATAGTCAAAAAGTTGCAAAAATTTAAAAGTTTATAAAGTAAAAAAGTTACATTAAGCGGACGTTAATTTGTTGTTGAAGAAAAAAACCTATTTTTGCCCTGACTGGTGTGGCTCAGTGGGCTGGGTGTCATCCCACAAACAGAAAGGTCGCTGGTTCGATTCCCAGTTAGGGCACACGCCTGGGGTGTAGGCCAGGGTCCCCACTGGGGCTGTGTGAGAGACAACTGATTGATGTTTCTCTCCTTCTCTAAAAATAAATAAAGTCTTAAAAAAACCCCGATTTTTAATAAATTTAGTGCAGCCAGGTGTACAGTGTTCACGAAGTCCACAGTGGTGTACGGCAATGTCCCAGGCCCTTCTCACCTGCACTTACCATCCCCTCACTCACTGACCCGCACACCCCTCGGTCCTGCAAGCTCCATTCACGCTAAGCGCCCTGTACAGGGCTGCCTTTTTTATCTCATACACTGCAGTTTTGACCTTACCTTTTCCATGAGTAGGTGCAAACCCACTTGCCACTGTGTTACAAACGCCTACTGTGTTCACTACGGTCCCTTGCTGTTCGGGTTTGCAGCCTAGGAGCAACGGACTACACCTCATCTCAGCCTGGGTGACTCGGACGGCACCGAATTGCCTGTTACTGGGCAGGTGATGCCCTTCTCACAACGTATCCTTCGTCAAGTGATGCACGACTGTAAAAGTTATCCTCAGCTCCCCTGTCTTGACAGAGAGATAAGCGTGTGCCAATAATTGCTCAGCACTGCTCTTCTATCTAGTATCTACTCAGTCGCCCTGGGAATGAGATGCTAGGGACAAGCAGTAAGCAGATGGAAATCAGTGCTCTGGGGGTGGGTACAGTCCAGCAGATACATGGCACCGCTGCTCACAGCCAGCACACGACTCTAAGTGCTCACACGTGCTATCGTGTGTGATCTTCACCGCAACCACAGACGGGGAGTACTGTTATCTTAACTGTGCGTGAGCGAACTGAAAGCATGAGGTCAGACGAAGGAGTATGACATCATCAAGGGCACACAGAAATCTGGGCTTGATTAGATGAAGATGTTTTCTCAAAGGACAAAATCGAACTGAGAGTGGACTAAGAGCAGTGTCTTGCATGTTTAAAGTGGTCCGCACACTTTGAAATCGCCGGCGGCAGACACGGCTGCGTCTTGCACCTAAGCTGCTCCAAGTGTGCGATGAAGTCCATGCTATGATAAAATATACCCTTTAGTCTGTTAAAATCATTAAAGTTTTATCAAAAAAATTTCACAGCACTCAAGTGTAAGAAATTGCTGTGATTTTCCTGATTGGCTTCTGCCACTTGAGTTTCTGGGGCCAGAAATGAACGGGTCTGTGAGCTTAGGTCTCAGGCCCCCTGCACCCCTCTCCCGGCTCCGCCTACGAGCAGGGGCTTCCTGTCCCCCAACTCAGGACAGAAGAGGAGCACTTACGGTGCCCAGCGGACTCATCCTCTGAGATCTGTTCTGCCCCCAAACCCAATCTCTCCCATGTTTATTCTAGGCTATGTGCTCTAATCACCCGAACTCTTATCCCTGCTTGCTGCTGACAAACTGTTATTGCTGCTCCGTACCTTTTCTTGTCCTTGTCGTGACTGCCTTTGCACCATGCAAAGAGACGACAGCTGCTTGTAACACCGGGAACGAGACTTTTAAAGTAACTGTAAGAGCTGAAATTTGGGCACGCTCAGTTTAGAATTCTTTCTCTGTTCCATTCTCGGTCTCAGGCGAGCAACTGTGAAAAGTGCATTCCCCACAAGCAAAAACTAAGGGGCAATGGTAAGATTGTCAATTAGGTTTATCTTTGAAATGTTAACTTGCAAAACAGAGAGAGAAAATGACACATTTTAGTCTAGTTTTTAAAACTTTTTACCCATTAAAGTGAAATGCATATGTCAATTCCTGCTTTATAAACAGAGCTTACTCAAACACTGTAAAAGTCGCCCCCTCACAGAAGAAAACGGAAGCTCTCCAGGAGATGGGCTGGAGTGAGACTTCTCCTTCAGCCCCAAGGAGGGCTGACCACCGTCCTTTGGTATTTTTAGTGAAGGAACTGCTATTGTTTAGGGACTTTTAAGCCTCTAAAAGGACCATATAAATAAAAGCAGCACAACTGAGGGCATCGTCACGGCCTGCCGTTCCCTTCAAAGCTCAGGCAGCGCTAGAGCAAGGCTGTGAACTGTTGGCCAGGTCTAGCTCTGGATGGGGTGCTCATTTATTTTGTTCCCTGGCTTGGGAAATACAGCCTGGCGACATTTTTCATTTAGTTTTGAACAAGAGAGAAGCCAGCAACATTTTATCTCCCTTACACGAGTCTCAGCTTTATCCACAAAGATTTGAGGTTACAACCAGAATACAGTCCCTAAAAAAAAGGATAAACGAGAAAGCAACTTAACACCTGGAGAACATAAATAGAAGTATAACACCAAGGCTGAGGAAAAGACAGAAGTATACAGGCCTGAGAGGTCACAGGGCTGTAATCACTCTGCACACATCTGCGATTTCAAAGTTTACGGAGGAAACTGTATTACACCCAATGGTGGTGGACATGAAGCCTTGGGTATTTTCCTGGCCAATGTCCACAAGCCACTATCTATTGTAAGCATGCGTGTTTTGCTACTGTTAAAAAAAACCGTCCTCCATGGACCATAGAAAAGGAAGTGGTTTGAAAATACCTACCCCACAGGCTGGGATTCAGGGAAGGTACCTTCATAGGGACTTTTGCAATATGTAGCAAATATGCTTTCGAATGTCCCTGCCCTCTGACCTGCATTCCGTCCTGGGGATTTCGCTTAAGGAAACCACCAGGAATCCGTGCGAAGCTTTACCGGCAGTGACGTTCACCGCAGTGCTTTCCTAGCAAAGTACTGGCAATGACCTTAGGTTCAACAACAAAGGAGTGGGTGAATACACACGATGAAGATGTTCTGCGGAATCATCAAAACAAGGCACAGAATAAATACTGACTGACCTGGAAAGATGTACTGAAAAGTACTGGAAAGAGGAACAAGAGTTAACACTGCTGTCTCTGGGTTGTGGGTTTCCAGGTGACTTTTACTTGCAGTATAAATATTCATAGAAACTTTGTGGCATCATCAGACAAAAATGTAGTTTAAAACAACCGAGAGTAAAACCAAAACAAACACATAAAAGTAAGAATGACTGCTGGGAAGTGGGATTTATGCATTATTCTACCGGACGCCTGCACTGGAAGGCCTCTCTCAGACCTGGGTCCCCAGTCCCGGTCCTGTCGGCTGACATCGGGCAGAACCTGTGGGGACCAGGTTCCTGCTGAGAGCGCAGACGTCCAACCACTACGCCGGGGGCACACAGCTTGGTTTTGTTTTTAATTAAAACTTTTACTTGCTTCCTGCCATCAGAGTGGCCAAAATAAAGGAAGGAAAATAACAACGTGTGTTGAGGATGTACGGCAACAGAAACTCTGATACACGGCTGGTGGGAATGCACATTGGTACAATCACTTTGAAAACCTGCTCGGTAGTTTCCACCAAAGCTAAATACTCAAGCACATTGTAACCCAGCAAATCCACACCTATGGATACACCCATGAGAAAGGAATGCCCGTGCCCATCCGACATGCACTAGAATGTTCACAGCAGCACTATTCATAGCCTAGAGTAGTCTGAGAACCATCGGAACGCCTCTCAAGAGAAGAATAGGTAACGCGTGACACAATCATGCAGTGGAATACTATACAACAAAAAGAGTAAGCGACCATTACTCCAATACCATGGATGAATCTGACAGACGCGTGGAGTGAAAGAAGGCAGACAAAAGAGGCCGGATGAGTTTCAGTGCTGTGAGAAGTCGGGAGGGTGTAGCAACTGGAAAAGGGTGTGTGAGGGACTTCGGGGTCATGGTCGGCTTCTTGGCCTGGGTGCGGTTACACAGGTGTGTTCAGTTTGTGACAATTTGGTGAGCTATACACACCTAAGCACACTTTTCTGTATGCATATTATAGCTTAATAAAAAGCTTTAGAAATAAGTTAATATATTTGCAAATGCCAACAGAAGTTAAATTAAATGTTCATGCTTTTAGAACCACGTTCACTTTGGGACTGCAGAAGAAATAGTGTGGAGTGTCGAGGAAAACAAAAATCCAATCTGGTGCAATTCTACACACATCAGGATTCCCTTGCAAGTCTGTCTGTGGCTCACTGCACCAGAAGTGCAAGGTAAGAATTAATGCCCAGCCCCCGCTGGTGTGGCTCAGTGGATGGAGAGCCGGCCTGCGAACGGAAAGGTCACCAGTTCGATTCCCAGGCAGGACACATGCCTGGGTTGCAGGCCAGGTCCCCAGTTGGGGCTGTGTGAGAGGCAACTGACTGATTTATCTCTCACACTTCAATGTTTCCCCCCTCCTCCCTCCCTTCCCCTCTAAAAATAAATAAATAAAATCTTTAAAAAAAAGAATCCATGCCCAATACTGAATAATGTCACAAATGTGAAGGCAACCTGAAATTTCTGAACAGCGTCACCTGTCCGATGGTCCCAGTCTCCCAGGCTCCGTAAGAAAGGCGGCTGCTCTGTCCGCAGAGCAATCATGTTATCACAGTTCTAAAACCTCTTTCTAATCAAGAAAAAATGTTATGCCGGAAAAAGACGTCTATTGTTTGGCTTTGTATTTTCATTTTCCCCAGACAAAAAGCTACAATACTGGGCTGTTCAGCTTAACATCGATACCTGGCAACCCTTCTGCCTCTACCTGGCACACGACTCCCGCTTTCCCCCGTTTCAGTCACCATGGAGCCACGGGCAAGTCGTCTGGGCTTCTGCAAACCCCATTTCACCTCCAGCGGGCCTGGAGAAAGTGGTGTGATGGGAACAGACGAAGAGATCAAACACTGCATAAAACTACAGCAATACACAGAAAAGTCAATTTAAAGCTGCAAAAGCGAGACCTACACAGCAGAGTCCACACTGGAAACCAACCAGACAGGGACTTTCGCTCACGCATCCCCAATTGAACCCAAGTGGAGAAAATAAAAAACCATTAAATGAACAAAAAAAACCCCACCCTAGTACACACGCCTAGTTTGCTTGCTTTACCCACTGAAATAAAAATACCTCATTTTCTTATTTTTCTTAAAAAAAGGTTTGCTTAAAACATGCCAGTGATGACAAATTACCAGAGTGATAGAAATTGTTGTTGACATCTTAGGTCACCAAATTAGAAACAGGCATTTGGTTTGTGCACTTGTTAGTCAGGAAAAACTAAATTACTGTACAAAAATGGGAGGGACGGAGGCTGGCACAGTAAATGGCATGTGGACGCTGGCCACTCACAGGCTTTGGGACTCTGTTTCCTGATGGTAAACAAACAAAATCCATGTCCACCCCGAGAGCTGATGTATATTGGAATGGAACAGACACTACGGAAGTGTTCCGGCAGGATGGAGTCTGGCATAAGGTGGGTGCTTACTCCATGTCCATCTATTCAACACACAGGCGCACCTACTATGTGCCAGGATCTGTCTAAGTGTTCAAACAACAAGACAAAGCTCCTTTCGTGTGGGAGCTCATATTCTAGTTGGCGTGGGAAGAGAGATAAACATAGTAAATATATTGTACCCTAAGGTAGTTAGGTAGGACTGCCAGACAGGCGGTAAAGAGCTGTTTGAGCAGGCCTCTCTGGGAAGGCGACATTTAAACAAAGACTCTGAGTCCCCTTTTCCCTTTTCAAGGGTCATTTTCTCCCTTCACTGCCGCTTTAGCGAGATTAATGCAAGTATGACAGCCCGAGATGATGTCATACCCATCCCTCCTCAACTTCCTAAGACTTCAAGAGTTCTAACTTCTAGGAAGGTTGTGGTAACTCTTAATTAAGGGTTTTGTTATTTTTTTTTTAACTTTACTTCTTCCTCGTACCACCAAAGCATATACTTGTCAGGAAACCATGCAAAGTTACAAACAAGCTGCAAATTACCGGCATACGATAGACTGAAGTGTGGAGAAGGGGAGGGATCTTTCATCTAAATTCTTAATTAGCAACAGTAACATTACGTGACATATTGGGGCTTATTATCATGCCATTTGTTTGTGAAGCTGTAAAACACACATCCTCCTGGGACTTAGCATGGATCTCCAGTAATCATTTGTCTAAGTTTATATTTAGAAAACTCTGCAAATGTGTAAATATTTAAAGATATCTGATACTACATACAGAGGATCACACTTCTTTATAATCCCCATTTTCTCTAAAGAACTTATTCCTTTATTTCAAAGTGGGAGAAATTTGAGTATAAAAAACCCCTAACACCCATACAAACAAGTCATAAACTCTCATCTGCAGATGGCTTTTGTAAACGCACCTGGTTAGGTTGCACCTGGTGAGGTTACGGTTCTATTAGTAAAACATTGCAGATTGCTAGGTAACATAAAGGAAGTCTCTTAAAAAAAAACAACAACTAGCTAGACTCATCAACACTGCCAGCAGATTTTTATCATATTAGGCTTTAACTGTTTTCAGCTTTGGTAGTGGGGCAGTGGCATGGGGAGCAAGAAGCCGGAGGGCAGGAGGTGGGAGAATTTCAGGCTTTCGATTCAGACCCGTGAATGTAAAATTTCGCTGTGCATTTCCACCGCAGACAAAGCATGAGCTAGCAGCATTCACTTCACAGCTTACAGATAAACTTGTCTAGAGTTGTATATTCTTACTCTATCATCTCAACCTAAAAAACAGGACCCTACAACATTAACGAGGAAATGGTGACTGAAGTCAATCAACAACATCTGTGAGCTTTTAGGGTATTTTAAAACACCTGGGAATAAATAAAAGCAATGAGATATTAATAACCTTACAAAGTATGAAATTTTTTTATAGTGCCTTCCATCTACAAATACATACAACCAAAACCATGACACCCCCACTTCTCCCCTCCTGCCCCAGGTCCTTGGGTAAGGCAACAGGCCAAAGTGCCTGGTTGGCACTGGAGGGGCCGTAGTTCCCTTGAGTGTACAGCCCCTCCCTGGAGTAAAAGGGCTAAAAGGGAAAGTCAGGAATAAAGCAAAGCCAAGTTACTTTGGAGCGCCTGACTGCTGGCCTCAGGTTGTTATCTCCTCTTCGATTGGAAAGATAAACGCGCCTGATTCTTGGCGGCTGCTGGGAGAGGAATTGGTGTGTGCACTTTTTCAAGCTTCCGTAGCCCTGCGGAGGCTCCACCGTGCAATGATCTGCGTTCCTCAACCACACGTTTGTTCAACTGACAGTCGTCAGATTAGCCACTGCGGCCTAGTCTAAGAGTAAGAATGTTTCATTTACACCCTGTGAAAAGACTCCACACTTCCTGACCCACCGTCTTCACCAACACTTGAAATTAACAGCCCCACTACAAATGTAAAACTTTAACATTCAACTTCCTGGGGTTTCTAAATGCCCTCATTAAGGTAACACACGGCTAAGGAACAGATTTTGGTCACAGGGACTTACTGAGCCTCCAAATGCCCTGTCAACTGTGTCTATGAACCTGTAAATTATAATCCACATGTTACAGTACTTTTGTATTCAGATGAAGGAAATAAAACATTTCGAACTTCAAAAAATAGATCATGAATATACTTCCATGCTGTTTTAAAGTTCTTATCCAATAAAGTAAATACAGTCCACTGATCTGGGAAATTCACGCAGACCATGCCAACCTAGATAACTAGATTTTAAGGGTGAAAAAAGAAGTGTAAGAATGACCACACTGTGGGCCTTATAAAAATGACTATACACGACTTGGAAAACTTCAGAAGTCTCAGGGGTTCCACGAGCCTAAGCCGAATTAAAACAGAAGTTGTTTTGTATTCTATTAATAGCAGATGATTAAACACCTCCCTTATTCCCACTGGAATTCATTTGTAAATCCTGAAAGTGACTCAACTGGTCACTAATCCTAAATCTGTGTCTGTTTCCGGAAAAACTCTCGCGCAACGAATGTGAGTGAAGAGATTGACCATCACGGCGTTCTTTGACGTCCGGGCAGTTTTACGAAAACCTCGGCTGTTGCTGGACTCCAGTAAAAGCCAAGTTGAACTTCACGGCGCTTGCGAGAGGAGAGGGTCGGAGGGCGCGGGTGTCGAGGCCCCCGAGCGCCGCCCCGCGGAGCCCCGGGCCGCTCGGCTCACCTGGCGCGCCCGCCAGTCCCTCCGGGCCGGGCCCCGCGCAGCCCTGCCTTCGCGGGCACGAGCTCGGCCCCGGTCTTCGGGAGATTCGGCGCGGCCACGACTCCGGGCAGCAGTCGGGAGCGGGCGTGGCCCCCGAAACGGCACAGATCACCTCCCCTTCCGCAAGTACCCCCGAACACGTCGGGTCGTGAACGAAGGAGCGCCCTGGGCGGCTCCTGCGCCCCGAGCGGCGGGAGGGGGAGGGGAGGCTCTTCCCGCGTAAAGTCCTCTCCTCGCCCCAAGGTGAAAATGCCAGACCTTCCTTCGGCCGGCCGGGCCGCCCCGCTCGCTCGGCCCCGAGCCCCGGAGCGCCCCGGCCCCCGCCCCGCGTACCCGGTAGGTGCTCTCGGTGAGCCGGTTCACCTCCTCCGGCCCCTTCGACATGGCTGCAGCCGCCGGACGGGCGAGCGCGGGAGGACGCGGCCGGGCCTCGTGGCCGCCCGACCCGGGGCGGCGGGACTGCAGGGGCGCGACTGAGGGGCCCACGGGGGTCAGCCACCGCCACAGCCGGGGGCCCGCGAGCGCCGGAGCGCGTCTCCGCCGCCTAAATGTCAAAACTTGCAGCGCCGCCGCCTCCGCCGCGGAAGACCGCGAGGAGCAGAGGAGACGCGGCCTGACGCCAGCTGGACAAGCGGGCCGGGCCGGGCCGCCCCACCTGAAGCGGCGGGGGTGGGCGGGGCCGCGGTGGGCGGGGCCGGGTGGGCGGGGCGGCCACGGGGGTGCGCGGCTCGGTTGGGCGGGGCAGCCCCACCTGAAGCGGCCAGGGTGGGCGTGGCCTAGAGGCCGGGGGAAGGGGAGGAGGCGGGCCGAGCTTGGTGGGCGGGTCTCAGCGGCCCGGGTGGGCGGGGCGGAGACCAGTTGGGCTAAGTGGGCGGGGTGTGCCCACCTGTTGGCACACCCGGGCGGGCAGCCGACCTGTGCCGCTTCGCTTCCGGCGGGGAACTCCTGGTGACTCAGGGACCCTGGGCGGCGTCGGTAGCCAGGGTTTCTCTTCTGCTGGGACAGGACCTGCACTGAGGGCGGTCGGGCCTCTCTTCCTAGAGCCCTATTGTGTCCCGCACGGAGCTGGTCTCGGAGGCCCCTCCTACTACCAGCCCTACCTTTTGCAGGCCCCGGGAAGAGGGGCTCATGTCCTCCAATTGATTTGATTTCTCCACTTCACACCTTCCCGCGCACCCCTCTTGCTGACCCCAAAGATCTGAGGGATCCCGTGGCAGAGGCTCTCCTAGACGAAGAAAGGGGGCCTGCCACTTGCAGTTTGGAAAGTTCCTCATATATCAAAAATTAATAAGTGCAAAGATCTGCTTACATGTTTAAACTTTACATTGAGATCGACATTTAACGCAGTGTAGTGTCACCATGCTGTTCACAAGATTTAAATATCCGTGCTGAGCTTAGGTATGGAGACAACTCTTCCTTTCAGCTCTCAAGAGTCTCAGCAGGTGCAGACTCCTGACGCTTCCTGTTCCGTCTTCACCCCGGCCGCACCCTGGATTCTGAAGATCCAGAACAGGCTTCTCCCAGCGGGAACACCACTTGGCACCTGAGACGTTCACCCAACAAGCTTGGCGGGAGGTTATAGTCTGATTTTTTTTTTTAAACTTCTGTCTGGGTGCAATTGCATCTTTTATGGGCTGTTAAGATATGAGGCTTCTCAACTTCTCCAGTGATTAAGTTCACTGGGAAATGCACACAAAGACAGCACTGTGTGGCGGGGGCGGGAACTCCAAGCCTATGAGTTGCTGCTGGACTTAGACCAGAAACAAACACTTGGGCTCTAGGACAGTGTTATGGGATCTGCCAGCTATGAAACATATCTTGCTTGGCAACTAAAAGGTTGCGTGTTTTTGGATGTTGGGGGAAATCACACATCACCTCTAGGGTTTAGACAGTGGAAGCAGCTACCTTCATTTTGAACAGGTTTCTAACATTTGGCTCACAAGACTTGCCAATTGGGTTTCCTTTGCCATACTGAGACGTACTCATGGCCTTATAATTATCACTGGTACATGGTAATTAAGCTTCTCTAGAATGTCTGTTAGTTTTCATTTAAACCTGAAAATCACTGATTTGACTTTGAAGATCACCTTTTAGAACTTCCCTCTGTGCCTTCTGATGAATGAGGTCATTTGACCTCAGCTGCAAGGCAGTCAGCCGAGGAGCCAGAAAGAGAGCAGAGGCTTAACCTTCAACACCCTACAGCTCGGCAGTGTGAAATCCACCCGGAAGAGACAGATTAACAAACCACCATAAAGCCAGCAAGTATCTGAGATGGTCCGATTTGATTGCCAAAGTTGGAATTTGATCTAAGGACCAGGTTCATAATTATATGCAAATCTCCAAACAGATATTCAGCCATTTAAAACTCTCCTTTATGGAAATAGTTTCCTGGTTAGGACCATTCTGCTCCTTTAGACGTCTTCGAGAATGGTCAGTTCTTGGCTGGTACCGGCATTAAGAATACTGCTGTTCAGCCCCCAGCTCAGTGCTTGGCGCGTGGGTCCCTGGCAGGTGTTTGTTGAACTAAAGACCGAGAGAGTATTGATTATCTGCTGTGTGCCAGGTGCTGTGCTGGGGCTGCAAGAGAACAGCGTGACCTGGGCTTGACCTAAGCCTTTAATACGTGTGCAGGAGGTAGGATTTCAGGAGCACGACAATGAGCGCCGTAGCAGAGGTACAGCCAAACGTGCTGTAGGTGTCAAAAGGTGGGAGTGCTCTCAAAAGGCCATTTGTGTTGGGTTCTTCAGTATGTGAGTTTCAAGTAAGCTTGGAAACCCACAGTCTTAGCTGTCCTGAGACTGCAGGATGCTCAGAGCAAATGGAAGTGAATCGATAGGAAGGAGTGACTCAGGAGGTGAGGAGCAGCCCTGGCTTTAACAATTCTCTTGGTCAGCGTGTGACGTCACACTGTTTCTGCATTCTTTTGGCCGGGCCTAAGCCTCATGGACTAGGGGCAAACAAACAGCAGTTCTCCACCTGCTGAGAAACCCCTGTCACCCATCACCAACTGCCCAGAACGCAGGCCTGCAGAAGAGCTGGCTCAGCCTCACTGGAAATCAGTGCCACACCTCCCCAGGGCCAGGCCACCGAGGCTGCTTTCCCCTTGTAGCTCCTGCTTGAGTTTAAATAACCAAAAATCCTCTTTATGTTAAGAGAAGTCATAAGACACAATTGCCGGTGATAATGCCAGTAAGATTTTGAAAGCCATGCTCCAAACAGGCTCTGGTTTTGAGGCCAATGTCTTGTTTTGAACTTACTGTGGGGCCCGCTGAGGGGCTCTCTGCCTTGATGGGTGCTCTGGGATGTCCATGAGAATTCTGCTGTTCTGTGGCAGCAGAGGTCCTGCTGATAACAGCAGTTTTGGCCACATTCCCACATAAAATACCAAGAGAGAGGATGTGAAAGAGAGGTATGATTTCTCTACACAGCTAAACTGTCAGTAGTGAGTGTTTTTATTCTGAACAAGCAGATGTGAATTGAAAATGCGTTCACTTTTCTGGAACTTTCTTCCAAGCCAGACAGCATTAACTTCTCTAGCTTGCCCAGTTCATTTCTGCTGCATAGTTTTTCACTGAGCTGTTGCTTCTTCCTAGAGTGCTCTTCCCCTGACCCCATAGCACTTTCCCGTACTTTGGATTTCAGCCTAGTGCAGCCTGAACTAACCACTCGGATTCAGTGGAATCCTTATCAGAAGTCTCCTGATCTGTGAGCATGAATGTCCTCCCATGTATTCAGGTCTTCTTACACTTTTAAAAACAATGTTTTGTAGTTTTTAGAGGATAAACTTCACACTTCTTTTGTTCAGCTTATTTCTAAGTATTTTTTCATGCTAGTGTAAATGGAATTATATTCTTACTTTCATTTCCAGATTGTTCGTTACAAGTGTATAGATATAGAATTGATTTATGTATGTTGATCTTGTAATCTGCAATATTGCTACACTTATTAGTTCTAATCATTCCCAGACTGAGGTAATTCGCTTGAATTCTTAGTTTATTGTTGACATGAAAAGGTGCTGGATTTTGTCAAATGCTTTTTCCGTGTCTATTGAGGCGATCATGTGGTTTTTGTCCTCTATTCTATTAATTTGGTGTATTACAATGATTGATTTTTGTAGGTTGAATCAACAGTCGTTTACAAATATCCGGGTTCAGTTTGCTAATATTTTGTTGATGATGCTTGTGTCTATATTCATAAGGGACATTAGTCTGTTGTCCTCTTGTGATGTTTGGATATTGGGGCAAAAGTGACCCTATAGAAGGGGTTGGGGAGTGTTCTCTCATCCTCTATTTTTGGGAAGAGTTTATGAAGAATTGGTATTTACTTTTAGTTAAATGTTTGGTAGAATTCACCAGGGAAGTTATTTAGGTTGAACTTTGTGTTAAGAAAAGTTTTAAAATTACTAATCTAATCTTTTGTTATAGGTCTTTAGTTGTTTTTTTTTTTTCAGTGTAATTTCCTTATGGTTTCTACTCCTTCATCTCTTTAATCATTTACAACATTATTCTATAGTCCCTGCTGGATACCTCTGCATGGTTTCTGTTTGTTTTATTTTGTTTGGTTGCTTATTTTGCCATTCAGCCATGGTGGTGCCTGCTGATCCCCTATCATGGTGGGTCACATCCTTTCATTTTTTTGTGGTGGAGTCATCTTTAGTGGCGATCCATTTTGTCTGTAAGAACCCTGTGTGCCTGGGTTGTGAAGTATTTCTCCAGAAAAATTTTGCATTTGTTCCTGGCAGGCATTCCACGGGAGGGTGTAAAATTCAGACTTGGCACCTGCCACATGACGCAGGCTCGATGGGTTAGTTTTTCTTAGGATTTTATTTTCTTCTACTGAAGGCCTCAGTGAAGTCAAACTCCCCTGTCCTCCTCCTTGGGCCCCCCTTACTGGCACGCAGTCTTCTGAGGGCCCCACCTGCATGAATGGGGCTGAGTGTCTGCCCCCCCACCCCCTGCCCCGTCTTGTACACAGTTCCAGTCCTTACACAGGTGAAACGCAGAACATTTGAAACACCTGACCGTTTGGGCCCATTCCCGGCTCCCAACCACGGCTTGGTTTTCTTTTCTTTGGGATTTTGGTACTGGAGAATGTTTGCTTTTTTTCTTGCAAACTCAGCTATGTGTTAAAATACTTTTGTTACCTTTTATCCATAATTTGAAGTATTGGTAATTAGAGGAATTCTGGGTCTTCCGTCTACCAGGAGCCTGAAAGGGCCTTTGTCCCCTTCCAGGAGCGGTTTCCATTCGAGACCGCTCCTGGAGTGATAAGGGCTGGGCGGGGAGGCCTGGGATCCTGTTCCCGTTTGCCTCTCTCGGTATATAGGACCGGGCGGGGCATTTTTCACTTCTTGCTCTCCGTTTTTTTTCACCTCTGAATGAGGGTCGTTGGTCTTCAAGTTACTTTTATGTCTAAAATTGTCTTAAAATTGTTTTTAAACTGCCATTCGCAGCCCTGATTCTGAAGTGTCTTTTTATCTCCAGGTGCAGGTTGGCCTCTGTGAGGAGAGGCTGTTTGCCAGAGGCCGAGATTACCTGAACATTCTTTACTTTTCCACAGGCAGAAGGGGAGCGAGACACACTGGGCTGTTGTCCTGAGAACCCCTGAGAACCCCCGGGCGATTCGGCTTCACGGGGAGACTGTGGATTTGTGCAAATGAATCTGGCCAATCTGCACTGGCCTCGTCTTGATTTTTCCATGGGAAAACATCAGCAGAGAAAGTTCCAGACTTTCTTCTCCTAAGCGGATTTATTTTCTTTATTTAGCAAATTCCAAACATCGACCACATCTACAAGTTTGCTGTTCATCGGACTTAAACCCTTGCCCAGTGTACCCAATATTTTTCCTTGCTACACAAGCGCAGTCAGTTCTGGAACACGTTTACCTTCAGCTGAGCGTTTTCGGAGAGGGAAGACTTGAGAAAAGACGCTCTGAAGTGCTTTTACAGAAACCTATCAAGCCAGATAAACAAGTCTCCTTTTCTTCCTGATTGCCACTGTTCTAGCAGTGAGGGCAGAGAGAAAACTGGATTGTCAAGCAGTTCCCCAAAGTGAACAGCAGGGGGTGCTAAGGGGTGGAATATAATGGAATAGCCTTTTTCTACTAGGACTATTTGACTTTTCCACACTTTTTCAGGGAGAGCAAAAGCCTGCCTCTGATGAATTTTTTTTGCCTGCACCTTGTCACACACTCGTGTTTGTGTCCATCAGGTGCCACCTCACCACACGGGCTCCTTCTACTTGGGGCTCTGGCATTTATTTCCAGTGCATTTTTTCCAGAACAGTTCAGAGCTTCTGTGACCTTTCCCTGTGCCTGTAACTGCTCCTCCGCTCTGACTCTGAATTTCCATGGATCTGTGAGAGCAATACATGATGAGAGGATGCGACTGTGTTTCTAAAAGAGGAAGTATTAGCCCCGTGGATCTTGAAATTCAGCATAAAATGAAAATCTCCATTAGGCAAATGCATGCAATTATAAATAATTAAGCAAAAACGTTGAGCAGTAATTTATGCGTTTCTTTAAAAATGTCCCCAACATATTGACGTTGAGCAAGAAGCACAAGAAAGCTTAGGAATCAATGGAAACTCTGCTGAGTATGAAAGGCAGACTTCACCACTTAGGCTGGTTGTAACGTCCCATTAGCGTCCACTCGCTATAAAACTTTTAGTGTGCATTTGGCTATGACATCAGGCAGCTCTCTGGGCCCAGCAGCAGGAATCACAAATTCCTGGTGGAAAGGAGGCAGGATAGGAAGAAGCTAGGAAAATTCCTTGGCAAGGAATGGCAGTGCAATGGGGAAATTGAGACAAATAGCCGACTTAAACCGGCCCCAGTCAGCACCCCGACTCACCTGCCTCCTCCTTTGTACGACCACTCCCTTAAGCATTCAGCCCTTCAGGACAATGAGGTTCTGACTCACATGAAATAATCTTAGGGACAGAGCCTTGGGTCAGCTGACTGCAGAGACAAAGTTTTGGTTAAACTAGAGGTAACATTTAGGCCTCAGTTGTGTTTCAGCTCCAGGCCCAGAAAAGCAGCAAAACCAGGCGAAGAGACACCGTGGCTGACATCAGGGCCAGATGCAATGACCAACGACCCCTACCCTAGCGCTGACCAATCAGTAGAGACCAGAACCCTAAGCCGACACACCTGGAAAGCTGATGAGTATTCTATTGAGATCCTCCTCTAACGTTCTTACCTTTAGAAAACAGATAAAAACCCTTAAGGCAAAGGACCCAGCAGGCAGGTGCTCTATCTCCCGAGCACACCTGCACCTTTCCCCCCTTCTTCCCTGAGGCGAGTATCTTTTGCTTTCTTTCTTGTAAGCTCCCAGGACCCTTCTTTTACCTCTGTAACGTGTTTCCTGAGTCCATGCAGCCCAGCTGGTTCACTTCTTCTACCTCTGTGACTTTCTAAATAAACGTTCTCTTCACTAGAGTTCTTGACTAGGAATTCCTTCTTAGCCAAACTCAAGGACCAAGGTCTAACACCACAGCTGACAGAGAGCGCCTCACTCTTTCAATCGTCTTCAGTAGGGTGCACTCACCAGTGAAGAACACGCATTCTAGGCATTGTTTGTTGCGTCTAGAGATATTTAAAGTTTACAATTGCTGTAGCCTTGGTAAGGCACCAAGCAGACATAGGATTGCAGATCTCCCTTTCCTAGCATAGGGGCTGGAGAACAAAATACTTGATTTCTCTGGTCTCCCTCGCAGTTAGGAGTGGCAGAATAGGCACACTTCTGGCTGAAGAGATAAAGCAAACGGTGATCTGTTGAGAGGGACAAATGTGAAACAGTTAAAGTTCAGGTGGCCCCTGATAACTTCCCAGATAGCAGATGTGATCTCTGGGCAAGAAGCAGCCACCATCTTGGAAGCTCCAAACAGCAAAGAAGGCTGGAATCAACAAATCGAGACTGGCCAGTGGAGGGGGAGAAAGTGGGATCCGCCATCATCGGAGAGCACTGCGTTCTGAGTTCTTTGCAGCTGAAAGCCTTCCCAAGGGGCATATACTGTTACTAAATATGGGGGGACATGAGATTGTGTTAAAGTCCATATACACAGAGGTCCTGCGTGTCCAGATGAAAAATCCAAGAGGTGAGAAAGGGCTTTTTGAAATTTTAATACATTTAAACTTCTTTATTTGGGGGATGATCATATTTTGGAGCTAAAACAAAAAGACGCATGGCCTGCCAAGTAAGAATAGGATGATGGAGACAAAGGGGGAAATGTTAAAATTGGATCTTTCTGGGGGGGGGGAATCCCCTATTATTTGTGAGTTTATATCCTCAAGCTACTTTGTAAAAGCACTTTTAGTTTACTTTCCCTGAAGAACACAATTTTACACCCAATTTTCCAAGAAAAATATTTCTGAATCATGTTTCAAAGTTGGCAAATAAAAGCCTTCTACAGACGAATCATCCGCTTTGCTTCTGAGTCAGTTATTGTCCCCACAAAACAACAGCAGCGACACAATGACAGTATCCCCAGGGGCGCCGAGCAGGAAGGCATTCCTGCATGGTTATTAGCGACCACGATGATCCGTCTCTGGGCCTGTAATTGAGTTCATAATTCGTGGGGGATTTCTCCTAGCGCAGTGGCTTTCTTCCCAACGTGCAAGGAGATGAGATTTTACGACACAATGTCATGCAGAGCTCCTTGGGTTGTGAAATGTTCGGATCTTCGATACTAAGCAGACAAAATATTTGTGTGTCTGCATTTCCTCTCATTCCCATTGAGCTAGGTGTTGGGTTATTGAACAGACTCTTCAAGGTAGACTCACTGGATTCCTCCTCCGTGTGGAAACAGCCGCTGAGAGAAAGACGCTTTTGTGCTTTGTAATGTTTCCAGGCTGTTGTAAGCCTGACATTGATATCAGAGTAGCCCTATGGTCTGGGGTCTGTCCCCTCTGTGACTTGGGGACAGGGGTCTCCTCTGCCATTGAAATGAGACAGAGTGTGAGGACAGGGGGCCTGGCATGTGGGAAGGGCATAGGTCTTGTAAACTCAGTTTCTATCCCAGTGATAATGGTCCCTGGGTGACTTGGAGCAAGTCACATCATGTCCCTGGGCCACCATGCCCTGATCAATAGGAACGGGGCGGGCAGTACTCCAGACGACCCTGAGGGCAGTCCGGGGGCTGCTGCCCCTCATCCAGAGATGCGGCTACCCGGCGGCCAGGCTCCCCTCAGGATACACAGGGGTGAGGAGCAGCTGTGCAGCACGGTGCGGACACCCTGCGCCTGGGACTGCTGGCCAGGAGGGGCCGAGGGTGGCCAGGCTGCCTTCGTGGACACTGGAGGTCATGGGCCCACATTCTGAGGCTGCGGACTGCTCCCCGCCTCTCATCTCTCCAGCCTGTTTTTTATTTCTGGTTCACTCCACTCCACTGTCAACAGAGATTGCAGCTCACGCCGAGATTGGTTGGCCTGCTCTTTCTCCCCCACTTCCAGGCTCCCAGCCTGGCCGGTCAAGTCACATGGAATTTCCACATACCTCACAGGTTGCGTAACGCCTCTGTAGCTGAATTTCAAGTCGTCATCATCATCATCATCATCATCATTACTTTTTGCAGAGTTAATGCTTCTCTTTTTCTTTTTTATTATTAAAAAATTTTTTAGCCCCCCTCCCCAAGGACATACTCATTGATTTTAGAGAGGGGGGAGTGGGGGGAGAAAGGGAGGGAGAGAAGCGTCGATGTGAGAGAGAATCATTAATTGGGTGCCCCTCGTATACACCCCGACCAAGACTGAACCTGCAACCCAGGCGTGTGCTCTGATGGAGAACTGAACCTGTGACCTTCTGGTTGATGGGACCACGCCCAAGCAACGGAGCCACACCAGCCAGGGCTCTCTTTATTTTGTTCTGACTCACCTGGGTCTAGTCATTCCTGAAGCCATTCTTTTTTTCATAAGATATCTATTTATTTCTCATCCCCCTCTCCCCTCCCTCTGGCAACCATCAACTTGTTCTCTGTAACACTGGTTTTAAAAAATGTAAATCATTTTTAAATTTTTCATTTATCATTGACACACATTATATTAGTTTCCAGTGTACGCCCCAGGGGTTAGACATTATATAACTTAGAAAGTGATCATCCCGATAGCCAGTACCCATCTGACACCATACAGTTATTGGAACATTAGTGACTGTATTCCCTACGCTGTACTTTACATCCCCATGACTGTTCTGTAATAGCCAGCTGGTACTTCTTCACCCCTTCCCCTTTTCTACCCTCTATAACTTTTCTGATGTATTGTTTCTGTGGTGACCTACCCACCCGGAATCACTGGCCTTTAGCAGCTGTGATGGTAGACAAGGGGACAGCCATAGATGGGCTAGGTGACCAGGCTGGAAGACACTGTTCCTGAGCCACCAATGGCTCCCAGGCCACCATTTGGAGAAGACTCCTTTGGAGGAAACCAGGGACGTGCTGTTGGAACCTGGGCCCCCACTTAAGAGATCTCAGTTACCTGCTAGATTTCGTCCACCTGTTTTGCCCTGCCCGTCCGTGGAATACCCCTCTCCCGTCTCTGCCTTTTGCAATCATTTCTCCCGGCCCGATTTTGCTGACTGTGTCACCAGGCAGTAAGCAAACCCTCTGCCACTTGCTGTGTGTCTTTGGACAAGACACTTCCCCACATGGAGCCTTTTTGTCATTGAGAAGAGTGGATGGATGCCGTGAGGTTGGCACACGCGGCATTGACGGGGGCTTCCTACTTTTCACATCAGGTCAGGGTTCCGCTGCGGCTTAGCTCTCTGATGACTGGGTCCCTTCTGGGAGCCAGATTCTTGCCTGTGTAGGTGGGTCAAGGTGTGAGTCACCTTGACCAGCAGACTGAGTCACATGGATCAGGAAGCCCCATGGGTGTGATACCATCAGTAAACAGGACCAGTCACGGGTACTGAGGCAGCTCTGTTTGCCTTGGAGATAAATGCCACCCCGGGCTGGGCCGATGCCAGGTGGGAAAAGGACCCCAAGCCTGCGTGTGTTAACTTTGTACAATGACGCGTCTGTGAAGGGACCCGAGAGTCTCAGGGACTTTGCTGTAGTCATTGGGGAGGGGGGCAGTGTGTCCTTGGCTGCTGTAGGGAAGGGACACCAGGTGGCAGCTACCTGTTCCCGTGGGCTAGTTTGCTGCTTCAGGCCGGGCGCTGTCTCCCTCAGGTCGCTGTTTTGCAAAGCCCAGCCAGCGAGACCCCTGGTACCCTCTGCTCCTGTCTCTGTGTCTCAGAAAAAAAAGAGTGGGCCCAGGAGGGCTGGCCGGGGTGGCAGGTGTCCCTGGGTCCCTCCAGGGCCTTTCTAGGGCCAGCATGATAAGGATCTGTCCCTGCCCTGTGAGCCCTGCCACAGCCTGAGGCAAATGGAAAGATCAGGCAGACTGAGCTTGGTCCTTACTTAAACATTTGAAATTTTGTTCACCATTATCTTTTTCCCCACTAATTCTGATTTTTCTAAAATGTTGCATTAAGAGATCTTGATGGCCGAGCCGTTCAGGGTTCCCTTCAGTTTCGCGCTGAGTCAACTGCCTCCCTCACCTTGCTTGCACAGTTCTTTTCTTTCTTTTGCAAGTTCATGAAATTTCCAAACAGTTTTGTCCCTTCTGAACGAGACGCAGTTGCTGTCTGAGAATCTGAGAGGTGTCGGTGGACAGAGGAGAGGATGGTGCCAGGCAGCCCAGCGCTGGAGTTCCACCCTGCCCTGCAGGGAGGACCGAAAGGCCTGTCTCGCTCCTAGGTCTGCATACACTTGGATCCCCTGAAGCCTTCCTGAATGCCAGCTGCCACCTGGGCCTCAGGAGGGCCAGGGCTGTGCCGGCTGTGCTGGTTGGCCTCTGTGCCCACCAGGTGGCGCACTGGCTGCACGGGTGAGTGTGGCAGCTCCCCCACACCCCCCCCCTCCAAGATTTGCAGTCTTTGTGAGTCACTTGCCAGTGTAGAAAGAGCTTGTTCATTTGATCCCCAAAGACAGTCAATTCCCAGATGAGGACACTGAGGCAGGGAGAGGTGAAGTGACTCACCGACTAGCCTTTCGTCCCTGATTAATATCAGCTGTGGATTCTGGCATTCTACTGGACATACCCCAAATCCCCACCTTCCTGGACCAGTTCTTGATCTATTTTAAAGGTGCCTTTGACAACCTGGTGAAAGCTGTAGGACCCTTCTTGGAAAAGTTTGAAAGTAATTTCATGAGCTTCAAAAATAGCACAGGAGTGGGTTAAAAACCCCCCTTCCTACATGTCTGCAGTATATGTGTTTGATTTGGGGTTTCGATTTCACTCCTAACTTTCTGTCCCAGATGTGAATGTAAGCATGTAATCCATCCAACCATTTAAAAAGTATTTATTGAGCATCTACTATGTGCCAGGCACTGTTCTGGGTGCTAGAGATACTTGCCTTTTGTGGAGCTTGTGTTCTAGAGGGGAAGACACGTGATAACATTGGCACAGTCGCAGTAGTCTCCAGCATCCTGTGCCATCATTAGTTCTCTAAGGGCGCCAGTTCTCCCCCTTCTGGACAGATGGTAGGACTTTACTTCCTGGACTTGGGTTTGTGGGAAGCATGGGCCAATTCTGGCCAGTGAATTGTGAGAAGTGATGCATTGCTTCTGGACCAGAGCATTTAGGAGTTGGAGTGAGACCCTCCAGAGCTTTCCCTCTGCCCCCTGATGTGTAAGCCGGAAACATTTCAGTCGGAGGCTGTATAGTCAGCCTAGGTCCCTGAGACATGTAGCACGAGTGAAAAATCAACATTTTTTCGTAGTCACTGAGATTCTGGAGGTGTTTGTTACTGCAGCATAGTCTGGCCTATTCTGACTGATACAGTAGTAAAGAAGCAAATTCTACAATGTAACTATATGCACTGCCAGAAGGAGATGAATGACAGTCACAAGGAGAAGAAAACATTGAGCAGGATAAGTGGTATTGGAAGGGGAGGTAGGGGAGAAGGAAGGGGGAAATTTAAATAGGATGATTAAGGTAGGGCGAGAAAGTGGTCGTCGAGAAGGAAGGAAACTATAGGTGTCAGAAGAAGAGTGTCCCAGGCAAGGAGAACAGCCGGGACTAAGGCTGAGGGCACATCTGACAAGTTCAAGGAGCAGCAAAGGGTTGATGTGACAGAAGCCAAGTCACAGGGCCTCGTCGTGGGGAGCCTGGTCCCTGGGTAAGACTTCATCATACTCTCTGAGGGAACAAGGGAGCCCTCTTAGCGATTTCAGCCCAGGTCACGATGTGATTTATGTTTGCAAAGGATTGGTCTGGCATCCGGGCTGAGGCTAGACAGCCAGGGGGGTGGGGGATAGGATGGATGTGGGGAGGCCTATTACATGGCTACTGCATGTTACAGGTGACAGCTATCAGTGGCTCACGTGGGGTGGTGACAGTAGAGGTGGTAGGCAGGGTCAGACAGTCAGATTCTGCCTGGATGTGTTTGGAAGATGGAACAATGACATTTCTGGATGGATGAGATGGGGGTGGGAGGGGTCAAGGCTTTGGGCCTCATAAAACAGAGCAGTGGGACTGTCATCAGCTGAGGGTGGGGAGGTCTCTAGGGGAAGAGCAAGAGTTTTGATTTTTGAGGTTAGAGCCCATGAGGAGGTGTGTGGGAGGCATTGAGTGGAGGAGCCTGGAGTTGGGAGACTATGAATTTGGGAGTCATTGATGGGAAGGTGGTGTCACCAGTTAAACGTCTTAAAACACTTTGGTTGTTAGAGAGAGAAGCTTGTAAGTACAGCATCGCACCCAGGACATCAGGTGAGTATTCTGGAAAATGGTGTGGTGATAGGGAAGTGACTGTTCTCTTTGCTTTAGGAACGTCAAGGTCATGACCCCTTACATCATGCAATGCTCCGCGCCCCCCGCCCCCCCGGCCCCCCCCCCCCCCCCCCCCCCCCCCCCCCCCGGCCCCGTGGTGATCGATAGTCCTGGGGGAAGCTCTGCTTTCCCCAAGGAACGGACATGCTTCCTCTTTTCCCAAAATGAAACTCATGAAAAGATTGGGTCTCTTTCTCTCCAGCTGCCAGAGAGCTGGGAGCCGAATCTGAAACCCAACGACCACCACGTATTAACCGCCTGGGGCCGCAGAGCCTCCACACTGGCGTTCTCACTTCCCTCTGCCTTGACTTCCTACTTTTCATATTCAGTTTCAGTTTCTTAATTTTTCTTTTATCGTGTGTGTTCTTTCTAGAGTCATCTCAAATCTATATGGAATGAGAAACAGTATAAAATAGAGAAGGAAATAAACATAATTGAATAAAGTTGCTTTTTTAATAACAACACAGCTCATTTTTTAAGTAAAAAAGGAATTGAAAATTTGTCTCTAAAGTAATTTTCTATATGCAGAGTCTTCTCTTCCAACTGATTTTCATTACAACATTGAAAATGTGTTCCTCAAGGACAAGGAATTCTACTCCCAAACGTTATAAAAATCCCACTTTAAAATCACAGCAAATTTGTAAATTCACATATTTTAAAGAAATAAGTTATAAGATATGGAGAGTAATACACCCAATAAGTCACAAAATACAAATGCACAATAAGTACAGTTGTTGTTACGTTTCATGCAACGAAGGGAAGGTTGCAGGGAAACAATGTGAGCGGACTCACCTGCTCACCCTGCCCTGCGAGACTCGGGACCCACGTTTTCCAGGAATCCACAGAAGCCACGCTGGCCACACTCAGCCAGCCTCACGGGCCTTCAATTCGCCGCCTGCTTCATTGGTCTGTCAATATGGGTTCTTCAAGTCCATTCTTTTTAAACTTAAATTTATTTAAAGAGGGAACAGTTCAAACAATGCACAGTAGGTGTGAATTCATAGGTTTGCTATTTTCTTAATGCACATTCAAATCAACTCATAAGTATTAAATAACAAATGGTGTGTTCTCCGAGAGCACCTCTTATACTCCAGGGTGCTCATGAGGGGTCCCGTCCTGGAGGGCAGCTCTGTCCAGGGCTGCTCTCAGCCTTTGGAAGTAGCTGGTGGGTCCTGAAAACGCCTAGAAAAACTAGGCTGAAGAAAGGAAAGGCCCTCACATCTGTGAGATACCCACGTGAATGACCCAGCAGAAAGAGGAAGACCCCCCCATGAAAGAGAAAATGAGGTGAAGTGGGGACACTTGCCGAAACACACCCACCAAAGCCCTGTAGAGGGATTGCTGCATAGAGAAAGGTCTTAAGAAAGCCAGCTTGGGGCGAGGACCGCCGCTAGGTGGTCATCTTCCGCGTCTCGTTCCCCTCCAGGTCCTGTCTGTTACCATGCTCACCCGCTTTGGCCAGCTGTAGAATGACGTTGTTGGTTTCCGACAGTCAATCTTACACCTGGATTTTAACAGTGGTTCTCAATCCTGGTCCCTGGACCAGCAGCATTAGCATCACCTGGGAACTTGTTAGAAATGCAGATTCTCCGGCTCCCGCCCCAGACCTACAGCCCTCCAGGGATTCCGATGAGGCTAACGTTTGAGAAGCACTATCCCAGAAGCCCCTGTGTTATACAGTAAACGAGGGCTCTTAGCGAGGAGACCCGAGTTCTGCTCCAGACCAACGCCAAATCGCTGAGCCTCAGTTTCCTCATCTGCGACACGAGAAAGGCCTGAGCCTGATTGGTTCCAGCCCTGCCAGCAGCTTCGCAAAATCAGATGCTGCTTCTCCAAAGGGGCCAAAATTTATGATTCATTTAAATTAAGTGCTGGAACAGGTGACAACTAGTCTGTGATGGGAACAGTCAGAACGGTGGTTGCCTACGGGGAAGGAGTGGGTGGACTGACTGAGGTGTAGCAGGAAGCAAATTTCGGGGGGGATGATGCCATTCTGTCTTGATGGGAACATGGGTTACTTAGGTGTATGCATTTGTCAAAACCTGCTGACTGGTGCACTTAAGATCTGTGCATTCCGTTGCAGCATCTCTACTTCAAAGGAAAAAAAGACTATAAACAAATATTGGACCCTAGTTAATAATATTTGTGCTGAAGTGTTTAGGGGTGACAGTCACTGATGTCACAGGTCATTCTGAAATGCATCAGAAAAAAAACAGATGGCTTAGGGGGTGGGTAGAGGGAGGGAGGGTTGGAACAGATATGCGATAAAGTGAGTATAATAAAATGTTAACTGGAGAACCAGGTGGTGGGTACATGAGAATTTACTATAAAATTCTTTCAATTTTTTAAAAATTAAGGTTGACAAGTCTTATAATGAAATGTTGGAGGGAAATTCTGAGGCTGGCACCCTATGCCCACGTTTATTAAATCAGCACCTTTGCACAACTAGAAATTCTACCACTGGAGGGAGATGCCTGTCTTTCTCAGGGGTAACAGGTGTTAAGCCACTGGTGTGAGGATATACCGGGGAGAAATGACACATTGGGAGCTTGTTGGTTTTTATTCCTGACTATGAATTTATCGGGCTGAAATCTGCCCCCAGGTAACAGTAATAGGAAAGGCCTGGGCTGTGCACCAGGGCTTTGTTGTCATGGCTACTGTTGTTAGGGCTGCCCCAACCCCTTAGCTGCAGGCACAGGATGCCTTGGCTGCCACCTGTTCTCCAGGTACAAGTTTGGGGAGGATGGCTGCAGAACTTCCACTTGCCTCCGCCACCAGGGGGAGCTGTCCCCCCAGTAGTGGCCCAAAGCTCCCACATTGTTCAAACGCTGCAGCTTGAAATTTTGGTGTTTCCTTCTGAGGGCCACGCAGGGCTATCCCCATCATGCCTTGCTTGCCCTGTCGATTGGGTCGCCCACCCCCAATCCCCCTGCAAAAGATCAAGCCTCCCACTCACGGGCCCTCTTTCTAGATTTGCACGTTCTCTAATTTGATTCCTCAACCCCCCACGCCCACCCCGTCCTTCTCACCTCAGACTGGACTGATGGTCCGCAAGTCCCTGCGAGCGCTGGCCTCTTCGGCTCACCGCCTTGCCTGGTGCCCTCTCCGGAGGGCACCCTTCCTTCTCTTACAACCGCCCCCACCCACACCTGTAGAAACTGAGCTGGGTGGTGCCCTCCGCGCTTGCCACGGCTGCTTCTAAGACATTTCTCTTGCTTTCTCATTCAAAACCCAGCCCCGTCACCTGTTGTCCCTCTCAGGGACCGCCATCTGTTGGTCTTCTCACCGCTCACTGAAGATTTCCACTCCTAGCCAACTGCTTTCTTCATCCTCCTGTCTTATTTTAATGACCCACGTGCGTGGCCATCCTACCCTGGCCTCTCATCACCTTGCCTTCCTCACCTCCAGTGATCTTTCCAACACTCTGGCCCAGCCGCCCCTTCCTCTGGTCAGAGCCAGGACCCTGCCATCTTCTGAAAAGGAGATCCAGGCATCCCCACCCTACTCCCACCTCCACTTGCCTTCTGGCCTCATCCAGAGTTCTCATCACCTCCTCACTGGATTACGCCCTTTCTTACTCATGTTCCCTTATTTAATCAACTCCCTCGGCTCTCTCTCCTGCCATCGTCCCCCGCTGAGCAGCCCCCAGCATGGATGACACACACCGGCCAGCTCTTCTCTTCCCACACCCAGGTGGCCGAGCTTCCCGGGGTGGCAGGGGTGGAGGGGGGATGGAGACCACGCCCTCAGCTGGACTCGCTTCACTTTAAATTCATGATCAAGGACGTCCAATGGGTGGGTGCCCCGTGCTGCCCAGCAAGCTCACTACTTTCCCGTAGGCTCGCTCCCCCACTCTCTGCGACAGTGACTTCATGCCTCCTCTCTCTCCTCCGCCCCCATGGTCCTCCTGCTTCGCGGAAGCCCAGGTCTCTCACTCCATCCAGAAATTACAAGCCGGCAGCGTGAGCTCTCTCGTCTTCCTCCCGCTGTCTGCTCATCTCTCTCCGTCCCCAAGGCCACAGCGGAAGGATCCTGCCTTCTCTCGGAAGTCAGCTGCCCCCTGAGCTCTGGGTCCCACCCCTTCTCGCTGACTCGCCCTTGTCACTTTCACGCGTACCCCTATATTCTTGTCAACGAGAAGCTTTCACCAGGGGGGCAGAGAACTGGCTTTTGTAGTTGGGGACCCCAATATCACAAAGCTTTCTGTAAGGAGGGATTTTCCTAGTTGCCACCTGCCTAAAGATGAGCGTGGGGGTGGGGGCTGCTCTTGGTTACACGGTCTTCCACGCATGTCCTCCTCGGGGCGGCTTCCGGAAATGAGTGAGTTCCAATGTGGAACAACTTCTCACCCTTTTCCCAGCCATGCCCTCACCTGACCTCCTGCCCGGTACAGTCACATCCACCACTGTCAGGTGAGGAAAAGGACACGGCCAGGACTGCGGAGGTCACACCTGAACTGACACAATCAGAGCACCTCGCCCTCAGAGGATGCCCCCTCTCCCGGGTCCCACCCAGGTTAGTAAGACAGCACGTCCCAGGATGTGGCCGCCATCAGTGGACCCGGAAGGCGGAGGTGGGGACCCTGGTCAGGAGTCACGGGCCAGGTGTACAGAGCTGCATTTGTAAAGCCTCGAGCTTCCCGTGAACAGGCAGAAACACCAGGAGGCCAGAGCCCGCTGCCATTGCGCACAGGAGAACACCTGCACAGCCGCAGCCACACAGGTGTTCAAGAACGGCAGGTGCACGGCCCCGTCAGTGTGCTTATCCCCAGGGAGGGAGGGACAGCAGGGTAATGGGGACGGGTTGGTGCAGGGCCTCGCCTGGGGCGGGGCTGCGTTGGGCTGTGGGCCTGGGCTGCCAACCTGCCCGGGACCTGGGACAGGACCACCTTCACCTGGAAATGGCTCACCTCATTTCCCGTTACATGCTGTTGGTGAGAATTGGCCACATGAGATTCTGATTACCCAGGTTTGTGTAACAAACCACAGCAAAACAGTGTCTTAAAACAATAACCGATCATTTTTTTTGCTCACAAATGTAAGGGTTGTGTGGATTCAGCTGTGCAGTTCTTCTCAGCGCCCAGAAGTCTCAGCTGGGGGCCTCGCTGCCTTCACCCCATGTGGTGTCTCCAGCGCCAAGCTCCAGGCCAGCCAGCCTGCAATGAGGTGAATCAAACTATCATTCCTGGATACTGATCGCTTGCGCAGGGCGCTAATTATGAGGTGCAGGAAATTCCTGCGTTCACATCCAGAACAAATTGGGAGATAGTTTTCTATTAAGTGTTCCTGTGGACCAGCAGATGGAATCAGATGGAATCAGATGGAATATTCACCTCAAAGTGCCTCCCCTTAGCATCACGTCCGCTACGTCTGATGCCCTCATGGCCCAGAGCTCACCTTCAATCCTGCCTCACAAGCAACAGGAAGCCAAAGCCCCTGAGACATTTGTTAGAAGAAAACCTGGGTTGGTCGTAACCTCTGTTTAAAGCGTTCTAGGGGCTGGGGGAACCGCTGACGGAATGGAGGTTGCCAAAGGACCCAAAGAGCTCCTCTATTTTGTTCTAATGTGGAAATAAAAAATCAGCGTGGACAGATTAATCATCCCGGGCGCTGACCATGAGGCCGGAAGGCGTGCTGAGGCCGCGGGGGTGGCCGGCCCTCGGGGGCAGTTTCTCCTGCTGGCCTGGACTGCGGCTTGCGGGGTGTGAAAGCTTCATTTTCTTTTCTCAGATTTCCTTTCTTGCACATTTCCGGCTTTGCCCACCGCTCATTCCTTCCCAGGCATAGCTCATATTTTCATTTCAGATTATTCTTCACTCATATTGCTCCCTTTCCTTCTTCAAAAATTTATTTCTCTATCCACCTACTTCGTTTCTGCTTCCTGGGATTGTTTACCAATGCAACAAAATGCTGATACTGTGTAAAAGCTGCCAGGAAGTGCCAGTACCCGGAGAAGGAGAGACCCCCCCCACACTCCCTGCAGCAGCCCCAGCACTGTGGCTGGAAGCAGGTGGGCCAGGCCCAGCAAGGTCAGGGTGCCCAGCTGCCAGGTGGCTCCAGGCCATGGTGGGCTTGCTCGGCTGGAGACGGGGTCCTCAGAGCAGGGGTCTGGAGAGCACCCAGGTGCCCTGTGGGGGCCACTGGCTAATGTGGGCCCCCTCCCCTTGGAGTTCAGGGCCCAAGTGGGTCAAGAGGTGGGCAAACTGCACTCTGAAGAGATGGCAGGTGAGACAGAGCATGGGAGCAGAGCAGGTTGAACACCCTGGGGAAGACAGCCCCTGCCTGGGGGACTTGGAGCTGTTTTAAAAGTCTCCACAGTGCTGTTCTTTCCCCCCTCACTTGCCCAGAGCCTTGGGGTGGCTGACCGGGTGAGACGCAGACGGGGAGAAACTTCCTGGGTCCCTTTTCCCTCCCACCTGATAGGTTACTTTCGAGGGGTTAGTGCCCACTTTTCAAGGGAAATTAACTCATCCCTCTGAGTCTGAATCCTGCCTCCACCACTTACAAGCTGTGTGACTTGGGGAAAGTTACTTAAACTCTCTGTGCCTTGGTTTCCTCCTCAGTAAACTCTTTTATTCATAAAGGTTAAAAGAGGTAATGTTTGTAAGGCAGAGTGCCTGGCATATGGCAAACGCAGTATGCGTATTTGGTCAATAAAAATAATCTCTCCTCGATGCCGGGGCTACAGATGTTCCCGACCCCATTGCTCCTCTAAAAATAAAAGATCAAAGTGAGGAGCAATGAGCATTTACTTATGAGCCCAAACAGTAGCTATTCAGGAAGCACTGCCTGGGCGGACACCCAAATAGTGCTCCTATTAGGGGGCCAGGGCAGGGGTATCTCTGAGAGAGCGGTGGGGACAATTCCATCTGTAGAAGGAAGGCTTCTGCAGGTGCAACGAACTAACACGCTATGAACTAACAGTCGAAACGATGTTTTTAATTTTCAGTCCCTTAGTCATCAGTCTTGCAGTCTGAATGTCTGCTTTCTTGTGTCTTTGCAAACAGGCGTTTGGGACACAATGTTGCTTTAGGCCCAGTCCAAAGGCTGTTTTGCTGTTTCAAAGTGCCAAAGGCGTGAGGCCTCCCATGAGCAAAGAGGTGCCTCTGGGGTGGAAGCCTGCCCCCCCCCCCCCCCCGGGCTCCACTTCAAAGGGGCTCCGTTTATATTACTTTTTTACACCACAGAACCTTCATGGGGGGTGGGTGGAGGCAAACAATGAACAGATATGAACAGATAAGTGATATAATTTCAGTGTCAGGAGAAAAATGAAACCAGCAGCAGGACGGAAGGTAAGTAGCAGGTGGGGGTAAGGGCAGGGGAATGTGATTTTAAGCAAGGAAATGAAGGAAGGTCTTCCAGGGAAGGGGGTGTCTGCATGGGGCCCTAAATGATCCCAAGGATCAGCCATGGAAGGATCTGAGGGCTGGATTCCAGGTCGTGGGAACAGCAGTTGCAAGGGCCGGTGGGTTGAAGGAAAAGGAAGGTGGGTTTGGCTGGAGCACAGGGCGCCTAGGGAGAGGTTGTGGGTGATGAGGATGGAGAGCAGGCCCAGGTTCCGTGGGGTCTGGCGGGTCCCAGGAAGGAATGGAGGTTCTTTTGTATTTGCAATAAGAGACTGTCTTAGTTCCCTTGGGCTGTGGAAACAAAGTACCACAAACCTGGTAACTTAAAACAGACAGGTATGCTCTCAGTGCTCGGAGGGCAGAAGTTCAAAATCACCGTACCATCAGGGCCACCATCCCTCCAAAGGCTCCAGGGGAGATCTTTCCTTGGCTCTTCCTGCTTCCAGTGGCCTCAGCTGCTCCCTGGCTGTGGCTGCATTACTCTGGTCTCTGCCTCAGTCTTCCCATGCTCTCTCTGTGTGTCTGTGTCCTCTCCTCTTCTTATAAGAGCACAGTGATAGCATCGTGAGGTCCTTATCCTAGTCACACGGCAAAGACCATATTTCCAAGTCAGGTAACGCAAGTGCTGGGGATCAGGACTCCGACGTATCTTTTGGGAGGAACACTGTTCGGTTCACCGCAGAGGCCACAGGCAGTTTGAGCAGAGTGCTGGTGGGCTGTGACTGCTGACCTAACGGGACCACGCTGGCCACTAGACAGAGAACAGACCTATGGTGGGGGGGGGGGCCGCAGGAGACGGCAGGTGAGAACGGAAAAGGCCTTCGTCCATTCCCCTTTTGGACATAAACAACATCACGCATCACCAACCTCAGACCAGCCGCTCCGTGACCGTGATGGATCAAGACAGCAACAGCCCCCCTCCGAAGTCATGTCTGAACGCAGACAAAATCTGGACGTGGTCCAAGCCGCAAAATCAACCGAACGTCCTCCACCCTGGCTAATGTGACTCCTCTTTAAAAAAAAAAAAAATCAATCACAGCTCTAGCTCTGTCCTTTTCACCTTCTCGATAAGAATTGTTAAGCTGCCCAATCATAGCATCACCCCTGATTCCGGATAGCATCCAAGCCAGAGCAAAGCCTGGCTTCCTTGAGCGCTCCCCAAATCAAGCCACAGAAGCCCCAATTCTGTGCAGCAGGTCCCATCCGAGGCGCCCTCGGTGTCTCCACCGAGTGTGTTCGCTCTTGTCAGATCCAATCAACCAGGTTGTTCATCTTCAGGTGTGCCCCCTGGTGGTCACCAGTTGAAGGGCGGGGCGGGCTTCGTGGGGGCGGGGCCTGTGCCTTCTGCAGCCCTCTGCTTAGAAGGGCGCTGGGCTTGGTTTAATGCTGTGCTGCCGTCATACCGAAATTCTCAATGCTTTTCGAACTGGGGCTCCTCACGTCCATTTCCCAGCAGGCCTGCAAATGCCGTAGCCAGTTCTGCTGAAGAACATTGGCGGAGGCTAAGGCCAGGGTCGCTGTGGCGGAGCGTGAGACAAGTGGGTGACCTCAGGAGGGGTAGGACTGTTGCTAATTTGGATTTGGGTCAATGCAAGGATGAGCAAGAGAAACCCCGAATTTGGGGCTGTGTGCGTGTGGGGGGCGGTGTATGGCACTAGGAAATAGTGGGTGGGCAAGTCAGGCAGCTTGGGGCGGGGGAGTCAGGGGTCTCAATTTGGTGAAAATACACTTCCTGCCCCACGTTAGCAAATAGACATGGGATGCTGCATTTTTAAGAAAATGGAGACTCAATATTGTGTGACCGCTTTGTGAGATATTATCAGGAGGGAGGGGCAGAACTGAGTAAAGGTACACAGGCTCTCCCCGTGTGATTTCCTATAACTGCACGTGAATCTGCATTTGTCTCAAAATCAAAAGTTTCATTAAAAAACTTGGTGACCCACAAAATCAGGACACCAGCGGGTTGAAAGGCAGCTCTGGGGGTTGTTACCCATCTGGATTCCTCGGCTCTTCAACAGGCGAGGAGTTTGGGGCCTGCCCACGCAGGTGGTCGCAGTCCAGTGAAGGGGCCTCGAGTGGTGCCTGAGGGGACCTGAGTGTCCTTCCTGGTGTTTTGGAGTTGGGGGCTGGTGGGGTGGAGAGCCACTCATCTCTGGAGGCCTGCCAAGTGACGGGTTGAACTTGACTGAGGAAAGTCCTTTGAGGAAAGTGACCTGGGTACTTTGCTTGTCTGGCAGTTTCAAGGTCGTTTCAACAGGAGGACAGGCCTGGGGCGCTTTGGGCCTGGAGACCAGGGGCAGCCGTGGAGGCCAGAAGGGCTTTGGTGGGTTCCTGCATCTGTGCTTTACTGCTGAACTCAGCTCCCGGGGCTGGGGCGGGGGGGAGCAGCTCATCTTGATATTTGCAGATTTATTCACAGAGCTCCCCACACATCTGGATGGGAATATAGGATTTGCCCCCTAGAGGAAATAGTTAAACGAATCGCTAAAGCACAAAATGTTCCTGTAAAATTGCTTCCATATTTTATTAGACGCAGATGAGCATGAATTATTATTGTGAAGCCAACAGGGGGCTTTGCGGATCTGGTGCCTCATTTTCCGTAAACACCTCTTCCCGCCCAGATCATTGTGGGAGGGCTTGTGAGGGGCCTGGATGCTGGCCTGTGAGGGGACCATTGAATAACCCCTCCACACATCCATTTATCCAACATTTATGAGGCACCCACTGTGTGCCAGGGAATGCCACCTAAACTGCAGCTGTGGGCACCATTCCCCTTGACCTCCCTTCCAAAGACACCATCAGGTGTACCAAGTCCTCGTGAGGTGAGTCTATGTGGGGTCCCTCTACGGTCAGAGAGGGACACCTGTCTGGGGGCAGGGCTTCCTTTCCGTAGCTCAGGGGCCACTGCCGCAGAGAAGAGCCCGCGTCACATTGGAAATTCTACTCACCATTAAATTCCTCTTTCTGAAAACCTCATTTGTGTCAAGTTGTGAAATTTCTTGAGAGAAAAATGGACATGGTCATGCAAAACTGGCTTTCAAGCCGCACGGGTATTATTGGTTTGCCACACTCTGTGTGGTTCTGCCGTCGATCCCAGCTGGGCATTGGCAGGGGCCTGGTTCCCGCTCAGAGCCCCACCAGACCCACTCAGAACGCTTTTCCTCAAGCAGTTCCCCTGGAGGCAGATCCCACGCCCCCGAGGATGTCAGCTCCCCGGGCCCCTGACAACCCTAGAAGCTGTGGGTTGCCCTCTGCGCAGCCAGCCCCGACCAGGCCACGTCGTTGGTGGCCTTCGCTCCCGTCCCCAGCTCAGACTAAGCTGGCAGGGACAGACTCCCCCTCTCACTCACCTCCTCTCTACGGTGGCTGAGGGCTCATGGCCAAAGCGTCCCCAATCACTCAGGTTTCCAGGGATCTTGCCAGCCATACTGCTACGCTCAGCTTCCAAACGGGGCAGGAGAAATGAGTGGTGTTTATCTTCCCTTGTCCCACCCCCAGCTCCCCCGCTCTCCATGCTGGGTGGGCTTGAGCAAGGGGGTCCCCTTTGCCCCCCATCCGTGGGCAGAGAAGCAGCTTGGCAAGTCCACTAGCGTGTCTCAGATTACCCACCGAGTCATGGAGACTGGATTTCAACTTGCTATGCCGCCTGGACCCCATGGCACCCCAGGCAGGAGCTGTGTGTTAACCCCTTTCAAAGGCAAACAATAAGGGTGTAAAAACTGTGTTAGAAGCCTGGGCAGGAAGGGGTGCCCTTGACTATGAATGCTTTTGGGGAGGTAAGTTGTGGAGGAGAAGGACGTAGAAATGTCTGAGGACTCAGTTTATAATCAAGCCAGGCAGACACACTGGCTATCTTCATTCCAAACAGCAGCGCCGGGCCTGCTTAGAGATTCAGGAAACAAGAGTTGGTTAGAAACAGGAATGCAGTGTAATTACTCTGCCAATCCAGGGGGACTGGTGGGGGCCGGGAGGGGGCGTCTCATTCTTATTAACTGAGTACTCATTAGAGGTCCCTTTGCTTCCAACTTTCAAATTTGTACTGAAAAGATGCTCTAGACTGTCCGTTTTGGTAAATGGAGTAGAATAGATATGGCTGCACATTTATGTGAATAATGGAGGATCTCAGGGTGTTTCTGGGTCAGGATTTTACATGCTTGGTCAGCGTGGTGTTCTAGAAACTGCCCAGTCTCTGTGTCAGAAGACCCAGGCTGGAGGTGGGCTGTGTCCCCTGCTGGCTGAGTGGCTTCCAGCAGGTCACAGCTGTGTTGAGTGGCCATTCTTTCCTCAGTCACAGTGGAAGAGAGTGACCTTTGCTTTATGGACCATCCGAGGGCGTCGTAAAGCTCACCTGAGATGGGATGGTCTGTCTTCTCGCCCTGACTTTTAGATCACTGTGCTAACTCGAATCGTTGTGATCAGCCAGGTGGCAGGGTGGCAGGGAAGGCAGAACCAAATATCTTCTTAAACCTGGGCCAGGCCTGTCCATTAGCCAGGGTTCTTTGCGCTAAATAACACAGATGTATTATTGCGAGGCCGGGGCTCACGCAGTCATGGGGGCGGAGGAGTCCCACGGTCGCCCACGGCACGCTGGAGGCCCAGAAAGGCTGGAAGCGCAGAAGACCAGGAGATGAGGTGAGCTGTTCCAGCACAGGCAGCGAAGCCGGAAGAAGAGGGGTGGATTCCTCCCTCCTCTGCCTTTTGTTCACTTCGGGGCTCAGTGGACTGCAGGGCCCACCGTGACTCAGTAGGATCTCTACTCTAACCTTGGTGATGACCTCTGCGAAGTCTCTGTTTCCAAATAAGGGCTCATTCTGAGGTTCTGGGCAGACATTCATTTGGGAGACACTATTCAACCCATTACACTTTTTAAATGTCAGTCAGTTGGTAGATGGACTCAGGGACTAGAAGAGCCCCACCGCCAGAGTGGTTGATCACCCACCGTAGACCTGGGGTGGGATCGAGGCTGTCCTGTCCCCATGGGAAGAGGGAATATTTATACATTCCTGATTATTGTCCCTAAGCAAAGTGGGCCCCAAAGCCACCGTCTCCTTCACTGCTGCTTCACAAAGAGACAACAGGTCCAAAATGGAGCCACTTGTGTTAAGGTCCCACGTCAGTGAACCAAGACTTGGTGCTTGACCTAGCTACAGTTTCAGCCGGCCCGGAACGTGACCTGTGCTGCCTGGGAGGCCGCTGCCCGACGGCGGACTTTCATTCTCCTTAGGAGGGCGGCCCTGCCTGAAGCAATCCGTTCTTTGCTCATAATTTCCTTTGCTGAGAGAACTGAAAAGGAGCCTAGAGGGTCGGCTACAAATCAACGATAAGAGTGTATCCAAGGGTCTTGGGGTTTGCACGCTGGGAACACGCACAACCAGGCGAAACCCCAGAGGCGTTCCCGAGGAGAAAGAAGAGTTAAGTTTTTATGGTGAAAAGTTCATTCTTGAGAGTTATCCGTCCTGCACTCTTGGCCTTGGGATTGGTCCGGGGTGATTGTCGGTCAGATGTCCGTCAGTCTGATGGACGGCTGTCAGGGGGTCCAGAAGTGGCACGCCAGGAGGCCTGGGCCCGTCCAGCGGTCCAGGTAACGGCCGTCAGGTGCTGTATGTGTGAGTTCTTTGTGGGATGATCGGAGGATGAACGGGGTGCAGGGCTGGACGTGTATCTAGGCCTGGACGCGGGGCCGCAAAGTTCAATTGAGTGCCCAGGCCAGTGAGGACCAGAATGGAGACTTCCCACGGGCCTCCACCGTTGCACGCTTACCAATTTTAGCGGCTTGGCTAGAACGACTCCGTGTTATATCTTTACTCTTTTCTCACCCTCCTCTACACCCTTTCCATCCTTGAAAACCTTTCCTTTACTGCAGTTTGGCGGAGCTCCTTTCTGTTGCTTGCTGGGATGCTGCTTGATTCATGAACTGTTAAATACGGCCAGTTAGATCTTTACCCCTTCCTTGGTTGAATTTTTGTTATTTAGCCCTGCTCATCCCTCCCCCCACCTGCCAGCTGCATCTAGACTCTGACGAGGCCTGGAGGGAGTCTGGTCTGCAGCATCACATGGCGGGGGGACCTGGTGGAGGGAGCTGCCTCCTCAAGCAAGAGACGGGAAGGAGGGGCCGGTCCTTCTTCCCCACCCCCAAGACCCTGCTCAGTGGTGATCAGGCGGAGGAGTCTCTGGTTCAAGGCAGTACCCGCATAGCCCTGGACGGTCACAGTGGTTATTATTGGCCCACCGTGACAGGGATGGAGGAGGGAGAGCCAGGTGGACGCACCCACACCATGGAGGTGGAGGTGAGAACAGTTCCTGTTTCGCGGGCCAAGATGGGGGCAGAGAAGGGGCGCTCAGCTTCCTCCTTGGGGTGGCCAGAGCTGAGCTTTCCGTGGGGACCAGCAAGGTTCAGACACCTGCTGAGTCTGGGTCTGTCGGGGCCAGAAAGGGCCTGTGGCCTTTGGTACCCAGAGGACTCAGCCCCAACAGCAGGTAGTGCTCGGGGTGGCTGTTTCCTGGCTCTGCCCCCACTCAACACCTGAGGGGACTGGAGGAGGACACCAGCGATGGCCAGGCTTCCCAGGACAGTCCTGACACGGAGCAAGGATGGTGCCGATCCTGGGTTTCTGAGCCGTGGATGGAAGGGGTGCCCAATGAATGGGGAGGGGAGAGGGTATAGGGGCAGCCGGGCCTTTGAATCCTGAGTTAGGAGGACACGGGCCCTTTGTTTTTGCTGCCTGACCCTCGAAGAGTCCTGCCCTGTGCATTCCTAAAGCCCCTCCTACATCTGTTGGTGGGAGGCAGGGCCACCTCCCACTTTGGGGACCAGACACTAGGACCTTCCTTTCCCAGCAGGCCTTGCAGGCTGAGCACGTGACTTAAGCTTGGTCAATCAGGGACTTCTGCTCTGCCCTGAAGAAGCAGGAAGCTGGGGAGTTCCTTCTGGTGGTGGATGTGGGGGTGTCTCCAGTGGAGGAAGACAGCGATGGCCAGTGTCTGGCCCAGGGAAAGCAAACCTGACATCAGGCTCACCCCTCAGTCGACCCCTGGGGGCTGCGGGTCCTGGTCCACCTGCCCTGACTACTCAACTGGCTGTGTGGCCTTGAACGTCACCTTCCCTCTTTGTGCCTCACAGAGAGGGCTGGTGCCAGGCGCTCTTGGGGAGTTCCCTTCTCACCTTCGCTCTCAGTGTTTCTGGTTTGGTCCAGCGTGCCGGTGGCCTCTCCGTGCCGTCAGCCTGTGCGCAGGAGGCAGGCTGGGGTCTGTCGGTGAGAAGCGTCAGGATTCAGGTGGGCCTTGGCCCCCCCCCCCCCCCCCCCCCCGGGGAGTGGAGCACGTTTTCCTTTCGTGCGCCTGGCTTTGCAGAAGGGCTGTCCCCATGGGGACGGTGGGGCTCTGGATGCAGGAGGGAGATGAGCTCAGAATTGCAGGTATTGAACCAGGGCCCACTCTGAGGAAATGAAGAAGGATTTGAGGGGCCCTGGGACAACTTCCCAGGGAGTCCCCAAGGCCAGCCCAGCTGGGGGCCCAGCCCAGGCCCGAGGAGCATCTATGGCAGGCAGGAGTAAATAATGCAACACCGCAGCTACTTACAGAGCCCCGGCCAAAGGGTGCTTGTAGATTCTCTTTGATTTCTCCCTTGCACCTTGGAGAGCCTGCCTGGTGTGCTCCCATCTGCCGGGGAAGCAGAGACTCTGGGATGGCTGGCTACAGTCTGGCTCGAGTTGAGCCAATTGCCCCCGAGGCAGCCAAACATCCCAACTTCTGCTTGGTCCCCAGGGTGCCCCAGCCTGTTGGGGCTGCTGGGGCTGCTGGGGCTGCTGCCAGGGAACCTCTTGCCTGTGCTGGCCACAAGACAACCCTTCTTTAGGCCGTGTAACCGGCAGTCTGCACTGGGGAAAGAGAAGCCAGCCACCTGGGTGTTTAAGGCAGAGTGAATGTGCTGGTTACCCAGGTGATCGGAGAGTGGAGAAGCTGAAGTGTAAAATGAAGCAGCTCAGAGATTATCAGTACAGGAAGCAGCAACCACCCCTGGGACCGGCCAGACCAAGGGTTTTCCTGGAGCCCAGGATCTGGAGTCACCGGGGGAAGGTGGAGTCGCGGCAGGGCCAGGGACCCTGTCGGGATCTGGGACCGTGGCAGGTGGGACTGGGTGCCAGAGCCTTGGAGGAGAGGAACCATGTTGGTGATGACACCCAGAAAGAGGTGACCCTGGCTTCTCCCTTCATCCCACCCTGCAATTTAAAAAAGCTTACGATAAAATGCACATAAAACTTCCCATCTTAACCGTTTCAATTGGACAGTTCAGCGGCGTTAAGTACGTTCACACTGCTGTGCGACTGTCACCACCACCCGCCTCCGGAGCTCTTCCGCCTTGCACGGTTAAAGCTCTGTGCCCGCTGGCCTCAGTCCGTCCACACAGCCCAGGGCAAGGCTGGGGTCCCCGTCTCCACTCCTGGTGTTCTCCTCCTGCCAGCATACTGTTCCCTCCTTCTGAGGACTCGGAGCTTCCTCCAGGGATCTCTCCACTCGTGTCCTGTGGGTTGGGCTACTCTGACACCTGTCAGCCCCAAGCTCATATTGTGACCCCTCTTCCTGGTTCCAGGGAGTGGCCCTGAGACTTTAGCTGGGGCCTTGGACCAGAGTGTCTGTCTTCTGCTGGCCTGGAAAGGCCTGCTGAAGCCAGTGAGGGGCCAGCACAGTCATAGTCCGCAGCAGCACAGGGTCCAGGCAACATTGCGTGCGTGCCTGGATACAGCTATGCCTGAAGCCGCATCTCACCCATATGTGCTAATAACTTCCCTCTTTTCAAAAGGCCCAGCTGTGTGGGGATCTCGGTCACTTACCTGTGGAAGTCAGGGTTGCTGCATGCGCTCTGGGCCCAGGTCCTGGCCTTCACACACCTTCTTGATCAGCATTCCTTGGCCATCAGCTCTGTAGGTCTGATCCCCAGGACAAATGGTCCCTCCACGTTATGTGGTTTGCACAGAGACAAGCAGATCAGAAGCCACCTGGGGGAGCTTGAGTCAGGGGGGTGTACTTTTTCCCATTCTACTTTGGTGACTTACTTGCTCAAGGCCCCAGCGTGGTAGGTGGTAGAGCTGAGACTGGCCAGGTTGCCAGGCCTAGTGTGGCTGCTTTGCCTGAATTTGGGCCTCTGGTGAAGGCTGGGGCAGGGGGCTCTCTTCATCAGGCAGGGATGACAGAGACTCCTCTGCTTATGAAACAGCTGCCAGGCAGTAAGAGCCTTTCCTGGTGACGGAGTGGAGCGCTGAGGCCACACGCCTGCTGGGAAGGCCTCTCTGCTCCCCAGTGCCCAGGAGGGTCATGACAAGTCACATAGTGCTTTGCCCTCCAAGGACAAAGCCGGAGCGAAGCTCCAGCTGCCCAGCGCCTCGTCAGCTCTGGCCATTCCCTGTCCTCCCTTGTCACTTCGCACATTCAAAGGCTATTTTAGAAGGAGCAGCACATCTGATTCTCTTTAATGCACTTCCCAGACAGCACAGCTGTGCATCAGTGAAAGCATGCTCTCCGAACCGAAGTGCTTCTGTGGGCCTCAGGGTCCTCTCTCCCTCGGCACTCACTCCCAGGCCCGGAGCCTGTGATGAATCATGCATTAGTTCCCGTGGCTGCTGCTCACCGAGGTGACAGCCCTTGTTAAGAGGGGGCAGGCGTTGTGCAGCATGGGAGGCAGAGGGTCAGGGACTCCAGCTGGGAGTGGGGGCAGGGAGCAGGAGGAAGCAGACCCTGTAATGGGGAGACACATGTGGGTTCCTGCAGCAGACGCTCGCCCATCCTGAACCCTGCCACCAGTTCAGCGGGCAGCGGGGCTCCGGCCACAGCCCCTCCTGCACATACCCCGTGTGGCAGACTTGGTCCCGGGTGCAGGATTTGGCACCTGAAACAGTCCCGTATGGAGTCCAGCTGCCACAGGGGTGTGCTGGGGAGGGAACCAAGAGCTATGAGACAAAGTGTGGGGTGCGGGAGAGCTCTTCGCAGGTGAGGAGGCCAGGAACCGGGACCCAGAGGGCAACACCCACACCAAACCTACCGACCACACGCAGCTCCTCAAAACACACAGAGACATGGATTAAGCACCGCAATTGTCTGCCCCTAAAAATGTGTCAGTCCGACAGACGGATGACTGAGGGAAGATGTCTGATGTTTCTGTCGTTTGCAAAAATACATTATTGTGATTTTGAGGGGGAGGCACAGAAATTCGTGATTTAACTTTTAAAACGATTTCCAACTTTTTTTTTTTAAGCTTCAAAATGTCCCTGGGAAGGAACATGGAGACCCACGTTTACTTAAAAGTGGAAGTCTCTCCCTTCAATGAAATGAAGGGAAAGCTTGGCTGCACCAGCCAGCTGGGCCTTCCCAGCATTGGTGGCCTCCCCCGGCAGGGCCACGGGGACAGCGGGTACTCTGCACTGTGGGGCAGAGGTCAAATCCAATGTTGGCTGCACTGAAGGTTCCTGTGCTGAAAACGCCCAGTTCTCTGGCTCCTGTCCACCCACCTCCTGGTGCCCCGGTACATCTAGAAGGCATGGAGCCGCCTGGCTTAGAGGGGCACTCCTCGCCCCCAGCCCCCTTCGGGAATGAGACCTCAGGGAAACTAGCTGGAGCGGATCCAGGCAATGGAAGCTCAGGCAATGGAAGGGATTCCCTGGAGGGGAAAGAAAACATAGAGACGATATAAACTTAGATATGAAAGTCCATGTGTATTTAGAATGAGAAAGGAAATCAGCACAAAGTACAGGAGCCCTGGCATTCAGGTCCCTTTCTTCCCCAGTCGCTTCAGACCACTTACTAGACATGTTTGCCAAGTCTGGCCTGGGTGTGTCCCCACCTAGAATGCTTTATGGCTTCCAGCACCTTCCAGTGGGAGCCCAAGCAAGCAAGGGGTCCTACAGTTGGGGCTTCCTTAGCTTTACCAAAAATCGGCCTCTGAAAATGGGGCTGCCCAGAAAAGTCACTGCTCTCCCCTGCCTGGGACGGGCCTCTGGTGGGAGCCAGGGCCTGTGAGTGAGTGTGAGGCGGGAGGAATTGGAAAGATCCAGAACTCGCATGCTCCAGGACTTGGGGGCAGGTGCCTGGAGGCAGCCTGACGTGGGTGCGCGATTTTGGTTGGTGACATCTGGCCCATTGAATCATACCCTGTTCGGAGATGGAGCATGTAAACAGAAGGGGGCTGGTGAGCCAGGGCCTGGGGAACAGTTGTGGGCAGAGCCATCCAGCTGGGGCCCGGCTGGAGGCGTCTGGGCTGAGACACAGGGCTTGTCTTGCACGGCTCATCCCTGGCGCTGGCGAGGGAGCCGCAGGCCGCCCAGACCCCGAGCGGCTGCCCAAGTCTGTTTCACTCTGTTTAGATTCCGGGCCAAGTGGGGGAAACTGGGACCTTCCAGCCACCTTCCAGGGGGCCTCCCCGCTGAACAGGAAGGTGTAGTGAGCCTGCAGGCAGGTCTGTCTGTCCACCCAAAGTGGGCAGCCAGGGCCACATGGCTCTCCCTGGAGGCTGCCTGAGGGAGGCAGGGTCCTGGCCTGTCCACGCACACGCCCAATGGCTGCCTGTCATGGGGCGGATGCCTTGGTTGGCATTGTGGGTTTTATCCATCCCTTTCTTTGAACTTGGTTCATGCCGGTTTGCCCCCGAGAGAGATGGAGCCATCTCACTGTGCCCACAAAATCAATGTCTGGTGCAGAGCCAGCTGGAGGAACAGCATCCAAATGAATGAAAATTAGATTTCTGAGCCTGCCGGGGAGGGCTGGGTCCTCCTGAGTTCCTGAGTTCCTGAGAAAGCGCTTGCCTCGTACAGCCGTCCTCTCCCTGTGTCTCTTCACGTGGGTCTCCTTCTTTGCACCTACATTTTCCCCACAGGGAGACACAGGTCATCCGGGATGAGGGTCTACACGAACGACCCCCTCGTAAATAACTACCTCCGCAAGGACCCTATTTCCAAATCCCACCACATTCTGAGGTCGGGGCGTTATGGCTCTAACATATGGGCTATGAGGCTGGCACCCGTAACACTTGGATATGCTGTTGCCCCTCTGGCATGTTCTTTCCGTTGTTTCTTTTTCTGTACAACTCGGTCATCCTGGAAGATTAGACACGGTGGGGGGACGGGGAGGGGAGGGGAGGGGGACCCTGGCTTGCCCCAGTCCTGCTCCATCTTCCCTCTACTCCCCACCTGTGGACCCAGGTCCCGCCTCTGCCTCCCCCACCACTTCTGTGGACCCCGCTCTTCCCAAGCTCCTCCCCACCCCCACCCAGTGGGCCCCACCCCAGGCCTGGCCCCTCCTTTGCTCCCCCTGGCTGCCAGAGCCTGGGGTCCCTGCATCCCCAAATTACCTCGGGACCCTCTCTGCCTTGTTCTATAATTTGGGTCATCTTTCTTCCCCTCCTCCACTGGTGGGTTTTCTGAATTAAAGAGGCTAAAATTATTTTCAGAAGTTTTGAGGGGTTGGGGGTGTCTCTTTAGGAAGCAAGAGATGCCTAGGGGGAGGCTGGTGCTCCCTGAGTCAGTACAAGTTTCTTCAGAGCAAACTGACCATTACTCGCTCGATGCTGGGCCTGGGGCGGGCGGGGCAGGGTGGGATCAGGTGTGCGGCTCCCTGGAGCAAAGGAGGAGGGAATGGCAGTGACAAAGACAGCTGACCTCTAGGTAGTTTACAAACTGTGTTTGCACCGCCATCTGACTGGATCCTATTACAAACAAAAAGCAAACAGCCTGTGCTGGCCTCCTTTCTGTTCTCCTTTCAAAGACTCGGCAACTGAGGCCCAGCGAGGGAGGCAAGCAGAAGCCAGGTCTGTCTCTTTGGAACAAGGACATGAGAAGGGAAAGAGGGGAGGTGACCTTGAGGTGGGACAGGGAGTTGGCGTCCTGGACTGGAACCTCAGGAAGGTGGGGGACACAGAGCAAGGGGTGGCCGAGACCTGTACAGCTCTCTGGTCCAAGCTCAGCGCCTCGACATAGCCCGGGAGCAGCCGCCTGACCTGGGTGGGACCCCACCAGACTCCCAACTGCTGACAGCAGCTTCGGGTGGACCCCAGAACCCTGGCGGAACTGACCAAGACAGAACCTTCCACCCTCTCCAGGTTTCCTTTATTTGGAAAGGCAAGTTCATTAACCCCATCACACCGTCAGCCGCCGGGACCCGAGAGCGGCTGTCCCAGGGAACACTAACGGAGATGAAGGATGCCTCTCTCGTATTTGGGTGGCATGCTTTATGTGTGGTCATGCTTCGGACAACAGAAGGTGTATAAAAACGCTCAGTTACTGTTTCTTGGAAATAATAAAATAAGTTGGAGGGACTCGTGGGCCAAGGAGCCTGAAGACGAATGGCCGGCTGTGGAAGCGGACTTGCTTCGTAGTTCACGGTGCTGCGTCCAGTGCCTCGGGTGACCGACACTCGGACTTGAGTGAGAGGAACGAGCCTCGTCGTTTCTGCCTTCGAGCGTCCTTTTGGGGGACAGCAGTTTTAGGACTGATTGGGGAGAACTTTGCATAAGGATCAGCCTCCACTGAACACAGAAATCCACTGAAATCCACGCGCAGCCGCTGGCAGCGTTGTCTCGGGTGACTGGAGGCGAGGGGTCATTGGCTCTGTGTCACAGATGGGGAAACCGAGGCTGTGACAGGCACAGGGACTTGTCCAAGGCCCCAGAATAAACAAGGAAACGGGGTTGAACTTCGACTGGCTAACTTCGAAGTCGGCGCCTTGTGGAAACATCCTAATACCATTGTTCAAAAACGAAATTATTCTCTCCAAACTGCACTTTAAAAACATGTAGTAGGAAAAGTCCCTTTAGTCCCTCCCGCCTCCAGCCCAGGGACCCCACACCGGCAGGGCAGGTCTCCTTACTATGTATGTGCCGAGGGGACATGCCCCCTCTCCCTCCCACACTTGACCTTGTGAAACTGGACTGCCGAATGCTCGGGTCTCGTGGGATGTGAACACAAAGCCATTTCGGTTTCCTGGGTTTATGTCCCTTGGACATAAAAGCTTCTGTTACAAATATAAAATCAAATTTTAAAAAGCCTCTCCTTAGTACATAATAGGACACATTTGGTAAAATTCTTTGCTCACATTAGTTTTCTCTGTACTTGCTAATTTTAAATATTTAAAAAAAAATATTTGACAAAACAGATCTGAAATTACTCATTTAATTTATTATGGTGACTTCTCAGTGTTTAATATATTTTCAACACCTTTCCAAAGCAATGTCTCATTTGGGTGTCTTCCCTCTCCTTTGCTTTCCATCTAAAATTAGAAGTTGGGTTAAAAGGCCTGGAAATGCAGGGCCATTGCGGAGGTGGGGCCTCCTCCTCAGAATATTTTATTCCAGCTCCCTGAGTTGATTTCCCGCCCCAGTTGTATTAAGGTGCAATTGAAGTATGCTAAACCGTACGTTTTAAAAATGTGCAATTCGATCGGTTCATCTATATCTGGATCAATAACCATCAGCACGCCCAAGATAAAAACTTCCATCACCCCCGCCCACACACACGGTTTCCTTATGCTTCTCTCCCATCTCCAGGCAACTGTTGATTGGCCCTTTAATTAGTTGGCATTTCCCAGAATTTTATGTAAATGAAGGCACACTGTATGCATTCTGCTTTAGCCTGGCTTTCTTCAACCCGATAATGCTTTGAGACTCATTCCCATTGTTCTGCAGCCACAGTTTGCTGAGTCACTTTTCACTGAAGATTCCCTCCTTTCTTTGCCCACTCACCCACTGGTGATACCTCAGTTGTCTCCAGTTCCGGGCCACTGTGGGTTAAGCTGCCACGGACACGTGTATGAGTCTTTGTGTGGATAGAGGATTCATTTCTCCTGGGTAGTCACCTAGAAGTGAAAAGGAGGGACTATAGGGTGGGCATTGTTTGACTTCCTAAGAAAACCATCTGCCTGTTCTCCAAGGTGGGCGTGGCCTTTGCCTCCCCATCTGCAGTGGGCGGAGCTGCCAAGGGCCCACATCCCTTCCTGAGCTCACTCTAAGGTGTGGTCGTGGCTTCTGCCAGGGAGTAAACTCTTGGCTCCTTTAATTGTTGGCTTCTACACATCTCTCCTTGTTCGGGTCCACTCTCCTGCTAGTGGGTCTTCCTACACTTACATTCTCTCTGTCAAGCCAGACTCCACGTGCTGAGCAGAGGGGGCCTCCTCGGCACGCAGATCTGATGGTCACTGAGCCCCGACTGCGGCCACATCTGGGCTTCCCAGTCACGGGAACACCATTCTCTCCGAATACAGGTATCATCCCGCACCAGCTGCCCCGCGGGCCTCATCCCATGCCCGATCCCCAGTGTCCAGCCGTCCTTCTGTTTTTGGAGGGGTTGGATTCTGCCAGAAAACATGATTTATTTGGTGCCTCCATGATGTGCCCACATGGTTTTTATTATTTTTTAAAAAATGGAATGAATTGTCAATGTTAAAAACATTAGTGAACTAGCATTCCCCACAGTGGCAGAAGTAAATTGTCAACTGCCCCTTTAAGACTGGGTGGGCGCCTGCCCCTTTTCTTGCACCTCTTCACCTCCACTCAACTTTGCTCAATTCACATTTATTCCTTTTTGAGATCTAACCTAAAAATGGGAAACCTCTGAATCTCCCACCCTCCTGCCTCCAGCCCAGGGACCCCACACCGGCAGGGCAGGTCTCCTTACTATGTATGTGCCGTGGGGACATGCCCCCTCTCCCTCCCACACTTGACCTTGTGAAACTGGTCTGCCGAATGCTCGGGTCTCGTGGGATGTGAACACAAAGCCATTTCGGTTTCCCGGGAAGCAGTTATAGCAAAGAGGAAGAGTGTTAATATCAGCTTTTCATGCAGGAAATAGGATTTTCACCTTTGCAGCAAGATTCTAGACCAGGAAGCCAGCTTTGGTCAAGAGAGGTATGGATTCTTGAAATTACTTCAAGAAGGAATTTCTTGAATCGAGCAGCACGCCTGGCCGACTGAATCAGAGGGAATCTGCCCCTGGGAACCCGGTGGCTTTGGTAGGATGAGGGACATGGGGACAGGGTGCTGAGCCTGTGTCATGCACGCCTCCCCCTAGGCTGGAGGTGCACGTGGGAGACACATTACGTAGGGGCTTCTGTTACACTTCAGGACTCTGGGTGGCAGGAGGGGGGAGGTGGCCTGCCCAGCTGGTCACTACTAGCCACGTTGCTATTTAATTTTAACTGAATTTTTACCTTGAAGTTAAATAAGATTTAAAATGTACTTCTCGATGGCACGAGCCACATTGCAAGTGCTCAGCAGCCCCCGGTGGCCAGGGACACCGCATTGGACAGCACAGACAGGGAACACCTCCTTCACCGCAGAACGTGCGACCGGCCGGCGTTGCTTTTGATCTAGGAGTAACGGCAGGTCCCTGAAAGGAGCAGAACCAGGGCAGGCAAGTTTCGATCGGGTGAAGGCTGGGCTCCCACCCAGCAGGGGTCCCACCGGGCAGTGAGTAGGAGGCAGCACGTGGGTGGGGACGGGGTGTACTGGCTGTGGGGGCCTCAGGAGGAATGACAGCAGGGGTCCCTCCCCAGCCTGCTAACTGCCCCCTGTCCACCTGTGGGAATCCAGATGTTGCCCTCATCCCCCACACTCCCCAGGCATTCTGCAGATGTGACAACCAGTGGGGTCACTCATGAGCCAGGACACGTTTGATGGCCAGCCCCGGGGAGACTGCCAGGGCGGAGCCTCGGATTTCCTCTGCGGGTTGGAGAGCACATGCCATCTCATGCCAGTCTCCCTCTGTCCTCCCTAAGTGCTAACCGAGCTGTGATGCATTGAAGCCCTGACTGCTTCTGAAGGGCTCTTTTCCGAGAGGGCCAATAAAGTTCTGAAACGATCACGCCCATTTGGGGAAAGATAATGCCCGAGCGGGCCGGAGTTTGTCAGAAGAAATTCCTGCCGGGTGAGCGATGGAAGGAACGCGATGCAGTCAGGGTTTGAAGACGATGAATTAGATGACCAGGGACATCACCGTAATCGTGATGGATAATAAACGACAGAGGAGCCGCAGTAACTCCCAGATCGGGGGGGGGGGGGGGGGGGGAGCCAGCGAAGGAAATGCATGGTTTTGTAGCGCCGGGGGAAAGAGAACATCTCAGACGTGTCCCGGTCTTTTGAAGAGATACCTTCTTGAGGAGATGCTCTTCCAAAAAAAAGAAAGAGAGAAAAAAGAAAAGCCTTTTGCTATACATGTTTTTAAGTATCTTCAGACAAAGGCTCTGTGGCTACAACAGACAATCTTTCCATCCAGCCCCATCGCACCCCACAAGCTCTTGCTGGCAGAATTAGGGCAGCCGAGGGGGCAGGCCACCCACCCCACCTTCCTAAGGTGCCCTTCCGATCTCCTTCCCTGCAGGTGGGGACCCGGCCCTGTGGTCCTGGTTCCATGGGCTGTTGCTGAGGTGGGAAGGGCGACCAGCTGGAAAAGGATGCTGGGAAAGGGGTGTGATGAGTTTCACAAGCGCAAGGAACCTGCTATTTTTCCTGAGTCCAGGGCTTCCCTTCCCAACACCCATTCACAGCAACCACTAGAAGAGACTTGACTGAAATCCAATGGGCCTGAGGCCTGTGGATCGACATTGATCTTTAATCCTTTATTAACGGTCTGCAGTGAGGTGTCGGCTGAAGGGGGCACCTACAACTGTGCCCTCCCTCCCAGGCCCTTCCTGCAGCCTGCAGAAGTGCTTGTGCTTCTCCCACTGTGGTGCACGGCCCTGCCCTTACCCCCTCGCCCCCAGCTCGGCCCTCTTCCTGGGCTCCTGGTCAGAGCCCAGACTTAGTCGGCAATCTGCACCTGCTGAGTCCACGCCTCTCTGTGCACGCCACCTGCTGCCCGGTCGTAATTTCTCACAGCCACCCCTGAGCTCTGGGTTGCCAGATCGAACAGGCACTTCCCGTCAACTCCCGGGGCTCTCAGCAGCACCCAGCATGCCTGGCAGTTACCTCTGTTCTGAAAGGCTGTTCTTTTCTTTCTCGACTTTTGTGACCCAACCTTCCCCTGGGTTGTGACCTCTATCCGGGTCTTAAATTATACCGGTGACTGGGTGACAACATGGAGAGGCTAATGCCATTAAAAGGAAGGCTTATGGTTCCAGTCCTCCTGGAAACAAAAGCCACCTGTCCACGCAGGGCCACGCGGGGAAGCACCAGGGCAAGAGCGAGGAGAAAGCCTGGGCCACCTCCGTCTCCGTGTTTCCCAGGAAAGACAGGGCAGGGCAGGGCGACAGCGTCCAGCTGGCCGGTTTGGGTCTGTCGGCAGGCTCTGAGCTCTGTGGTGGGCTCTGGCTGTTCGGTACGGGGCCTCAGGTGATGCTGGGCAGTGGAAGTACCGGCTTGATGGCTGAGTTAGAGGAAGGAGGTGGCTTAAACACCAGAAATTTATTTTCTCATAGTCTGGAGGCTAGAAATCCAAGATCAATGAGTTAGCAGGGTTGGTTCCTGGTAAGGCTTGTTTTCCTGGCTTGCAGATGGCCTCTTTCTCACTGTGTCCTCACAGGGAGACAGAGAGGGAGATGGGGGGAGAGGGAGACAGAGAGAGAGGGAGAGAGTAGGAGAGAGAGAGAGCGAGAGAGAGCAGGAGAGAGAGAGAGAGATATCTGGAGTCTCTTCCTCTTATAATGATGCCAGTCCTATTATATGAGGGTCCCACCTTGATGACCTCATTTAATTTTAACTACCCCCTTAGTCACGCCATCTCCACTATCTGCACACACATCACACTGGGGGTTAGGGCCCCCATGACTGAATGTCGCGGGGGCCACATTCAGCGCCTCACTCCCACTCTCCGATGGTGCTTCCTGGGGCCCGGGGCTCACCTCCAGGAAACCGCTGTCACGGCTCGCACCTCAGGTTGACTCCAAGGTGCCGATGACAGTGCCCGGTGCTTCTCAGACTTTCCTCTCCAGACCCTGGCCCCCTGACCGAAGGTGCCACCCATGTCCTTCCACTGGCACTTGCAGTGAGGGTGACAGGCCGGTGGGATGGGTCCCAGTCTCCGGCCCCCGTCACATTCCTGGTCTCTGTGTCGACCCCACTGGGGATGGCTGGCCTGAGCCTCTAGGGGGTGGGAAGCCTTCCACAGAGCCGGTCAGGGGACTCTTGTTTCCCGGTCCAGACATAGACAATGGGGCAGGCAGAGGTCTGAGCTGAGACTGGGACGAAGCCTGCCCTGAGGGGTGGTGGCCCCTCTCGGCCCGGCCTGGCCCAGCCCCACCCTGGAGGAGAACAGAAGGCGGTGTCCTTCTCGCTCAGGGCCCAGCATCTGGGGTGGGGGTGGGGGTGGGGGAGACCTCTCAGAGCAGTGTGGCTACTCATTCGTTATTGCTGCATCCCTGGGCCACCCTCCCGAGCAGCTCCATCCGGACGTAAATTCCAATCTGGTTTCCGAGCTGCAGGCACCTGGTGGGCGCTGAGGCTGCCTAGACCACGGTGGGTTGCCGGGAGTGAGATGTCCCCACTGGACCCCAAAGGACCTGGGTATTTGGATTCCGGAGCTTCAGCTTGTGATGCATCTGTGGCCCGTTTTACTTTGGGTGGCCCCTGGAGGAAGACTCCCTTTGTCCTCCAGGCTGGGGTGGGGGGGCGACTTCGGAGCCTGCAGGTCTCGCCCTCTCCGTCTTCCATTGCCTGCCGAGGTCGCTACTGTTAGTCTGGGTGTCGAAGGTCAAGGTAAACTGTGAGCTCGGATTTTGTGCACAGAAGGGATGAGGGGGGAGGGACCCCGCTTGTGTGTCCTCCGGCAGCCTTTGGCCACGTGTGGCTATTTACATTAAAACGAGGTAAAAGTTAAAATTCAGTTCCCAGACGCATTGGCCATGTTCAAGTCCTCAATAGCCGCAGGTAATGAGTGGCCACCGTACCTGATGTGGGACATGCCCGCCCTCCTAGAGCGTTCTGTGGGGCAGCGCTGGCCTGGTGCAGTCAGCATCGTTGGCCCAGTGGGTGCACACCCGTGGCTCTCGGCTCCCACGGAACCGCAGTGTCCTCTGGATGCTTGTTCAAAACGTAGCTTCCTGCGGAGAGCCGCTGTGGCCTGACTCTGAGCGGCCTCCTTCCGTGCACTCCGTCCCCTCCCCGCTCTGCTCCCTCATGCTGGTCCTTCCCAAGGCAAGGCCGGTCCAAGGATGGGTCTTCTAGCCACCGTCAACCCTACCAGAGTGGGCACAGTGGGGACAGGGAGTGGTGGTGGGTGTTCCACGCGGCCGCCCCTCAGCAGAGCCTGTGGTGCTGTCCTGGGATAGTGCCCAAAGCGGGTCACATGTGCCCTGGAAGGACAGCCAGAAGGTGTAGAGGGAACCAGTATATCTGACTGTAATGGGATAAATTATGGCCCCTCTCCCCCGATTCCTCTGTTGAAGTCCTAACCCCTAGTGCCTAGGACGTGTCCATTTGGTCATAGCACCTAAAAAAATGTAGCCGCCCAGAGGCCACCCCGGCGCTTCCGACTGCACAGGTCTGCGGTAATACATTTTCTTAAAAACCCCCAAGATAATTTTTTTTAAAGCGTTTTCACTTGAGTTATTTTGAGTTCCCATATACCTCTCACCCAGCTCTGCCATAGTTAACATCTTACCTAATTGTAGCAAGTGAGGAAACCCGGGAGTTAACACGCTACAGTATCACAGCTCCACCACAGGCCCGATCTGTGGCCTTCCGCCCCAGGATCCTCTGCAGAAAGCGTTGCACTTCATAGCTCTTCCTCTTTATGCCTTTCCAGTCTGAACCTGCAGGCAATTCTGATACATTCAGGGACGTCTCCCTGGGAGACCCTCTCCACTGACTTGTCCTAGGAAATAGCAAGACGCTGAGGAACCGGGACCCAGGCTGAGCAGGTGCTGACAGTGGGGGGAGGAGAGATCCCGGAGGGGGCGCTTCAGGGGAACAGGCCTCAATGGTGTGCGTATGTGTACGTGTGCCCGTGTATGAGTGTGTGGATGTGTGCATGCTTGTGTATCCATGTACATGCGTGCAGGTTTGTCTCTGTGTGTGGGGGGGTGCCTGTGTACTAACCCAGGGGAAGTCCCAGAGAAAATCCAAGTCTCTTCCCTACCAGATAAATATTTAACGTAATAACAAAAGACTAGCGTTAAATATTTTAAAAAACAGGCTGAAATTAAATGTATACATCATGAGGAGCAGGGGAGGCTGTAAGGACGTGCAAAGTGCATGGAGACGCCCCGGGTCCTGATGATCCGGGCAAGCTTCCCCCGTTCTGGAGATGCCAACTCATGTGAGGTTTGTCAGGTTAAGTGTCCACGGGTAAGAGGAATGGCTAACGCGCTGGGCACGGAATGCAGGCCTTCTGAACAGCGGAGGGGAGGGGAGCTCACGCATGCGGGTGCTGCTCTGCGTTCTCACTGCCAGCCCTGCGTCGGGGTTGGTTTTTACCTCCATTTCACAGACAGGGCACCGAGAGGTCAGGGACCTGCCGTGGGCTGCCAGCTCCAAGAGGCAGAGCCAGGCGGGGGGTCCAGGCAGTTTGGCTTGGTGACCCCCAGCTCCTCATCACTGATTAGGAAAGGAGAAGAAAGCAGCAAAGGAAAGTGGGGGAAACACAAACATATCCAGGGCAGAGGTTCTTCCAGACCCGAGCTACACGTGGCAGAGAAGGAAGTGAACAGCCAAGGTCGCTGAGGGGTGAGGGTGGATGGGGTTGGGGTTGGTGCAGCCCCCCAGCTCATTTCCCCAAATGGCCCCTCACCCCGAGGGGGCAACTGTCCCTGGCAGCAGCCGAGAAGGGAAAACAGAGGACTGTGGGTGCCTCTAATAATAGAAGAGGCGAGTCACTGCAATACAGCTGGGGACCACCCGGGACCCGCCTCACCTCACAAATCATGGAAAGAGCAGAAGCTTTCAGCCACCGAGAGCCCAGGACCTGGGCTGCTCCTGGGGAGGGGCCTCGACCTCGGGAGCAGGATTTTGAAGGCACCTGCTTCAGCGCAGCTCCCCCAGACGCCACTCTGGGCACGTCGTTTTAGAGATTCGTTTGCACAATATTTGCCTCTCCACCGCATCAAACAAATCTGACCCTTTGTTAGAGGATGAGTCAGAGAAAGACGGAAGTGTGGTAATGGTATTTACTTAATTCACAGTGTGCATCCCGCTTCCCAAAGAGACAGCGCAGGTATCTGTGGGCAGGCATTTCACTGTTTTCCGACTGCAACAGTAACACACTTTCCTTATAAAGGCCTGGAAAACACAGAAAAGGACGGGAAGGAAATTAAAAGTCACCCGTAATCTGGAGACTGTAACTGCCAGTGCTTCTGATGATACAAACGTGATTTTAAAACATGTGAATAGGCGATATTTAGTTTGCATACTACGTATGTGTGTAATACACGTGTTCTATGTATTTAGGGATGCAGGTGCCTGTGGAAACCATTTTTGAAAAGGAACGACAGGCATTTTTTTCCCATTTCAGCTCTTTGACAAGCACTTGCTGAGTGCCTCCTATGCTCCAGGCGCTGGCATCCCCGGGGATGAAGCCACACAAAGAACCCGCCCTGGGCCCCTCTGCGTGCAGGGCAGAGGCAACAGCGACCAGGAGACCCGGGGGCAGGGTGCCATTTTCACAAGCTGGTCAGGGTCTCCTCATGGAGAAGGGGACGCTGGAGCGAAGACTTGGAGGAGGTGAGGGAGGGCCTCACTTGGGGATCTAGGGAAAGAGCACCTCAGGAAGAGGGCACAGTCGGGGCACAGGCTGCAGCGGGGTGTGGGGTGTTGGCTTTTTCTCTGGTGAAATGGGCATCGAGGGAGGATTTTGAGCTGTGAGCTGATTTGGGTTTAGGCAGGGCCACTCTGGCTGCTATTGAGGGTGGATTTTGGGGGGAGGGGGCAGAAGGAAGGAGACGACTTAGGGCTCGTGCCGTATTGAAGACAGAGCTGAGAGCCAAGGGCCGTGCAGAACACGGGGTGGTGAGACATGGTCAGACTCGGGGGCTTGCCTATGGATGGTGCCCACAGGACTTCCTGTTGGGTCAGATGTGTGAGAGGAAGAGGAGTCAAGGCCACTGCCTTGACGTTGACCTGAGCAGTGAGGAGGATGGAGTGGTGATGCCCCAAGGTGAGGAATTGGTGGGAGAGGCAGGGGAGGCAGGAGGACCACAGGAAGAGCGGGTCTTGGAGGCCGAGGGAAGGGGCACCAAGAAAGGAGGGTGCTGCCGATGTGGATGGAGAATCAACATCGGATTTAGCAACATGGGGTCCCTGGTAACCCCGATGACCTCAGTTTTGATGGATGTTGTGGGTCAAATAATGACCACCCCCCCTCCCCTGCCAAATATATGTCCTCGTTCTTAACCCTGGTGCCTGTGAACGTGACCTCACTTGGAAATGGGGTCTTTGCACATGGAATTAAGGTAAAGATCTGGAGACAAGATCACCCTGGACAGAGGGTGGGCCCCAAACCCAATGATGCCTCTCTTTTAAGCGAGAAACGGAGGACCACAGAGAGGGGAAGGCTGTGTGGACAAGGACACAGAAGCTGGAGTGATGTGCCTTCAGGCCTGGGAATGCCAAGGGCTGCTGCAGCCACCAGAAATGGAGGAGAGGCCTGGAGCAGGTCCTCCCTGAGAGCCTCCCGAAGAAACCAACCCTGCCGAGACCTTGACTGTGGGCTTCCGGCCCCCTGAACTCTGAGAAGCTGGATTGCTGTTGTTTGAGGCTGTCCAGTGTGGGGGGCTCCGTTTTGGGAGCCGCAGGAAGGTGAGGCTGGGGCGGAGTGGGGGGTGGGAGCCTGACTGGTTGACGAGGAGTGGGGAGGAGGGGAGGGGTGTGGTGGGGGAGAGTGCTGGTGTGTGTACGGCTGAGGTGGGAGGGGCCTGGGGAGGCTCCAAATCATAGAGTGACCCTTTTCCAGTGCTTCTCATTTTATATCATTTTGGAACTTTTAATAGAAACCGATGGATTATTGAAGACCATTCCATTATTCATCTGGCGTGACAGTTTTACCTTTTGATAGCGAATGTAATTTTCCACCGTTCCCTGAAATGCCCTGGGCACAGCCGCCTCTCCAGGAGCCAGGGGGGGCTCTCGGCCTTGTGGGCTCCCTGTGCAGGGCGGGTGGGCGCCTGGTGCCCCAGGCCTGATCTAGCCATTGATTCCTGGGCCCAAGGAAGCTCACAGCTGTTGGGATTTCAAGCAGCCAGCTCATTCTTGCAATGTCTTCATGTAGCTGTTTAAAACTCCAGAATGTGATCATCACGCTTGACATAAAAATAAGAGGGGTGGGCAGGGTCACAGGAAAACACTAAAGTAAACTCGTGGACCACAGGCCCTGGTTGAGGTGGGAAGTGCATTGGTGTCCGTGGCCCAGCAGAGTGGGTTCTGGTATTTGAGCCGATTGCTTTGTGCAGCTGTACCTGAGCACTGGCCAGCTCACTGCTCCATCCCCCTGGGTGCAGCCAGGGACACGGGACTGGCCTGCCCTGGTGCAAAGCCAGCCCTTCTGAGAGATGATGCCAAGCTCCCAACAAGGCCTGTGAATGTGGCCATGAATGCTGGCCTTGGTGACATTTGTCTGGGTTCTCTCTGGCTCATGGAAGGTCTCTCCCAGGCAGTTTTGCCCATGCACGCATTTTGCTGGCAATGCTACCACGTCACCCTGAGAAGGCCATGGTGTCCCTGTGCCCGTGAATCCGCTCATTCCATCATCCATTAAAAGCACTATCTAACACCTGTCCTGGGTCAGGCCCCCTGCTTAGTTCAAAGAAAACAATCAATTTCCAAATAACATGTCCACCAAGGCCAGGTGACTGGGTAATTGGCTGGCGGGCCCCGGATCCCTGTGGATCGGAGGTCCTTGTGCAGAGAACAGATCTGGATGGGCTCGGCCTCGGCTGAAATAAGCTTCCTTTCAGTGTGGCTTCTTGAGAACACAGGGAACCATCCATCAATTCCGTACTCCCGCAGAGCCACTTCCTACGGGGCTGCCAGGTCTTCGAAATGTTTCCTCTGCGGAACAAAGAGTCGGCTGCTCCAGACCCCCATTTTGATCAGTGTAGCAAACATCTCATTCCTCAGAGCCGGGCAGCAGCATCCAGCCCTTGAACTTCGCCATCGCTCTGCGTTTCTGTATTTCTGGCAAGGCTGCCCCGCCAACAAAAATTCATCAGGCTCCCATCCTCACCTTCACGGCTCTGATCGCCTACTCCTTTCCTGGCTGCTACTGGGAGTCATTCCTAATAAGTCAGTGGCGGGAAGCCACCCCGCTGCATTGCCGGCGTGGGGTTTTCATTCTCATTTACAGGATATGTTTGGGACAAGCCATGCTTTGGAGCTTCCAGGCTGCCGCAGAGGAAGGACCCTCCCCTCACCACCCCCCTCCGCCACATTTCAAATATCTTCTATCTGTGTGAACAAGAGTTTGCCAAAGGGAAATTCATGCCACCAGCTGCTTTTTCATGATGGAAACAGGGAGGGTCCCCGGGCTGACAGTTTGATTAGAGGGCTGTCACGTGGCCACAGTTTGCACAGAGGACCCTACAGGTGCACAGTCGCGGCTCCGTGGAAGCCCTGTCCTCCCCACCGCCCTACAGGTTTTCCTTCGGATTGGCCTTGCTGTTTGTTACAGTCCCTCGTTCTGTGGCAATTTCTATGTCCCATTCCAAGTTGTAGCTGCTTCTGGTGGAGGGGCCAGCAATGCAGAAATGGCAGGAAGAATGTGTTGTCTACCGTCCCACACATCCTCGTCTTTCAGACCTTGGCTAATTAGAATCGGATTTCTTTTTTTGTTTTTTTTCTTTTTAAACATCAATGTGTGGTTGCCTCTTGAGCACTCCCTACTGGAGACCTGGCCTGCAACCCAGGCATGTGCCGTGACTGGGAATCAAACCAGCAACCCTTTGGTTTGAAGGCCGGTGCTCAATTCACTGAGCCACACCAGCCAGGGCTAGAATTGGATTTCTACTGTCCCCAATTCACCCTCCTTTAAGGCTGCAAGGAGGCCTAGGGTTGTAGCAACCCGCCTGGGCTTCTGGGAGGAGGCTGAACCTGTCGGCCAGGACGAAGTTGAGCATGGTGCAGCGGGAGGCACTGCGTTTGTGGAAGTCTAAAACCACGTGGCTTCCAGTCACTTTCAGCCAAACATCTGTTTTATTAATATTAAATGGAGGAGCTTTTGGCTGTTAAGCACACATTGCTATGAAATGTGTAAGTATGATGATCACATCCTCAGAACAGCCCGGAACATCTCCTGTATGAAAAACGGGCACCTCTGCGCTTGCTTTTTATCACACGCAGGCGTGACAGGTAATGAGCACATCCATCTCCATGGAATAATAAAACTAAAATTCACTGCACCGTCCCGACGTTCATATCGTCTCGGAATGCATCAGGCCCCTTTCCTCTGCGATTAATTTGGGCTTCTTTTAAACTTTGCTGTATTCACCTGACATCTCGTTTCAACAGAGTCTAATTACCAGAGCCTGGCGGAGTCGATTGTGTTAGTTCATCGAGGGCAAGGGCAGAAGGATCGGGTGGCAGATTACCGAGTCTCAAGCATTACTCAGCTTCCTGAAGGAAAGGTGGGTGGGAGGAGATCTGGCCTGAGCCGAGTGGAAAGGCACTAGGCAGGTCTGCAAACGTCCGCCCTACATCGCGAATGCAAGCGTTGGGGGGGTTGGGGGCGAGGCACTAGGGTAACGTACATCTTCGTTAAGATGGGCATTTGTAGGGCCGGGAAAGCTGTCTTCCTCTGCATGTGTCACTTTGCACGGTCGGCAAAGGGTGTAGAGCATAAGGGATGGCACCAGAAATGCCTATTAGCCGGCAGATCTGCACGTTGGTGGTACAAATAGTAACCGACGCTCAGGATGATGGTGCTCCTGGCGAGGGCTTGCTTGCGTGTACCGGAGTCAGATTACATTACAGTCTCGAGGGTTTGGTGCCAAATGCGTCTGATTGTGTTATAATTCTTTGAGAAGGGAGATTCATGGGAGGTACGAATGTGATGCTCCACTAACCAGCATATCTGATTGAGACAGAAGGTCTCGTCCGCCAGCCTTGCTGGAGAGCAGAGTCGACTGAAATGTGCCCATAAAATGTACTAATAGCCGAGTGCAGCTTCCCTCACGGTGGCGATGGTGGGAGGTGGGGAGGTCAGGCCGGGCCTGCCGTGAGCCGGCCACAGGGCGAGGGGCAGCGTCTCCACACGGTACAGGGACGAGCTTGTGGGCAGTGGTCCCTGCAGGATAGAGCATGCAGAAATGTGTCTAGGCCTCAGAGGACATCCTTGTCCACAAGCCAAAATGCCTGTCCAGTGTGGAACTCTGGGCAGTTCTGACACCCAGTGACAGGGACTTAGAGGCCACATGAGGCTTGGTGGGGGGGGGCAGCCTGCCCCAAGTGACCCACCTGCAAAGTGGCTGGGCATGATTTCAGAACCCAGCCTCCTGGAGTGGGGCTTGTCCCCACACCTTGCAGATTTCTCCCTGCCCTGGCCTCTGTTCCAGCAGCAATGGTCCTCCCTGTCCTCTCAACACGGCAAGCTCATCCCTGCCTCAGGGCCTTTGCACAGGTGGCCCTCGCTGCCTGGAATGCCCCTTTCCTTGACATTGGCATGGCTAGCTCCTTTAACCATCCATTGGCAGGATAGACCCCAGCTCAATGTTGACCTTGGCTCTGAAGATGCCATCTTGCTTTAGGACCCTGCACACATGCCTTACACCCCAGTATTTCCTCAGTGACTTGTTTGGGGGTTAGTGTCTGTCTCTCCATGAAGGCAGGGGACTGGTGGGCCCTTCTCAGCTGTGTCTCCAATGCATAAAGCATATTGTGGGAGCTCATCATGGTTTGGTGAGAGGATTAAAGTACTGAGTTGTTCTGGGTGGTTGTGGTTTGACCGTCCATCGAAGTCCATCCTATCCACCAGCACCCAAATGCGGCTGAAACCCAGACGGGGCCGGCTGGAGCCCAGGGCTGCCCTGTGCACACCAGCGATCTCAGGAAAGCCCGCAGCAGTTTGCCTGCCCAACGACTGGCAGCCGCCTCTCCAGCCTCCTCCCAGGGGTGCAGTGGGGGCGGACTTTGCACACGGCACAGATGTCAAGCTGTAATTATGGACACGAGCTCCGCCCACACACCGATAATCAAGACCCAGTTTCTCATAGCAACACTGGTCAAAGTGATGGTAAATACGTCAGGTTGGTCCTTGGGGTCAGAGGCTAATGTATCTTAAACCAGCCAGTGATCACGGTCCTGCTTGAATAATTGCCGTGATTGCAATAACCATGATGCTGGGACTGATGGCTCACATTCCATCACTGTGAGGGACATTCCCTGGGCTGGATGGTGTACAAAATACGTTGCACGCACCGCTGTGTCCACTCTTCTGGGTCACGGCTCCTTCCCCCACTTCATGGCTCCACGTGGCCCCATCTACCTTCCTGTCTTCCAGAAACCTGCTAAAATTCCTTATTCACCAATAACCCTGCCTCGAGGGTCCATTCCTTCTATATTTCTATCCTTTACTCAGTCTGTCTCTTCGGCATGAAAATCCATCAGCCTTTTTAACAGGTCTCGTGACGCCAAGCGAGGCTGAGCCCAGCCGCCGGCGCTGCCCCGCGCAGCCACTCTGCAGAGAGAGCTGCGCCCGATCTTGCAATCATCGGCTGCCTGAGCCTCTCTGGGTTCCCTTTATAGATGTTCCAGACAATTCCATCCACGCTCAACTTCCTCACGGCGTTAAAATAATCGCTCAAGCCGGGGCCATTTGGGGAGCAGCGAGTCGTCTGTAAAACGACGGAGTTGAACTGGCTGCTGGGTCAGACCAACCTACGGTTCTCCTCCCGCGAAGACTGTCTCTGTGTCGGTGAGCGGAGGTTCCTAGCCAGCCTGGTCATTCAGGGGCAACCAGTCTGGTGAAGCTGAGTGAGAGTTTTGCGTGGCTCTAAAAGTCTCTGCGAACCCTTCTATCTGTGGCGCTCATGCAAACCCCACAGGGCAGTGTGATTCCATGTTCCAAAGCAGAGTGGTAGGTGCAGTAGGTGCCTGGACTTGCCCCCAGTCCCCGGACTTGCCCCAGGTGTCAGTGCGCGTTGGGCTCCTGGCCAGGTCCGGCTCCATCGTCATGAGCTACTCCAGAGCTACCCCCCACCTCCCCTTCACCCAACACTAGTTCGTGCATGTCCTGGTCACCCATCAATCTCCGTGGAGTAAATCCATTGCCCCCAAATGTTGCCGGGCCCCAGCAGCGCTGTGACTGATAACCCGCAGAAGGCCGGAGAGGGCCCCGCGCGGGCGGGGGGCCTGTCCTCAGAGGAGGGGTCCCTCTCCTCCGTGAGCCGGCTTCTCTGGTAATGCACAAATGAAATTCCCCCGAAAGAGGCATCGCTGGCTCTGTTTGCTTTTATTTTTCCCAAAGAGTGGAGTCCCGACATGCATCTGCCCGTGTTCTCCTCTTGGGGAGAGTTCAAGGGACCAGGAACCAGGAAGCAGGAGACTCAAGTTCCAGCCTCGGGCTGTCACCCACCTGCTTGATCTCCGGCCCATTTAAAAAGAGAGGGTTTGGGGCTAGGGAAGGGGTTGCCAGCTTTGCTGAGTCCAAGGAAGCCGGGGTCCATTCACAAGAACGCTCCTATAAAGGTCACACAGCCCTGGGTTCTCAACTCGGGCTCCAATTTATGAGCCCCCTGTGGGTGCTGTTGGCGGGGCCCCCCTGTCTTTCAGCTCCCGCTGTTTCCATGTGTCTGCTTGAATGGCTCATGGGTCTGTGTGTGTGTGTGTGTGTGTGTGTGTGTGTGTGTGTGTGTGTGAGGTGATGGCCACAGACCCTGCCCACTGTGGGAATGCGAGGCCCACAGGCCAAGGAGGAGCCTGGATTTAATAGAGGGGGCAGGGCTGAGCAGGAGGGGAAGCCAGCCTCCCACTGAGGGGTGGGGTGTCTGCACGCCTGGGGAGCAGCCACATCTGTATGTTTTCATCTCTGAGCAGAGGCAGGAATCGGAAACCTATGTACATCTCAAAGACAAAATAGGGGTACCCACCAGACTTTTCCCAGAAAATTCATGTGGTTCCCTTTAAGTAACAAACTTCTTTGGTACATATTAAATAATTCCATTTACCAAAATCCATGAACACCCACTTTTCCAGGAACATAATATTGGATAATGCAAAGAACAAACCGAAATGGATATTACATCTCCTCGTGTAATTAACGTAGTTCTACCTTCCTCTCTTACCTTCCCAGACAGGGAGCAGAGTTGCAGGAAATCAGTTTTGGTTCTTCAGGCTGTCTGCCCTCACGACTGGCGTACATTTTTGCCTGAGGTCTTATGAGCAAAGCAATCAGGAAAAATCAACTCATTAATGGCAAAAGAAGCAGGTTTGTGGTGGACATACAAATATCCATTTCTTTCCTGTGCCCTACACTCTTCCTTGGTGGCATGGGGACCTCCACGCCTATTCGTTGGGGCACACACCATCAGCACCCTCTCCTGTCCTGTCCAGGTCGGGAAGGTGCTCACAGACCACAGCTCAGTTATGGGGACCCTAAGCTGTGTGTCTGTTTTTCCCCCCTTCAGGTTCTGTTACGGGTTGAATTGCATCCTCCTCCCCAATTCACAGGCTGAACTCCAACCCCCCCCTGAAGTGACTACAGATGCTCCTCAGCTTCCACTGGGGGTGACGTTTCGATAAACCCATGGTGCTGAAAATATTGTCGGTTGGACACCCTTCACTCGAAAACGCATTTAATGCACCTAACCTGCCAAGCATCGTAGCTTAGCCTAGCCTGCCTTAAGTGTTCTCAGAACTGGCAGATTAGCCTACAGTTGGGTCAAATCATCTAACGCAAGCCTTTTTAGAATAAGGTGTTGAATCCTCATGTGATTTGTGTAATTATGGCTTGCCACCTTCGTGCTGGGCAATTATCATGAGTTTCATCTCAAGAGTAGTCGCCTTCTGCCTTTTCTCACCAGAAATAGGAGACACAGATGGATGTTTCGTAGACATGGTGGGATGTGAAAACATAAAACACAGTATCCAAAAATCGCTGGTGACACAGTACACCCTAGAACACCGGCTATTAGCCCTCGCGACCGCGTGGCTGCCCGGGAGCGGGGCTTCTCTGTCCAGCTCCACCAGGGACTGATGCTCAGCATAGTGATAGCCGGGGAAAGATCAAAATTTGAACTTTGAAGCATGGTTTCTACTGAATGAATACTGCTTTTGCACCATCGTAAAGCCAAAAAGGGGGTCAGCTGCACCATTGTCAGTTGGAGGTCGTTGTATCTGGAAATAGGGTTTTTGCAGATGATTAACTTAAAGTGAGGTCATCAGGGTGGGCCCTGATCCAACACCAAGGCGTCCTGATAAGAAGAGGAAATGTGAACACAGAGACATGCTCGGGCTGGGGGGGGGAGACACACAGGGAGAAGACGGCATCAACAAGCTAAGGAAAGAGGCGAGGTCCCATCCTCCCTGACGGCCGCAGAAGGAACCAGCCCTGCCGACACCATGGTCTTGGGCTTCCGAACAGCAGAGCTGTGAGGCAGCACGCTTCTGCTGTGTGAGCCCTCAGCCTGCAGTACTTATTACAGCAGCCCCAGGAAATGGAACGAGGCTCTGCTCAGGAAACCCAGTTCTTTGCATTTCCTTACTTTGAGAATTTCACAAAAGGCAGTGCAGAACACCGCATTATTGCTTTCTTTGTAAAAGCCAATGATCCTAGAAGAGAAGGTGCTTGGTGCTCCAGAAAGAGAGGGGAGGGGCTGTAGCCCCTTCCTGTCACCCCCCAGATGGCCTCTGAGCCCCTGTCCGGCTCCAGGCCTCCAGCCATCTGGAGGGACTGCCAGATCACTAAGCTCTGGGCCCAGGGTCAGAGAGGCACCCGCTGAGGTCGGCCGTCTGGGGCCGGCTGCAGTCATCGCGGGGTCGGAGAGCCCAGCTTTTGCGATGAGGCTGTTTATTGTTCCTGATGACTTCCTCCCAGCTTTCCTGAATCACCGGGTACAGTCGAGAGGAAGCTGGGGTTTCCACCTGCCCCTGGATTGTTCTGGGGGAGCATTTACCCCCAGTGGCCAGCAGGGAGCAGCATCATGTGCTGAAGGCGTGAACTGGGACCAAGGGGGCCTGGGGGCAAGGGGCCTCTGCAGAGCTGAAGAGGTCAAGGCCAGACTCACCGTCCCCTCTGCCCCCCATGGCTCTCTGACCCCATAGTAACTAGAACTGAGCCCAGGGCATTCTTTCTGCAAATACCCCCGAGGGGCAGGCACACGGAGACAGGACGGTGTGGGGGGCCGCTTCATCCACCCGCGTCTGAGGGCCGCTTGGGACCTCTCATGGGGCAAGGCCTGCCACCCAGGTGGCCCTGGCTTTGCCTGGCTGAAGGTGTTCCATCTGTGCTCCCTGAGGTGGCCCTGGAGGTCCCTCCTCTGCCCCCCAGTGATGGCACGCGGAGATGAACCCACCCTTTGGGGACACTTCATCACACTGTCACTGGCTGTATTAGGACGTTTGTTCTTTCTTTCCGGTCTTTTCATTTTTTTGGATGGCATATACCTGCCAGCTGTTCCCAAATCCCATGCCAGGTGCTGCAGACCTGCGAGGCTAATGGGGTCGCGGCCTTATTGGGCAGCCAGCTGCTCGGACGGCGTCTTGGACAAGGGCACGGCGCTCTGAGATGAAATTCTTTCTTCCACGAAGATGGGACCTGTCTTTCCTGATAAAATATGAGCTTCTAGTAACATCAGTGCCCTGTGATCTGATTGGACCTGATTGTCAGGGCTCTGCGCTCATCCCTGGGGGGGACAAGGACAAGGAAGTGACACAAGGCAGATGTGATGTGCCCAACTCAGACACTGCTGCTGCTCGAGGCCTGACTGCCTCTTGGGGGAAGACTGCAGGTTTGGGGTGAGGAAGTCCTGGGTTCGGATTCTTGCTTCTCGTCCTACTGACTTGGTGACCTCCGGAGTGTCACTTTGCCTGACTGAGCCTCAGTGGCCCCTCCAGGGAGATGGGGCCAGGACATGGGGCTGCGGTGCAGATGGAACCAGCAGAGGTAGGTGAAAACTCCCAGGTCACACTTGGTGCCCAAACTGCTCCCCCTGTGGTCGCTCAGGGCCCCAGATTCCTACTATTCCAGCTGAAAGCGAGCACAGCCCACTCCCCGGGACGGTCCCCTGAACTCGCATGGTGGAAGCAACAAGTGAACAGCCAGCTTGTTTCAACGTGGCTGCTGTCCTCTATTTTTCTCTTCCCTTCACTCCATTAGGAAATGCCAGTCCCGTCTGCGGTGAGCTGGGGTGGCACCAGCCTCCGTTCTGGACAGTGCCAGGTCTTGGGTCTCCTGGCTCCTGGGGTACCAAGGATTTGGCTCGGGCTCTGTCTGGGTGCAGTGGCTGCCAGGGAGTGGCCAGTGGGAAAGTGTGCAGGAAGGACATCGTGTGGACCTGGGGAGGGAGCTGGGTGCCCGGCTCTGTTCTAGGGGCCTGGGGCACATCAGTGGACAGAAAAGTCAGACATCCCTCACTCACGGGCTGACACTGCAGTGGGAGAGACAGCCAGCAAGAAGCGGACTACGTCGGCAAGTCTGTTGTAGCCTTGAGGGGCCAAGTGTTACTGGAGGATGAAAAGTCCAGCAGGACGGGGGGCAGGGGGTGCAAAACAAACCATTGAAGGGGTTTGTCTTCACTCATTGGGATCAGGAGGCGCTGCAGGGGGTTGATGACATGATGACAAGGAATGACATTATCTACTCTAGGGAGGACAGCAGGCAGACGGGTAAGCAGGCAGCCATAGTAACCCAGGCGTGAGCTGATGGCAGCCTGGGCCAGGCTGCCTGCAGCTCAGCGGTGAGAAGTGATTGTTTTCTGGGTATGTTTTTGAAACTATTTCCAGATGGATTAGATGTAGAGTGTGAGGCAGAGCGAGGGGGCAGGATCGGCACGGCGTGGGCCAGGAAGTATAGAGCCTGGGCGGGTGGGGCTGCCATCAACAAGGATGAGGAGGCGCAGGTGTGCGGTGGGAGGTCAGGGGTTTGGTTCTGGAAAGGCTCAGTTTAGCTGTCCATCAGACAAGTTCATGGAGATCCCCCGAGGGCAGCTGGGTATGACTCAGGTCCCGGCAGGGAGGGTGCACAGCTGAGAGTCATCAGTCTGTGGACAGAATTGAGAGGCACAAGACCCAGTGGGGATGAGGGAGCGAAAGGCACAGCAGAGGAGGAGAGGACCGAGGTCTGAGCCCTGGCACCCGCCACAGTCAAGAAGTCAAAGAGAAGAGAAGGGACCAGCCCAGGGGGCTGAGAGGCTGCCGCGGTGTGTCTGGGGGCGAGAGGCCATCTTTGACCTTGACAAGAGCATGGTGGTGGCCTGAATTGTGTCCCCTCTGAGTTCAGATGTTGAGGTCCTAACCACCAGTCCCTCTGAATGTGACTGTATTTGGGGACAGGGCCTATAAAGAAATGATTAAATGAAAATAGGACCATTAGGGTGGCCCTCATCCAGCATGACCAGTGTCCTTATAAGAAGGGGAGATTAGAACACAGACACATGCAGAGAGACGGCCCTGTGAGGACCCAGGGAGAAGGCATGACAAGGAGAGAGGCCTCCGAGGGAACCAGTCTTGTTGACACCTTCGTCTCAGCCTTCTAGCCCCCAGAACTGTGAGAAACAACTTTCTGTGGTATGAGCTGCCCGGTCTGCGGCGCTTTGCCTGGGTGTCCCGAGATGACACGCACCAGCATCCTCAGAGGGGGAGTCGTGGGCAGACCCCTCTCCTCCGGGCTCAGGAGAGTGTGAGGAGAGAGAGAGAGACCTGGATGGGGGATGGGGCTCGCTCTTCAGAGAGTTCCACTACAGAGACAAGAGTTGTAGCTTTCGGACTCCGTGGGGTCAGGGATTTCCCTTTTTCTTTTCTTTAAATACATTTTTTTAAAGATGGCAGACAGAACAGCACGTTCCTACGCTGCTGGGAATCATCCAGTGGCCGTCACAAAAGCGATGACATTGTCGGGGAGAGAGGGGCTTGTTGCAGGAGCGAGGACCCTGGGTGGTGGGAGGGGAGTGGTCTGGTGCCCAGAGACAGGCCAGCTCTGAGAGGCCCGGGCTCCCAGAGGCCTGGGCTGTCCTCGGCAAAGGCGCGTGTGGGCTGAGTTTATGGGCTCAGTGTGTCAGGCAGGAAAGATGATGGAGCACCTGTCCAGCCGCACCCCCCTTGGGTTGCCCCTGCCTTTCATAGTCTTTGAGCCCTTTTACAATCTGCACAGTGTAGGAAAACCGATCACGATGCAAATGATTCTGGTCTATGTAGATGCAAATGAAGTGCGGCTCCCGACAAACCGTGTGAGACCCGCCCCTGGACGGAGCAGTTTGCATCTGTTTGCAAATTCACTGCGGCATCCGGATTGCGATTCTCTCAATTCCCCTTTAAACCGTTGGTAACATCTTACTAGTTCATTAATTAACAAGTTAAATATGATCTTCAGCATGTGTTCATTTTGTATTTATGTGATAGTCATTCTTTTGGCTTTTTAAACTGTCCTTCACAAGAGGCTGACAGATATCTTTGCATATTCTCCACGGATGGGTTAAATTGGCCATCCCCACCCCTCGGCTCTGGGCAGAAGCAGACCTCCCTCTGAAACCCTCACCTGGGAAGTGCTGAGCCACAGCAGGAGACGTGGGCCGCCGCTTAGGGACTCTGCAGGTGTCCCTATGAGCTGAGTTCTGGCCGGGCCATGGCCCAGCCTTCCCGAGGGGGCCAGCACCCCTGGGCCTGTGGGGTTGGAGGGGACCTCTGAGCTAGGGCGGCAGGCTGCCGGCACCACCACTGTACTTCACCCGGAAGGCCCACTGACCTGTGCTCCTCCTTTGCCCACCGGCCCAGGATGGTCCAGTTCGGTTTATTTATTTGGGTGGCTGTGGCCCTGATGAAGGCAGGGCAACCCCAGTGGGCTCTGTGACCCCAAGGGAACACGGCGTCCCACGTGCTGGACTGGCCCTGAGAGAGAAACTGCAGGCGCTGGGGCTGCTCCTGGGTGCAGAAGCACTGAACTTGACCCTCCAGGACACCCCAGGTCTGACCCCAGTCTATTGGGAATTCTGACCCTGCCACACTGGTTCCTTCCAAAGGCTGGGGCCACTCTGTGTCGGGCTCTGGGTCCCACCTCGTCCCTTTCGGTGGGCCACCCACTGTCGACTGTCCTGTTGTGGAAAGTTCACAAATTTGGGTGTCAAGGTTCTGGACGGAAGGCCAAGCTCCTTCCTCCGCAGCTGGATGGCCTTGGCAGTGTGAGTTCACGTCTCTAAGCCTCCGTTTCTGAAACTGGGAGTAGGACATGCCAGCCTGTCTGCGTTGCTGAGCACTTAGAACTCTTAAGGGCAAAGCACCGGCGGCCGTTGGGGACTCAGGGTGGCACTCAGTCAACTACTTCTCACCAGTCTGTCCCCAACTCATGTGCTTTCTCGGGCCACAGAGGTCACACTGACCCCGGGCCTGCCCCCTCCGCCTGTGATGGGCCCTCTCTCCAGGGAAGGACTGGGAAGGAGGGATGTGAGGCCAGGGCAGGGTTGTCACAGGCTCAAGGATGCTCTGCATTTGCAGGTAAACCAGCCTGTAGGAGCCTCCTGGGGCTGTCGCAACAACTTACTTCACATCTGGTGGCTTACAACAGCCCAAGGGTGTGGTCTCACGGTTCTGGGCATCAGACGTGCAGAAACCAGGGTGCTGCGGTGTCCCGCTCCCCCTGAAGGCTCTGGGAGTGAGAGGGTCCCACCCGCCTCTTCCGGCTTCTGGGGGCTCCCAGCAATCTTGGTGCCCCTCTTCTTGCGGACACATTGCTCCAACCTCTATTTCTGTCTTTATGTGCCTTCTTCTCTGGGTGTCTCTGCGTCTCATTTTATCTTCTTTCAAAGACACCACTCCTGCTGACCCCGACCAGCGTGGCTCAGTGGGTTGGGTGTCATCCCGAAAAGGGAAAGGTCGCCGGTTCGATTCCCAGTTAGGGCACATGCCTGGGTTCGCAGGTTCGGTTCCCGGTCAGGGAGTGTACAAGAGGCAACTGATCGATATTTCTCTTCCTGTCTCTCCCTCCCTTCCTTTCTCTCTAAAAATAAATAAATAAAATCTTTTTAAAAAGACAGCCTACATGCTGGATTCAGGCCCCGCTCTAGTCCAGGATGACCTCATTTAAACTGAGTGACAGCTACAAAGGTCCTATTTCCCAGCAAAGTCACATTCAAAGGTTCTGGGTGGGCATGCATTTGGGGCAGGGGACACACTATTCAACAACCACATGGTCCTTCGGGGCAAAAATTCAGCTTCACCCACATTTCCAGAGCTCTGCTGGGAATGCGCAGGTTCAGGAAGAGAAACAGCCTGGTGGGTGCCTCCCCTCACAGCCGCCTGAGGACCCTGAGGCTCAGCTACACCCGATGAGCCCAAGGCCTTGAGGTGAGTCCCGCTCAGGCCTCTGGGTCCTCCCCACGCGGTGACAGGTTTCTCCCACAGCATGTGCCTTCCTCTTCGTCCCAGCAATGTTGTGTCTGGGTGGCCAGGCCCTCAGGGACCTGGGGTCCTGTGTGGCATATCATAAGCAGAATATGACATTTGTAGGCAGCTTACAGCCTCTGGGGGCAGAAGCTCAGGTTTCTGACATATCAATTACTGTATTGCTGCAAATATAAGTTGTAAGCCCCATATCACAAATATTTTTAACTAAAAAATGCAACTTGCATTATAGGGAGTCCATTTTTCACTAAATGAAAAATATGACCAAAATTCTGAGGAAGACAAATAAAAGGCACTCTTCACCAATCCACAAAAATAAAAATAAGCATGCAAATATTTTATGTTAATGGAACGCTATGGCCGTGACTGAGCCCAGAGAGAGGCGAGCGAGAGACACTGGTCCTTTGTCAGGAGGTTCAGAGCACCGTCGGGCGGGGAAGAAGCCGGACAAGCCGGGCCTTGTCGGTTTACGCTAATCACCGTGAGCATCTCCGCCCAGGGCACCCAGATGGGGCTTGGGAGAGCCTTGGGTAAGAAGAGCCGAGGGAGGACTCTGCCCTGCGCCTCCCAGCTCAGCCTCTCTGACCCTCAGTCTCTTCCTTGGTACCACGGAAGTGATGCCAGCAGCCACCTCGGAGGCTGCCCTGAACATTATGTGACCCCTCCATGTGAGTGCTCCTCACAGGGCAGCCTCTGTTGTCCACACGCGTGCACAGACAAGTCTGAAATTATCCACGGGGAGGGGGTGAGCCTTTGTCTCCTTAGAATCCCCCCGCCCCCCAGCAAGGAAGGTGCGCCTTCTCCCCTCGCCAACTCCTGGGGAGCAGTTATGAAATGTGAAGCCCGTAGGTGCGGTCTGCTTGTGGCATTCAACCCTCGGAGCCAGCCGCCGTGACTGCGCCTCTTACTTTTGTCTGCTCTTTAAAGTAAACAACCAGTTCACACCCCGAGAATTTACAGATTGGTAGGCTAGAAATACATCAATTTGTTTTAAGCCGTTGGAGAGAAAAACGACACTTTCTAGCGCTGAGAAGGGCTGAATCATGGTGTGGAGTATGCAATTGGACCAACTGCTTTGAGGGTCAAGTGTAATTTTAGAGTAGAGTTAGCGTGATTCGTGATAGAGCTGTTACACTTGCCAAAAAGGAAGGAAGGAAGGGAGGAAGGAAGGAAGGAAGGAAGGAAAAAAGAAGAAAGAAAGAAAGAAAGAAAGAAAGAAAGAAAGAAAGAAAGAAAGAAAGGAAGGAAGGAAGGAAGGAAGGAAGGAAGGAAGGAAGGAAGGAAGGAAGAGAAAGAAAGAGAAAGAAAGAGAAAGAAAGAAAGAAAGAAAGAAAGAAAGAAAGAAAGAAAGGAAGGAAGGAAGGAAGGAAGGAAGGAAGGAAGGAAGGAAGGAAGGAAGGAAGAAAGAGAAAGAAAGAAAGAAAGAAAGAAAGAAAGAAAGAAAGAAAGAAAGAGAAAGAAAGAATCCGGTTCCAAGCTGGGATTATGGCTCTTTTATGTAAGGTTTTCCCAAGAAGTTTAAGATGTGCTTTTGGAGGGCGGCGTTTTGAGTCATAAAGAGTCTGAAATCGCCTCTTCCCACTGAGCACGTCTTTGTTCCAAATGTCTAGGTCATGGTCATGTGCCCAGATGACCCGTGCGTGGTGGCCGAGGCCAACGAAGGTGAAGTCTGAAGGACTTCAAAGCCACAGGCACCTTGTATACTGTTAGGAAGGAAGACTAGGATTTAAAAGTTCGTACCCCCAGTTTCCCCCTCTGTCCATCGAGGCTGTCTGTCTGCTGCACATCTCGGGGGTAAAATGAGGAGAAGGGGCTTTGGAAATGTGGAGGTCGCCAGCCACTCCCCGGGGGCAGCTGGGTTACCCGCTGCACTGGGACATTCCCCCGGACCCTTTCCTGTCTTTCTCTTCTGCCTTTTCATAACAGAGATTCATTTCCAAGTCTGAGGTCACGTCTATCGACAAAGGCTACTTTGAAAGAAATACCAGTTGAACCTGGGCCAGGCGCCTCTTTCTGGGCTTGTTCCGGTCGGTGGGGGGTAGGGTGGTGGGGAGGGGAAGAAAAGTTTAGAATCAATAACCAGAGGCTTGAACTTGTTCAATTGTGTTTTTCCGAAATAACCAAGAGTGGGGTTGAAGCTCCGCCTCCCCCATTCCCCAAAATGAGCCCTCTCTCTTCTGATCCCTGTTCTTCCAGTGCCTTCATGGTTACCCTCCCCGGGCCTCAGCCTCCTGGGCCAGCTTCCGGGGCTGTTGTGGGGTGAGTCCTCACCCCCGGTATCACATGCTGTCAAAGGTCGGGTGCCAACACCCTGACACAGCTCAGCGGTGGCTGCGTAAGGGGTTAGCCGGCAGCCCAGCATTTCTGGAAGGTCGTCAGGCTGTTCGGCTCAGATTTATTTCACATATGGATTAGTTCCTTTCCTGCAGTGTTACCAGCTCCTAAGGAACTGGTTTTACCGAGGTAATTTGTCTTACTTTGGCCCAAGCGAGATGCAGCAAGGAGAGACACGAAATCTTCAATTTAGGAAAGGATAAGAGCATAAATTCTGAAGTGCAGTACCCGCTGGCGCGGGAGGTCCCAGGGGAAGGCAGGGAAAGAATCCTGTAAAGTTTTAATAGCTCGAGACCCAAGGTAGCAGAGTTAAATGCCAGTTGGGGGAACCTACTCTTTTCTGGATCGTGTAAAATGTGGGGGAAGCTCTCTGTCGGGTGCAGCGGCTCCTCCGGTCTTGGGACAGAAAGCAGATGCTTCAGAGTTTCGAGGCCACATGGGTCCTTCCGAGCTCATCGAGACCGAGCCGTTTGCTGCACATGCCAGACAGTATGTGCACCCCGTAGCTGCAGACCCAGGCGATGATACGGTCATGCATAGAAAAGTCAACTTCCAGGGAGCCACAGAATCATCCCAACTGAGCCTCATCCACGAGCGTTCACGCGGACGGTTTTCCGATGCCTCGTCCAGCAATGCCATGGAATGTGGGCTTCACACCATTGGTGGCCATGCTACCTACCTACCTGTCTGCCTTTAAAATAATCATCACACCCTTGCTGTGCTTCTGGTTTTATTCGGGGAATCTGTGCTTTTTTAACTGGAGGCTTCTTTTCCAGAACAGGGGTGCGGGGAGGCATGCATTTCCTGGGGTGTCTGTCCTGGCTCAGGTGGGGGAAGTAAAGGTCTCAGCCTTGCACCTGAAGTCCTCACACAGCCCCACTGTTGGGTGGAGTTCCTGGCAGGCAAGGTCCCTATTTACCAGGGGGGACTCACCTTGGCAGCTGCTGGGATCTCTGGAAAAGGCTCTGGTCTCGCTCTGGCAGCCCACTCTGGTCGCTGGAAGAGAAAGTGAAATGCTTGATTCCTCTCATCTGCGCCTCGCAGGGAGGAGGCAGTGGGAGGGGAGAGAGGGCAGCTGTGCACTTGCACTTGGGCTGCGCACACCTTTCTGAGTGTCCTGCTCTCCCAGGGCTTGCGCACACTCGGGAAGGGAAATGCGTGGTTTAAGTCGTGATCCAAATCCCTCTGAATGTCTCGACCTCTCCGTTTTCATGGGTTGGCTGGAATAAAGCCAACACCCCACGTGGCCGGCTCCTGCCTCCGGCCTCTCCTCCTCTTTATTCTCTTTGTGATGCCTCGCCACGGCCACCTCCCCATGATTGTTGGAGAATGGAGGCTCTGGGGAGTCAGGGATCTGGCCCCTCTTTTCTCTGCCCCACCTCCAGCCCTGGCATGTTGCCAGCACACAGTAGGAGCTTAATAAATGTTTGACAAGAAACCTCCTAACTGGCTGTCCTGCCTCTGGCCTTACCCCTTTTACCTGCCTACTTAGCCCACCACCGGAGTCGCTGCTCAGGGGATAGGTGAAGGAGAGAACGTTTACTTCTGGTGCCTAGATCCAGCCAGGCTGCGGGAACCCCCACCCTGCTTCAGAGGGCGATGCCCTCTTCCCTGCCCTGGGCAGGTCCTCAGCCGCCGCTGTGGCCTGGACTTCAGGGTGTTCTCGGCCTGGCGTGCCCAGACGCTCTCCTTGCCTGGAAGTCTTCCTTCTTCAGGCACTTCCTTTTCAGTCCAGCCCCCACGACAGCAGGCACAGAAAGGGGCTCGGTCATGACCAAGCAAAAACGCCAGCCACCCTGTGTCCACCGGCTGGGCCTCCTGCTCTTAAAGACTCACCGTGTATACAACAGGCCTCCACAGGTGCTTTTGGTTATTACTTGAATGGAGCTGCAGCCCTGTTGGGAAAAAAAAATGTTTTTCATCGAGTGGAAAAAGCAATCCAATAACAGGGGACTCAGTCATTTGCACATCCGGATCCCAGCAGGGGAAAGTTCTCTGTGGCTTCCTGGAAGTGCGGTCATAGATGAGGCTGCGTATTAGCAGCGACTGCAAATGTCCAGGGACCTGGTGGCTGTTCACCAGAGTAGGGCAGACATTCTGAGGAACGCACCAAGCCCAGCAAAGGCAAAGGTGGGCGCTGGGAGGGCAGGCGGGATGGATGACTAGTGAGAAGAAAGACCCAGCTTCTGTGTTTGACAGCTCACAGGAAGTGCCTGGACACTCATCTTTCTCTTCTGGGGAACCTTTTGGAGGTAGGGGGTGGTGGGAGGGAAAATAAACCTCATGCGAATGAAAAGCCCTGCTAGAATCTCATCCAAAAGATGGGGGTTGAACCCCTAAGAACCCTGATGGAGGGCGCCTGTGTCTTCCTCCTGGGGGATCTGCGTCCAGGGACTGGTCACCTGAAGCCTGTGCACACAGAGCTGTGGCCAGCTCTGCCTTGATTAACCCTTCATTGCAGCCCTCTGCTCCTACTTTGTACAAAACATGACTTCTCATTAAGTTAACACGCACAGTAATGATAATCACTGATAGTTTATGTTAACGTGAGGGATCAGAGGGGCAGTGTGGCCAGGAAGGCTCAGGGAAGGGCAGAGAGGGAGGTGGGATTGGGTACTCCTGAAAGGAACCCAGGAGCTGCCACGGCAGTCTTACCTGGGTTCTCCCAGCAGGCCCAGGACCGAGGGTGTGTCTGGCTGTCCGCCGCCCTAGGGGCCCAGCTCTCAGCAGCTGCAGGTTTCTCTCAGAGCAGGCTGCTCCCCAGGGCCGTGGGACCCCCGCCGAGCTCTCCTCTCAGGAGTGTGTACTCTGCTCAGGCCCCACCGCTGAGCCCTGGTCGCCTGCCACTGTCACTGTGGTACGGGGGATGGGATCCCCCTGACCGTCTAGATGGCTAGAGCTCCCTGCACACACGGGTGGACGGCTCACTGACGCCCAGTGTTTTCTGGAAGTCTGTACTGCGTGTGTGCTGGGGAGGGGGAGCGCTGGGGTGGGGGGGACATGAGCCAATAGAGCCCCCAGGGAGGCTGGCGGTTTATTTTCTGTGTTCACAAGACTGAACAAACAGCTTTACACACTCACTGAAGCTGAAGAGCCTCTGATTGGATGCATGGGTGTGTTTCTGGCCTCTCGGAGGGAAAAGCCAGATGAAGAGCCTCTCAGAGGACTTGGTGTCCTTGATGGTTACTGAAGAACATTTTTCACAAGCCCAGCCGACCTGTGCACCGTCAGAAATGAAGCCCTCATCAGGGCCTGTAATTGCCCAATTAATTCAGGGCCCTTGGGCATGTGGGAGGAGAAGAAGGTGGGTGCCTCTGCCTGGGTGCTCTTGGAGCCACAGCGCCAGGTCTGGGCAGTCACGGTCCTAGGTCATCTCACCCAGGTGGGGAGACTCAGGCACCCAGAATGTAGGACAAAGGGTTCACCTTGGCACCCAGCCTCCTCCCACCCAAGGGCACATCAACTCCACTTCCATCAGGTGCAGACAGAGACAAGGCTGTTAGTTAATCCTGCATCTCAGGCTGTTACATGCATTTTCTCACTTACCACCTAGAACTGGTTCAAGTTCACCCAGGTCCTGACTCAGGGAGCATGCTTGGAGTCCTCTTGACTGCCGCGTGTATTTATCCAGCAGTCATTCTCTGAGCTGTGCCTGGGTGCCAGGCTCGGAGCCCGGCACTGGTGGAGGAGAACTGGGCGGCAGTCCCTAAGGGCCAGAGCTCCAGGTTGAGTGGGGAGAGGAGATGCTCAGGAGGTGAGTCTCAGAGCGTCTAGTTGCCTGGTGCAGGGGAGGAGCTGGAGAAGCACTGGCTGTCCTGGGAGGGGTGAGGGTGCTGAGCTATGAGAGGGCATGGCATGCCTGGGGACTGGAGGTACAGCGGGAGGGGCCGGGACTGGTTGTGTGTGCAGGGAGGGGTGGTGGTAGCAAACGAGGCAATAGGGGTAAACTGAGACTGGGCAGAGACCTCTTAATGGAATGGGAAATGGAGAGCCACACCTGTAGGCAGATGGGTTTATGGGACCAAAGGCATCTGGCAGGCTGGGGCGGTGAGACAGAACTGGTCACAGAGAGGGTGGTAAGGTGAAGGTGAGGAGTGCTGAGCCAAAGCAGACAGGATTTCCCATTGGATGTAGCAGGTGGCAAGAGGCAATGTTACCTTCCCTTCCAGGGGTTTCTATCTGGCTTAGAAAACTCAGTTAGAGGACACAGGTGTGGGGCAATGGGCTTGGGGGGCCGATGACAGATCAGCATTGCAGTGCCCTTGGACACCCAGGAATGCCTGGCGGCCACAGCACAGACACAGGACGGCGACGGCGAGGCGGGAGCTGGCACACCACCCATTTCATTTTACACATTCCCTTCCAGCATTGCTCCCGTGAGAGGCACAGGCCACCTGGGCGGAAGTCCAGCTCCCTAGACCGCCAGCTACGTGACAAGTCACTCATTTCCTCGTGTGACAGTCTCTATCCCACAAGGCTGTCGAGAGCATTGCCTGAGACAGTGAGCTCACTCACGCAGGGCAGAAGACATGTGAGCTGTGGCCGTGGCATCATGGACACCGCTCTCCCAACCGTGTCACCTCCCACACCCCTGGGGCTGAGATGGCCCCTAAACGCTGCCTCCGCAGAAACCCAGAGAAGTGGCACTTCTGCTGTCGGGGGCTCTGCGGCGGGGACTGCACTTTCCCAGGCGGTGCTTTCTGTGAGAGACATGGCCAGGCTGATTCCCATCAAGTACACAGAGAACACAGCAGTCTCGTGACTGCCCCTGCCCTCCTTTTTGGGGATAGGACCCCTGGACATGGGGCCGGGGGGTTTTCATAAGGTAACGAATCACATGGCAGCGGGTATTCTCTGAGGCAGCGCTGGGCACTGGCCCTGTGGTCTGTAATGAGGGGAGCCGCTGCCCGCCCTCCGGCGTTCAGTTTTCTCTTTCTCATACACCGTGTTCCAGCTCTAGACAATGAGAGGCACATGCAGAGCCCAGGAGAAAAGCCGACCCAAATCTGCTATTCTGAAGACTCGTGATGTTGGTGGAAATAAGGAGCAGAGACAAATACTGAAGGCCTTGCTTTCATCCCAGGGCTGGGGGACCTCCTGGGGGTCCGACCTCAGGGCCTCCACGTGTGCATGGCATCAGAATCTATTTAGCTCCGGCTTCAGCCAGACCTCAAAGGCTGTTCCCGAAAGACCATCCAACATTGCAGGGATAGACCGGGGATCAGTGGTGAGAAGTGGAATTTTTCCAATGAGGAATTCGGTTACATCCGGTTTGCTCACTTATTTTTCACACAGTTTCTCTGGTATGTCACCGGAAGCCCACTAAATAGAGGGTTTAGTTGTTCACCCTCAATAATGCCAATAAAACAGGAGGAATGCATTCGAGGATCTATGAGACCCTGGCAAGCATTAAGGCCACAGTACATTTGGCAGTTTCTTTGTTTATCAGTGTAATTAACCTCCCACTGTGGACTCAGCATTCTGCTAATTGCTTTGAGGGCTCCATGTAACAGGCAGCTGGCATGAATGGATGGGTGGATGGATGAATGGTTGGATGGATGGACGGGTGAAGAGCAGGACATGGGTTCTGTTCTCATCATCCCATGATTCTTTACGGTTCCTTGGCATGTTGTAACTGACAGCATGTTCACGCACCTGTCTTACCTGACAGTCACAGTATGTGAACATGCGTGCCCTCCACTGACACCAGGCCGAGGTGTGAGGACTTCCTGGTCTCCCCGTGAGCAGCTCTGCTTTCCTGTGTTTTAGTCCAGCTCCAGCGGAAATGACAGTACAGGGTCTGGGGAGAACTTAGTGGGTTTTCTGCCTCAGAAAATAGCAGAAGCTTCCCTTTCATTTGGTTTATTAGATTCTGCCTTCAGTGGAAGAGGGGGTTACCTCTCACTCCTGGAGACTTGGACCACAGTAGAGAAAACCTCAAGATGACATGCGGAGAAGGAAGTGCCTGCCAGAGCAGGGCAGACGCGGGGCATTCTGCATGTGAGAAGCCGTGCAACCGGGGAGAGCTACTCCCAGGAACCCTTGCTGAGACACGCCACCAGCATCAGGACTGAAACCCAGGGCGGCTGGTTAACCGTGGTTCCCATGAGAATCTACAGAGTGAGCCCCACCTCCGCCAGGAAGGGAAGTTTCTCTGCAAGTGACTTAGGGGCAGAGAAGTGCCAGGCATCGGGAGGACAAGCGTGGATGTCACCTCTGTGGCCTGGCCAGGACTATAGAGGTCCCCGAAAAGGATGGAGTCCAAATTTCATTCCTTCTGCCATGACTCAGTGTCGGGAAATGCAGACCAGGCCACGTGGAAGAAGCCACAAAGAAGCCGCGTGAGCAGGTCTATTCCGCTCGGGTAGGGAGATGGGGAAGATCAGCCCAGAGAGGAACTGAGGCCGTGCCAGTCACATTTAAACACCATTAGCTAACTTTGTGATGTTTGGAGGTCACCCTAGCTTTGAGAATGTCACAGTGCTTAGATCCTGAGTTCCAGAGATACCACTAATTGATGGGGGTGGGTGGCCTTAGCTCCTGTTTAAATGTGTGTGTGTGTGTGTGTATTTAGGTTAGCTACTTTCAGAGAAAGCAAAACAAAAGAAGAACGTGTGTTGGAGGACCTTTGATCCCCAGCCACCGGCCTTTGAGACTTTTCTGATTAAAAAGTCTGTTGTTGGCCTTTTTGTCCATGAAGGCTGCCATCCTTGCGGCATTAGAAGTTGGGGCCACAGCTGTTTCTGATGCTAAGCTACAGTTCCTGTCAGGGCCAGGGGCTGCAACAATTATCATTAAAAAATATCACAGAAGGAACTTGCTTTGTAGACTTAATAAAATTAATAGATTCTTCTTGTGACCAGACAGACTTCCCTTTGTGGGCACTGGAAAGTTCTCAGGCGCCTGTCTGCCCAGAACAAAAGGGGCCTCGGGCTCTTTTTTTCTGTCCTACTTCCTTGCCCGAACCCAAACCCTGGCTGAGTGTTCGACAAGACGCACTGGACAGAAACAAAACAACCCCCGCGTCCCCCCCCCCCCCCCCCCCCCCGACAAAGGCAGCTGAGAGAGCGGAAGATGCGTCTGAAAAGACGAGGGGAAGAGCTCATTTTCCTGACTGTGTTTCGGGCACCGTTGGGTGGAGAAGCGATTTTTTAAAAAACATTCCGTCTTCACATAGTGTGAGGTTTCCAAGTGTTCGCCCCCAACTACTGCCGCGATGGCAGGATATGGATTAATTTGGAAATAAGGAAAAGTTTCAGGTGAGGTGGAGGGGACTACTCTGGTGGGAGGTCGGGAACACAGTCCCCAGGTAGCAAAGTTAACGGGGATTAATGAGCTGCCAGAGCAGAATAATCAGCTGTGTCCTTGGCAAGCAGCCCGCACGTGGCTTTGCAAAGCCCAGGGTCCCCTCCCGGCCTGACAGGCCTTGGATCCCCAGCCTCCCTTGTCATGGCTGCTTGGCTGGCTCCTCCTAGATCATGGCAGCATTGGTGGTGTTTGCCCCTCGGTTCCTGGCTGTGAATGGCAGACCACGGCCTCATGGTCACGGCGTCACCCTCCCTCCTCCTTCTGGTGGGGGACAGTGGAAATGACCCACCTGGGATCGGCTGGCCCACAACAAAATGGGACCCCAGCTTCACAGCTCATTGGCTGGTCAGCCTTGGGCAGATCCTTAACCTCGATGAGCCTCAGTTTTCTCATCTGTAAAATGGGCACAGCACTGGCACCTACATCCAGGGGTAGTGAGGATTAAATAAGGCAATAGATGTGAAAACAGATGCTGTAAAATGCTCTTGTACTCACAATATTGTTCCGGGCTGCTGCCCACTCGGCCACGCCCAGGACACCTTTGGAAAGGAGAAAGGAGTGGGGAGAGGCCAACAGGAGCAGAGACTTCTTCTGGTCCCCCAACACCATGTTCCCCTTTTGTCCCCCCCAAACCGATCACTAGTGGCCTGAGGGTGCTCTGGCAGCCATTCTTGACCTGAATTAGGATTGTCTACCTTCCTAAAATAGGAAGACTACATGCAAAGGAAGACTACCCTGCTTCCTCTCAGGCCTCATCAAGGGCTCCCTGCTGGGGGCAGGTAATGGTTTGTGCCCTGGTCCCTCTCACAGCCACACACCACACACGACTTGATGGCAGCCATCAGGCCGCTCGGCCAGCGCGTGGTTGCGAGGTGGCCTCCTCGGCTGTCTCGCTGGGGGAGCAGCTGCTTCTGCTGTCTATCTGATTTCCTATTATCGGCAAATGCCCCGACACTAAGATGCTGTTAACATTGCCCAGCAGACCCTGGTGGACACCAATTAACCTCAGAAAGGAGGAGGAGGAGGAGGACAGGAAACGCAGGGAGGTGGGCTAGCTCTCCCCTCCCCCTCCTGTCTGTGTTTTGGAGATGGGAGCGTAGCTCTTTCTCGCTTATTGAATGCGGAGCAAAAAATGAGTAAGAGCTGAACAGAACAGTTAGTGGAGATTCAAGTGCTCGCTTCTGAATGGTTCTCTGGCAACAGGCACTGTGCCTGTTCGCAGAAACGCTCTCTCTGTGAAGAGGGACAGGACACGATGGCCTGGCGGCGTGCTGATGGGAGCCGTGCTCCGGGGCTGAGAGCCGGAGTCTCGGAGTCACGGAGCGCCGGCGGAGCAGGCAGGGGCTCTTCTACGCCACTGCCTGGGGAAGGTGGGGCTGGCTGCAATTCTGGCCCCGAGATAGAGGATCATTTCTTTGTTGTTCTCTGCGCAAACACAGCAGCACCTTGTCAGCGAGTGTGATTCTGATGACGTCCATCCAACAGCCCCCATTAATTCACACTCAGCCAGCATGACTCATGGCCTTGAACCAGCCATTGTTGAGTCTGAGGGAGGCAAGTAGGAAAACCAATGGAAAAAGGTGCTGGCAAGGGAACGTTTTGTCTTGTCCCCCATGAGTCACGTGGCAGAGTTGAGGCAGAGACAATGATATAGGGGTGCCCTTGAAAATTCTAAGGCTCTCAGGTGGAGAGGCCAAGAGTGGGAAAGGCACTGTTAGCCAGCAGTGGAAGGAGCAGAGCAAGAATGCACTCCTTCATTCATTCAGTCACAATTACTTGTTACTGTTCGCTCGGTGACAAGCACGTTTCTCGGCACTGCAGACAGACACCCTGGTGATCAAGACCGCGTCCCTGCCATGGACCTGAGCGGGGACATAGACACTGAAAATGGCTTCTGTCCCATCGGTGTTCCCGAAACTCCTGGAAGCCAATACTCAATTCTCAGATGAGTTTAGATAGTTGGAAAAAAGGGTCTCCTTTGTCCATTCGGGCTGCTCTAACAAGATACCGTGGGCTGAGGACTTATAAACGGCAAACACTATTTCTTATAGCTCTGCAGTCTGGGAAGTCCAGGATCTGGCACTGGCAGATTCGGTGCTTAGCAAGGGCTTCCCGGTTTACAGAGGGTGCCTTCTCGCTGTGTCCTCCACGGCACAAGGAGTCAGGGTGTTCTGTGGGTCTCTTTTATGAGGGCACTGACCCCATTCGTGAGGTCACCTCCCAAAGGCTCCGCCTCCCAATACCATCACCTTTGGGGGTTAGGATTTCAATATATGACTTTGTGGGGGGCGGGGGACACAAATGTTCAGACTGTAGCAAATTCTAAGATGAGTAAACACGGGTCCTGCCCTGGAGGCGTGGTCTTCTCGGGGCAAGGCTCCCTGGAGGCAGTGGCAAGGCACTGCAAAGCAGCAGGGAAGAAGGGAGAAGAAGCCTCACCTTGCAGAATTGAATTATGGGCTCGAGACCTCCTGCTTCAGAGCCAAGTAGGCAAAGTCACCTTAGGAGAGAGTCCTCAGTCAGCAGGACTGTAATTGGATTTAATGCATAACTTATATAGAGAAAGATTGTTTTGAGCAGAAAGAACGTCCCCCACCTGTCCCGGCGCTGGACTGGGATGGCGCAGAGGCACTCCCCAGCTACCTGTGGGTGGCAGGTTGCATGATTTGTAAAGTCCCTCCTTCCTGCCCGGCCCTTACCATGGCTCCCCCCAGGGCAGGTCCACCCCCCACCCCATTGTCTTTGGCCTGGGTTTGCTTCAGGCAGGGGGAGGTCACTGGGCTTGAGAGAGCAGGGGTCTGAGCAGTGGGCGTGGTCAGCCTGCCTCTTGGCTCCTGCCTTCTGCCCCAGCAACACTTTCAATCTGAGAACGAGACACACGTGAAGCTGACTTCACCCCCAGCCTGTGGACTTGTGAATGGAAAATGAGTGCCGCTGTCTCAGGCCAGTGAGATGTCAGTCTGTTCCGCAGCATCATCACCGCAGAAACCCGACTGATAGCAGGACCCGATGCAGGCCAGCAGTCCAATCACAGCAGTGGTAGAATCGCTCCTCTCCGCTCCGGTTCCTGGCTCTCCAAGCCATCTGGTGGCTTCCGGTACAGTGCACCTGTAGGGAGAGAAGAGCTGATCAGGCACGTGTTAATATTATTTTGTAGTTTGTGTTCTCCTCACAAATTATCATGCTGGCTTCACACACCAGTCCCGTGTGGGAGGTTAAAGGAGACAGGCCTGAGGCTGATCCTCACTGTGACCCCAGCAAGGCCACAGTGCGTGGCTGACCACTGTACCTCAGTGAGGGCCCCGAGACCATGTCCATGGGGCCTCCGCGTGACCTGACAGCCAGCCAGCTTTTCTTAAGCCACACGACCCCACAGCCAGAAGGAACTCCTCAGAGCCAAGTTCATAAGTCAATGTAAGACCAGGTAACATCAGCAAGACAGAACAATCTTATCAGGGTACAGGAGTGGCTCTCAGTTTGGGGAGGGGTGTATATTACAAGACATCAAATCTCATCATTTCCAGTGGCAGGTGGGTTGGAGGGTGGGGCGTAATTACGATAACATTCCCTGGGAGATCCTAGTCTCACCCCACCACCGTGTTAATGGAATCAGAAAGCTTCCTGGGGGATGCAGCATCCAGATGAGCCCTGGAGGATGGGAAGAATTTTGTTAAACAAAGATGGCGGTGGGGGCATTGCAGGTAGAGAGAATGACAGGGGCAGGGGCAGGAGCACGGTGAGGGGAGGGGTATACAGGATGTTTGGGGAACAGCAAGGACAAGCTAACCTGTGTGGCTGGAGCCCAGGACACAGCTGAGACTGCGGGAGACATGAAGCTGGGAAGTCAGGCCTGCCTGTCACGGAGGGTCCAGATGCCCTGGGGAGGTGTGAATGCTCAGCAGGGACAGGCAGTGGAAGGACAGGGGCCTGGGAACCCTGCACCATAGGCCAGGTCCCTTCCGGCCAGGCCAGGGGAGCAGCCCAGGATTCCAGGGGCCTGGTGTGGTGGTCCTTCTGCTCCACGGACCTGGGCCTGCTCCAGCAAATGCAGACCCCCAGTGGGACACCCCAATCTCCAAATAAAATCACATAGGGGGTTAGGGCTTCAACATAGAATTTTCAGGTTTTGAAGAAGAGACATTTTGGTCCAAGTGGGATTTTACCTACTGGTTTACATATCCGCTCTCGCCGAGCCTGTGGGGCACCTGGGCAAACTGGATTAAGGACCATACCCGAGGTGTAAACCAGTGACGGGGGCCTCGCAGCAATCACACCTACAGGGCTGCTCCCGAACTTGGAGGGTAGGGAATCGTCTCAACAGCCTGTCGGAGACCACTTGCACTCCTAGTGTGGTGCCTTGCGCACAGTAGGTGCTCCATCCAAATGAATGAACAAATGAGTGCATGATGATGACTTCCGCTGAATATGGTAAACGCCAAACCTAGGGGATTTTAATAGCAAGAGACTCACCATCTCTCTTCTGTCCGCCGTTCACCTCTTATTTTTCAGCTCCGGGTTTATTTTGCTCCGTGTGCGTTCGGAAGGGCAGAACCCCCTCTAAGTCTTTGTGAGGTGAGCCCGAGATAAATTGCAGAGGTGTGAAAAGCAGCTGTCGGAGAAGATCTGGATGACATCTGCTGGAGGTCTCCAGTCTCGTTCCTCCGGGGGATGCGGCCTTGCAGTTTGCGGAGGAGGTTCCGTCGCACGCAGAAAGGTGGGAATGGATTTCCTCCTTACCCAGCTGGCTAGAGGGTGATTTTCTTTGTTTTCCTTTTTCCTTTTGCCTTGTGGTGTTCACCCGCTTATTCTGAGCTCTGTCTGAGATGGTTAGGACTCCAAAGGATCAGACTAATGCTGTTTGATAATCAAGGAGAAGCTTATTTAATAAATGTTTAAGGATGCTGCCAGCTTCACTTTAAACTATGTATGAGTTGTACCATGGGGGGAAAATGTTCTGCTAGGTCTGTTTCATGATGACTTATGTTACTGATAAAATATTTCATAATTTTTCAAGTTATTTGGGATAAATCAAACAAATTGTCCACCCTGCAAAACTTGGGTTGGAAAAAAGCTATTAGAGTAGGATCCTAGTCTAGCAAAACTATATAATTAGGTATAGAAGACAAGAACTGTTTGATAAACTCAACCAACATTCATTGACTGCCTACCATGTACGTAGAAGGCGTCCCACTCAGTGCAGAAAGTGGACGAGTCAAGAAAAACAGCATATGAAGGACCTTTGGCTTCTTAAGTATTTTATGTCACAATAATGTAAAAATACATAGTGGGTTTTAAAAATCAGCTTAGGCATTGTATCTTTAGGAACCCAGCTTTCCAAATACAGGTTTCCTGTCAAACCTTTCATAAGCCGAACGGCATAAAGCAAAGAAACAATTGCCATTAATTGATATGGAAAAGATTTTGCGTTCTCAGGCCCCCCAAATAACCTACCAAATTATACCAAATAACACATAAAACCTGAATTAACACCAATATAGAGTAAAAGCAGTAACACCAATATGGAGTAAAATAAATCAAGATACAGCAGAGATGCTCCCAGACAGCTCGGAGCTCTGGCAGGTTGATGCTGAGATGTGAGCCTGGTTCCCCGAGAGGGGTCTGGCGGGGCCTCTCTGCTGCTGGAGGTGGGGGGTGGGGGGAGGTCACCGCTGCCTCTGTAGCTGTTCAGTGCCAAACAAACACTGGATGCTATTTTCCCTTGTTGCTTTTTTTTGCTAAAAGCAAAAATCCTCTTTAGATTTCTTTCCGTTAGCGACAACGGGTATAAATGTAGGTCTGTCCTAAAAGCCAACAGGTATAATGCGAACTTGCAGAAAGCGGGGGTTACCTGTGTACACCCTGAATCCTGCACCAGCTCAGAGGGGTTCTGTGGGCAGGAACAATGTAAAAAGTTCCGACCCGAACAACAGCTTGCAGACGTGTTGGTAGAGCTTCCATACTGTTGTTAAAAACATGTGTGCAAACAGTGTTTTAGCTGAGAGCCAAAACAAAGGAAGGAAAGGCACTTGGGGGCTCCCTGCCAAGGGTGCGGTGGGTGCTGTCATTTGCTGATCTTTCTCTCTTTTGCTGGAAATGTTTTCCCTAAGCTCCCAGGGACAAATCCACCAAGAGAGAAGAGTGCTCTCTCACCTGCAGAACTCAGTCTGGATTTGAGAGCAGCCAGATAACGCTGGTTCCTTTCAAAAAGGCCCTTCTTGCTGATGGGATTCTGTATTCCCCCCCCCCCTCTCCCCGGGCTCACCAGAACGCTCTATAGAAAGTCTCCATAATTTGCTCCTTTGTGTTCCCCATTAGGACTGGAGAGGAACCTTATTGAGCTTCCCTGGTATTATCTCAGCCCACCTGACGCTTGGGTGTTTTCAAATGGCATATTGCTTGAGGAATAATAGCAGCTCTGGTTAGTTGAGTCACTGCGCTGGGCCTGGAATAAGTAAGTTAAAAGGTACTATAAGAAAAGAAGTCAAGGTCGTTCACACACATTGAAGAAACGGGGCCCTCCCTTTTCTCCAGGACATTTGGGAGCCAAACCAGTGCTGGCAATGCCGTCTCAGGGTTATCTCAATGCACGCAATTGGCGACCGGCTTCCGTCCTCAGCAAGAAGTGAGTTTGAGCCTCTTGTCACAAAGAGGGGGAATCAGGCCATGAAACCTCGTAACTATGACAACCACAGACAGCAAAAGAGAGCGGTGAGCTGGATCCGTCAAGGTTGACACCAGCGCAGTCAAGGCTGATTTGCACCCAGTGGAATGGGTTCCAGGCTTCACTCGGTTGGAAGACCACCGGCTGCTCCCACCTCCCCGGTGTGGGTAACTGTGCAACTGTGGGTGCTGTTGGGAACTTGTTCTGCCAAAGCTCCCTTCCCACGGTGGGCGTGCCAACCATCGCTCACTTCTGTGCGTGGCAGCAGAGCATCGCAGCCACCTCTGCCTCCCCAGCGCCGCCCTCCTTGGCTCTGTGGAGCAGGCAGTACTGGGCAAGGCCAGCCGCAGGTCGGGATCCCAGGACACTAAGAGAGTGCCGGGCCAGGGAATCTCTCATTTACTCTGCCCTCCTAGGGTCTTGTGGCGTCTCCTTGATTCAGGCACCCCAGAGGGAAATAAACCCAACTGCTATGGGTCGCAGAGAGAATGTAATCCCAAATTCGCAATCTTAAAAGCCCATAAGGACCAGACAATTACATGAAAATGTGAATCTTGGTGTGTTTAACACTTTCAGGAGTCATGGGGCCAGTGTGTGAACTGGCCATGTAAAGGAATTCAAATGTAATACAACTCCCCTGCCCCTAACAACGAACAAAACACGCAGCCCAAACAAAACACACCTGTGGGTGTCGAGTGTCCTTTAGGTCGCCCATACGCAGTTCCTGTTCTGGTCTCTGCCCTTGTTTTATAGACCGAGAGACTCGGTCCTAGGGGGAAATGTTACCAGGAAGGACTAGAACCCAGGTACCTACATTTCCATCTGCAGCTGGTGACCTCACAAAGCCGGCCCTCATCCTTTGCTGGGGCAGGGGGGTGGGGGCAGGTAATGGATGTCGCTCACTAGACTTCTAAGTCCCAAACCTACAGATGTGCTGACACCAGGACTTCCTGGGAACGGCTGAGTTGCCCATCGTGGGAAGGGCGCAAAAGAGGTTCGGTGGCCTCTGTGGCTCAGTTTATCCACTTGTCACCTAGAGGTGGAGCTTCCCGATTTGTCTACTTTATGTCATGACAGGTTTGTCAACCCCCTGCGCGGCGCCCTCTGAATGAGGGTGTTGTGAGGGCGAAGGGAGCCAGTCATGGAAAGCCCCGCCCGCGCCCAGCGGCCCACGCGGAGGGAGCGCCCGACACAGAGGACACACTCATTAAGCATTCCTTGTCGCTGTGGTGCTGGCGCGTCCGTGTTACTAGCTGACATGCTCTAAACACCATGGGCAAAATTAAAATGTTCCCCAGGAGCCGAACTCATAGGGAAGGCCTCAGAACCAGCATGCCAAGGAAAACCACAGGGAGAGAAATTGCACAGCCCGACCAGGGAAACAGAATAATGAAAATGGAGCAGGAATGTGACCGGAGCAAACCTTTTCATCAGTCTGGGAGATAAGAATTAGGCAATTTGTTCTAAAGAAAGATCTGGCAGACAGCTTTCTCTGAAAAAGAAAAATTGAACAATCTGTGTACTAAAACCTCTTAGGAAAGAAAATTTCCTTCAGTAAATGCTCCCTATTCAACATGATCACAAGCCACAAAAGGCATTTTCCTCAAGTAAACTGAAAAAGTTTCTTGTAAATGAAAAACTTTCGGGAAAAAAAAAAGCGGAGCAAATTCATTGTAAGCGATTCCAATGCACACAGCTTCTCAGATAGCCGGCGGTTTTGGCGTAGATTGGGTCTCTGCACGCAGGAAGTCATTGGCGACTTCTGGGCCTTCGATTCCTTCCTCAGAGCCTGCCGCTGCCGTGGGCACACTTCCACTTCCCTGAGCGTGTGCCCCTCTTTCTCCAGGCTGCCGAGACCCGTCCCGGGGAACGTTGCTGCCTCCCAGGAATCCTTGCCAGCAGTCTGTGTAGACAGGGGAGGCTGCCACACCCGCCAGTCCCCCCGACCAATCTGCAGCTCCCTCCCCTTGGTCCAGCACCTCCAGGACCCAGCTGGACCCTCATCCTCGGTCAGTCACCTTGACCCCTTAGAGGCCCCGCACTTCCCCAGCTGGGATGTGTTATGACTTGACCCCTGATGCTGGTCTGATGCCAGGAGGGGAGGTAGGGGCCTATCCCGTGGGGGGTGCATGGGGCCTTGAAAGGCTGAGCCTTCTGAATGGCTTCTGACCCTCCCAGTGGGTCTCTAACTCCAGGGGTGGGCCACCGCTACAGGGTCACGAGGTGTCTGGGGCTCCAAGGTTTTCAAGGGCACCCACCAGATGACCCTCTGGCGACCGTCAGGGTCCCAATCCTTCCTACCTCCAGTCCTGAGTGGACACAGCTGGCTTGCTGGGGCTGGGAACCCAGTCCCTCCGGAGGACTGGACAGCCCTGGGCCCAACTCCCCGCCTCCGAAGCAGAAGATGAGAGTCACTGTGTGCTCTGAGCTTCACCAGAAACCCTCTGAGCTTCTCCACACTTCGCTCTTTATAGTCTTTCTCCAAGGCGTCAATGACTCCCATGAAAAACCATCCCACGTCACCGGGGTCATTATAGGGATTAAGTAACATCATAGAAGTGCTTAGGACTCTACCTGGCATACAATAAGTGCTGAGTAAATATTTGCTATTATTATTATTATTTAAAAGGAGCAGTGTAGTATGGAAAAGACGTCATTGCCAGTGAAGAAATGTGGCTTCAAAGGCTGGCTCTGCCACCGGTGGCCGTCTCGGACAGCATTCACCTCATCTGTGAGGGAGAAAGTGGTTGTGTCCACCCAGGGGTGCTATGTGTCCCAGAGGACAGAGCACCGAGGACAGTTTTGCATGTGTTTTAGGTGTCGTCTGCGTGCGTGCGTTCCTTGTGGCAGTTTACGCTGCGTCTGTGTCTTTTGAGAACAGTCACTAAGACTGGGCCTGTGCCTGGTGGGGATGCGAGGGGGCTGAGTCCAGTCTGGGTTGGACGAACCGTGCACTGACCCCAGGAGGCAACATGTCCACCTCCCTCCGCAGAGTAAGGAGGCAGAAACCTGGCAAAAGAGCAGGGGGATCCCCTCTCCGTGTGTGGCCATTCCCAGCCTCTCAGGCCCTGACGGACCCCCATTGGAGGGACCACAGCTACGGCCTGCCTGCCACCACCATCTGTGGGCGTGCCTGAGGTCTGGCTTAGGTTCAGTCCCTCTCTCCTCGTGCTGGGGTACAAGATGCTGAGCCAAGAGAAAACCACACGCTTCGATGTGCTCACTCTTATTTGAAGTGTTTTGTTACCTCTTCACAACTGACATTTGTATCTGAATTGCTTCCACAGCATTAACCAGGTGTTTGCTAGAGGAGTTTTCAGTGTTGCAATTCAGGAAGGGACAAACTCCAGAATTATGAATTGCCAGGGTGTACAGGATCCGCGTGTACACCCACGCTCCCCCCGCCCCTCTCTCGACGTCTACGCCTACTGTGGACAAATCACAACATGTAAACCGAAACCTTTTCCAGATTCTGTAAGTGTGATGTTAGATAAGAGAAGAAAAGGCTTTCAGACTTTGAAGCTGTGTTTCATAGAGAGTGAATGATTAAGACATAAGCTATTAGGACTTTCCCCAAAAGAACGTGAAGTCGAAGGAAAAATCCATCTCAGTATGGATGAAAGAAAAAATAAAAAATGGGGATTTTTTTTTTTTTTTGGACAGAGCATTTGTATAAGGGCAAACTAAACTCAGAACGTGTGTAAGTCTTTGACGTTTATGGGCCACCACGCTGAAAAATGACATCACTTTGTGAGACCTGTCCGTCCTTATGGCTTCCGCGGTTACTTGTATCAATGCAGTAGGACCAGCACCATCACTCATAACGAGTGAGGTCGGCTCTGTACCTGGTGCCCTGCCCTCTACTTAACAAACAGTGTTTCATCTCATCTCCTCGACAGCCCAACAAGAAGACAGCGTTAGCTCCGTCTTCCAGGAGAGGACAGGAAGTCTCAGTGGTGGGGGAGTCGGTCCCCAGTCACAAGACGGGTAGTGGCGATGCCGTGGCCTACAGGTTTGTTTCATCTGAAGCCTGAGTTCTTAAACTCTATACGGCACCCCCGCGGGGAATCGTGTAGAGTTTAACACAGTCGGTTTCATTTTATGAGACACGCTATGTACGTGAAGACCTCCAGAGAACAACAGAAGCCCCTGAGAAGTGGTGGTGAGGCCATGGGCTGGGCTCTCCGGGTAGCTGGCTGCTCCCGGCTGTGGCACACCAGTTTCCACGTGAGCACAGTGCATGCCTTCGCCTTAACAAAATGAGATGCGGGCCCTGGCTGGCTGGCTCAGTTGGTTAGAGCACCGTCCTAATAATGCCAAGGTTGTGGGTTCAATCCCTGGTCAGGGCACATACAAGAATCAACCAATGAGTGCATAGATAAGAAGAACAACAAATCAATGTGTTTCTTTCTCTCTCCCTTCCCCTGTCTAAAAATATCAATCAATAATAGTTTTTTTAAAAAATGAGATGTGTAAGCTATGGGCTTTCAGAACAAAGTTTGCACGTTCCTCCTTCCCTTGGGCCTTCGCCAATGCGTTTCAACCATCTTTTAGTCTACCCTGTGCTAGCTAGAATTCTGGGCTGGACGTACGTTTTTCATCTGGATTTTGAAGGCATTTCTTTACTGCCTCGTTCGGGTAAGTATTACTGCTGGGAAGTGCGGTGCCATTCTAATGCCTGAGCTTTGGTATGTGAGTTGTCTTCTGGGGCGTGTTGCTCTCAGGGACTGTCTTTGTTGCTAGCACCCTGCAATTACATAATTAGATGCTTCAGCGTAGGGCTACTGGGCTGTTGGTGGGCTCCTTCAGTCGGGGCACTCAGATTTCTGGGGACATGGAGACAAATAGCTTTTTTTTTTTTTTTAAGATTTTATTTATTCATTTTTAGAGAGAGAGGAAGAGAAGGAGAAAGAGAGGGAGAGAAATATCAATGTGTGGTTGCCTCTCGTGTGCCCCGTACTGAGGACCTGGCCTGCAACCCAGGCATGTGCCCTGACTGGGAATCGAACTGGCAACCCTTTGGTTTGCAGCCCGCACTCAATCCACTGAGCTACACCAGCCAGGCACAAATAGCTTTTTTGATATATAATCTACATACCGTAAAATTCACCCATTGAAATAATACAAGCCAGCGGTTTTCAGCATATTTGCGGAGTCACACAACCATCACCGTGATGCAATTTCGGAACGCCTCCGTCACGCCCAGCAGAAACCGTGGCTAGCAGCCCTGGCCCTGCTCCCTCTGTAACCCTCCTCCACTTTCTCTGTCTTCTTCGATTAATCAGGCATTAGTCCCCTGGACTGAGGTTTTAATTTCCTTCTCTCCCATTTCCATTCTCCCCCCCCCGCCCCCCGCCTTTCTCTGTTCTGTTTAAGGGGTTTCTCAACATAACTTCCAAAGCTTTTGTTGTAAATTCCATTCCTGTTACAATATGTTTTACTTGCAAGGACTCTTTTTTGTTCTCCGAATGTTCTTTGTGTAGCCCTCCTGTTCTGTTTTCATGAATGCAGCATCACCTTTTATCTGTCTGAAGATATAATTTATGGCATTTTTTGGAGTTTTCTGCTCTTTCAATTATTTGTTTCCCTTGAGTTCTCTCTTTTTGTTTCTTATTTCGGTCTCCGATTTGCATGTCAGAGCTTCCTCGGACATTTGGACCGTCGACTAGCACTCAGCAGTGAAGCACTCAGACGTGCTTCTGGGTGTGGCTGTGGCGCGCTGACTGGGCATCGGTGCAGATGGCTCTCACCCTGGCCTCACCCCTGGGGAAGCTTTAAACTCGACACAGATGCCAGGGCCCCACCCTTGGAGCATCTGACTCGGTTGGTCGGAAGCCTGTCGTTCATATTTTTGAAAGCTCCCCAGATAACGCCTGTACGGCAGCGGGGGAACTCTGCTGGGGCAACTGGCCCCTTTCCCTGGGGCGTCCTCACTACCGACAAGGAAGATATGATTTTCCTTCGGGCTGATCAGATTCCTCAGAAAAGAATTTCCATCTCCCGCCTTGGGAGTGGGTGTCTGGCTGCTAACATTCTGGGGCCCTCCTGGGAGAAGGGGGTGAGGGTGTCCCCAGGTCTGCAGGTGCTCACACTGTCCCTCTGTGCCCATGTCCAGACTCAGAGCAAATCTATGGCTCAGTGGTTCTGGTCGTGTAGCATCCAGCATCACCTAGACACCTGTTCGAAATGCAGACCCCCGGGCCCTGGCTTGGTCTGCTGCATCAGAAACTCCAGGTGGCGACCAGGTGGCGTTCTCTGGTCTTCTGTTGGGGAGCAGGGTGGACAATCACTCTGTTGCTCAGAACAGGGTGAGGGACCTGAGCATCCAGGAGCTTCTTGTGCAGACGCTCGGCCAGTCACCCAGTTCCTGGCATCACCTGCCTCCCCACTCCTAGAAGCACCTGGGCCCCCAATTCCATAGCCTGAGAGTTCGCCATGGAAAGCAGTGGTTTGGGGTCTTTCTCCAGGGCCCAGTTTCATTTCTCTGGTCTCCTCAGCCCCTCCATTTACTCCTTTCCAGCTGTGAGATGCTCTTGTTCTCTTCTCCTTTGTCATTCTCTTTACCCTGGCAGTGCGTGCCCTGGTCCCTCTACTGACATTTTGAGTGAGTTCGCAAGAGGCCATTTAATCCACCCGGTTTTACCGAACTCTCAGGATACAGATTAACTGAGTGACGCACTTGGCAGGAAGACAGAAAAAAGGACCAAACCATGACATGCGGGTTTGTATACTTGTATGGGAGTCGCCATGCATGGTACGGAAACACGCTCTCTCAGCTGCTAACGTCACCTGTCACCTCAGCAGTTGTGTTAGAGACGGGGGAGGGGGAGCGGAGGGAGGAACACTAGTGTTTTTACATTTATTTACCCCTGAATAATTTGAATTATTACAAGGTATTACTTTGAGTTTTTTAAATGTTGAAAATGTATTTTCTTTGCACAAACTGACACTTTTAAAATTTGTGTAGTGACCTGTGTGGCCCGCCCCAAAATTGGGTTTTTTGAGAAAAAATAGCCTGAACTACCAGATACTGTCTCAGACTCAGGCTGGGCCCATACGAAGCCGACAAGGTCCAAATACACAAGTACCTGGAGCTGGACCATGGCCTGCTTTGCTCCTGGTGTTTGGTACAGGGTAAATGAAGGGCCCTCCTCCCTGGCTGTGAATTAGACTCACCTTAACTACGCCAGGAGCAGCAGAAAGAACAGCCGAACACCTGCTTGCCCCACACTGGGGCTAATTAAATCCCCAGGTGATTCAAATGTACAGGAAGGGTTGAGGCTCATTTACATAGCTGGGATTTTCATCTGGGTTTAAAACCGGTGAAATCAGCTCTCCGATGCCACTCAGATCTGAAACACAGGTCGCTTTACTCGCTTTGTAAGATCCTTTAACTTTCTGACATTGCAAAGCACAATGATACCACGGAAGCTTTTAGTCTGTGTCTTAAAACACAGCCTGGTTTGGGCTTTGCTAGAACCTTAGTGATCGAGTGAGCAATATATCTTGGCGTTTCCAAGCTGGATGCGCTCCCGTGGGCCTTTGGGGTAAAGCAACTCTTCATCTTACAGAGGTGGAAATGTGGCCCAGAGGTATTCCTTCACCGATTTACTGTATTGGGGGTTGGGGAAGGGAGGCGAGAGGGAGACAGAGAGAATGTGGGTATGTGTGTGTATGAGAGAGAGGAAGAAGGAGGGGGAGGGAGGAAGGGAGGAAAAGAGGAAGATTGAATGTTGTAAAACTTGTATTACTTTATCAAGTTTATGTAACTGGTTTATTCTCCATCATGTCAGGAACGTTCTCTAAGGATCAGTTTTACTTAACCTTGAACAAAGTTAGTCAAGATCCAAATAAATAATTGAGAATTGCTCACCCCTCCTTCCTTAGGGATTTGTATGAACTCAGATCCTGGCCTTGGCCTCTTGCAGAAAACAAAGAATCACTAAAAAAAAAAAAATTTTTTTCTATATTTTTACCCAGTGTGCTTCTCTAAGAGGTGGTGTTTTCTTCTTTGCAGCTTTATGGAAAGTATTTGATTTCAGAGAGAAATCCTCTTGGCTTAACCTACAACGTCCCAGAACAAATGGCGTTGGACAGCCAGCCTACGTGTCTGAGAGCCTGGGAAGGCTGGCGGTGCTGTCCTCGCTGAGGCTGCCGTGAGTCACAAGACAAGGCAGTTCTCGGCAGGAAATAGGTTACGCACGTCCGGAGCCAGGACTATGAACACATCGGGGGAGGAAGGGAATGGACGTTCTTTGGATAGAAATGTATCCTTGGGCTTTTCTCTATTCAAATCCCAAGCCACGGCCACGCTAGGCCAGTACAAATGTCACATCACGTGGTATGTTATCTCAAACTCACACTTACAGGTGCTCAGGTTTATCGGTCAACCTACAGCAGCGTAGGAAAGGTCACCCTTGCCTACACTTGGTGTGGTCGGCCTTTTTTTATTTTAGACCTTCTGGTGGCGGCGGGGGAGTGGTAGCTCAGGGTTTAAATTTGTGTTCTCTCAATAACGAATGATGTCGTACACCTTTTCGTGTGTTTACGAGCCATCTGTGTGTAGTCTTTCGTGAAGCATCTGTTTAAACCTTTTGCTGTTTATGAATGGGGTTGTTTGTTTTCTTATAATCAAGCTTTAAGAGTTCTTATTTGTATTCTGAATACAAGGGCTTGGTTCAGATCTGTACTTTGAAGATATTTTTTTCCCAAGTCTGTGGCTTTAAACAATTTCTTTTACCAGTGTATTTCAAAGAGCAAAAGTTCTTAATTTTTGTGAAATCCCATGTATTCCTATTAAAAATGGATTGTGCTCTTGGTGTCAGAGCTAAGAAATCTTTGCTTAACCCAAGTTTACAAAGATTCTCTCCTGTGTTTCTTCTTGAAGTTTTATAGCCTCAAGCTTTATATTTAGACCTATGATTCATTTTGAATTACATTTTAATATGATGTGAAGCATGAATCAAAGTTCTTTTTTTCCCCCATGGGAATAAGACAATTTTTAAAAAGCTTTCTTTTCTCCACTAAATTTTGCACCTTTGCCAAAAATCAATTGACTATCCATGCGGGGGTCTATTTCTGGACTTCCCATGCTGTCCCATCGCTCTATTTGCTTGTCTTACTCTGAAATGGCACTATGCTGATACCTGGAGCTCTAGAATAAGAGCTACATACGATCCTCCAACTTTGTTCTGGTTTTTTTTTTTTTTGTTTTTCTTTTTGAAAAATGTTTTGGCTATTCTAGGTCCTTCAAATTTGCATATAGATTTTAGAGTGGATTATCAATTTCTTTAAAAAAATAGCATGCTAGAGTTTTGATTAAGATTACATTGAATCTATAGGTCAATTTGGGGCAAATGAACAATGGTGAGTCTTCCCATCCACGAACGTGACCTATTGCCCCATGTATTTAGGTTTTCTTTCATTTTACTCAGCAGTGTTTTGTAGATTGTACAGGACTAGTTTTACACAGCTTTTGAATATATTTTCCTAAGCATTTTATACTTTTGATGCTATCATAAATTTTAAAATTTCAATTTCTAACTGCTGCTAGTACACAGAAACACCACGGACTTATGTGTATTGATCTTAAGCTCACTCATTGGTTCTAGTAGCCTTTTTGCAGATCACACAGCACCTCCTCCATAGACGATCCTGGAGTCCAGGTCATTATCATCCCTGATGCTTGTTACTCCTTCATACGGGTCTGTTTTTCCACCTGGTGTAACTTTTCTCATGCCAAAATGTTCTTTTAATATTTCTTGTACTGTGGATCTGTAGATGATAATATTGTTTTTGGCTTTTGTGTATCTGAAAAAGTCTGTGTTTTGCTTTCATTTTTGAAGGGTTATTTTCATTGGGTTATAGAATTCTAGACTGACAGATTTTCTTTCAGTACTTTAAAGGTGTTCTGGACCCTTTAAGATGTTTCCCTTTTGGAGACAACTGTATTCAAATGTCAATAAAAATAGTAAAAAAAGAAAAAGATTTTTCCCTTTATCGTGGGTTTTAAGAAATTTGATTATCACGTGCCTTGCTTGGTGCAGATTTATTAATGTTTTTTGTGATTGGGGTTTACTGAGCGTCTTGGATCTATGAGTTTACAGTTTTCATCCATTTTAGAAAAATCAGGCTATTATTTCTTCAAACAATTTTTCTGTCCCCTTTCTCCTTTCCTTGAGGGAGTCCAGTGACCTCACTGGCTTACTTTAGATTACCCAAAAGACAAACAAGTGTAGCCCAGAGATGAGGTGTGAAGAAGGAACACAACTGATCTTTGATACACCCTTGCAGAGGAGACGGAGGGAGAAAGGGTGCAGGAGAGACGGCGAACCGAACGTGCCAGATGGAACGTCCAAGAGGTTCCTTGTTCACTCGGCACCAGCATTGACCACGTGGCTTTAGATGAGTCCCTTTACCTTTCTGGATCTTCGTATTTTCTGCTGTGAAATTTGGGAATTGTTCTCAATGATACTCACGATTCCTTCCGACTTACACCTCTTTTGGTTCTTGGAAATCTTTGGTGGAGGAAAGGCAAAGAAAGGACTCATGTCCTCACCTGCACTGATATCCACTCACCTCCATTCTTAGAGTACGTAATTGGAACAATTGGAGCTCTTTAGAACTAGCGAACAAGATTATTTGGAGCAACCCTCTCACTGAAAACAACTAAATGCTGGATTTAAAAAAATTCCTTAAGGACATCAAAGTGCCTGACCAAATTAAAAATTACTAGGGACATCAGGAACTTAGAGAAAGAGGCAGCAAACTAAAGCCACAATAGCCCGTCCAAGGGAACTGGTTCATTATTGGCCCAGACCCCTAAGGATGGGGATGTTCCAGCGATGGGGAATTTTATGACAATCTATCTTCATCAATGGGTGGGATATTGACATAAAAAAAAACAAACAGGTTCCATTCCCTCAATGAATTCCTTATTTAATACTAGCTGTGTTCGAGAATTAGGGTTTTCTGTCCGAGATGAAAATGTTATTATATTAGAGGGCTCCAGCTGAGCTGTTAGATCGTTAATCTACCTGACTGGACCTCCAAGGACTTATTTCACAGCCATATTCCCTCGTCCTTCCATAGGTAACAGAGGAGATGTGAACTTTCACCCATTAGGCTCTTTCCTTCACTCTTCCGCTTACTCTTCCCTTCTTCCAATGGTGAGGCACGTGGTGAAACTGAGTTTTAATATCATTCTTTCCCAATCCATCAGCTCAGATACTGATCATGAAACAGGTCAGCATGCTAGCTCCTCCCAAAGCCATTTCCTTTTTAGATTTGCAAAAATAGCCTTCTAAAGGCATGTGCTTATAGTGATGATCGACGAGTAAGCAAAACACCAGTGGGGATACTTTTAATTTGGGCTAAGAGGACAAACAAGCCCAACATTGGTCCATGGGGATGAGAGGGTCATAGAAGTAACTCTTGTTCAGCTCAGGTCAACCCAAAGATCCCCCAAGTCTGGTGTCCTAGAATGTGGCAACCAGGAGATGTGCAATGCTAAAGTGAACACTCCCATTCTTTTGCTTTATATTTCCAAGATGCCATGTGCAAAGTCTGGGTATGTGTGTGTCTATATGGCTTGGACGGTGGCTGAGGTTCCATAAGGGGTGTTAATTGTAATGACATAACGAGATTAACTGAGGCTTGCCCCTGTGGAAAAGCCCTTCCAGGCCTATTCTCTATTTTCCGCTGTTGCTCAAAGGATGCTCTTTGAAGATTTTTATTCTCTGGGTGAGGTCATCCCTTCATTCTCTGATTTTCTAAGAAGTAGTCAAAATTGGGAGGGCTCTTTCCGTTTTTTTCCCCGGGCTTACAAATTTCCAATGTATAATTAAAATTGCCATATACTGGTCTTGATTACAGTTTTCCGAAGCAAATTAGACTATCAAGTAGCCTTCTGGATGAAGAAGTGAGGAGACTTACCTGATTCAGCATGCCCCCCGCTCATGGGAACCATATTCTGTGAGGCACACAGCTCTCTACACAACAACACACCTTTCACAACAAATACTTACTGAGCCCTCACCATGTGCCAGGAACTATTTTTAAGTGCTGGAGACATAGAAATAAACAGAAACAAATCTTTACCCTTATCAGTTGAGATACTTCCTGGCCACATCACGCTGTAAGCGTAACCTTCCTCAAGGTCGGAAACACCGTGAATTGCATCGATGTAATAATTTGAGGATTAATGTTGATTTCAGTTGCAAAGCAAACAGCAATCTCCCCACCCCCCGCCCCAGCCCACTCCCCACCCCTGCCGTGCCCCCCAGCAAACACAAATATCCTTTATGTCCCCTGGCTTAGGTGGTTTTCCAACCAGGACTCTGGATAGTGCTTATTTGTTTAAAAATAGAGATAAAACATCAAAATATAATCTACAGTTTCAAGTAGCATACTTAATGCATATTTATTTTGTTATAGGGTTTGGAAGTTGAGAATTCTTTTCAGTGCCAAAGCAGCAAAGAAAAATATGAACCACAATAAAAAAAAAGAGTGAAATCTAAGCTTTGACCTAAAATACCACACATTGACTCAGATTCTTTTTGCTCACATATGCCACGAGAGGGTTTTTTGTTTTGTGTTTTTTGCATCAAATTGACCTTATCTGTCAAAGCAAAAGACTCAAGGCTGCCACACAGCATTACACCTTTGTTCTCATAACCCTTTTACTACCTTCTGTGGTTTCCCGGAAGCTCGACTTAAAAACCAATCATAGCACAGTATCTCTTTCCACAAAAGATTTTTCCTCTGTCCCAAGAGTTTTAAAATATTTTCTAGTGAATCCCAACTGGGATTCACTGGCGTTGGGCAGGGAAATGAAGACCACTTAACTGGCTCTTGTTGAAGATGAAAGAAAATCTTAGTTGGAGAATTTATTTATTTGGGCTGCTTATATTTAAGCGAAATGTCCTCCACCCACTTTCGCCCAGATGGGCTGTTCATTAACTGGACTGAATCCCAGAGCAAAAGAAGAAAGAGCGGGGATGGAATGAGCTGACCCCTCCGGCACAAAACCAGCAATGTACACGAAGGGTTTCACTCCCGTCGTGAGGCCTAGGACTGAGTGCAGACGCCGATGGGACACCTGGAACACAGATGAACATGTTCTCCTGGTGCCCGCCACCCGGTGGTGTTACACAGCCAGCAGGAAAATAATGTCAACCCTCCCCCCATTTCTGTGACATTCCCATCTGGTCTCCAGATGGGAGAACTTCAGAAAGACTGGAATATATAGACATTTCCGATACGAATTCCCACTTTCCTTTACTCAATTAAAAATTGATGTTTCTACTCAGACTTTTTCATTCTTATAAGTAGCTGTTTGGTCACCTGGCCAAAGTAATGCTCTGTCTTTCCTTATGGATACCAGGTGAGTGGTATCAACTGGAAATGAGATAAATTTATCTTAAGGTATCCTTGGAAACAGAGAACAGATCTGGAACAGAGGACTAAAAGTCAGAGATTACTAATTACACATTTAGTGTGCCTCCAATGGCTTCAACCTTTCCTTCTCTTGCCTGCTCCTTAAGGTACCCAACACTGCCTATCCATCACTTCCTCCATTATCCCTTTCAAGGTCTAATTCAATACCCAACTTCATGAAAATGTCCCTTGCCATTCTAACACAGTGGCTTTCTTCCTGCACAACTGCAGAACAGATTATATGTTGAGCAAAATCTTTGTTTCCCTCCCACGGCGCTGCCGCACGCAAAGAGCCAGCAGACATCCATTGAAGGGAGGAAGCGCATCGGGCCTAGATGTTGCCTTCAAGGAGCTCACTGACTAGTGCAGAAGAAAACTATAATACAGGCTGAAGGTAGCAAGAGATAAAGAACACAAAGATAAACTACCGTCCTTCCTAGTATCACTCCAGACTGAGCAAAATCAGGGGAAACTTCGTGGAAAAGGTAACAGGTGTGCAGAGCTGTGAGGGATGAATGGGGTCTGTGGTTCTAGGACTGGCGGAAAGGTCATTCCAGATTAGGAAACGATGTGAACTCCAAATCTGAAGAATGGGAAGTGCAGGTTATGTGTAAAAACCATCGAATAGTTTACGTGGATCTGGGGAGATCAAGGAATACAGTAGAAAAGGGGGTCGAATAGGAAGTTGGAGACTAAAGGGCCTACAAGTTTGCGCAGAGAAATACTGAAGGTTTCTGAGTTAAACGCTTCAGGCTTGTGCTTGGGAAGAGTGACCCGGCAGTAGAGTGTGAGCGGAGCTGCGGATGGCAGAGTTGGAGGATTCGGTTAGGAGTCACGAGGTTGTAGCAGTCAATATAGAGTTGACATATTGTCAAAGTATTATTAGAACTTAGAAACTGACTAAAATTTGAGTGGATTTGTAAGGTGGGAGAGGAGACGCAGAGAACTCCAAAGTTTTAAATTTGAATGACTTGCAAAGCATCACTACATCAGAAATAGGGAATACAGGAGGAAGAAAAGAGAGACGGGAAGAGAACAATATATTAGCTGAGGCCTATCATACAATTGGTTTATTATGTACTGGAGTTCGGTACGGATCAGCGGTAGAGTCACTAACAGATAGCATAGCTCAGATCGTGAAGCAGGCCACGGGGAGAGTGCAGTGAGACAAAGGAGAGAGCAATGACAACTCAACTTTGGGCACCGGCGCTGAGAAAGTAGGCAATGAAGAAAGATCCAGAGAAGAAAACAAAAAAATGCCCAGAAAGCAAGAAAGAAAACCAAAAGAATACAATGTCATAGAAACCAGTAATGCAAATTTTTACTAATTAGCTAACAATGTCGAATTCTGTCATGAATTCCAGGAGAATTATAGGAAAATGATCATTGGATTTGGTGTGGAAAATTACTAACTTTAAAGACAGCTTTTTTTTGACTATGCCAAGCATTTATAAGGGTGTAATGGTTAAGTTAGGGAGCGGCACAGAGATAAGAGCCCTCCACTGGGAACTGGAGAACCTCAGTTCCAGCTTGGCCCTTTATGAGACTATTTCCTAGTCTTCAAAATTCTTCCAGCTCTCACTTTGAAAGATTCAAGCAAGCTACCTATGTTCCTGAACTATACAGAGATATTAAGCTACAAATTGTTATTAGATACAGGCCAATTTCACTACTTGTAACTTGTATAAAGGTGAGGCACCTTCTAAGTGTTTCCTAATATACAGAAGTTGAGACTACATTCTTAGAGTATTTCCTCCAAGCAAGCCAAGTTAATGAGGTCCCTTCCTCCAGCCTCCTCCCAGCCCTAGTCTACTGTGCTTTACTTTTAAAAGCAGTGCTAAGATCTTATACCTGATCTATCCAGCAACTTGTTCTATTGCTTGATATCAGAGGATGTCACCACACGTCTTATTTTAGGTTTGCTGAAATAAGTTGGGTAATATTAACAAGCAATCACCAAAAGTGTACCTCTCCAGTCACATGTGATCATATAATTGTACAGGAACACTTCCTAAAACTCAATGTCTCATGTCACATGCTCCCAAAATTAAGCCTGAAATGTGTTGCTCAGGAAGAACCCAGATTCACTGAAGGAAGAGCATTTGCTTTATTTGGGGGTGTCATATCTATTGGGGTCCCATTGTAATACAAACTCAGAATCTCTGAAATGTTAAGGACTACAGATCTTTTAGTTGGGTCTGGGTACACCGTCTAGTGATATATTCTAAGTTAGTGTAGACATGAAATAGTTTGACTGAGTCCTCTGATTAAAATTAAAAGCCACAATGCTTTATCTTAAAAAAAAAAAAAAAGACCCACAAAGCAGGATAACTCTCGCTTGCTGAGATACCAGTAAGTTTTTCTAAAACTCTCATCCCTTGCCTTTCCTCCAAAGAGGCTGGCCTTTGCTGCCTCAAGAATCCATTCTTTATTTAATTTCAAGTGGTTCTGTAGAAAATAAAGGAAAAAGTTTAACTTTGTTTTTTTTTTTTAAGAATTTATATAATTTAGCTCTGAATTCAGGAGAGAAAAAGGGAAGAAAGGGACAATTGTGCACCTGCCATATGCTAAATGTGTCCACAAACACTGTCTCACGTGAGCACGACACTAACTCTTTATGGTAAATTTAGCTTTGATGTTAGATATGAGAAAACTGAGGCTCGGAGAGGTTAAGCTGTCCCCTCAAGGTCAAATGGCAAGTTATAGACTAGGATTGAAACAAAAGCTGCCAGACTCCAAAACTCAAGCTCTTCCTACCCAAGTTCAGTCCAGTGAAAAGGATTCATTTGGAGCCTCTAAACTCTACTTTGTATTTGCACTGAACCCTAACAAAGCAAACAAACAAAACCGCCCCACCACACCCTTTCAGCCGTTCCAATAGACGCTCAGCACCGAGGACAGTTCCTGCGTCGCGTTTGCAGGGAGCTGTCCTTGGTTTCTATCATGGAGCTCACACCCCATTTTTGACTTTTTAATTGGCACTGACAAAGAGAGGAGGGAATGTAAGAAAGTACGACATGGGATTCTCTGACACCATGGTGGAAGTCAGCACTTCTCCCAGGAGACCAAGATAAAAATGCATGTGAGAAGAACAAGCGAACCAAACAGATGGGGCAATCAAATGGAGGCGGAATGAGCTCATCAGGATTCCCAGCACATGGTTTACGTCCACACGGGGCTCTCAGCTGACCCGGGAGCCAGGAGACAAAGTGAATGAGTGGGTGGTTACTACGCTGCTGCATCAGCTACACTAAGAGATTAGGTGGAGCTGATTCACTGCTGCAGGACTTCAAGTAGAGGAAATCTGCGGGCCGTGCTCTCTGCCGCTCCTATCAACATCCTCGTCGGGAACGTGAGTCAGCTCTGCAGGATCCCTGGGGGGGACAAGGTTGCCTTGATGTGAGTAAATCAAGGGTGAGCTTTCCTGTTGTGGAGAGCAGGTTTCAGCCACAGTCACAGCATCTTCGGATGTGGAAGTCGACCTGCTGTGTACACAAACACCCTGCCTCACCCTTGGTACAGGTAGTTCATAAAAGACACAGAAAGCACAAGATTCTGGAACCTTCATCACACTGAACAGTAATTCTTGCTCAAACTCCCAGCTCTTGAGCACAGCCCGAAGGATCTTTGGAGAGAGCTATAGGACTTGGTCCCCTTGTTCCTAAGCCAGCCTACTTTCCATCAGGAAGACAAAATAAAACCCTAAATAGCATGTACACTGTTAACTAAGCCCTCTAATTATACTGCTTTTAAAGAAAATAACATCTTAAATGCCTCCGTCTTTCCTTCTGGGCTTTAGCTGTGTCCTTGATCACTTCTCACATTCGAATCTCACATTTGAATCTCTTTCGACGAATTCAAGAGTAATTATTTTGGGACATGTGCTTTGTTATTTTTATGTCTTCTTGTACACTGCTTTCTTTGCTCAGGAGGAAATTAGAAGTCTGGAAACACTTGATTTTATTTAATTATGAAAGGAGACAGCCTCTATTTCAAGTAGTTGCAAATATGAGTGTACCGGTCTGTGCCAGGAGAGGATATATGGAACAATGTAGGTTCTCCTACTCTATTGTCAAATGCAGTGAAGGTCCACCTAGGGCTGTGAGTAAAAAAAGAAAAAAGTTAAATCTAAGAGTGAAAGCTGAAAGTGAAATCCTTCTCTGGATAATTCCGAACATCCCTGGATTTAATGCCTTCTGGAATCGTCTAAAATGTAAATTTTATAAACTGCTTTGCAACTTCATTACCTTCATTATTGCAGTCTGTGTATGTGTGAGCTCATTTGGACTTCTGGAGTTTTCAAGGAGCTGAAGTAAGATGTAGGAGGACTGAGTCTATTCAAGGTCATGTTTACAACGTGAAACTCACACCTGCTGGGGATGCAGACCAACAGAGACATTAGCCCAGTGCCCATCCCCCATCCCATACTTTTTCTACTAATGAATGCTCTTACCTGAACCGTCCCCAGGTCGATTGTCCTCTGCCTTGGGTGTTATGTAGACCAGACTTCCTGTCTGTAATTTGTATCCATGAATAGAACTTTTCTTGTAATTTAGCAACATTGTCCTTGACAATCCCACTATTTACATAACAGAAGCTATTGTTTGAAGTGCAAAGCAGGTCAAAATTTGGTTTCTGAAGATTAATCACTGCAGCCTACTTTATATTATCATAATAATTTCATTTATTTTGATACAATTTGTTTCCAGAATCAACCTCAGCTTCTGTGCCCAGGCGACAAATCCATTTGCTTTTGGTATAATGGATAATGTGATTAATGACCTTGCAACTGGATTTCTTAAAAGCATAGAGAAAAGAAAATAAGGATTTCCATTTGGAATGTGCAGTAAACCAGCTCAGTCTGCAGCTATGCATTCAAATCTCTATGCACTTGTTTGTAAACCAGACAGGATTTTGAAAGGCTTGCTCCTGCCTTTTGGGGTTTCTGTCCATTTCTGTTCTCTCCAAGAACCTGAGGACAGCAGCCTCAGACTGAGAAACTGGACGTGTGGGCACCCCACGTACACGGGTGGGGCACTGTTTTGCTCTGTGGTGCGATCACGACGAGCGCGGTGGAATGGACCCCATCGAGCCCAGGTCTCACTGCGTAAGGTCGTCACCGGGTGGGCTGTCGCTGGACACACATGGCAGAGCTCTGCCAGTGGCCTTGGGACCCTGCCCCCCACTCCATGCCTCTTGTTCGACGCCACGTGCGCCTGCATCCCGTCCTTGCAGCCGGTATCCGGAGCCTGTTTCCGGTCCCCGCGGACCGGAGGCTCTTTCCCAGGCGGGGACAGGGAGGCAGACGCCGAGGGTGTTCGGGAAAAGAAACCTCGAGCGTCAGCTTCCCGCCTTTAGGGCGAGGTGGCAGCCGGCCCACGCCGGCCGGGGGCGGCTCGCGACGGCAGTCCTGGGTTCCGGACCCTCCCGGGGTTCCCCCTCACTTTCCTCACTGGGGAAGTAGGGGTCACTCCCACCCCGAGCCCCGGGGCTGCGGCGACGCTAAGCGACACCTCCCACCGCACCGGAAGCTCAGCAGCCTCGCCCGCAGCTTTGGGGCACCAGGGGGCTCTCAGCCTCTCCTCGGCCCGAGATGTCCGCGTCCTCGAGTGCGTCCGAGCGGCGCCTAGACACGCCGGCCACAGCTCCCGAGGGCACCGCGGGCATTTACTTTACCCGGGGTGGGGAGGGGGCGCCGGGGCCGGCGCTCGCACCCCGGCGCGGGGCGGGCGCGCGGTGGGAAGAAGCCCCTGCCCCGCCTCCGGCGTGACGCGCGCCCGGCCGGACCAATCAGAGCGCGCGGCGCCGCTCCCCCACACTCCTCCCCCCACCAGCTTAAGAAAGGGCGCGCGGGCCGGCCCGGCCAGAGCGCCGCGCGGGGCGGAGTGTGCGGCTGCGCCACGGCCGGTTGTTCCGTGGGCTCCGGGTCGCGCTGCCCTCGAGCGCAGCTTCCGGACGCAGCCCGCAGAGGAGGCGCCGCAGCCGCGCGCCCCGACGGCGCCCGCTCGCCCACCTGCAGATGCTGGAGTGAGCGCGGCGACGGCGGGATGCTGGCGCTGCTGGCTGCCGGAGTGGCGCTCGCCGTGGCCGCCGGGGCTCAGGACGTCCCGGCGCCTGGCAGCCGCTTCGTGTGCACGGCGCTGCCCCCGGAGGCGGTGCGTGCCGGCTGCCCGCTGCCGGCGATGCCCATGCAGGGCGGCGCTCTGAGCCCCGAGGAGGAGCTGCGGGCAGCGGTGCTGCAGCTACGCGAGACCGTCGTGCAGCAGAAGGAGACTCTGGGCGCGCAGCGCGAGGCCATCCGCGAGCTCACTGGCAAGCTGGCGCGCTGCGAGGGGCTGGCGGGCGGCAAGGCACCGGGCCGGGGCGCGGCGGGCAAGGACACCATGGGCGACCTGCCCCGGGACCCGGGCCATGTCGTGGAGCAGCTCAGCCGATCACTGCAGACCCTCAAGGACCGTCTGGAGAGCCTCGAGGTAGCGGGGCGCGGGGGTCCTGGAGGTGGGGTGCGTGGTCCTGCCCGCGAGGCTGTGCGGGAACGAGCTGGATTTGGGGTCGAGAGCGGGGAGTTCTCGATCCTGCTCGGGACTTAATTGCGTGTAATGCACCCCGCACCCCGTAACGTCCCCCGCCCGCACCCCTTTTGTCCCCCTGCCCACTGGGCGGCCATTCACTTAACGAGGTCCGCGCTAGCCGAACCAGAACGGCCTGCTCTCTTCTTGCAAATCTCCCGGGAGCTGTGCCGCGTGACCTGAGGCTGCCACAGGAGGTCAGCGGCCCCTGGCGTCCCGCGTTTCCGTTTATACATCAGGTGTGAGTGGTCCACAGTGGGTAGAGGCCTGGGGGGTCTCGGCGGGGCGGGAGCGTGGGCGCGAGGGTCACCGGCCACTAGGACTCGCCTTGGAGGAAGCCTGGTTAACTTGAAAGACGTCTGCTCGCGAACTGCGCGGTCCTAAGGTGCCCTGTTGCTTCGGGGGGAAAGGACCGTATTCCGTCCTCTCTTGGAAGGTGTACACAGTTTAGAACTCTTAGAGAGAAATCTTCATTTAATTTCCATCTTTATGTTCCACGCTGTTTAAGAACTGTGGACGTTTCTGTTAAACATGTGTACCAAGATACTTATTAGCAAAGCTAGGTTTCCATTAAGGTGGTAATTATTGCAAAACTATTTAAGGATTTCCTGTGGCATGATGGTTAAATACAGTATTTCTAGCATCTGAATATCCTTTGATGCATTAAGATTTATAACAGCTAGTATTTTTGGAACGCTAAATATGTTCAGCCCTTGCAACAATCCTGGGAGGCAGATGCAGGTAACTGCCTTTTACGATTTGGACCACTCAGAGGGATAAATACTTTACCAAGGACACATGGCTGGGCAGCGGTAGGCTGCCTCTTCAGCCAGCAGGGAGACAGAGGAGTAAAAAGAAATAGGCTGGAAGGATTTAGAAACAGCATTAAAAGCAAAGATTCCTGGACTCCAGAATAGTCATGCTTTAGATCTCTCGTTTTCCAGCGACATCGCTGCCAGCCACCTTTGTACCACACTGGGACCTGGGGGCTATTTTCATTTCTAGATGAAAGTGCATCGGCTTTGAGTACCATTTGACTAACTCTTAAAAAAAAAATAAAGCATCAGTTTTTGTCTTTACCTGAGAGTGATAGATGTTGGTTAAAATTTTGGCTTTTTAGTTAGAGGAACAAAACTGATTTCTGAGAGGGGGAGATGAGATTCATAAGTTTCAAGTACAGCAGCGAAGTAATTGTCTGACTTTGAAATCCTTTCCACCCCCCCCCACCCCCCGCCCCACACACAAAGCATCAGTGAAATGCTCCCCCTTGTGCCACCGGCACGATTGATTTAACGAAGCTTCCCGATGTGGAAGCTTCTCCCTTTGTGGCGAGGCCGTTAGAGCTGCATTTCACAATTTTTAACTGGCCTTAATACTTCTCCCCGGTGTCTGCCCCGACCCAAAGCACCAGCTCCGAGTGAACGTGTCGAATGCCGCGTTGCCTGGCGACTTTCGAGAGGTGCTCCAGCGGCGGCTGGGGGAGCTGGAGAGGCAGCTGCTGCGCAAGGTCGCAGAGCTAGAGGATGAGAAGTCCCAGCTCCACAACGAGACCTCGGCTCACCGGCAGAAGACCGAGAGCGCCCTGAACGCGCTGCTGCAGCGGGTGACCGAGCTGGAGAGAGGTGAGAGCTTCGCTTGTTTCTCTGTCGCCCTCTGGCTGATGTCCTTCCGGACCCCACACCTCTTGTCTTGGATCTAGGGGAAGCTGGGCTCAGAACAAGGGAAAGCAGGCAGACAGGGGCAGGCTCTAGAGCTCTCTTGCCCATTTACAGACAGGCCACCTTTGGGGAGGGAATGGCTCCTCCCAGAACCCTGCCTGCTGACTGTGTTCCCATGTTTGCTGGGCTGGGCTCTGAGGCTGCTGCCCAGTCATCTCTGAACCTACCTGACAGGTGCAGAAAACCACCTGATTCCTTACCATTCAAGCAGCAGGGCTGCTTAGCCTTGTCTGCCACCTGCAGCCTCTGATTTCTTGGTCAAGCCTTTTAATGCCTTAACTGGTTTAAACTAAGTTTCTTCTGAACCTCCGAGCTGTTTGATATAAACAGGGCCCCAGCTTATGGGGGTCTGGACCCCCTCCTGTAGCCCTGGACTCTTGCAGTGCTAATCAAGCCTATCCGTTGTTACCAAGCTAACGGTATCACCAGCCTGAGCCTTGTGAAATCAACAAGCCCACACACCTGCGAGGATAGGAGCTATTTCTCTTTATTAGATAATTGCATCTTTGGGAAGAACATGAGCATCTGCTGATTGAATACTAGCGGCTGCTCCCTGCTCTGTCATTCATTAGCTGAGTGCCCTGGGGTAAGTCACCTCCCTTCTCCAAGCCTCTGTGCCTCAGCTGCACACCTGTAAAGTCAGGAGTGGGGGCTTTCTGGTTCTCTGAGTTTTGCTTCAGCCCAACGTGGGGGGCCTTCTATCCTGGCTGGGCCCCGCCCTTGGCTCCTTCTGGTGACCAGATTTTCCCAGCCCTCTCTCAGCAGCTCTGCAGCCTGTGTGTTGATGGAGCCCTGCCGTGGGAGGTCAGGACGGGTCCTGTGAGACTGTACAATCAGCGGAGAGGAGTAAATAGGACACGTGGAGCCCGGATGCCAGTCTTTCTTGCTATGCTGCCCGTTCCCAAGAGGTCGGGAGGGTGACACTGGGCCCTGATGCTTTCCTTTGCAGAAGGCCTTCCTTGGATAGGTGTGAACCATGGCACCAAAGAGCTTCCTCGTGAATTCTTTACTATGACAGCAAATGAGTTTGGGGGCCATGGCAGAGAAGGGCTGGTGTATGTTGGCTTTGTTCTGCAGATGGAGTGACGAAGGGGCTGATTTAGTCTACGAGTGACCCAGGCGGTTCAGTTCTGGGTCCTGAGAACCTGCCTGTCTTTGATGGCAATGGAGACCATTTGGCTGCTCGTGGTGCCTGATACATATTGTTGAATGAGGACATGTAGGCTCCTTCATTGGCAGCATCTGGTCCCCACCTTAGAGGGAAGCTTGTGCCATGACAGCTCATGGAATCAGGTGGTAACCCTGCGAATTTTTGAATCTGATAACTGGAGACAGGGCCATGCCTTCTATGTGTTTATTTTTGTTATTAATTTTGAGCTTACGTGTAAACTGTAGCGACCATCACTTAGACCCATTTAAGAGTGCCGATCGTTTGCAAAGCCTTTGGGAGCACTATTAGCACGGGAACAGCCAGGAGGGTTCTCGCCAGTCCCAGGTGGGTCCGGAAGGATCGAGGTTCTGACCAGGTTGTTCCCCTCAGGGGGGTGGGGACACTTTTGCATTCCTCTGCCTCCCACTGGTCCCAAACTGCAGGGAATGGTCCATAAATGCCACCTTCTCTTGGAGAGGAAAGAGCAAGTTATGAGCCAAGCCATGAGCTCATGTCAGGGGTTTAGCCCAAAGGCCACTTCTGGGTTCAGTTTTATTGCCAGCTTACAGTCACCTGACCCCATTGCCGGGCAGAGATTCTTCCTGTGAGAGGTGGCACGGGCTTACTGCTTGACAAGTGTCTGTTGAGTGCTGGGACCCTGTGATATATCCTGCCTTCCTGTCCATCCGGAGGGTTCCTGACCCCGCCCACCCTTGCTGTAGGATCTGAAGGGCCCAGGATTTCAAGGACATAACAAGACTTGGCTGAGGAAGGGTTTTCTGGCTTAACTCAACCAGAAAACTAAGTCCAGCTTTTCTCTACCTGCTTCTCTGAGCTTTGAAAAATGAGGTTGCTCTCGTTTGCTGTTGGAGCTTCAGCACTTTGGACAGTGGATTCCCCTGCCGTGCTCCAGTGATGGAAGGACCCACCTGGGGGTGGGGGTATCCAGGTGAACTGTGGCGCTGGGCCTTGCTGGTGGCGGTAGACTAACGTATTGCTGGCCTCTCTTCTTCCCCCCCAGGCAACAGTGCGTTCAAGTCACCCGATGCATTCAAAGTGTCCCTCCCACTCCGCACAAACTACCTGTACAGCAAGATCAAGAAGACGCTGCCTGAACTGTATGCCTTCACCATCTGCCTGTGGCTGCGGTCCAGTGCCTCTCCCGGCATCGGCACCCCGTTCTCGTATGCGGTGCCCGGGCAGGCCAACGAGATAGTGCTGATAGAGTGGGGCAACAACCCCATCGAGCTGCTCATCAATGACAAGGTGAGGCCGACGTGGATGCCACCTGCCCCATCACAGTAGCAACAAAGGTCGGGAATTCGCAGGGAATCCGACAGCAGGCTGCGGGCTGTCCTCCTCATGGTGGGGATGACTCTGCTGACTCAGTCCTGCTCTGGACAGCGGGCTGGGCCGGGGGAAGGGACCGGGGGGCAGGCAGCTGCAGCTCATGGAGACCCAAGCTGTGAATCCAGGCCAGGGGTCATGGAAGGAACAGGATGAGCTGGGATGTCTGCACGCCAGCCTGTATTGTCATTGGCCCTTAGGTCAGCCCATGAGGGCTGCTTCCCAGGGCTGTACTTATTAGAGGGGGGTGTGTGTGTGTGTGTCGGTGTGATACCTCTCATGAGTGTGTCATTTTGGAGGGGGCTGGTTATTGACATATAATTCACATACAGTAAAATAGTAAGATTTACACTTTTTACTGTGTGGTTTGACCGGTTTTGACAAACGCAGGCAGTGGTGTATTCATCACTACAATTAGGATATAGAGTTCCATCACCTCCCATATTTCCTCACTTCCCTTCATAGTCAGCTCCTCCTCCTGCCCCAGCGAAGGCAACCGCTGATCTGCCCCCACCCCTGCAGCCCTGCCTTTCACAGAGTAAATGCACCCTTTCAATGGACTGGCTGGTTTCCAGGAGTGCAGTCCCCCCAGGAGAAAGGGCCTGGGCATGTGCAGGACCCCCAGCAGCCCCACTCAGACTTCCCTTCTGAAGTCGGACTCCACATAGCCAAAACTGCGCTCCCACGACCTCCTTGCCGGGGCCAAGCGTTTGAACGGCTGCCAAGCCCGGGAGCCCTCTGCGCCATGGCCCCTCACTCTGTCTTTACTGAACCGCCCTGGGTAGAGTTTGCTTAAGTGGGAAACGCTGCGAAATCTGCCTGCCGGGCTCCTTCCGGCAGTGACCACATCCCTGAGCCCCTGAGCTGGGGCTAATGCTTCTAAATAACACCCTTGGACACTGCCCTGAGGGCCAAGAACCTTGTTTTCTCTCCGATTAGGCGATTAGACGTCTTGTAAACAGCCAATTCCTGGGAGTTGGCGCGTGGGGTTGCTAGGACACCAGCGGTAACAACAGGCTGGTGTGCAGTCGAGCTGGTCGGTGGAGCACCCACAGGAGGCTGGTAGACAGATGGGGGTCGGAAACACCCTCCCCCAGCTCTGTGTGACTCGCACACACCCATGTGACTGTAGGCCCCCGGTCCTCTGCATGGCAGGACGCCCGCACAGTCCCCAAGGGCCGCGATGGACGCTGGGGCCTTGCCTGCGGGGTGTGGGTGCCTGGTCTGAGTGACTGTTGTCTGGGGAAGTTTGCCCAGTGGGGCCCTGACTGCCCTTTGGGCTCTCCAGCAGGGGGTGTTCAGGGACAGCGTGGGGGGCTGCCTGTCACATCTGCTTTTTCAGGACAGTATCCGGGACCCTCAGCCAAGCCAGGGCCACCGAGTGCTGGGTTGGGGGCTTGTGCCCGGACTGCCTCTTTCTCTTGAGTGTCTGATGGCACATGGCATCTCCAGCCTGGGGGTCTCTCTGAGGGGGATGGGCCAGGCATGTCACCCATGGAGCAAAGAAGGGGAGACCAGGAGGGACCCCATGTGCTGAGAGCAGCAGTGGGCCCAGGTCCTTCTGTCCCCCCAGGTCAGACTCCTGGGAAACCCACAGGGGACCTCACCTGCCTGTTGCCACTCGCAGGTTGCCCAGCTCCCCCTGTTTGTCAGTGATGGCAAGTGGCACCACATCTGTGTCACCTGGACAACACGGGACGGCATGTGGGAGGCCTTCCAGGATGGGGAGAAGCTCGGCACCGGGGAGAACTTGGCCCCCTGGCACCCCATCAAGCCGGGGGGCGTGCTGATCCTTGGGCAGGAACAGGTGGGTACAGGGGCCCAAAGGATGGGAGTGCATGGGCCACACAGGCAGCCCCCTCGTCCCGCCCAGCTGTCTGCCTGTCAGAGGTGACCATGGTGGCACGACTGCCGCCCTGGATGGGCAAGGTCCCTGCCAGCTCTGCTCACACTGTCTGGTGCCTGAGGGGCTGAGGGCAGGGACCAGGCCAGTGTGGGGGTTCAGACGGTTTCTGGGTTGGAGTGCAACACAGGTACCCAGGGGTGTCCCTGGGGTGACGGGTAGCATTCCCACCCAGGGTCCTCGCTGCCAAGCAGTGTTGACTCAGGATGCTGGGGGCTGGTATGGCCTCTTCCAGGAGCTGTGAGTGCAGGGCTTGGGGGTGCTTAGGGAATGCCTGTGGGGTGCTTAGCCCATGGGGGAGGTGGGAGGAAAGAGCAAGGCCCCAGGGCAGCCCTCTAGAGGGCAAATCGCAGCTGGCTGTCTGCTCTCGGGCAGGTGAGAGTTAACATCTTGAGCCTGTTGGAGGTTTGCTGATAGACAGTGAGGGAGCAGACTCCGGGTGTTTGGGGGGCTGAGTCTGGGCTCTTCCTTGGCCCATGCCCTCCCCACTTCCCTGTCACCTGTCCCCTGGGAGGATCTGGAAGCCTGGAGACCCAGGTCTAGTCCCAGCTTTGGGACTTTGGGCATGTGTCTCTCTGGGCTCGCCTAAGTTTCCCCTCTGTAAACTGGGTGGTTGCAGTAAAGACATCGCTGGGGGAGTCAGGAAAACGCCCCAGTTCCCCCCGCCCCGCCCCCTCTCTCTCCAAGCTGGCATCTTCTCCAAGAGGATTAGCTTCTGAGCCTGCGCTGACACGGTGCTGTACCCTCCCCAGGACACCATCGGGGGCAGGTTTGACGCTACGCAGGCGTTTGTGGGGGAGCTCAGCCAGTTCAACATATGGGACCGCGTCCTTCGTGCCCAAGAAATTGTCAACATCGCCAACTGCTCCACCAACATGCCGGGCAACATCATCCCGTGGGTGGACAACAATGTTGACGTGTTCGGAGGGGCCTCGAAGTGGCCCGTGGAGACCTGTGAGGAGCGCCTCCTTGACTTGTAGCTGCCCTGCCCTCTGCTCGGGAGGCGGGGCTCTGCTTACCCCCTTAGCTGAACTGTGTACGCACCCCTGTGGAAAGGCTGGGGCCCCCCAAAGACCGAGGCTCTGTGGCAGCCTATGTGACTGGCTTATTTGTTCCCCACCGAGATTTGGTTGTTTGGGGGGTTGGGCCAGAATCCCTGGGGAGAAGCCCTGAGCCGCAGGGGTCCCACTATCTGACCTCCTGCTGGGGCTATTATAGACCTTCAGGCCCTGTTCGGAACCCCTGTAAATGCTAGTGCACCCCAGCCTGCCTGCCCCTCGGATCCTTGGTGTCTCGTGTGCGCCTTCTGTCCGTCCCCTCTACAGGCTGTGCAGCCATCCCTCGGGAGTGGCCGTGTCCCTTGTGCGCTGAGTACTTCCTGCTGTCCACGGAGCACGTAGCAACGCGGCCGCTGCCCCAATCCCACCCCCACCGTTCTTTCCTCCGAGGAACTTGTAAGCACGAGGAGGGCAGGCCGCACAGACGGTGCCCTGCCTTCTCTGAGGTGAAGGGGGCGACTGTGGCCCCAAAGAGGGGGCTGGGAGTGGGGGACTCAGAATGGAGCTCCGTGGCGGCTGTCCCTTCCCCTCTGTCGCCTCTCCGTCTGACCAATGCTTTGTCACTGAGTATGGCTTCGAAAGGCCTCTTTTCTCCACTGGTGCCAAAAGTTCCATTGCAGCTTTTACCGCCTTTCCATCTGGTTTGGGGAATTTCTTTTTCCCAACAGCAGAGAACAGCCGTTAGCAGGCTCCCATGTCTGATGCCTCACCTCCCTGCGAGGGATTTGCTAGTTTTAATTCACGTTGGTTCCTGTGAGCATCTGACTGTCTCAAGTGTTTCCCCCAGAACTGGTTCCGGAAGTGGGGGTCATCAGCCTGACACTTGCTTAGTGACTCCAGGCTGCTGAGTTTATCGGACGGAGTTAGCAGTAATTCGTTTAAAGATAAAGTGATTAAGTGGGGGAATTTATAAAGCTAAATATTATATATTTTATTTTTCTTACACGTTTGAGGTGCAAACTTGTGGCAGTTCCATTTGTAGGACAAGTCAACATGCCCATCCGACATTGTGTGCTAACCGGGACCCTTCTGGTGACGGCACTTTGATTAAAGAGCGCTGGAAGAAGCCTTGGCGTCTGTTTTCTTTGTGTCTGGGGTTGGGGGCAGGCTGCAAAGATGGCTGGTGGGCCCGTAAGAGACAAGGATGCTTGCGGGAGCCTGTGGTGCCTATCTCTCCTCAGCTGCAGGCTCAGGCTGTGGTGGCCCCGCAGGAGCCCAGCCTCCCTGTCCCCAACCCAGCCCGTCTTCTCCCCCAAGAGTGCAGCTTACCTGGATGACCCTCGGCTCCCAGCCCCGGGCCTGATGCCTGTTCGGCACCCACTCCGTGTGTGCTCCTCCATACCTCTCACTTAATCCCCCTAGTGACCCCCTGCGGCCCCTCTCACAGGTGAATACATGGACAGTTAGTGACATTTGTGCCATACAGCTGCGGAGGGCAGAGCCGGTCTGGGTGCTGAAGGCCCCGCCCCGCCCACTGCCCACTCCCACCCACCCCTGCCTTCTGGTTTGGCTCAGAGGGTCACTTCTTCCCACAGCCATCTGGGGGTCCACCTGGCCCAGGTGCGTGCCTCAGTGGTCTCTCTGTCTCCGCAAACACTTCCCATTTTTGTGTCTTTCCTCTGTCTCAGTAGCTACAGAATATAACTTAGTTGTCTCCTTCCCAGGTAGCAATGTCTAAGTGTCTATTATTCTAAGGGATCAGAGTCCAGTTGTGGGTACAGGTGACACGGTGTGCTGGGGTACTTGATGTCGAGGCCACGGAGGAACCTGTAACCTCTAAAACCAAGATGAGCGGGTCACCGAGGTTCCTGAAGTCCGTTTTCAATCATGTGTGTTATGACAAGGCAGGAACTGACTGTCATTAGTGTTCAGGCCAGAAGATGAAATGAGGCCAGATTCCCTGCTTGGAGGCCTTTGGAATCCAAAGGGCCGAGACCAGGTGAAGAGCAGTTTGCTTCGAACCTCTGTTTTGATGGAAACCCCCCCGCGGCTCAGATCTCCCCCCCAGAAGATGCTGCGGATTTGTTTATCTCACCCCCTTGCCCAGTGCTGAACTTCCCTTGCTCGATTCCCTGGTGCCACCCCTTCCGGCAGCACACCTCTACATCAGGGCTTTGGAACCCCTGCTGGGCCAGGTAACTTCCTCGCTGCAACTGGAGAAGCTCTGGCCCCAGAGCACAGGCCCACACTGGGCCACGGTGCTCCCTACTGACCCGACGTGGGAGGATGGAAGAAGCCATCCCTCCCTACGCTGGCTGCATGCTGGTCCCCTTGTCGGATTCGGCCTCCCTGACATAACAGCAGGAAGTAGCCTCATCCGGGAAATGCGGTGAGGTCCCGATGCCCGGAGGGCATCCACCTGTAGGAGACCCAGGACCTCAGTTTCCTCACCTTTGCTCAAGGCTGGAAGATACCTTGACAGTGAACTGGGCCCTTCAAGAAGGGTAGGGTGGAGAATGTTCTGGATGTTGCAATATTCCGGTTGGCTGAGGGTTGTCATGGAAACTAGCTGGAAAATCAATGATGAATGAATTGAAAAGTGATAAAATGCAACTAAACGGGAGGCGACCTAGAACCAGGTTTGTGCTGATGGCAAAGGCCAACCAGGACTCCGCTGCCCTCGGGGTGCTCCCACGGCCCTGGTGGGGAAGGCCTGGGAGAGGGCTTCCTGTCGAGCACAGGTGTTACCATTCATCCTGTGCACTCAGGACAGGTACTCTGGGCCCCCATCGTGCGCCAGGCCCCGTTTTGGGCACTGGAGATACAATGAGATAGTCAGGTTGTCCTTTTAAAAGGGGTGAATTCCAGCGAGGAGTGTGGATAGAAGGCAACTAATGGTAAACCAGGAAAATATGGGTGACATGATGGGGAGTAAACTGGGGAACTACTTCCTGGGTCACGTTTAAGCTGGGCCCTGCTAGAAAGGAGGGAGCTAACCTTGGGGAGAGCTTCGAGGGCAGAACCACCCGGGGCCTTCACACCAGCTGTTCCCTGGTGTGAAGGCCCCGGGTGGTTCTGAGCTTGGAACTCAGAGAAGCAGCAGCCAGCGTGTCTGCAGACTCCGAGTGAGAGAGGCTGGGTGGAGAGTCAGGGTGGAGAGTCGGGGTCAGAGGAAGGGCCTACGCGCCAGTCTCATTCACAGTGAGGGGAGATCTGGAGGCTTTAAGCAGGGGAGTGTGGTAACCGGATTCCTACGTTCAGGAGGCTCTCTGCCTGGTGGAGGGAGACTGAACAGGAAAGGGACTGCCAGCAGAAGCAGGGAGACCAGCGCGGAGAGTGCTCTCTTGGTCCAGGTGAGAGATGATGTCCCGACCTGGGGGCCCAAAGGGGAGAGGACAGATGAGGCTGAATAGCTACCAGCAGTCCCATGTCAAAAACTGCAGCCAGGCACTTGAGAACAATGGCCATACTCTCCAAATTGATCTGCATATTTCACACCACCCCTATTGGAATACCACCTGACTGTTCAGAAGAAACTAATGAGCCAATCCCCAAGTTATTTGTAAGTGCAAGGGACACAGAACAGTCAACAAGAGATGTGAAAGGGAAGAGCCAAGTTCACCTGCAAACTACGCCAATACAGACCTCGATGGCCCCTGGAGCAGGCAGTTGACCCTGCCTGGGGCTGGGTGCTCAAGAGAAGTGAAGTGATTGCTACCGAGCATTTCCATATGATAAGGAAGCTTGTCAAGGCCAGGACTGTGTATGTTTGGCTATGTGACTTTGGCCTTGACAAGCTACTGGCTTCCCATTGTTTTCTCAAGAAAGCACAAGGCAAATTTACCAGGCGGCTTTACTTCTTTCTGTAGTTGTCAGTGCAAATATTCGCGAGCACATTTGAAACCCCTGCTCCAGCAGCCATAAAATACAGGAGACCGCATGCTGTAGGTAAATTGACATTCTCTCATCATCACACACAAGAGCACATGTCCTGGGGGATCGTGCAGCCAAACCCTGACTTCCTGTGTTTAAGGGAGTGGCATCCATCGGGCAGGGTCTGCATCTCGGCTCACCACTCAGGTCTTGCAAGAGATACGTCTGCTTCCTTCACAGACTATTATAAGACATCACGTATACAACAGGCAAGGTGTAATGAGTATACACGGTTTTAACATAATCATCAATGAACGTTTGTGCGCCGAGCACTCAGTTTGAGAAGTATTTGTTCAGTGCCTGCTTTGTGGGGTGCTATTGTAGGTACTTTGTCGACCCCAATTATATAATTTGTTAGACGTTGGTAAGTGCTGTGGGAAAAGGAAATGGAGAGCAGAAAAAGGGTAATAGAAGTGTGGGTGTGTGTGTGTTGCGGGGTGGGGATTTACAACACGAGGAAGGGTGATGCAGTGGCCTTTCTGAGAAAATGACGTTTGAGCAAAGGCTTGAAGGAGGCGAGAGAACCGACCGCTCGGATCTTTATCCGTAGTCAAACTACATGGGTTTTTCTGTGGCTTGCTTTTTTCCATATTATATTCTTGAGATTTCTCCAGGCTGATGTGCGTGGCTATAATTTATTAATTTTCACTGCTGTGTGCTCTCTTTTAAATTCACTTTTATCTAACTGTTCTTCTGCCGGTAAACTTTGGGATGGTACGTATCTACCAGTACGACCTGTCAGAATGTTCTCTCTGGCCCATGCCCGGGACAATGGTCAGGCAGAAAGATACGAGCATCTTCACACTTAACCAGGGGTTATAGGTGAATTGCGATGTCGAAGTTCTAAGCCCCAGTACCTGTGATGTGAACTTATCTGGAAATAGGGTCTTTGCAGATGACAGAGTTGAGATGAGGTCATTAGGGTGTTCCCCAATCCAATGGGACCGGTGTTCTTATAAAAAGGGGAAATTTGGACAGAGACAGACAAGTGTGGAGGGAAATCGCTATGAAGATACAGAGAATGCCATCTATTAGCCAAGGAACACCTGGGGCGACCTGGGGCGACCAAACGCCAGCAGAGAGGCCTGGAACTTGTTGCCCCTCCCAGCCTTCAGAAGGAATCCTGGCCTTTGGAACTGTCAACCAATAAATCCCGACTGTTGAAGCCGCCCCCTTGGCGGCACTTAGTTGCAAACTGATAGTCCAAATTGTTTTCCAAAAAGGTTGTGTCTATTTGCATTTGTTTCTACCAGCAGTAGAGTCCCTGTTGCTCCACATCCTCGCTGATGCTTGGTATAGTCAGACTTGTAATTTTCTTGCTAACCTGGTGGGAATAACATGATATTTAATTTGCTTTTAATTGGCACTTCCCTTTTTACTGATGCAGCTGAGCATCTTTTCATATGTTTATTGACATCTGCCTTTCTTTTTCCATAAAATAAATGTTCATGTATTTTGCCCATAAGTTATTTAGCTTTTTCTTATTGATTACTAGGAGTTCTTTGGGTTCTAGAAACTTATTCCATGTGTTGCAAATACTGTATTTTGCCATGTATAATGCATACTTTTTTGCCCAAATATTTGAGGGGAAATAAGGATGCACATTATACATGGGTATAGTGATTACATACCGTGGGTATAGTAATAGGTGTAACAATCCCTGTATAATACAAAAATGTAGGTGCTCATTATACACGGCGAAATACAGTGTTTCCTTCCAGTTCACGGCTTGTCTCCTTGCCCTGTTTGTTTCAAGTATCTTGGAGCTATGTGACTCGGTGCATAAACATTCAAGATTGTTGTCTTCTGGGTGAACTGACACTTTAATCGTCATGAAAAGTCCTCTTTACCTTTGGTAACATTCTTTGCTCTGAAATCCACTTTGTCTGATATGAATATGACCGCTCCAGCTTTATGTTGATGAGTATTAATCGGTCGAATCTTGCTGTTTATGTGTCTGAAAAACTGCCTTTGACTTGGGGGATGTAGACCATTTACACTTACTGTGGCTGCTTTTACGATGAGGTTTCTGTCTATCAACTTGCTATTTGTTTTGCCTTCGTCCCATCCTTCTCTGCTCCCCTTTTCCTCTCTTCCTGTCTTCTTTTGGATTAACTGTTGTGTGTGATTTCCTTTTTATCTCCTTTGTTGGCTTATTAGCTGTAACTTTTGTGTAAACCATTAAAGGTTGCTTTAGGGTTTATAGTATTCATCGTCAACTTACTTAGTCTACTTTTAAAGAATATTGTCCTATTGCAAGTACGGTACACGAATCTTAGGACACCATGCGTCCACCCTTCCTTGATGCACTTTTGTCATGCATTTTACTCTTGCACATGTTATAAATACCACACTACATCGTTATGTTTGTTTAAAACAGTGGGATGACTGAGCCGTCTGCCCGCAGCGGGACTACGGGCCTGGCGGGGTGGGGAGGTCTTTGATATTCTTTCTTTGGGTGCGTGCTCAATAAGGTCCTGCAGCCCTTGCCCGTTCTGAGCTGGCAGGGTGTGGCTGGGAGGCCCCTGGAGACAGGGCCATGCCCAGCACCTTCTCTGCAGGGAGCTGTCCCCCAGGACCAGGACCAGCTCAGTTGCTGTGGACACAGCCTTCATTTACCCCAGGGCTCCACGTCAGCTGGTTCCCAAGCCACCCATTAGAAGCTGGGCCTCTGGCGGAACAGAGGAATCAGGTGTAGCAAGCCAATCTGTAACCAGAAGACTCAGTTGTCCTGGACCTGGCTGAGCTCAGGTATCCCCACCCCGTAGGCAGCAGAGTCCCAGCTGCCTTCAGGCCCTGGGAAGGGAGTCTCCACGCGGGAACTTCTCACAGCCCCACCTCCTGTTCTATTTCAGGAGTTTCTGGTGCAAGAAATAAGAAAACAGAGTAAGTAGATACAGGGTCCAGCCCAGATACCGCCCTTTTTTATTACAAAATCTTTTATTACAAAATCATAAGCATGCAATTCTGTAACAGAACAATATCACACTCAAGCACACCATATGGCATTTTAGGTGAAATGTTTAAATTAAAACTATAAATTATTACACTCATATTATTATGTTATCAACCACACTCAAGCAGGCGTTACTTCTGCTGGACCCTGTATATTTGTGCTTCCAGCAGAGAGAGGAGGTCCAGTGGAGATGGCTGAGAGGAGACTTTTGGGACAGGATCTCCCGAGAACGTCCAGACTCACTCCCGGCTGGGCGAGGGTGGACGGATGCTGAGACCGCCCCCTGTTTACATGTTTGGGAAACAGAGGCCCCAGCGTTCTAATAAAGCCAGGACTGAATCCCGTATATTAACAGTGTATTCTGCAGGTTTGCTCTGCACACCTAAGTCTCTTAATAGTAGGATATAATCTTTTTAATTCCCTAGCATGTAATTTAGAAATAAGTACAGCTTTTGGCCTATTTACAAATGAAGGTGTGTACATGGACCAATTGACCTGGAACCAGAGGTGCCGGGGGACGGCCAGCAGGGAGAGCCCAGCGCCCTTTCCTCAGGCTTCTGCAGGAACGCCAAGCCCCTCCTGGGCAGCTCAGGGCCAAGGGCTCTGCTTCCCCAGCTCCTGTCTGCTGGGATGCACTTGGCAGGGGCTGTCCACGTGCCTGGCACACCCAGGCCCTGACCCAGATGGCAGCTACACCCTGAGCATGTCCACGGCCATGATTTACAACCATGCAGCTGGTGACGGCGTGTCAGGGAGGCCACATGGCCTGTGATGACAGCAGAACTGGGTTCTGGGCCCAACTGCACCTGCTGCGTGGCCTTGAACGAGCTGCCTCTCTGCTCTGGGCCCTGTGGAGTGGCCCGGAGTTTTTGACATCCTTTGTCCTGGAACCTAGCTGGGAATCTACAAGAATTTCTCCCGACCATGCTCCAGGGGGTTGGAATTCATTTAAGCCACATGACAGCCTGGAAAGGGAGGCAGGCTTTTTGTTCCCATTTCACAGATGAGGAAACTGCGGCTCGAGGAAAAGAAGGGGCTTACTTGTACAGGGGAGGCCCACCCAGGACCTGGACCTGGCCGCGCTAATCCGAGGGCAAATTTCACACAGAGGCTAAGGGAACAGGGCACGAGGCAGGGCACATGCCCTGGGTACAGACCAGGCAGAGGAGTTATTACCCCTCCGGAGGCATCTGAGTAGGAGGCTGAGTAGGGACAGACCCAGCCATCTGGGGACGCCCAGGACAGAACCCGGGTCCCACATCCTTGGGGTTCCTTCCCTCCCTCCCTGGCTCTTTCCCTCTCCTTCAGCAAATATTTGCACTTGCTAGGTAAGCTGCTGCCATGGTTACAAGCATCCCATGGGCAGAGGGTCCAAGTTGGACTTTAAACATTTTAAAAATTCAAGACTCAGAGTAAACAGCTGCTTCTTGAACGAGTTCTGCAGGTGACAGTGTCCCATCCTCCAGGTTTCAAGCCCTTTGCTGACTGAGGGGTCGGGGATGGTGGAGGAGGGGCTTCAGGCTTTCACTGGGTCCCACAGCCCTGGGTGGGGGAAGAAGAGCCTGAGGCCTCACAGGCCACCGTCCCCTGCCCCCAGCCAAGGTCAGCCCTTCTCTGAGGAGGCACCTCCCCTGGGCAGCAAGAGCCCAGCTTCCAGTGAGCCCAGGGGACCGAGCTGTGGCCCGGCACCCTCCTTCCCAGCTGCGGGACCCTAGACAAGTCATGCTTCTCTGAGCCTTAGTTTGCTCATTGCTCAGGGCCATTAGCCCTCTGGGACGTCTCTGAGGGGTAAAGCCCTCTGTTGCAGACATGGGTTCCAAGCAGGACAGTGTGGTTGTAGGGTGAGTGGAAAGCCCAGGGGTCTGCTTATAACGGACGCAAGCGCCCAGTTCCATTTCTCTGCACAACTTCTCTGGATGGCTCAGGGCCGGTGACTTCTCGTGTCCAAGCGGCAGCTTCCTGCCGTCGCATTGAAAGGACCACGCCACACAGCCTGGAGCGGTTCTGAGGATTGAAGGAGCCGAGATGAGCGCGCTAGTTATCTGTTGCTGCCTAACACTTTACTCTGAAACGGAAGACAGCCGACATTCGCCGTCTGGCCCTGTGAGTCAGAAATCCAGGGATGGCCTAGCTGCGACTTTCCTGAAGCCGAGATGAAAACGTTGGCAGGGGTACGGTCTCTGAAGGCTGACCGGGCTGGTGGGGCCGCTTCCAAGGCAGCTTTCTCAGGTGGCTTTTGGCAGGGAGCCTCAGCTCCTTGCCATGTGGGCCCTCCCCAAAGGGTGCGGCAGCTGGCATCCCAAAGCGAGTGTTCTGGGAGGTCACGGTCATTTTTGTAACCTCTCGGAGGCAACCCGCCCTCACTTCTGCCGTCTTCTACAGGCCAGACAGGCCAACCCTCGTGTGACGAGTGGGAGGGGTTCATTCAAGGCCGTGCACATACGGGTCACCGGAGCCACCCTGGAGGTGGGCCACCCCCAGAGGAAAGGGCTCACCCAGTACGGCATCCCATGGCTCTTAGTGTATGCAGGTGACACTGTCGTTACGCAGGACACAAACCCTGAACCTGGAGTGACTTAGGTTGGAGGAAGGAATGCTGGGACCAGGCTCAAAACTGGATGCTAAGCACCAACTGAGGCCCATTCCCTGGGTGGTGGCCACATCCAGGGACTTGGACACCAGATCCAGTGCCAGGAGGAGAAGGGGCAGGATGGGATCCAGCAAAGAGAGACTAGCAGGAGCCACAGGCCAGGTGGAGCAGGGTCGCCTGGGTCAGTGGTGGCCGGGAAGCCAGGTGCATCCCCCACCCTGCCTGCCCTGAGGGTGATGAGATCCCAGAGGGCGTCCTTTGGAGCAGGAGGGCCATCTGAGGTGGGGTGGACGGCCTGGACCTTCTTGTCCTGGGGACCGCTCTCTGAAGCCGCCTGTCACTCTGCAGGCAGTCCTGGTCCCGTGCGTCCTCCGTCCCCACTCACCGGCTCTGCTTGCTTCCTTACTGCTTCTCTCCGGTCCGACTCTGGGCCAAGCCTTGGGCAGCAGGAACCTTCGCCGTGGTGTCTGGTTACTTGCTTGTGTGCTCACTTTGCGCACCCTCCTTGGAGCCCAGAAATGAATTCAGTAACCACCCAAGCGTTTGGAAAATGCAAGGAGCCTGGAATGAGATACTCTCCATGTGCCTGCTCCCTCCCATCACCCCCCAGGCCCCAGAGCTGCATGCCCCCGCCTCCTCCCCCACCCCTACCCTGCTTTACCTTCTCCAGGGGACAGCTTGCTCTCCGCCATCAACTGGTGCTCCCAGATTGCTGGTTTATTTTCTGTCTCCATGGGGCTGAAAGCTCTCAGAGAAGCTGGACTGGGTTTCTCGCTTTCAGTCTACGTCCCCTGAGCCCAGCCCCGCACCAGCACCGGGTAGATTCTCACATAAGCATCCGTAGAAAAAGTGAATGGTGGAGAAGAGGAGAGACTGACACTTTCTAAGCTGGGAAGCACCTGCCGGGCCCGATGGAATGGCTGTTACATTGTGAGACTCGGACTAAGTCGTGGGACCAGCGCAGCCCCTAAGGAGACCAGGGACCGCCGGCCTTGCCAACGATAGGGGCAGACCCAGGTCGTGTTGCTGTTTACTCACGTGAGAGGCGCCCTGTTTTCATCTCCATGGGCCTGGATCACTCCTGATTCATAATCAACCCCAGACACACGGCACGGGAACCAAATATTACATTCCAATTAGCTGCAAGCAAAGGGAAAAAATGACACACCACCCCACTGGAATGTAAATCATGTTTTCTGCACTAACGTGGAAGTTGTAACAATTTTTTTCCTTGTGCCTGGCTGTTTCTAGGCTATTCCATCGGGTGGGTGTGGGCGATCCATTGCAAACTGGTGAGTGGGGGAGGGGGAGCAACATGACTGAGCGGGAAGAATGGGGGCCTTTGGTTTACTCTCCTGCTAATGTGGGTGCCCTTGCCGGCCCTGCGATTATTAACCGCCAGCTGTGCGCCAGGCCTCGGGACGGTGCAGGGAATTTCCCAAGATGCTGTGGGGCAATGCCCTTTCTCTCCTCTCTCTCTCAACTATGCCTGTCCTCAGACCCAGCGCCTTCCCCTCCTCCAGGAAATGGCCCTGACCACACCTGATCTCTCCCTGGCATTCACACTGAAGCCGATAGATTGCGTGTTGGATCCTGGAGTCCTTAACTGTCTTAACACTGCCCCTCCTCCTCTGTGTCTTCATGGGGGTGACACTGAGCCAACCCCTATCTCTGGGGGTGGGCCTCAGCTACTCTAAACCAATTTAGGGTAACCTTTCTGTTATGGGCTGAATTGTGTTCCCCAAATTCATATGACGAAACCCTAGTCCCCAGTCTTCAGAATGTGACTGTACCTGGAGACGGAGCCTTTAAAAAATAATGAAATTAAAACGAGGCCTTTAGGGTGGGCCCTAATCCAGTAGGACGCAGCCATGCAGAGGGACGACCACGTGAAGACACAGGGAGAAGACGGCCGTCTACACGCCAAGGAGAGTGGCCTCAGAAGGAACCAACCCTGCTGATATCTTGATCTTGGACTTCCAGCCTCCAGAGTTATAGAAAGTAAATTTCTGTTGTTCAAGTCACTTGGTCGTGGTGCTTTGTCATGGCAGCCGGAGCAGACCAGTACACCTGACAGGTTCGGGGACTCGGGCCTAAGGGACTGGCTCCAGAATGGTCACGTGACCCATTCTGGCTGAGGGGAGAAGTACTGGGGACTCCTGAGAAACACACTCCCTGGCTCTTCTGAGAGCAACGGTGGTGTGAGGGGGGATGGCCCGGGGCTGTCATCCTGCCCCCACAGGTCCTCACCTGGGCCCCGGTGATGGCCTGACCTGGCCGGTGGGGGCCCTTGGTGTGGAGTGTTTCATCTCCTGCACCGTGAAGCATCCTGGCTAAGATGCGGCCGTTGTCGAAGCCCAGCACCCAGCAGAGCTATGCAGTGTCTGTCATCTCATCTTCTTTCTCTCCTTCTTTCTTTCTTTCTCTTTCTTCCTTTCTCTCTTTCTCTCTTTCTTTCTTTCTTCCTCTCTCTCTCTCTCTTTCTTTCTCTCTTTCTCTCTCTCTCTCTTTCCTTCTTTTATCTATTTATTTATCCTCTATTTATGTACCATCTGTCCGTGTGCCTATCATCTGTCTATCGTTATCTATCTGTCATGTACAGGGGTGGGCAAAAGTAGGTCAACAATTATAACACCAATAATACAATAACTAATAAATAAGAATACAAGAATAAACTCTGTTTTGTGCGCTCACAACTGTAAACCTCCTTTTGCCCACCCCTGTATGTAGTAAAATATACAGACCATCGGGTGGTAATTGTACTAGTTGGGGTTCTCCGGCGAAACAGCTGACAGGTTGTAGCCAGGCTGAGGGAAGAGCAGGTGCCACGTCCCTGGGGTGAGATGTCCTTGGAGCACCGCACTGAAGTAAGAGGGCCTCGTGAGGCAGGAGCGGGGAGGTGAGGGGACATAGGGCAGGTGAGGCCCCCAGGGCTGCAGCTTCAGGGGCTGCGACTCCCTGGTAAGGATTCCAGAATTGCGGGAAGCCACTGGAGCATCGAGACAACATCGCTGACTTAGGTTTTACGGGGCGCACTGTGGCTGCTGAGGGGATGGCTGCCAGGGCCTGGGGGGAAGGCAAGGAGGACAAGGAACCTGTTTTAGCAATCTGGGGGTTGGGGGGTTAGGGGGGCAGCAGTATGGTGGTGGGAAGCGCTGGATCCTGGACTGGCTGTGAGAGCAGAGCTGACAGGGTTTCCCAGCAGACTGGCCATGGGTGCAAGCAGAGGAGGATGAGAGGGTGACTCAGGTTTGGACCAGAGCCCGGGGCGTGCTGATCCATTGCTGAGATAGAGCATCGGGGAGAGCGGGCTTTGGGAGGGTCATGGCCGGGCGTTGGCAGTGGAGTGGGAGGTGCAGGTGTGTGTGGGTGTGCGCTGGTGTGCACAGGTGTGTGCAGTTGTGTCCTGAGCCCAGAGATTGGGAGAGTCAGCTTGGGGGTGGGAATGTGGCAGCCCAGGTACAGATCCTTGAGGGTGTAGACAGGGTCTCTGGGTCCTGGACACTCCTGGGTCAGGGTCAGGGTCAGGGTCAGGGCAGCAGAGGACCTGAGCAGGAGCAGTCGGTGACAGGAGCGAAGTGTGGAGTGTGCAGTCCTGGAAACCAGCGTCTGGCGGGTTTTGGGAAGAAGGGAGACGCAGTGTGCTTGGTTATGTAGTGCTCCCTGAAATTCGTGTCTAGCTGGACCCCCACTCTGTGACCTTAGTTACAGGGTTTTTGCAGTTCTAAGTAGGTGAGATGAGACCCTCCCGGACTGGGGTGGTGTCCCTTATCAGAAGAGGGAGGACACAGAGACTCAGGAGAAGGCGATGTGATGACGGAGGTAGAGGTTGGAGCAAGGCAGCCACGAGCCGTGGAGCACCCAGGGCGGCTGTTCGCCTCCAGGAGCGGGAAGAGGCAGGAGGGGTCCTCCCTAGAGCCTTCAGAGGGAGCACGGCCCAGCCGGTACCTTCATTTTGAACTTCTGGCCTCCAGAACTGAGAAAATAAACTTCTGCTATATCCGGTTGCCCAGTTTTGTGGGACTTTGTTCCGGCAGCCCTAGGAAGGTAACACAGACAGGTTCCCAGAGTCCCTTTCTGCACCCCCCAACTCAACCCCCAGGGGACATCCTTAGCCAGAGTGTCGGTACCCTGACCCATTCCAATTCACACCCTGTGTCCCCCTCCTACCCTGACGCATTGAAGCTGGGATGCTAGTGACTCTCCATGGGAGCCTGTAGATGGGACCTCAGTGTCAGAGCCCGGGGTCTGAGTCCTTCTTTGCCACTTTTAAAGAGCCCCCTCCCCACTCAGAGCCTTGTCTCCATGCCTGCTGATCGGGAGCGACAGCGTCTCAGAGGGGTGCAGGTTTAATTCCTGCACGGGGGCTGCCTGGATGGCCCGGCACACAGTAGGCTTTCAATAATAGCAACTTCAATAAGGCCATTGATGGGTCTTGTTGCCTAGGAGAATCTTTGCTTGGGCCAGCTCCAGGGGCTCTGGGAGTCGTGGTCCAGCTTTTGGTGCCTGGGGACATAACATCCCCCATTCTGTGGTTTACAGATAAAACACAGGATGCCCAGTAAAATCTACATTTCATATAAACAACACACAATTTTTTAGTAAAGTATTTCCCAAACATTGCATGGGATATATTTATACTAAAAATATCCCGTTGTGTATCTGACTTCAGATTTAACTGGGCAGTCTGTGTCTTTATTCCCTAACCTGGCAACCCTGGTCACCTCTGAACTTGCTGTCACACCTGGACTTTGTGGCCAGGCCCCCGACGACGGTCTTATGTGGAGGCTGCCTGGACTGCTTTGGCTACTGGTGCATGCGAAGCCATCCCCTGGCCGCCTCGGCCTCTCTCCACCCCCACAGCTTGGTTCCCGGTCCACTCTGGGCAGAGCGCTGCTCCCGTTACACCTACGTCTCTGCATATGAGCAATCAATAACAATTTCAGGGGGGAAATACAGTGGTCATGTGCGAAAATGTAGTGGATTCAGAGTTCATTAGGCCAGTTAATCAAGTTGTCCAGCTGTACCTGGCTGCTCCTTGGAGCCATCCGGCCTCCGGGTCGATGCGGCGCCGGCGGGAAGTGTTTCGGAGCGGGCATAGGGGTGGCGTCCCAGAGGTCAGAGCGCTGAGGTGCCAGGCCGGTAACAGGACAGGAGGCCTGAGCTCTGGGAATGTGTTGTCTCCCCCACGGGGCAGGGTGGCTCCCCGAGGGACGCCCCCCTCTTCTCATTCTCCTTTTCCTTGGAGCTGCAGACACATAAGAATGAGGAACCGAGGGCAGCCACTGTCTGAAGGATGTCTGCTCTTCTGTCCAGCCACCCTGCCAGGCAGCGGGTCAGCCAGACCAGGGGGCCCCGTCCAGGTGGGAGGGACAGTCAACCTAGCTGCAAGGACTTGCAGGAAGACGGCCTTCCTGGGCTGCAGAAAGCTCACTGTGCTGCCCCCAGGTCCCCAGTTGGGCCGGTGCCCCCTTTGTAGGGCAGCTGGCCTTGATGAAGCCAGCGCTGGCAGGGGACGGAAGTGCCGTTGAGGGGCAGGACTGAGCCCACCCCCGAGGACTTCCCACTCTGGGAGCTAATAAAGACCCTTTTGGCTTAAGGAACCATGAGACAGGTTTCTGTTTCTTACAACTTAAAGAGCCCTGACCGATATAATCCTTCGGTTCAACCGTTTGCACAGACAGGGGACCCAGCAGGTCTGCGACTCCAGGCTTGAGCTTCCCGTGGCTCCCAGCAGTCCCCAAGGACAGCCTGAGGGACAGAAACACAGGTGCCTCCAAGGCCTCCACCAATGAGGGCATCCTCACTGCCTCTCACATCCCCAGGGACAAGTTCCTGTTTGTCCCTGGGAATGTGTCCTGTCCTGCTCCCCACACTCAGTGGGACCTGGGGACTGACACTTGGGCTCCTTGGGAACGAGTCCATCTCTGGGTGACGTGTCCCCTGTGGTCCCACCAGGCTCTGCTGGGTCTTGGCTACAGCCGGAGCTCTCTGGTGTGGGGCTGGTGCCTTGGCCTCTACCCAGACCCCCAAGAGCCCTTCTCGAGGCTGGAGGCTCACATGGTCCCACTCAGCCTCTGGCCTGACACCTGTCCTAGGTGGGATGGGAGCAGGAGGTTGGAGATGAGGAGGGCACACCCCTTAGGTCACACGTGGCCCCACAGGGAAAAGGCACACCTGGCCTGGGATTCCTTTTTCCAACTTTTTATTGTGGTAAAATGCATGCAACACAAAATTTACCTGTGAAGCTGGCTGTGATGCGCTCAGCTGCCCTGGTCAGAGGCCAGGAAGGGTTAACGGGAGCAGCGCCCTGAGTCACAGTCAGAGAGAGCCTTTTTCAAAGGCTTGTAAATAAATCATTACTCATGTTTAATGCAAAGCCCCCGCGCCCTACAGAGCACACTGGGAAGAAGCGATCTTTCAGTTAAAACAGCTCTGAGGGGCTTCGCCAGCTCTCTGGGGCCTTCCGGCCTGCCCCCTGGCTGGAGGCTCTTTGGGGATGGCCGGTGTGACCCCCGAGCTCCTTGGACAAGCTCAGAACAGAAGGCAGCCTCCTCATCAGGTCACCTAGGGTCACCTCCTCCCTAATCTCTCCATCCCAAGTCTTCACTTTCTCTTGAACCCCAGTTTCCTTTCCTCCACAGCTCTTGTCGTTATGTGAGGTTTTCGTAGGTATTACTTGTTTCTTGATTGTCTGTCCCCTCTGCTAGAATGTCACCTCCATGGAGCTGGGCTCCTCCTGTTCCCTCTGAACCCCCAGCACCTTCACCCAGAACTGTGCTTAGCACAGAGCAGGTGCTCAATGAATGTTTTATTTTTCAAGCCTTTTCTCTTTTGGGCTGAACATCCTGGTTGCTCCAGTTTCGCACATGGGGCGGGAGGCTGAGTGCCGGCTGGGCCCCACGCTGTAGCTCTCTGAGCTCAGAGTTTCTGAGGAACAATAAGAAGGTGCGAGGAGCATGGGGACCCATGTGTGCAAGGGCCAGAGCCCCACCAACCGCTTTGCGTGGATGGACCCTCCCAACCTCACCAGAGCCCATTTTTCAGATGCGCAAACCAAGGCACAAGGAGATAAAGTCACCTTTGCCAGGTGGCACCATCAGTAAGTGTAGCGGAGGCGGGATTGGAACCCAGGCCCAAGGCATGCTGGTCACCCCCAGAAGGTGAGAGCTTTATAACCACTGGGCCCTGAGAAGTATGAGTTACCGCCCCTTCAGGGACCAGGCTTCCTGAAGCCCCAAGTGGCCAGTGATGAAAGGAAGCACAACGGTCCTCCCCGTGGGGTGAGATCAACATAAGCTCTCCACGGGCATTTTGGGCTGGAAACCTGTTCTTTTGCGTTTGCTAAAAACACACTCTGTTCTCAGCGTAGCGCATGCCTTCAGGAGCGGTTCTCGGTGCCAGCATTCAGCTGCCGTTAGGTGACAGTCCTCTCCTCAATGCCACGTGGTTGACGGTGTTAACCTCCACGTTCCCTGTGAGAAAACTGAGGCAGCACAGGTTGAGTAACCCGGTCACCTGTCTAGGAAGTGTCGGAGCCAGGAATTGAACCCCTGACCTCAGAGTCACACTCCGTCTCCCGCCGTCCCGCAGCGATTCTGCTGTTAGCTATAGTCACACCGCCGCATTCAGTGGGCGCCCACCCTGTGATGGACCGGGTGTGTGTACTTACTGATTCATCTGATCCTAATTCCAGCCCTAGGAAACACACATTATATTTACCCCCATTTTGAAGATGAGGAAGTTAAGGTCCCGCTGGGTAAGGAAATGTTTGAAGACATAGGTTTTGTGGTTCAGTAGGCTGGGCCAGCAGACTAGGAGAAATTGCCATCAAAAAAATTGTTGGTTGCCCATGGTTCCCGAGAGGAGGGGGCACTGGGGGAAGCACTGGGGTGCATCAGGAGGGAGAGGGGGAACGTGGATGAGAGCCTACCGGGGTTTCCACTGGAAGGTGGGCTTAGGACTGGCTAGTTTGGATAATTTGGACGATTGCAGAGTACTCTGTTTGTCTGGCACCTGGCTGGGGTGGGTGTGGGCAGGGGCATAGTGGCCAGGTGTGAGAGCCCATAGAGGGGAGGGTTGGGGTGGGCTCTGCATTAGCTGGCGAGTCCTTTACTATCGGTAGGTATCGGCCAGCCCTGGGACGGACAGTCTCTCCAGGGTCAGCGGGCCTCCAGATGTCAACACATCAGAAACACATGGCTACCCAAGGCCACTCGGAACAGGACTTGAAACCTGGATCAGCTCACTCCAGGGCCCTCGCTCTTAGCCACCCTACACCGAGATTTCCTCTCTGCAGCGAAGTCCTTGCTAATGCAGCATGGAAGGAACTCAAGGGAAGCTACTGCCAACACCGATGCCTGAGCAGGGGTGAGTCCCAGGTGAGCGCCGCAGGTGGGCCCAGGTGGGCTGTCGGGGGCTTTCTTCAGGCAGATGGGGTGTCCCGGAGGGGACGGCTGTGAGTAGACATCCCTGTGATTAAATTGTCCTTTTAATTTAAGAGAGAACCAGCAACTTGAATCTGCACGCCCCACCCCCCAACCCCCGCCATCACAAAGAACCCAAATGGGATCAAAGGGTCCCTACTGTGTGGCCGTGTGGCCAGGCCACATTCTGACTGTGCCGTGAGGTGGACGTGCTGCTTTCCTGTATCACCTGATGGGGGATAGGCAGCTGGATGGGGAAGCACAGCCTGGATGGAAACAGCAACATCTGTTGGAATCTCCCCGGAGAAACATTCCCCTTTTGTTGCATATTAAGTCATTAGAACACAGGAAAGAAAGGGGGATGTTAATTTCCCCACCACGGGCAGACAATGTTTGAATGCAAAGCTCCCCAGGGAAATGTCGCTGCCTTCAGCTGATGGGCTGTGGGAGGGGTGAGAGGCATGGGGGGCTAGGAGTATATCGGAACTTTTTGTCCCCTGCAGGGAGGGTCTCAGGAGCCTGGGCTGCGTCTACTTAATCCCATATTCCGGGTTTCCCTCGGCTTCCCGGGGCTAAGCCTGATTTATAGCCCTGGGACCACGCTGGGGTTTCAGACTCACGCCTAGACCATTGTCCCAGATCCTTGCCCAGATATTTTTTGAGGTCACAATCATGTTCCTGAATCTACTGTCAACCTCCCGGGTCTCTGAGTAAGGATTCCCTTTCCAGCTGTCCAGCCTGGTGCTGAGCACAGCTGTCGAACTTCCCTCAGTCATCTGCTGGGAGGAGAACAAACTCTGGGGCCAGCCATCCTGGGCTTGAAAACCACTCCAGGCACTTAATGGCCATGTGATCTAGGTTGGGACCGGGCGTCTGTGGACCTGAGTGTCGAACAGGTGCAGCAACACGCTATGCTCTGTCGTGAGGTCTAAAGTCCGTGCTGGACACTCCCACTCCTGGGGAGCAGGGTGGTCCCTTCCAGATCAACAACTGATGATGCCTCTCCCACCCCATTAGCACGTGGCTCATCAAGGAGGGTGTTACCCTCTTATGTGGCACCTCTCATGCCTGCCTGTGGTGCCACGAAGCCTCAGCACTCTGCATGGTGACAGTGCTGCCTTTGATTTTCCTACTGAGGCAGCAGATGGCCCCTGTTCTGTTGCTCTGTCTCCTGTCTCCCCTGCCTCCATGGCCTTCACGGTGCATCCCTCCTGCTCCATCCCCCAGGCACAGGCGCTCCACCTCTGCTCTAAACACAAAACAAGGGCCTTGGGAAAGGCAGTCCACTGATGTCATCAAAAACCCAGATTATTTCTACCTTTCTATTCTGCCATATTTGGCATGTGTTTTTGACCTCATGGCTGCAAGGTGGCTGCTGTGTCTCTAGGTAACACATCTGCACTCCAGACAGAATAAAAGGAGAAATTTGAATGGATGAATCTGCTCCAAGATCCTCTGTCTAGACCTTTTTAATTACATCTTGATGGCCAAAAGTGGTCACTTGGTCACTTCTAGCTGCAAGAAAGTCTGGCAAAATGAGGATTTTCACTTTCTATTCTTTTAAGCAGAGAAAGGCAAGGATAAGAAGGTTGAGAATGACTTTGGGCATCTGATCCTTGCTATCTGCCAGAGACAGAACAGACCTGGCAGCAGCCTTAGAATGTGACCTTGCACAAAGTATTTATTCGAACTTCTGGTTATTCATTTGGAAAACGAGGACAATAACAGCACCTCCCTCCCTGAGCTGCAGTGCCTGGAATACAGAATGTATTTAGTACATGGTAAATATCATTATAATTATTATAATAGGGAAACAATATTTACATAAAAGGCAGGCAGCCGGCCCAATTAATGTATTTCTGGAAAATTACTGAACTATCCCAAATTATACAAAAACCTCTTCTGAAAATCCCTGCAGAGGTAGCTGGGAGTTTTACTTGAAGAGGCCTGAGGCTGGGGAGGGTGGAAACAGCTAACCTGTTTTCCTTCAGAGTCTGTTGGGGGAGCAAACAGAGGAGGAGCAATGCAACCAGCGGGCTCCCGACGAGGCCGGGAGATTCAGAGCTGCCATAACACAGATGCGTGCCAGGCCTGCCCTTCCCCTTGTGGAGCTGGGACACTCCCCGCCTCCCCTCACTTGCTGTGATGCATTTTATTTTAAACAAGCAGAAGACAGATGACAAGAAAGCTGGGGGCTGCTGGTCCTGCCAATGGGAACAGATCATTTCTGCCCCAAAGTTCACGAGCAGGTGCTGAGAGCTGGGAGCAGCAGCTGAGCTGGCCTCCTTTAGGAGCGGGGCATTGAGACCTGGGCTGCCCCAAGGGGCTGAGAACCAGGGAATAAGGAGGGCAGACAGACAGAATTCCAGCCGAGGAAAGCGCTGGCCCTTGCTTATCTGGCCCAGGTGCCTCAAAGAGCCCCCAAGGGGACTTGAGCCAAGTGAGGGAGAGAGGACGAGACTGACCATCGGGCCACCCAAGGCCATCGTGGTTGGAGCTGGTCTCCAAGTAGCCAGGCCCCGGTCCTGGGGGAGTAACACGGACTTGTCCTGGGGTCCTGTGCACCCACACACCTAAGGGCCACATGGGTAAGTGCGGTGCTGGGACAAGTAGGTGATCCAGAAATTCACATTAGGGTGGGAGGTGGCAGGTCTCACTCCGGGACACGCGTGCCCGCACCCAGTTGTCCCGATGCTTGGCCTGCCTCGGTCTGCTTAGTGTCCTCTGTCCTGCCTCCTCCCAGTGCTCCTGCGGTGTGGAGGCCTACGAGGGCCTGGACGGAGCGCCCTGCCTGGCGAGCTCATTCACCCACCACGAGCGTTGCCGAGCGCTGGCTGTGAGGGCTGCCCTGGGCCTGATTGGGCAGCCGTCCAGCTGCTGGGGGAGGCGGAGTGTCTGGATGCAGCTCTCGGTTTCATGAAAATCTGCTGATTTTCACTTCCGGCACGTTTTTTCTTAGAGATGACCTAGAGTTAGTCACTTGGAGAGAGACACAAAGGAAAAATTAAATTAGGAGTATTAGTGTCCTAATGGCAAATCAAACAGACACCAGGCAGCTGGCTCTCTTGGGGAATCAGCTTCCCTATGTGGGGGCTGGACTTGGGGAGGAAATCAGAGGCTGTTGCCTGACACATGTGGCCTCCCCTGAGGCCTGTGGGGTAAGCTGGACCTGGGAATAACTGTCCATCAGCCCACCTCTCCCCCTGCCAGTCCATGCCCACCCCCAAGGCCTGGCCTGTAATCCCATTTGACTCGTTTATTTGGTCATTTATTCCTCCCAGAGGAAGGTCACTGACCTGATTTTCACGGGGTCTGGCTGTGGCCTTTGCACAGTGGATTGGGGAGCCCCAGGAGCCTGCATCCCAGCCCACTCCTCCTACAGGTCTGTGCCTCCCAAAAAACTTACCTCCTCTCGGGGCTCTGGGAGGAAAGGATGCCTCCTGTGTCTGGGATGAGGGGTCCGCACTCAAGGCCTGGGGCTCCCGAGGTCACCCAGACCCCTTCTGTCCTCCCTGCTTGGGGCACTCCTTGACCCCCCCCCCCCCCCCGAGCCAAATGTGACCGCCAGGACTGCTGAATCCTCCTTCCCACCCCCGCTTGGCAGCTGATGAAAATAAAGTCTCCCCACCATGGATGAATTTCCAAATGCATGTAGATTCTGTGATTAAAAAAAAATACAACAACTTTCAGATTCTTTCAAAAATGTGCTCTTGTCCTCTGCTGGTGTCTCTGTTGGCAAATACTGAGAGCACCACCACCACCCCCGGCTACCGGGATTTTTCCGATGGGCCTTCCCACTGAATATGGTTAGACGCCCTGGCTCAACATAGGCCATTAACTCCGGGCAGCAGAGCGGTGACAGCCGTGGCCAGTGACAAGCCTGGAGGGGAGTCAGAGGCAGGGGAGTTTAGCCTTGGTCCAGCCCCTTACCCACGCGATGTCTGGGTTTTCCAGAAGAACAGAGACTATATACATGGGGATCTTCCTGGGGTCTGATTTTGGTTCTGAAATACAGAAAGGTGTGGTGGAATCCTCATTGGTTGTCAGGACAACCTCCCAGACCTTGGCTTTGACCTTCTTGCTTTCGACGTGGGGAACTGCCAGCATCCAAGGTCCCTGCAGGCCGGCTGTGGGCTCCTGTGTTCATGGCAGACACATGGTCCCAGCAGGCCCCTGCATAGGGAGGGTTTCTTCAGAACATCCCTGCCTTCCTCTATTGTCACGCTTGTCACTTGTGTATTGTCTGTCTCCCCCACAGCCCTGGGCCCCAGGATTGCCAAGACCTTGTCACCCCCGGGCCCGCACCTAGCTGCAGCCTGGCCTTCCACGCTGGCGCCAGACCCAGCGCACCAGCCACGTGTGCGGTCTGAGTTCTCCAGGAGCCCCATCAAAACAGCAGAACAAGACAGAGGAGGGAGATGTTATCTAACCCAATGTACCCAAAACGTTTGTCACCCAGCATACAGCCAATAGACATTTGGTTAATGAAACATGTTACATTTTGGTACTAAATCTTGGAAATCTGACGTGTATTTACTCACTGGATGTCTCAATTCAGACTCAAAATTGTCACCCGAAATACTTGATTTTCATTTAGACTTCATAAAATTTTCAGTTGAAAAGCAGATTCAAAGGTTCACATTCTTCCAAACATCCATTACGAGTTTTCCATTGATGGCACCGGGTCTGTTCTAAAATTTAAATGAATAGAACATAAGCAAGATTCAAAAAGGAAATCACCTCCCCAGGGCCACTAGCTGCATTTCAGGAGCCGTGTGCGGCCAGCAGCCTTTGTACCGGGCAGCGCCCACACAGAGGGCCTTCCATGAACAGGAGGATCAGCTGGGTAGCACACATCCAAGCCTTGGCGTCCTTATGAACGGCGAAGGAAGACCTGTCCGACTCAGCCCCTCAGCTCGCCCCTGAGGGGCTTCGGGCCAGCGCACACGGTCCACGTGGCCCCCAGAATGCCCCCACTGAAACCTGTCATACTTTTACAAAAACCCAGACAAAATCCTGCAAACCGCGTGGGCAAGAAAACTCAGATCCCTTCCCAGCTCAGAACGAGAAAGCAGATGGATGCCACGTTCCCTCCAGACCTTTGCTTTCTAGAGAGAAACTCGAAGCCTAAAAATTCCAGTAAGCTCTTTAGAGACGATCGCATCTCAGAACCCAGAGAAACGCCAAGTATGAGACAGGAACATCTTGAAGCGTTTCCCGGGCGGGCCCACCTGGAGGCAGCCGCCTCCTGTGCCGCTTTATTCCCTTTGCCGCTCTTTCCAGGGTTTGGGTCTGCCTGTGTGTATCTCTTCGCTGCCCCAAACAAATAAATAATTCATCCCCGAAGTGGCACATTTGCTGCTATTGCTTAGATGAAAATCCCTAAAATATGTATTTAATTAGGGTTTGGTGAGGCCGTTATCGGCTTCTGAGAGCAGCGGGATTAAACTGAAATCTGGAGATCTTGCACAACCCCTGACAACGGGACGCCGGGTGTCCTCTGACATCGGGCACCTGCCACCCTCCACTTTGCTAATGATCAGGCTGGAGGCGATGGTGGCGGTATGTTTACGGCTGAGGCTGGTCTCTGGCCGCGTCTGCCTGATTACAGTGCGGGCGCACAGGTAGCACCTGCTGCCTGGGCTCGCAGGACAGAGGGGATGTGCTATGGAATATTTATGGCTCCTGTAAAATTCACAGGGTAATGTGTGCTGCTTGGCATTTGGTGGTGTTTTCAGGAGAGGCTCCCCGCCTTGGCAGAAGGCCTCCTGCTCGCCTCTGCCCCGCAGGCCTGCCCTTGGAGCAGGGGCTCTCCCGGGGGCACCCGGCCTGGGATTCAGGCCAGTGGTAGGATGGAAACCCCACTTAAAGATGCTCAGAGATGTATCAGTCCTCCATGCGCTCATTCTGAATCCTCACTCTCTTGTGCTCACCTGTATCCTGTGTCTGGTGGAAGCTGGAAGAAACCAAGGGGAGGAGAAAAGGTCAAGATAATAAAGTTGAGGGGAGGGGTGCTCCAGAAGACCCAAGGTTCTGTTACCTTCCCCCTCTCTCCTTCCTTCCCGCCCTCCCTGCCTGCTTCCCTTCTCTCCTCCCTCCTTCCCTCCCTCCCTCCCTCCCTTCCTTCCTTCCTCCCTTCCTGCCTTCCTTTCTTCTTCCTTGTAAAATTTAACAAGCACCTACTATGTGCCAGGAACTATTAAGATGCCAGGTAACACTACTGTTGTCACAGCAAAGCCACGTCCCTGCCCTCAGCACTCGCACGCCGGAGGAGGGGAGCACTCCCCGGGAATCGCACGGCCGGCCGGGTGAACTGACAATTGTGCCTTGAAGAGCACTCACGTGCTCGCGCCTCCCAAACATCTCAAGGCCAGGCAAGCACACGTTTTGACCCTCACTGCCCTAACGCCCACCTGGGGGCGGAAGAAGGACTCTGAACTTCTAGCTGCTCACACATTCATTCGTTCACCCATCAATCCACAAGCCTGGGCCTCGGCAGGCCCCGCACTGGGTGGTGGGGACACAGATGTGCTCACTGGTGCCTCTCACCTGCCAGGAAGATGGTGATTGCGGAGGTGAGCTGTGGGGGTTGGGGACTCACGCCTGGGGAGAAGGCAGCTGGGGTGGGGGTGCTGGTCGGCGTGGGAATAAATGAGAAGAAGCCAAGGCTATTTATTCCGAGCCTCCTATATACAGCACGTCAGTCCCTGTCGCTTGTGTTTGGCACAGACTCAAGGGCAGGCCGGGGGTGGGGAGCTTCACGGTGAATCGAAGGGGAGGCTCAGATGTGCCCCGATGGGATGTGGCAGCTTGGGAAAGCTGGCAGCCAGCTCACTAGAAGCGGGGCGCCCTGTGTGATTGGTTTGGGGAGCATACTTGGCTTTCTCTGGCTGATCCTAAATTGGACGCAGGAACAAAAATTAGGGAAGCTGCCAGTCGTTGCTGAAGTCCCGGCCATCTGGGCTGGCTGCTGCAGGTTGTGGGCCGGAGTTCTGTTTGCACACACGGGCTGGCCTTGTTTGTGTTGCGTCTCTCATCCCGGCCGCTCTGTCCTCCCTTAGAACCAGCTCTTCTTCCCGTACCTTTCGTCTCTCTCCAGGAAAGCGTCACAGACGTGGACATGGGAGCTGAGTCTGGAAGGAAGAGGGGAGATGAGTTGTTTCTGGAGAAGGGCATTCCGGGCCGAGGAGGCAGCCTCGGGAAGGAACACAGGGCCCAGGGAATTGTGGGCACTGGGTGGGGTGCAGCTGAGGTTGGGGGACTGAAGGGCTCTGCTCTGGCAGAGGGGTGGGCTGGGGATGGGGACGGAGAGAGAGCCAGCACCGGGTCATCAGGAGTCTGGACAGTACCTGGGGACAATGGGGAGCCACTGAAGGGTTTTAACCAAGGGCAGGCCACGCCCCAGGTGGCTGCTAGAAGAGTAGATGTGACAACATGCACTGGGGGAGCCTCAAGAGGAGGCGGGAAGATCTGTAATCAACTTGTCCCACCCAGAGCCTCGGAGCCTGAGCCGCAAGAGGGACAGTCAGGATGGATGGCAAACTGTTCCACAGGGAACCCAGGCGTCTGGTGACACAGAGATGCTCCCAGGTCCCACACGGCAGCCTGGCTGTCCCTAGGGGCAGCTCTCAAGGTGTGTGGGGCCATGTTCTCCGGGCTTCCAACTTGCCCTGGCCAATGTTTATAACGACATGTCTCAGATTTAGCTGACATCGAACTGACATTTGGCTGAATGGGAAGGGCACCTTTGAGCCAGAAGAGAGCTGGGATGTCCCTCATTTGAAAAGTGTAGCACCTCCTATGCTCCTACAAATGACCCAGGGGGTTGTTGTGGCCAGTTGCTGAGCATCTCCAACTTGGAATTGTGCAAATGAGTGAATCAGTGAGTGAGTGACTGAATGAATGAATGAGCGAATGAATGAATGATATAGGAAACTCCTTCACCCAAACAATGTGCTTCCCTGGAAAAAAAAAAAAAAAACGAGAAGTAGCTTCCACGGTGACTTGGCTGTAATTTAAGTTCCTAATGAGTCCTTGAGTGCGTTTCGTAATCAGGGACCTGCGGCGGATTGCTACTTAGAGAACAAACCACTTCTCTGTTGAGTTGAGCTGGGACGGCGATTTACCAAAGTACGCACTAATGGGGTGGCACAGTCGCCAGGTTTTACGTGCAGCCGTACAATGCCGGTGTAATTACACGTACCCGGCCATAAATTGGACACAAAGCTGAAGCGCATGCTTTTCGTAGCAAACGCAAAAAATAACAAAGCCATAAAAAATTCTCGTGTGTGTGTGAAAGCAGGCATGATGGGGTGTGTTTCCATGGACTTGGGGGCTGGGGGTCCCCTTGGTTACTCCGCACTCTTGCCCTTCCTTCTTCAAGCCGGGCAGTGCCCGCGTGTGGCGGTCTCCCCACGTCCCAGCGGCGAATATTGCTGATGCCGGTTAGGAGGATTTCTTGTACTTTTGACGGCCTTGAGCCATGCTGTTGGTTAATCACAGAGCTTAAGATGTGATGAGACAAAATCTCACTTTAGCCTTTCTAATCTGGCAATTTTGCAGACGGCCCACGGAATGACATTCATTACCTTCATTATGGAAAACCCTTTAACTGCCGGTTCTAGGAGGTTTGGGGAGCCTGGCAGGGGGAACCTGACAGGAAGCCTGCTGCCTCCTCTGAGCCCCGCTTCTTCATCAGCGAACGAGCGGCTTGGTCCAGTTCTCTCTCTGTAAGGTCCCCTGAAACTAAAACCTTAAATTACTCCCTAGGATGTGACTTCTGTGGCTGTCTTAGGCCTACGATATGTAACTAATCTGGTATTTGGTGGAAAGGCTAAGAAACAGACGCCAGGGCATTGTAGCCCAGTGGCTCTGGGAACGCTGTTATTCGTTTGCCGAGTCAGGTAGACTCTACCTGGCCTTTGAGTGGGCTCTTCGAAACACAGGAGAGAGTCTGTTTGGGGGTGAGCTGGGCGTTTGGGGATAGCTTTCTGTGCACACTCCCCAGAGCCTTGGAAGCTGATCTTACAGAAGTGAGACCCCACGGTGTCAGCTGCCCTCTGGGAAGACTGGGGTCAGGGGGGGAGCCAGACTGTGGGAGGCCTGGGAGGCCTTTTGGGGGGAGGCAGGCTGGCTGGGGTAAACTCACCAGCTGCGTTGGATTTGGTTGGACAGATAGAGACAAGATATTCCGGGGAAGGAAAGCAATGTGGGAGAAGGCTTGCAAGTGGGAAAGGCCCAAGAGCGTTTCGGCCGGTGTGTCCTGCTAGAGCAGGAGTTTCCCTTAAAGATAAGTCGCAGCCAGACACTCCTGGGACACCCTTCTGGCCTGGGCCTCCCAGAGGGAAAGTGAAGAGAGGGAAGGAAAGTCTCCAGTGGCTGACTCAAGACATTCACCCGGTCAGCCTGGGACACCTGTCCAGGTGTGTCCCCCAGGAGGCCAATCTAGGGCAGAGGTGAGCCCTGAAACAGACGTGCTCTCCTGGTCCTTGGGGCCTGTATGCCAGCTCCAGAGGGCTCCGCCTGCCCCAGGAAGTTAATCCACATCAGCCTTAGGCCTGTGCATCCCAACTCATCCCAGGCTATTGCTCCCAGCGCTGTCCAAAGAGCACATGGGTGCAACTAGTTTAGAAAACCGTCAGCACCCACCACGGTCTACCCTGCCCGGTGGTCCGGCAATTCAGCTCGTGTGTCCGAGCTCCTGGAGGCTGGTGCACCAGTGTCCACGGCAGCTTTTCATGCATTGCTCCAACTGGAGCAAATTCAAAGGCGCCTCAACAGTAGAAAGGAAGACATGTATGTTCCCGCAATTGGAAAATGACTCAGCGGCAACGTGGGTCAAAGTGCTGACAGACGCAACAGCCCGGATGAATCTCAGGCAAGGTTGAAGTTCCGTCACAGGGAAGGCTATTCGGTGGGGACGGAGGACAGGGGAGTGGCAGGTGTGGGGTCTTCCTGGCACTGAAAATGCCCTGTGCTTTCCTCTTCATGGTGGCCCCCTGGTTGTATAAGCAGAAAATCCAGTGAGGTTTTTCTCTTAGGGTTTGTGAGCTTTACCACAGCTAAGTTACACCTTGACAAAAAGGGAAGGAAAAGAAGGTGATGGAGAGGCGTGTAAGGGAGAACTTCACCTCGTTCGAAAGGAGGCCTGGCCTTTGTCCTCTGCTCCTGGGAAATGACCTCTAAGCTCTTGGAATGTTCTCCCTGATAAGAGTGACTTTGTTTGTCGGGGCCTTGGGCTGTGCCAGAGTCTCTCAGTGTGATTTTGGGGGTGGGGCCAGCTTGACTGTGGGGGGCCGAAGGTGAGACCAGCCACATGGAAGTCTGCCGTGTCTATGACGGAGCCCTGAGAAAGACTCTGGACGCCAGGGCTGGGGGCGTCCCTGGCTGGCGGTACTCCATGCGAGTTGTCACATGTCACTGCTGGGAGACGCTAGCGCTGTTCATGGCCCCACTGGGAGGGGACAACCGGAAGCTCCATGTGTGGAACTCCATGAGACTCTGCCCATGAGCCTCATCCTTCCACTGGTTTTACTGCGCGCTCTTACCCTCTTATAACCTCCGAGCATGCGTGTAACAGCTCTCAGGGAGCTCTAGGAGTCCTTCCGGGGAATTACCAACCCCAAGGGTGGTCTTGGGGACCACTGGGGTCAGGAGTGAGGGGCTCTTGTGAACTGTCCCCCTAACTTTGTGAACGGCCAGCCCCACGAGGCTCACAGCAGACACCTTCCTATGGAGCATGTGAGGGAAGATGGGGGGAAGAATCCCACATGGCCCTTTCCAGCGGCCACTCCTCTGCAGAAGTCCAGGTCACTGCCCTCTGTGTCCCCTCACAGAAACTCCCAGCTCCCCGTTTGGATGCCAACAAACAAGCAAATGCATTTCTGATCCACTGAGTTCAGACCCCTCCTTGGGACGTGACCTTGGAGGCTCATCCCTGGGTTGCATCCCTGTGCCTTCCCCCAACCCATGTGTCCCTGCAGGAAACTAAGCATTTCCAAGAAGCTGCCAACCCCCCTGAATTCAGTTTCTTGGATCCCCTCAGACATTCATCCTCTGGTACCCACAGACTCTGCAAAGCAAATAGGGCTGAAGATAATTTATTGGGGAAATTGTAGATAGCAAATAATTATGTGTATCTGTTGGTTTGTTTTCCACATCTGGTCACCAGGCCAAAGAAACATAATTAATTTTTTGGTTCCAAAGAGACAATTCCACCAATGATACACATCTTTAATTAGCCCAACTCAACAATGGTGCTCGGGTACTTTATTGCAGGGAGCTCGATGCTGACACAGTAACGGAAGATGGTGCCAGACGGCGGGGTGAGAAGGAATGCGATTGGAAAGGCCTGAAATGAAAGAAGTTGCTTAAACCAGATAAGCGCTGGGTTTTCATGCAAGAAGTGATCTAATAAGTTGCATATCTAAGAGAGAAGGCAAGGGTGGAGAGCAGAGTAGAATCCATTATAAAAAAAGAGGGAGGTAAAGGAGCTTGGGGGCTGTCTTCAGTAACTGTCTAGAAGATATATTTTGCAAATGGTGGAAAATACAACACAAACTAGCTTGGGTGTAAGGAACGTTTGTTGACTCTGAAACTACGGGGTCCTGCAGCAGGCTATCTGAGCAGGCTTTGACCCCGTTTCACTGCTGTTCTCTGGTCTCCCCTCCTCCACTGTAGGCTTCTTCCTTACCCTTGTTTCCCTCATGGTCACAAGACAGCTGCCAGGAGACCGGCAGCTGCAGGTGTCATCTTCCTCATGGAGAGGGGTGGAGAGAGCATGGGGAGAGTGAGCAAGGGAATAGCTTCTGACAACCGCCATAGATTCCTGCACTCCGTTCTGATTGAACCAACCTGCATGTTCCCCTGGACTCCCCTAGGACATGTAAGTCATCTGAAAGTAGGCCCCGCGTTCGCAGAATGCTTCTTTGAAATCAACTTTACTGCTGTGCAATAAAATGCACATATTCTCATTTGATGAGGTTTGACTGGAGGTACACAGAGAACCACCACCTCAATCCAGGTAGAGACCACTTCCATCACCCTAGACGTCCCCTGGTTGAACTCCTTCCCGTTTGGAGCACACTCCTCACCCAGGCGGCAGGCAACCGTTAACCCACTTCCCATGACCATGCAGTAGATTTCTCTTCCCTGGAGTTTCATGAAGACAGAACCGTACCGCAGGCACCCCCAGGGGGCTGGCTTCTTTCACGCTCCTTCACGTTTTTAGCCTTCTCCACGTGGCTGCCTTCCTTTTAAAGACCGAGTAGTTTTCCGTGTTTGGGATGTATCACAATTTGCAGTGTGTCTGTCTATCAGCTTGTTGCTGAACGTTCGAACCGCCTCTGGTTTGGGCTCTTAGGCATAAAGCTTTCGGGAATATTCCTGTACGAGTCGTGGTGTGAGCAGATATTTTCCTTTCTTTTGGGCAGGTACCTAGGAGCGGAATCGTTGGGTTGTGCGGTAAATGGACGATTAACTTGATAAGAGACTGCTAAACCGTTCTCCGAAGTGGGGGTACTATTTCACAGGCTGACCAACAACACAGGAGAGTTCCCGTTGCTCTAGACCCTTGTCAACGTCTGTCGTTATCAGTGGTTTTAATTCGCATTTCCCTGGTGAGTGATGGTGGTGACTGTCTTTTCCTGAGCTGCTGGCCATCTGTGTATCTGCTTTGGTAAGAAGTGTGTTCGAATCTTTTGTCTACTCCTAACGCTTTTGAAGCCTGCCTTTCGCGTAAACCAAAAAAGCCCGAGAGTCGGTTTTCCAGTTTCCCTTGCAACTCACTTGGAGTCCTGTGATCCAGGCTGGACCGACCAGATGCACCCAGCCCGATCTGTGTATCGGGAGCTGGTGACAGGAATAAGAGGGGTCAGTAGCATTCATTTTGGTGTTCATGGGAATAGCGTGTCATGGTGTCGGTGGACACACCCATGGGCCAGTGACCTGTGTCAAGTGTTAAGTAAAGGCCATTCCACTGGATTTTTTTTTATAGAGTCCAATGTCAGGGGCTCAGCAAACCAGGCCAGTTGCTGATGCTGAGCCGGCCTCCCCAGTTCCTGCCTGTGACCCTGGGGCCACCCAGCTTCCTTTCCTGTTTGCGTCAGCCATGTCCACAGAATAATCCGTCTCCATCCTTGCAATCGGGGCAAAGCGCGGAGTGCATGGTAGGCTGGCGTGAGGGTTGGTTAGTCGCTGTGGGGAATGGAAGCTGCCAAATTCCTGGCATCCCAGGACCGGCCAAGACTGTGACTTTCGTGGTCAGCGCAAGAGCCGATGCATCAGCAGGCCGTTGGTCACTGTGGCCGTTTCAGGCTTGGCTTGCTTTCAACTTCTTTGCCAAAGGGCTGGACCATAAAAGACCGTGTTGAAAATGAAATTTTATAATTGCCTTTTTAAAAAAGGGCTGTATTCCAAGGCCCAGCTCTCTGCCCTTATTTGCATTTGGATTTGGGAAATGAATGCCGTAGTATAAATATTTATTTTTAATAATCTGATAGCATGCAAATACATTTTCCATTTCCTAACTTCTCTCCCTAACCTCAGTGCCCCTTACAAAACGAGGACAGGCTCACAGAGGCTTCCCAGCCGAAATGCGGCTGTGCGTTTCTCCCCAACTCGTCCTTCAGGAATCGATAGATGCTTCAAAGTCATAGGCCGTGCACTTGACACTCTGCCTTCAGAGCCTTGCGGGACAGCTCTTCCCAGGGATGGGTCCAGATCATGCAGGACCTGCAGCTTCTCTGATAGGGGGACCCGCCTTAAGAAGAGAATAAAATTACCATGAAAAATTAGGAGAGGGGGTGGAATGGACCCGGGCCAGGGCGAGGGCGGAAGCCTGGATCGCATTAGTGCCCCGGCGCACCTGTTTTTGCTGCCGTTGTTCTTCTTCAAACATCAGCAACAAAGTCTAGATTCTGACGAGGGGCCAAGGTTCACCTTTCAATGAATCGAGGTGTAACTTTTCGTTCCTTGCTTCTTCCAAGAGGTGGCGAAAAATCTAACACCTTCTGGCCACGTCCTCTGACCAGCTGTGCGTTTCTTACCATATTTTGATAGGTCTCACATTAGGAACAAGCGAAGCTTCCTCCGCTTTGGCCTGAGGCCCAAACAACAAGACATCCTCAAGGCTGGGTGAACCAAGGGACCCAGGTGTCCACGCTCTGTGCTCGGGGACAAGGACAAGTTACATAGCCCCTGTGCCGTCACCTCCCTATTTCAGAACAAGAGTCACCTGTGCTGAAGGGCCCTGCAGTTGTCTCACAGGCTCAGATGACATTCTATCCCCCGTTTTACTCACTTCCGGTGGCCTGGCCTGTGTGACATGAGGGGGCAGGAGCTTTCCTGGGGACCCTGCCAAATGCTGCAGACAGTGAGCAGCTGAGAGTACGAGCCACCTCCTCACCGCGAGCTCGATGCCACAGAGGAGGGCCTTCTGGTTAGGGAGTGTGCGCGGCCATTGATAGATTTACAGCGAGGTCAACTAGGTGTCCAGTGATGGCTGCAACATTACCTCCCATCCCACAAGCTCTTCTGCTGCGTGGCCTTGCCTGTCCCCTGCCCTTGAACTTGAGCTGGCCTTATGATTCATGCCTAACCAATAGCATGGGGAGGAAAGTGATACTGCATGACTTCATGACTTTTGAATCTCTTCCTCTCCAAATGGTGCCTCTTGCGGCCCTCCCTGCATGAATTAGCGGCCACGCTGTGAGGAAGCACAAGTGACATGAAGTGCCACATTTAGGTTCCAAGCAGCAGTGGAGCCCAGCCTCCAAGGCATCCCAGCCCAGGCAGTGGATGTGTGAGTGGAGAAATCTCCAGGTGATCCCACTCACCCTCCCCCACTGGTAAGTCTTCCCAGCTGGGCTCCCCCACCCGTGTGGAGCAAAGACTGGGCCCTGCCTAGATTTCAGATCCTCAGAGGCCATGAGCTTCCTAAGATGATTGTGTTTCATGCCACTGAGCGAAGTGTGGCTTGTTATGCTCCAGTACCTACTGGTGTAGAGCTTAACATTGGCTCAGGATGGTATGTGTTGATAAGGGCGCCGACTGAGATATACAGCTGTTAACATTGGTCAGAGAGGAGGGAAGAGCAAGCAGGGCAGGAAGAAATGGCAATAAAGAATGTTTCCATGATATAATGTGCTTGTATATAATCCCATTTATGAACCCGTGTGTGTGTGTGTGTGTGTGTAAATGCTTAAAGAGATGCATGGAATAGTGGTCCTCAAAATGTTGATGGTGTACCCTGGCCGGTGTGGCTCGTCTGGTTGGAGCGTTGTCTCATAACCGAGAGGCTGCGGGCTTGATTCCCGGTCAGGGCACACGCCCAGGTGGCAGGTTCCGTTCCAGGCCTGGGCACAGCGATCCCTGGTCTGGGCGCAAAAAGAGGCAACCTGTCTATGCTTGTCTCTCTATGCTTGTCTCTCGCATTGCTGTTTCGGTCTCTCCCTTCTTCTCTCTGAAAAGCGATGAAACAATGTCCTTAGGTGAGGATAAAAAAAAAAATCTAAAAGGTGTTCATGGGGACCCTTAGGCCACTTTTCTTTTTTATAATTTTCTGCATGTTGCAATGTCTGCCACCGTGAGCCCGGATCTCAGAAAGCAGAACAAAGCTGCGTTTACTGAAGGGAAACCTCAGCAGTCCTGGCTAAGAGGAGCCCCACACTGGGGCAAGTCCGCCATCCCCACGCTCGCAGCCCCCTGGGCCCCTCGGCCATTGACCCTCCCTGGGCCGGGCTCCCAGCGCGGTTTTCTGGGGCTCTGCGGTGGCCTCTAGGAATGTGGCCTTCTGGGGTGGCCTCCGCCCCACCCACAGTCCCACCTCTCCAGGGATCCTCTGTGAGTCCCAAAGTCTGCCTGACTGGCCGGTGTCATGTGGGGTGTGGCAAGGGCCACCAACCTCATCCTCACCTTCCAACAGAACCGGCTTTTCTTTCCTGAAGGGCAGAGGGGAGCCAGATGAGGCAGGAGCCAAAGGCCCCCCTGCTGGGTTCACACCTGCCTCCGGGATTTTAAAACAGCTTTATTGAGATATAACTCACCCTCCCTACAGTGCACCTGCTTAAAATGTACAATCCAGTGATTTCTGATGTGTCACATGATTACGTTTTTCACATTGTGGTAAAATATAGAGAGAGAGAAAATTTGCCATTTTAACCCACTCATGTGCACAACGCGGTGGCACTCAGCACACTTACAATGTTGCTTAACCGGCACCACTGTCTATTTCTGAGACCTTTCATCAGCCCGAACTCCCATCTGTTAACCAGTAACTCCTCCACCCCGGAAACCCCTAATCGACTTTCCGACTCTATGAATCTGCCTACTTAGGGTATGTTGGGTAAGTGGACTCATAAGGTGTGTGGTCTTTTATGTCGGGCTTCCATCACGGGGCATCATTTTCAAGGTCCCTCCCGTTGTAGCAGGTGTCGGTCCACCATTCCTTTTCATGGCCGAGTAATATTCCACTCTGGATGGACCCATTGTATCTATTCATCCTCCACGGTGGACACCTGGGTTGGTTCCACCTTTTTCTGCCACTGGCTTTTTTCAGTTCTAATTGAGTGTGTTTCTCCTTTCCGTTACCGAACACCTTCTCCTTGGTCAGGATTCAAAATCCGGGACATTTCAGGGCAGCTGAGGAGGAATGGGTGTGGATGGCGAAGGAGGACGGCGGGCAGGCTGCTGGCCCACATCTGTCAGCATGCCGGTGGCTCGAGCTTGTTGTGGCTGTTGTAGACTTGGGGTCAATCCCAGCATCCCCACCTGGGCCAATTGAACTCTTTCCTCATGTAAGGCATCCGTGTCGGTTGCTGCTGCATGACATGGGACATGCAGGTAAAGCACTAACCCAGGGCCCAGTCCGTGAGGAGGACACAGTGTGTGGCAGCCACGGGAGCCGGGCCATCCTGCACCTGGCACCTTCCACCTGTGTTCTGCCATCTGGTACCATCTGCGCCCTCTGCCTGTGGCTTTCCTGGCAGCCAGAGCCTGCTGTGACAGTCAGTGCTTGGAGCTTGATGGACGTGCAGGAGGTAAGCCACGCCCTCTCCGGCAGCCCTCCGCCAACAGTGTCTGTGCACCAGCTCTCTCGCTCCTGGGTGGGTAACTCCAGGCTCATGTGCCACAGTGCCTCCCAGGGTCCCCAGTGGGATGAAGCTCCCGCTGTCCACCCTGGAGGCTGGCTTGTCATCGCACCCTTTATTGTCTGTCCTCTTGTCCCTTTCTCATTTCCTCAGTCTTCTATGGGTATTCCCTGCATCTCCCAAAGAAACTATGTTCCCTTGAATCCTTGTCTCAGGGCCTGCTTCTAGGCAGAATGTAAACCGACATGCTTGTTATTATTATTACTGAATGCAGTCCCATCTCAACTTCCACCTCCTCCAGGAAGCCTCCCTTGGCTGCACCCACCTCGGGGACCAACCTCTCTTTACTAAGTCACGCTTGTTGGCTGCAGCCCTCATTTTTCTCTTCAGCAAGTCTGCCTTATTTTATTCCATGTTTCATCAGTTGCATACAGAAAATGCTAATTCCATGGGCTGGCCCCCAGGGAGCCGGCAACACTCACTCTCTGAATCTGTGATGAAGCCATCCCGCCTTTGATGGAGGCAGAAGATGAAACGCTGGCTGCCTCGAACCCTGGGGAGAGGGCCAGCATGCAATATTTAAGCGGCCCTTTCATGAAAGGGAGCTTACCCAAGCTCTTAACACCAATGTTCAAGGAAGTCCAACTGGATTTTCAAACTCGGACTGATGTTTGGGTGCACTTCGGGGTTTTAAAACTCATTTCTATGGCCTTGATATTTAATTCGCTTCCTTTCAAGTCTTACAAGCCCAAAGTGCTATCATCAGGGGCTGTGTCGAGAGGCAGGGCGCAGGGGGCGGGGGCCCATGGCATGCTGCAGGTGGGGGCGGGGGGGGGGATGCTACTGTCCCTGAGAGGTCGGTGAAGCTGACCTGCCCACCTGGAGGTGTGATACCCAAGGCTGTGTTTGCACAACGGAGCTGTTGGTTACAGAGTGTAAAGCTGATGAGCTCAGGGAGAATCTTCCCCCTCCCTCCTTCTCTCTTTCTGTTCGCTCTTCACGGACACACTTTACATGGTAAACCAGACAGATCTAAGTGCCCAGCTCAGTGATTTTTTTATGCATGTACCCCATGTAACCAGGGCCGCCAGGTCAAGAGGCAGAACATCTGTCGCCCCAGAGAGACCCCCGACACCCCTTCCCAGTGAGAAACCCCGAAGGTCGCCACTATCCTGACCCCTATTGCCTAAGATTAGTCTTCTGTGATTGTAAACCTCATATAATGAACACTGCAGTATTTTGGGTTTCTTTCACTCAACGCGCTTTTAGATTCATCCATGATGTCGCACGTCCCAATAGTTTGCTCTTTTCTATTCGTACTAATACTCCATTGTATGAACATAAAGCAATTCATCCATCTATCCATTCCATCCATTCTACTCTCGGTGGGCATTTATTTGGGTTGTTCCCAGTTCGGACTGTGTGTTAGTCTGTTTGGACTGTGTAACAAAGACACAGAAAGGCTTAAACAACAGACGTTTATTTCCTCACCGTCTGGAGGCTGGACGCGCAAACTCAAAGCACCCGCAGCATTGCTTTCCCCTGAAGCCTCTCTTCTTGGCTCGTTGACGGCCACCTTCTCCATGTCCTCATGCGGTCTTTCCTCTGTGCATGCACCCCCAAATACACACAGAAGCTCCCAGCAGGTAAAACGGAGAGAGAAACTGGGAAGACAGGAGGTTGCATTTGTCAGGGCTGAGAGCGCAGCAGAGCCTCTGGGAGCTATGCACCCTTCAAGAGGTCAGCACACCAACATCGGAGCATCACCCCTTTCCTGGAACGAGCTTAACGTACAGGAGGTCAACGAGCCAACCTTACATCAAATGCCAGCAAGTCGGAATCTGCTGGTCAGTTGGGACAGGAGCGACACCAGGTACAACGGTTACCAAAAAGGTGAAGTTACACACCTTCAGATTTGAGCTGCTTTTTCACACGTGTGTTAAAATCTCGAGCAAAGGGATTATTTTAAGGAGGAAGAGACTAATTTTCACACGGTTGAGTGATGGTCTGTCTCAGTGACTTGCAGACAAGCGTCTATTAGCTTTTCCACGTGAACCAGAGTCGGAGTCTGGCACTTGCGGTAAGGATGGCAAATAGAAGGAAAGGGTGGGTTTCCTTTTAAAAGGAGGCTCCCTGTGCCACGTCAAAATTACAGAAATTACCGGGAGTGTGAGAAACACCGTTTAATGGCTGAAGAGCCTCCATGTTTCGTGATTTGTCATGAAACAAAATACTTTTACCGAATCGTGTTCTGGGAAATCCAGCCGACCGTTCACACTAGAGAAAGAAGGATTTCTCATCATAAAAGCTTCAGGGCTGTTCCACTCAGTGAGGAGTGATTTCTCTCCCACGGCCCCAGGGTGCTAGCAGCTGGGAAGTGCGTTTCACATCGAGGCAGAAAAGTAATCACGGGACTTCACAGAAAGGAATACGTCATGTGGCCCCATGGATTTCAAACAGGAAAATGTAGTTCAGCATTTAAATTAAATAAGTGGATCGCTGTAACAGCAACTGCCGAGGCGTGATTTTGTCACGTGGTAAAGGGGAGGCAAAGAGAATGCATTAAAGGTAGGAAAAGCCGTTTCTCAGTTTAATTTTCTGGTGTTTCAAAATTCAAAAGATATCTTCTGTGTTCCGGTTAGATTCAAATGGCAAAGCGCACCGAACCAGCCCCTAGTAGAGGTTTCCAAATTGTGACGACATCTTGGGTACCTTCGCCAAAGCCGAACATTAGGGCAAAACGATCAAGTTCTGGGTGAGGCAGTAAAAGCGGGCTTCTTCTTGGAGTGATATATTGTGCTAAGATTGTGAAAGTGATCGTTTTCACTGCAAAGATGTTATTTACATACCGAATCCAAGCACATGCTTTGGTGTGGCGTTTGAAAGAATAGCCAAAAATTACTGAATTTAGCAGAACAGGGTAATGATAGCGTGAAAGGGGACCGACAACTGCAATGTACCTTCTCATTGCCCTGGAGGCCAGAAGTTGGGAAGTGGTATCGCTGGGCCAACACCAAGGTGTCAGCAAGGACGCTGTTGCCTCCAGAGAATTTTGGAGATAATCGGCTCCCTGCCCCTTCCGGCTTCCAGTGGCTGGCAGTCCTCAGCTCTTTGGTCTCTGCCTTCGGGTCACCCTCTGGTCTACCCGTGTCAGATCTCTCTCTGGCTCCTACATAGGATGACACTCGTGATTACATTTAGGGACCACAGGATAACTCAGGGTAATCTGGAAGATTTGACAGAGCCAGGCTCCGGAAGCTCCAATTCTGATTTGCATCTTCCCTATCTCCTCCCTCCTATCAGGGTAGCTATTGTTTTCATCTGTAGGTGCCCCTCCTACAGTCTGACTCCCATCTGCCTCGCTTCCCCCCATTTTATTTTACTTTGCCTCTTCTAATAGCTGCGGGCTAAGGAGCCAGGTAAGTAAGATTTGTTAGCACTTTTTGCAAAAAAAGAGTTAATAATCTTGAGGTAAGAGTCTTAGGGGTCCTCTGAAGACAAAAATCTTTATTAGTATTATTAATATTATTATTATCATCATTATCATTATTTGCTTATGTACCTTCCTCCACCACCAGGGTACAAAGAATTTAAAATACTTTATACCCTCTCACATAATTTTCATCAACATCTAAAATTTTTTTTCATAAATGTAAATGGTTGCAGAAGATAAACTTGTTATGCGTTGTAAATATTGACATTTTAAAAATAAAACCACCCTATCACCATTTAGAAAGGTATACCACGAATTCTAAATGCTGTAGGAATTTGCTATCCATTGCTGTTCGTTCAGGAGATCCATGAACGGGCTCTTTTTCAATAGTCAGAAGGCTGGTAACTCGTGAGTCTCTCCTTGAACTTGTCTTTCCCCCGCAGAACTGAATTCCTATGCAATACGGTTTATGCTTGAAAGTATTTTATTAATCATCCTATCATAATTCTCTCAACAAAAAAAGTGCGAGTTAAAATTACATTTTTTAATTACCTGTGACCATAAAGCTCTGGAATTAAATTTTTTTCTGGTTTGAGCTAAGAGTACAATTATGAGTATCCAATCTATCAAAACTGATGCATTACACATTTTTATAAGTAATTATTAAGCATAAAAATAAAATTTGTTAGAACTGCATCTCTTGAGATAGATGGAACTGTCTCATTTTCCACAGTCAGTTCCCGCAGCCAGGGCTTAGTATCACTCTTGCCACAACGAGCCACAGTTCAGCATCAATTTTTCTCCTAATTTTCCACGTAACCTTAAAAATATATACTGGTTCATAAAATGAGTGGATGGAGAGGGAAGGGGTTTTGTCGAAGCAGCACCTCAGTGATTCGAACTTCAGAATGGTGTGCCAGAATTCGCACAGCGATCCATCATCAAAACACTTCCATTAGCTGACAACGGCGTTTGGACTTGCCGTGGTTGGAAAGCTCAGCGTTGGAAACAACGTGATTTGCGCCCTCTCTCTGCATCCCAGCAGGGTTCCAGTTAGAGTCAGGGAAACCTTTTTTTTTTTATTATTCCCCCAGTGAAATGAGAAAAAGGGAGTCTTTGCTAGGCAAGGCTGGAAGGGAAAGTTGCTTACAGCTGCCTTCTCAGGCTCAGAACCACCCAGGAGGCCCTGGGGACTGAGGAAGGGAATGTGACGCTGGATGGTGGCGGGTCACTGGGCTGTGAAGCACGTAATGGCTCTAAATGCACGACGCCCAAGCTGATGCTCAACAGCGGGAAGCCATTTGGGCTTTGCTGCTGCGGCGCCAACCATCCGCTTGCCTGGGTTCTCTCCGCGTTTCTAACAGAGCAAACCGGATTTTGTCATCAGCAAGCCTGAAGCCCTTTCATTCGTTGATGAACTTCCTCGGGTGCCCATTTCTTCACTAGTCAGGTGGGGAGAGGAGGAAGCATTCCTTGTGTTTCACCTCCTGCGTGCCCCCGCCCTGTACTAAGCACCAGTGGGGAGCACTGTGGGTCTCCTGTCCTCAGGGGCCTCACCTATGGGGAGGGAGACGCAGGCAGGTAAACACCGACCCCCACCCCTCCCTGGGGAGTTGAAATCCAAGCCTGGGTGTGGCAGGAGGAAACCAGAGATTCCAGAGATTTGGGGTCTGCTGGGCTTTTGTCTTTGGCCCTTAACACTTTGTTCTGGACAAGCACCCCCATGTTTTCCTATCTGCATATGTGGGGGGGGGTTGGGCCCCAGAATGACAGCCGCCTTCCAGAACTGTGCCTCCTTCATGTCAGGAAGGGGTGGGGAGGCTCAAAGTACTTTTGGTGGCGACCCCCCCAGCTCTCTACCTTCAACAAGGTCCTAACGCTGGGTCTTGTCAGGTCACTGTACTTGTCCAGCTGTCCCTGCCACCTTGTCTCTCTGTCTCTAAAACAGCGATGACTGAGAAAGCTTCAATTTGCTGTGTGTCTGTCACCTGGGCACTGGGTGACGTGACTTTCAATCTTCCCAATCCTCTCTTCTTCCTTCTCTCTCTCTCTCTCTGAGATCAGATTTGTTGAGGCATAATTTACATACAATAAAATTCACCCCGCTTCTCGAATAGTCTATCTTGTACATTTCTAAATTCTTTACAACCTCCTACCATATGTAACTGCCACAGTCAAGATACAGAACATTTCCATTGTGCTAAAAAATTCCTGGTGCCCCTTTGGACTTGGCCCCGCCCCCTCCCTGGCCCCAGTAACCACAGAGGGACGTGTTCCCCAAATGAACACGTTTTGTCTTCCCCAGGTTGCCATATAAATGGAAGCAAACAGTGTGTTGCCTTTTGCATCTGGCATCTTTCACTCGGCGTAATAGAAATGCAACTTCATGGACGTATCACAGTTTGTTTATCCGTCCCTCAGCTGAGGGACACTTGGGTTGTTTTCTGTTTGGGACAATGACGTTAGAGCTGCCACAGAGATGGAGTACAGGTTTTTGTGTGGGCTGTTTCCTTTTCTCCCGGGGTGGTGCCCAGGAACGGGATGGCTGGGTCACATGCTAAGTGCCTCTAACTAGTGGTTGTCGGCGAGGGTGACTGGACTCTCCCCCACCCATGCTCGGTGTCCTTTGTCACACCAGGGGGTAGGAGGGGCGTGCAGCTAAACACCCCACAGAGCACACGACAGGGAACTCAGGCCCACACTCAACAGAGCTGTGGTTGAGAGAACCTGGCTTTAACCTTTTAAGAAACCACCAAACTGTCTTCCAAAGTGGCTGGACCAGGCCTTTGGGGTTGTCAGTCACTCCCTCTGTAACCACATCTCCTTGTGGTTTGAGTTGGCATACCCTTCAGGTCTGAGCATCTTTTCCTGTGATTCTTGGTCATCCATGTGCTTACTTTGGTGAAATATCTTCAAATCTTTTACCTATTTGTAAATGAATTGCTTGTTTTCTTTTCCTGCCCCCTGTGTTAAGCCCTTTAACAATCCTGAGGCAGTTTTGACAATTCACAACTTACACGTGAGGGAACTGAGACTCTGAGAGGTCAAAGGACATGTGGCAGATTTCAGGGGTCTCTGGCTCCCTGCCCCCCAACCCTGTCCTGTCCAGGTCTGTTTGATGGCAGAATGTCTGTCTTTGCTGTGAGTCATAACGGAGCGCTCACCCCACCCCCTCTCCTTCCCTCCCTCCCATTTTCCCTTCCTGTTCTCTTTCCTCCTCTGTTCCTCACTCTCTCCTTTCCTTCCTTCTCTGGCAAACAAGCTCTCTCTCTGAATGAACATGAGGAAGGCAAACTAGTTGTTTTAAGGAAGCAAAGTCTGCGCACTTCGTGATGAATGCTGGCCTACTTAGCTCAGGGGAATAATTTAAGAGCAGAAATTTCTTGGCTTTTCTTGGCCAGAACTCATGCTGAGAAGTGGGGGGTGTTTATATTATTATTTTGACAGAGTCAAGAATTATTAGGATGAAAAATGGATCCACACTTGAGTGGGAATATGCGATCTTATGGCAAGATGGAGGAGCGGGTACGCCGAGGGCCTTGCCGCCTTTGACTGCAAATTAATAGCGTAGCTCCGGCTTCCTGGCAAACTTGAGATATTGGCTGTGTTTCCTTGGCTGTGACTTAATAATTGCAACCTGTGTTCCAAGGAAGGCTTCCTCCTCCTCTAAATGAGCAACATAAAAAGCCGGTTTCCTCATTCGGCGTGAGACACATTTAGTAGAGTCAGCATCTCGGCAACAGCAACAGAAAGGGTGACCCGTGGGCTGCCGTGTGGCAGGGCTGCCAGTCGACTTGAGTCAACAGATTCCCTCAACGGAGCATCGGGGTCCCCAGCTCTCCCCTCACAGGCCATGACGCCATGACACTCAATGACGACAACCCTGACCCCTCCTAGGAAGAACCAGGATGGTGCAAATTGTGAGGGGAGGGGAGCGGAGCGGGGTGGGTCGCAGCATGTTGGAAGACCCCAAGTTTCCCCAAATCCACTTCCCGATGCACTAGTGTGCTAGGACTACCTGATGTTCTTTTTCTTCCTGACACCAAGAATGGGATGCTGTTTCCAATTCTCAACGTTCCAGACACCAGCTCGGCGCCCTACAGTTCAACCCCGTCGGGACACAGCTCATGGAGTTGGCGCGGATCCCACAGGTGAAGGGCCCAGCCCCAGCGAGCCTGCCCCCAACTTCAGGCATTGGTCCAAAGTCCCATGATCCAAACCGGCATGCATATGGGGGTTCCCACAACCTCCTTCTCAGGTTCAATGATTCACTAGGGCAACTCACCAACTAGGAAAACGCTGTACTTATGTTTACCAGTTGACTATAAAGAACATAACTCAGGAACAGCCTGTGGAAGAGACGCAGAGGGCAGAGTTTGGGGGAGAGCCCAGGGCTGCCGTGCCTGCTCCGGGCACGCCACCCTCCCGGCACCGCCCTGTGTCCACAACTGGAAGCTTACCAAAATTCGTTTGAATTTTTATAACTCAGTCTCCAGCCCTTTTCCCCTCACTGGATTGGGGGGTGAGGCTGAACGTTTTCACCTTCTGATCCCCTGTGTGGGTTCTCTGTGACCAGCCCCCGTCCTGAAGCCACCTAGGGCCCCAGAGAGTCACCCCGCTACATTCAATCAGCTGTGTCGCAGCTGGAGACATCGGCCCCTGAAAGAGGGCTGGAGGGGCAGTAGTGACTTGGAGGAGGGGCGTGATATGGGTGTGAACAGGAGCTGGTGGGGGCTATAGAGGAGAGGGGCTCCTGAGAGCAGGGCTGGGCAGATGCTGGCATTTGGGGGGCACCCGCACAAGCCCCTCTCTCCTCTGGTACCTGCTCCAGTAGGGTGAGGAGGTCTGTGCATGTGGGGGGAAGGTATGGGGGGACCCCGCTTGGCCATGGCCCGAGGGAGGAGAGGCACCAGGCCACACAGCCACTGGAGGATGGAACCAAGAGTCGAATCCTGAGGGCGTGGTGTGGGGTCAGGAGGGTCAGTCCGTCCACAATTTCATTCATCCAGCTGCCATGAGAAGCACCTGAAGTTTGCTCCAGGGGTTCCCCCCATAGTAGCTGACCCCAGGGAAGAGACCGGGCTTTAGAAGCCAGGGCAGAAGGGCAAACATAAGCCCTGCCCCCTCAGAGGCCAACCTGCCCCAGGCCCTGGGGCTCTTGGCGTTCACAGCTGCTCTTTCCTCCACCTTCCCCAGACCCACAGCTGGCTGGCTGCAGGTGTGGAGGCATGGAGCCCGCCCCCTGCCTCCTAACACCGACGCCAGCAGAGGCTGAAGGGCCTGGTGGTGTCCTGCCAGCCCAGGGGGCCGCAGGGGGACCAGGAGTTGTCAGTGAGCTGCACCAAGCCCCCAGCCCCCGGGCTCCTGGGAAACGGGAGCCTGCAGACACATGACTCATTAGCTGTTATTTTTAGTTTAACGCCACAGAAGAAGTGCAACAGCGAGATCAACGGAAATGTCTTTGCTATATAAAGCATGATGGGGGGGGGGGGGGCGTGGGAAAAGGGAGAAAACCAGACAGACACAGACAGACAGACCAGGAGGAAGAAAAGAAGAAATACCCCAAGATGTTAGCAAGGACTTCCTCTCAGGGGCAAAATTACGAATAACCTTACACTATCTCTCTAAAAAAGTACATATTATTTTTATAATCAGAGGATATATATGCTAAACAAATACATACAGAATGGGAAGGCCCGAGAGAGGTCAGTGTTACACAGGCCTGTCACCAGCCTCACTACCTAAAAGACCGTCTCTTTCCCAGGGATTTCAAAGAAAGTTCTGGAACCAAATGGGCCACACACACTCTCTCGGAAACCGAGACGCTCTGGTAGTCAGCATCCAAGACGGCTCCCGACCTTTCTTGCCGCCTGGTGTTCCTACCGAGCAAGCCCGCTTGCCGCACAGCGATGGTCCGTGTACCAGGAGGATGTAGTGGAGAAGGAGGCAAACAGCTTCGCTGCTGATTCCGAACACTTGCTACAAGAATAACACTGCGGAACATCTCCCTCCTATTTCATGGTGACATGGTCAGATTCGGGTACATTGTAAGGTATCTTATATTTTAGGTATACCCCCCTTTGTTTTTCAGTGTGGCCCTTATCCTATTTCTATTGGATGGCACTCTTCCAGAACCTTCTCTGGCCAGCCAGACCTGGCCCGCATGAATCAATGACCCTCACCAGGATGGCTGCCTGCGCACCCTCCCAAAGCCTGCTCCGGAGCCCCTCCCTAAGCTTCCTGCCTCTTTTCTGCCTCTCGGGCTTGGGGAGGTTGAGCCACTCTGAAAGAGCTTGACAAAATGGCTCACGCAAGTGTTTTTATTTAATAATCAATGACATCTTCCCCAGCAAGACTCCTCGCGTGAGATGTGATAAACACAGCGACTGGAAAGCCACTTTATTAAACTACAAACGTTGCCACAAATCACAACTAAATCAGCCCTGGGCAGATGCTGCACAGAAGTCCAGCGTGCTGCGCCGTTAGCTCCGTGAGGAAGGGGAGGGGAAAGACACACTGAACGCTGTCTCACTAGGCTTTGAAAATCCCCGGTGCCATTCTGCCCTGCGGGGTTGGCGTGCTTGACATCAGTGCGCATGCGTACGCTCTGGAGCGGGCCTCGCGCATCAGGCTCCATCCCAGCCTCACCTGTCGGGCAGGTCCCTCTGCTGCAGCGGACAGTCGGCCGCTCACAGGAGTGGCCACACCAGGGTGCTCAGGTCTCCCCACATCCATAACGCCTGCATTTTGAGCAACGGCTATCTGGAGACGCACTCCAAGGTGGGTCTCTCTCTGGGACTGTTTCTCCAGCTGCAAAGTGGAGGCAATGGGTAAATAAGTGGTTTTCAACTGGGGTCTGAATGGGTGAGCTCCAAGCTCCCCCCTTGACTTCCACACAAGCAATTCCTCCTTCATCTGTCTTGTGTGGAGTGGTTTTGGAGGAGATATTTTTTTTTAAAGGGGATCTCTGCAGCCAAAAACTGTTTGAAATGCACTTGATTTATGGCCTCTGGAAGGTTTCTGGTTCTACACCTCATGGGATTGTGACTTTGGGACCTTAGGAGACCTTCCCCTTTGGTGGGGAAGATTTATTCTCTCTCTCCCTCTCTCTCTCTCTCTCTCTCTCTCTCAAGCTGCTCCTCAGCAGGTGGTCACCTCCACACCTGCCTGGTGGTAGGATCTTGGTACTCTGTCTCGCATCATACTTAACCTGGCGCTTGGTGCCTGTGATCATATCTGATTGCTCCTGCATCTCCTGCAGAGCCTGGCCGTGGTAAAGGCACATCGGTGTCACCAGCCCTCATTCCTGTGGCTGTGGCAGACATCACCAATCAATCGCCATGCTCTCCTGCTGAGCCCAGATAGGGGCTCGGCATTCTTTTCACGCCATTGTTCCAGACAGCCACTACCAGCTGATAGGGAAAAGCATGCAAGATGCAACCTGTGTGCCTTGCTGTTTTCCTTCTCTTCTTGGTAGGAAGCTCCCTGGAAGTGTGGGGACAGGCCTTGCTATGTCTCTACAGGATGCTCCTCAAAGCATTTCCTTTCCTGCTCAGAGGGAGCTTGGGAGGTCCTTCTGCATCGGGGGTGGCTCCTAACCAGGACGGCGCAAATGGTTCTCGCCTCCTGAGAGTCCCGTCCTGGTGTGGTCCACTCCCACACTGACCAGAGTAAACCATGTAACCAATAGGATCCTGGGAAATGACGGCCTGACTTCAGACACTAGGTCGTGAAAAACACCTTGCTCTGTCTGGGATCACTCACCCTGGGGGAACCACGTCATGAGGACCCTCAATCTGCCCTGCGAGGAGGGCCGCACAGTGAGGGCTGGAGGCTCCGCCCACAGCCTACGCCCACAGGTGAGTGAACCTCGGTCCAAGCCTCCAGAGGAGGGCAGTTCGAAAGGTGCCTTAGGTGAACCTCAGGAACGCCCCCTGCACTAGAATCACCTAACTAAGCCATGTCCCAGCTCTTCAAATTGTTTATTGTTTGAAGCTGTTACATTTGGGTGATTTGTTATGCATCCGGAGGTAACTAATTATAGGACCTGAACCCACCCCTGCTAGGGGAGACACCGGCACAGAGAGGGGCACCGTGGTGAACTCTGTAAATAGACGATACTTTGGCCCAACCGAGGCGGGATATTTGTAAGGAGAAAAAAATGGGAGTTTTTTTTGAAATGGCTCATACTCACCCAGTGATTCCAGATCAGGGCGTTTATTTTTCTTCTACCTCCGCCCATGCAAGCTCAACTTTGACTGTATTTATTCTTCAAAACCAGAGACCTGGGGACTCTCTGACCCCATGAACTAATCATCGCCCTTCCCCTTTATATTAAAATACTTGTTGGTCATGATTATGAATCTCGAACTCTAATGAGTCACTGGCATTACTGTTGTTTATTACTTTGGTGCAAGATCTTTTTTATTATTTGTTTGGGCTGGAACTCAGTCACAATTTACTGCTTTCTTCGTGGCTGCTCTTAAAATATTTGATTTAAACTGTCAGAATGCAAATAACCCCAGATAGCCTCATAAATGGAGACGCCAAGGAGGGTTTTATTGTTGCAAAGAAAATAGTGAATAAGAAATAATGCCAGTAAAAGTACAATGGTCTCTGTATTTACAAAAGAAAGAGGAAAGAAAGGGGCTGGAAGAAGGAGGAGAAGGGAGGGGGGAGTGGGGATAGCTAAAAGTGTGACAATTGAATTTTAAAATCTAAAATAGTGCCTTCCACTCAGCCCCTCTTAAATGCTAAGTTGTCCAAGGGTTCGAGTCCCATCTTTCTGGCCCATCTCTGGGATGTCTTCCCCCTGTGACTCACAGACGCTTTTACTTGGAGAGAGAGGCCCCATGACTTCACTCAGCACTCAGCTCGGAGCCTGGTCCAAGGTAGTTGCTCAGCCGGTGTTCGCCAGGTGAACACGTGAATGGAAAATGCGCCCTGTGCATTTCACCAACATTTCCATCAACCCGATAACATCAGAGTCCTGCCTGAGCCCAGCAAGGGAGATATTATGATCCTCATTTGACAGGTGAGGTTACTGAGGTTCAGTAAAGGTCCCATTATGATAGGGCTGGTAATCGAGGATCAAAAGCCAGGTGTCCTCACTCAAGTCCAGGGCCCTTTCTCTATGTCACAATGAAGCCAGAAGCGGAAGGATGAGCTTGAGATGAAGGTGGGGCTGAAGTTCAGGAGGTTGCAGTGAGGAAGAGACACAGGCCAGTCAACCTGCCACAGGTGTGGACACTCTGGAACAGCAGCCATCCTGTAGAGCTGCCTTCTCAGCAACAGCATGCATCTTCCAGACACCCGCTGTGACTTAGGGCTATTCTGTTGGCTTCCTCCGATAGCAGCATCTTTGATGCTGGGTGCTGGGGAGGCAGGGAGAAGGCAGCAGGACCCTCCACCAGCCTCACCGCTTCCTGCCTGGAAGTCTGTGCCAGCTTCCCACCAACACCCCTGCAGAGCTGTTCTCAGCCTGGCTGGATCCTGGACTTACCTGGGGAGATTTCAAAAACCCTGATGTCCAGGCCCCACTCCAGAGAGTCTGGGATTCAAATGCACAGCAGGATTGAGAACAGCTGCGCAAGGAAAGATGCTCACCCCCAGGAAGAGTAATTCCAGCTTCATAATCCCTGGGAAGCAGCTCAGCACCTTAGCACTGAAGGGGGGAGATGGAGGAGAGAGTACCCCCTTGATCTTCTGTTCTGGAATGTGGACCTCACCCAGCCACCTGGGCAACTGTCTGAAACGACAGGTGTTATCTCCAGGTTCTGGTCCGGGAGCTCGGGGAGGTCCAGGAGGCCGTGGCTTTATTTAGACAAACAGCTGTGGAGGAGATCCAGGAACTGGGCTGAGTTCAGGTGGAAAGAAGAGGCTCTGTCGACGCTTCCTTCAGCTGTGTCCTCTCTAACCATGAAGGACGGTGAGTACTAATGACAGTGATGTAAAAGTAAATGGCACCTAATCAGCTGTAGGCGGCCATTACTCTGATATGAGGAAGGGCCTCCAGGTAGCGGCTGGGCCCATGGTTAGGGATGTGTGTAGACACGCTCCTCTGAGCCGGGTCTGTCATTGCCAAGGTCACGGGGGCCTGACTGCCATCAGGATCTGCTGGGATTGCCCCCATGGGTGCATCTGGATATGACTGGGTGCATTGAACCCCACTGTGCCCCAGCCATCGTGCTGGTCCAGAGACACAAAGACGAGGGACCCTGGTCTCCTGGGGTGACTGGCCAGGGGTAAACCATGATGATGCCGTATGAGGGACGGACACCCATGTGGTCAGGGAGGAGAGACCGGAGGTCAGGGAATAGGGAGAGAGGAATGGCCTTGGAGTTGGGTCCTCCAGGAGGGAAGATTCCTCAGGTGGGCACAGGTGTCACACAGGTGGGACAGAGCATCAGAGGTCCAGAAGACAGTCCTAAAGCCACATGAGTGGAAAGGGTCTGGAGGGCGTGTGCTGGGGTGAGGCAGCAGAAGCAGGCAGGGGCCTGATCCCAGGGCTGTTGAAGCCAGGATGGGGGTGTAGGCCATTACCCTAGGGGCAGCTGGGAGCCTGTAAAGAGATCACATGAGACCCCCCCCCAATAATAACCCCAGATGAGTGTTTCAGTAGAAGGGCTGACAGGAACAGCCTTTGTGGTGGTCACTGTCAGGGGCCAAGCCACAGGCTCTGGGCTCAGATGTTGGCTCTGTCACTTCCTGGGGTGGCACCTTGGCTAGGTTCCTATTTCAGTAGGTTTCAGCTCTGTTGTAAAATGGGGATGAGGCCGGTACCTGCCGCATGCCGTGGGGCACACGTCCAGCCTCATAATGCACGTGGGACAGTCAACGCAATGTCTGCTCTGTGGCCGGCTGCCAGGACTGCTACCTCTGGTTATCACCGCCGCTATTATTCCCTTTATGTCCCAGCACAGTCCCTGACATTTCCTGATGTTCAGAGTATATGAATGAATGAAAGAATGAAGGAATGAAGTCAAAGCTCATTTTCCAAATAGAGGACCAAAGACATTCAGGTCAAAACAGTGGCCTGGGGCAACACAGGTTCCAAAGGGCAGATTTCAGACCTAGCTTAGTACATTTAACCATGAAGCCAAAATAATACCCCTAGGCTCTCCAAGAGACATCAGTGCCTCATCAAAGTGCTCTCCACAGAGAGTCTACGCATTGATGGTCTGAACTGGTGTTCTGAGTTTTACCATATTTCAATTATTTTTCAATTCTCGTATTAGTATAAGGGAGACTTTGGGCATTAACAAAATAACCCTGACAACTCGGTGACTTAACCCTGCCCAGTTTTCTTTCTGGCCCTCGTGCACATCCAGGCCACGTAGGCAGGGCTGGGGAGGGGCTAGATAAGCTCTTCTCCACAGAGTCACTCAGGGATCCAGGCTGACCGAGTCCTTCTCAGACCCCGAGAGAGGGGAACAAGAGAGACCAGAGAATCGTGCCTTTTCAGCACCTCAACTTGGAGAGTGACGCTGCTGCTTCCTGAATATCGTTGGCCAGATCTGGTCACACGGCCTGGTCTCGAGGCGAGCGTGCCGCTTCCGTGAGCCGGGAAGGAGAGAACAGGAGGCTGGCGAGCCCTTGTGATGTCCACCTGGGTTCTTGGTCCCCTTTCCTCTCCTAGCTGGACTCTTCAGCTAACCAGTGCACCTCCGTCAAAGGATCCGCTGCCGCCGGGGAGGGTGGGCAGATTTGCAGAGATCCAGTCTGACCTTTCTGTCCCTCCTCTTGTCCTCAGGAGGGGACTGGTTTTGCCCCAGCAACTTCTTTGCTTCTGGCATTCAGAGGTCTGCTGTGGACTCTGCTACAGGCCATCATGCTCTGACATGATGTCCCCACTCATGTTTGTTATAAGGCTGTCAGTTCTTTGTTTAGCCAGCCGTGTAACTGCACATACATGTCTGAATGGGGAGGCAGGGGGTTCAGTGAATCTGAGAACAGTCGCTTTGCTTGCTTTCACAGTGGCGCTGGTAGCGTCAGCTGGGCTGACTTAAAATGTATAATGCATTCAGCGGTTGATGGCTGGAGCCTAATTGAACACATATTTATAATGCCATCCAGTCTTGTAATTAAAATGCGGTAAAATTAGCCCATCAAATATCATCCACACACACACACTTTCTCAAAGCTATCAACAGCCTTTGTTTTGTATATGGTCAATTACGTTTTCAAAGTGGAATCCTCAGAAGAATCCATCATCTGAATTGAGATGAAAGGAAACCAGCCCAGGATGTAAGCCCGCTCCACGTTGATGAGGAAACACTGGGAAAATTGTTTTCCAACAATGAGAGAAATTAATTTTCTGAGACGGTGACTTGTGACTCGGGGCTGTGATCAGTCCGTGCTATTTGAAGGGTTTGGGGAGCCCCGGGCTGGCTCGGATGCACTGACAGGGAATCGTCCATGCGTCTCTGTCCGCAGGCCAGGCCCTGCTGGGAAGAGAAAATGAGACAGAGAAGGCTCCCCAACCCGATTCCTTGATGATCTGCTGTAGGGCTAGACCATGGCGTGGGCTTCATGAGCTCCGATTGGTCTTTGCTATGTGGTGACATTCTCTCACGAGAGCAGCTTCAGGTCTAAAATCGCATTTGGAATCTAGAAACATTCCTTCCATCGACAGTTTAAAAGAAGAGTTGACCAGGTGGAAGGGAGCCATAATGGCGGTGGGGAAACCATCCTCAGCAACAGGGGCTCCTGGGTGCGGTTTTGTATTTTAACCTGGCGCGCTCTTTCTTCAACTCAGAAGGAGGCGGAGGAAGGGACGAGTCCATAATGAGATGTCTTGGCTGCTCCCTCTTATTTGGGGTGTGAACATGGTTTTATTCCAAGAGGGGCCTCATCCCCAAGAACCAGCCCCACTCTCTCCCCACTGCCCCCTGGTGGTGTTGGGTTGAACCTGGAGTTAGTCATAGTCAAGGGTAAGATGGCCAACTTCTAGTTGGGGCGGGGGAAGGGTCCCAAAACCACTCTCAGGTTCAATAATTCACTGGAACAGCCCTCAGGACGCAGAAAAGCACTGGGCCTACAATTACAGTTTTCTTAGAGCAGAAGACTGCATGGTGGAATGAGCCAGAGGGAGGGAGGCTTTGGCTTTTGCACAAGGGAAAGTCTGGGTGGAGTCCAGATGTGAAGCTCGGTCATCCTCTCCCTGTGGAGTCCTGCCTAGGACGTGTGACAATACTCAGAGTATGCTGCCAACCAGGGAAGCTCACCTGGGCTTCAGCGCTCACAGTTTTTATTGGGGCTTCATTTTGAGGGTGCAACTGACTGAATTCCTGGCCACGCACGTGGCTGAACTCAACCTTCAGTCTCTCTCTCCTCCCCGGAGGTCAGGCTGATATTACACGGTGCAAAGCCACATGCCTGTAATCACATGGTTGAGCTCTGTGGTGTGGTCAGGCCATTCTGGTTACCCTGGGTCACTCCTTAACTTGAACTATTGGGGGGTCCACCATAACTCACCTTGTTAGCATGAACAATCAGGTGTGGTCTGAGTGGCTGTCACGAATGACAGTAGATTTCCCTTTCTATCATTTGGGAAGTCCTGAGTGCTTAGAGGTCACTCCCCGCCCTGCCCCGGGAGCCAGGACAGGGCCAGACCTCCCTTTAGGGGTGGCCACATTCCTTACTACACAGGGTGACCTTCCTTCCCCGAGGGAGAGCTAACTGTGCCCCCTCTGGGGTCACCTTTAAGCTGACCCGGCAGAGAGGCCTGGAGAGACTGGTCCACATACTCACCAGCTACAGCCTGCTCTGTGCCTAGGAACAAAGAGGAGACCCCCAACTCTGCTCTGGGGGGCCTCCTGGGCTGCATGTACCTCCACATGAGAGCACCCCCTCCCTGGAGGACTGAAGGCCTTGTGTTTGCAGTGGGGCGTTTTCTATGGGTCTCCGCTAAGCCAGGCATGGCATCACAGGTCAATGCCCACGCAGGAAGCCCCCTTAAGCGTGTGTGGGTATTGCTGTGGTGTGGGGTCACCTGTTACTTTGCAGTTGGTACAGCGCCCATGCCTCCACAGCGTGCATAACTGCGTCAACCAGGAACCCCACCGGGGTTAGTCATGACACGGGCCTGCAGCTCAGGTCTGCTGGGGGCTTCTCCGCCAGCGGGGTGCATGCTTGGGGAGGGGACACTGCCTCTGGGCTAGCTAACCCAGAGTCCTGGCTTCCGCAGGGGGACAGCTATACTCATCTCAGAAACTAGGTCTTAATTACTTTAATCTTCCCTTCTTCTTTTTGCAGCTTTATTTTACACAGCAAGTCAACTCCCCCCCCCCACCACCGCCCTGCCGCAGCCTGGGAGTGGGGGTGTGGGGGAGGGTCTGAGCCAGGGGGGACTGCCCCCCACCTCAGCCGCCTCTCTCTGTCCTGATTCACTCCCCCTCCCAGCACGTCATTAATTTTCCCCCATGTGGGCAGTGGGTATTCGTTTGCTGGGGCTGCCACTACAAACCACCACAGACTGTTGGCTTTCAGCCACAGAAACGTGTCTTCTCAGGGTCCTGGAGGCCTGGAATTCAAGTTCACGGTGTCAGCACGATTGGCTTCTCAGGGCTGTGAGGGAAGTGTTTGTTCTGGGCCTCTCTCCTCGCTTCCGATTTTCACATGGCATTCGTGTCTGAGTGTGAGTGTGTGTGTGCGTTGGTGCCCCGTGTCCAAGTTTCTCCCTTGTTCTGAGGACCCCAGTCCTGTTGGATGAGGCCCCTCCCTAGTGACCTCCTTTTAATGCTATAAAGACCTTTTCTCTAAATAAGGTCACATTCTGAGCACTGGGACCCAGAATTCCAACATATGAATTGGGGGGAGGGCACACCATGGAACCCATAACCCACAGCATCCTGCCTGCGACACAGCCTTCCCCGTGGGAGCCACAGTCCTCCTACCAGGGAATTGTCTCCCTTCAAGGCCCCTGGGCCCCTTCCAAGCATCCCACCCGGTCCTGGAGAGGCCGGCCTGCATGGACCCTGGGCCCAGCTGCATCCAGGGCCCTACAGCAGACCGTGCCTCTGAGGGCCGTGTTTTAATACCTTCTCAGCAGCCCCCCTCCCAACCAGAATTCTCACATACTCAGGGGCCCCACTAGCTGCCAGCAGGAGGGAAGGGGGCATCTGTCATATCTGAGCTTCTGGGAGTGAAGGCGCTTATTTGGGGGCACACGGGCACAGTAGGGGAGGCTCCAGGTGGCCAGCCAGCGTCTGGGCTTGGACCTGCCTGGAGACACAGCAGCCAGGAGTTGTGATTCAACCAGAAGTTGGGTCCTTGCTCTCGGAAATACAATTTTTCTCTTCCCTGATTACTCTCTGTCCTGGCCTTTCCGCAGGCGATTTAGAGGGTTCCAGTGGATGTATTCTGTGGGCACACCCCGTGGAGGGGTGGGTCCTGCTCTTTTTCCTTCTCCATATGCAACATGTGCAGCCAGCTGACCCTCGCTTCTGCAGGGGGCAGCGTGGAATGCCCAGGGATTGCACACCTGTTCACAATGCAGGCTCGAGGAGCATCTAGTTGTGCTCCTTCGACACCCACACTCATTTGCCTCTTGACAAATCACGGGCTCCTGTCTACGGGAAATCAGGGAAACCAGACAACTTATTTTCCACCCACGGCAAACGTGCGCACCTGTGCCTTGGGGTCAGTCTTCTTGGGTGCATCCAAAAGGCTCTGAAGGTCGTGAGTCCTGAGGACTTGCTGTGACAAGGGAGCATGTCACACAGCATGTCCCCCAATCTGACAGGGATAAAGCTACCCCGAGGTATGGGGATCAGGCTGAAAACCAGCTACCCCGAGGTATGGGGATCAGGCTGAAAACCAATCTGTCACTCAGAGGAAAAAAAACAAACTGGCAGCTGCCAGTGCTGGGTCAAGGGCAGCCTTGGGCCCTCGGGGACCCAGGCCAGCAGCTGTTCTGCATTTGGGTTGGGGGGCAGGGGAGAATTCACGAGGAGACAGCAAAGCCACGTGGGGACCCTAGAGTTATTATAATCATCATGGCTGTTATTCGTTGATGGTTTACACCAGGCTGGGCGTTCTATGTCCATCATCTCCTTTACTTTGCTCAAAATCCCTGCTGGGTGTGTATTATTACCTCCACCTTAGAGATGAGGAAACAGGCCCAGGGAAGTGAAGTCATCTGCTTGTGGTCAGTGTCAAGGGTCAGGGCAAAGCTGCACTTCACGCTCAGCCCTGCTGACTCCCAGCCCTGCTGACTCCCAGCCCGTGCTCCATCTCTGCGTGGCCACAGCCTCCCGCCTGGGCTCTAGTTCGACCCGAGGCTGCGACCCTGAATGAGGCTCAGGGTCAACATCCTTGATCTCTCCCTTCTGCCAGCGCTCTGCTCTGCTCTGCTCTGCTCAGCTCCCCCAGAGCCCGGAGCTGCACCCCACGTTGGCCTTTGCTCACGTGACTCCTCCACCAGGGATGCCCTTCCACTGAGCCTGAATTTTCTTTGTGGGGACCCCCAGGATTGCAGTGGGGACCCCAGGAGGCTGTGTGTTGTGTGTGTGTGTGTGTAAGTGCTGACCGGCCAGGTAGCACGAGCCTCACATTGGCAAGGCCACCGCTGCCTTGACCTCAGCATGGCCCAGGGACATGGGGCAGCAGCCTCATGCTGGAGGCCTCCTGGGACCTCGTCCCATCTACACAATGGGCCAAATTTCCCTAGGGATCCAGAAACATGTGTGGGAGGTCCCACGGCTCACTCCCCTTCCCTCTCCGAACTCCTGGCTGTGGCCCACCTGGCATCTCATCTCGCGAAGCTCAGTCCCAGGACCTCCTTGCTGGTCCCCAAACACATGAGGCCACCTCCATCTCAGCTGCGTGACTTGACACACTTCCCATGCAGCCCTCAGCCCATGTTTCAGGTCAGCCCATGGTTTCCAATGGGTCTTCAAAGGCAATTGGTTGTCTCACGATTCTAGAAGTGCGAGATCAAAGTGTTCCCAGGGTTTGCTCCTTCCGAGGCCTCTCTCCTTGGCTTGGAGACGGCCGCCTTCTCCCTGTGTCCTCATGCGGCCATCCCCCTGTGCGTGTCTGTGTCCCCTTCTTACAAAGACCCCAGCCGTATTGGGTTAGGGTCCCCCATGTGACCTCATTTTAACTTAAGTGCCTCTCTCCAAGATATAGCTATAACTGTCCCTCCTCAGGAGGGCCTTCCCCGATCACCCCTGGCACTCCCTCTTCCCCGCCACATGCCCCTTGGTGATTCTCAGCGCTGTTTCATGAACTCTGTGCTCTCTCTCTGTCCCCTGCCCCCGAGGGTGGTGGTCCCGCAGCCGCAGGGGCTGTCAGTTGTCCTCGCTGCCATGGGCAGCACCTAGCACAGCTGCAGGCACACAGTGAGCCCTCAGTGTTTGTTGAGAGACTGGAAGCTGCCCGGCCAGGTCCAGCCCCAGGGTTTTAGTCTGATGGGACAGTCACACAGTGTGCAGGGAGCTGAGGGAGCGGCACCGAGTTGCAGAGTGTCAGCCCATTGGCTCCACAGCGCCTGCCTTCAGCCTGGCGGGCACTGCCATTTCCTCCCCTTTCCCCCCCAAACCCACAGGGGGTGGGCCATCAGAGGGAGAGGGCAGCTTGCAGAGGCCTCTGCTCCAAGGGGCCGTGCTTCCCAAACACGTTTCCTAATTAATTTCCTCCCACCAACCTCAGATGCGCCTTAACCAGGAGACCCCGTCTGTGGCAGATGTCAGGCGACTCCCCAGCATGTCCCAGGCGGTGACCCCTGAACCTGCACGCCTTAATTAAGCAAGTTAATTACTTGCCAACCTGAGGGCCTGATCAGGCCTCTGCAGGGAATTTTGGCTCTGCCCTGGAGTCTCACAGCCCTGGGGCGTCCCTGATTCCCATGTAGGACCGCTTGGGGCTCTCTGAACACGCCAGGATCCCCCACTCAGCATTTAGCCAAGCCTTGCTGCCTCAGGCTCACGGGCGGAAGGAGCTCTTGTCTGGACCCCAGGGCGCAGGGAGGGGGAGTGTGTTCTGGCATGTTTTCAGCAACAACACACCTTTGCGGGGGGGGGGGGGGGAAATAGCTCTTCTTGTTCACTCTGTACCTACTGTGTGTATGCTAGGACTGCGTGCAGGGTCCCTGATGTGCCACAGGTCAGCACAGGCACTTGTAGACCTGGCTTTGACAGGTCACATGTCCCAGCCTCCGTGGAATACGGTAAATAAATGGTTGTGCATAGGTCACATGTTCACCCTGGGGCATGGCACACACTGATTGGCTGAGCCTACATCACGTGCTCACCCCAGCTCCTGGGGGTAAGACCCCCCTGCACTATATGGCTAGGGACGACTCTCCAAGGAAAAGGGGACTCGGCAGAAACTGCAGCTGTCATCCCCACGATCCCAGTGGATTATTTGGGAATTAGTGACAGTGAGGGGACTGTGGAGCATGAAGCTTGGCACCTGACTGGCACTTGGGGCACGTCTGTCTAACCCCCAGCTCCCCGCACCCCAACCTCCAGCATCAGTGGGTGTGGCAGGTCAGGTTTCCCCTTCTGCTCCCTAAACCTGCCACCCTTCTTCCCCCCTTTCCAAGCTTTCCTGTTTCTCCACAGGACTTTTTCATTTTGCCAAAACTTGAACATTTTGGCTTTTTATGCAAAATAGACAAAGGGAAATTTTTTTAAAATTTTGAGTTGGACCCTGTCTCTCAATGAGCTCCTTTGTGTTCCCATAGCCCTCACTCATATCAGCGTGCTCGTCCCTGGACAGGCGAGGGTGCCAGCAGGCTGGGGGCAGGCTCCAGCAGCAGCCAGGTTGTGATGGGGGCAGGGGAAGCAGCGATCACCCAGAGCCACGTTAATTCAGGAGAACCCACCCTGGCATAGGAGAGCCGAGCCCCCACATTATTCGGTCCTTGTCAGGGGCTCTGTGCAAATGACCGACTCCGTTCTCCAGCACCGAGGTTCAAACAAACAAGACCATGTCGTGTGTCCTCCCAAAGTCCAGCCAAGACTCCGTGGCATTATTTCTCCACCCGGCGCATGCTCACTGAGCACCTACCATCTGCCAGGCACTGTTCTAGGCCTGGGGATACCGCAGGGAACAGACAAGCAAAAGCCCCGGGTACACGGAGCTTACATTAGTGCAGGAAAGAGGTAACCAACATCAAACATAATAATTAGGTGAATTGTATGATATGTTAGAAGACTGTAAATGCTGTCAAAACTAGATCAAGGTAGGAGGAGCACAGAGTTCAGGGTTGAGGGGTTGGATGTTAAGTGGTGTGGTCAGAGTGGGCCTCATCGACAAGGCTCCATGTGAGCAAAGACTTGAAGGAGGTGAGGGAATGGGCCCCATGGGGGTCTGGGAGACTAGTGTCTGGCAGAGACGAGAGTCAGTGCAAGGGCCCTGAGGCTGAGCATGCCGTGTGTGTCCGAACAGCAGGCAGACCAGTCCCAGGAGCTGGGTCTCAAGCACAGAGGAGAGAGATCGGAAGAGGGGTCCTGTTGGCCCTTGTAAGGACTTTGCTCTGTGATGTGAGCCTTCAGAGGGCTTTGAACAGAAAAGGAGGAGGGCGGACCCGCTGAGGTTAAGTTGGAGGAACAGAGGTGGACACAGGAAATGCCGATGCAGTGATGTCCCTCCCTGCAGACGATGGTGGCTCGAACAGGGGGTGGGGGCAGAGGAGGTTGGGTCCTGCATATGCCCTGAAGGGGGCGCCAGTGGGACTTGCAGATGGATTAGGGACGAAGGTGAGGAGAAGCAGGACTTCAAAGAGGTTGCTGAGCATTGGGCCGGAGCAACAGAAACTGGACTTGCTATTAACTAGCCTGAGAGGTCCTTTGCGGGGAGGGGGGAGGAGGTTGTGGGAGTTCAGTCTGGAGGGTGGAAAGTCTTCTTTATCCAGCTGAAGAAGTCAACAAGGCAATCTCATGTGAGTCTGCAGTTTCGGGGGAGGTCTGGCCTAAGGGACCCGGGCAGGAGTCAGTGATGAATGGTTGGTCTCCAGGCTCACCAAGGCGGGGGAGCATGGATAGTCAGGGGCAGAGCCCAAGGTCCGAGCCCTGGGGGCCAGTGAGGAGGTCGGCGAGGGAGGGCAGGTCAAGGGAGAAACCAGCCTTTGAGGCAGGAGGTGAGCAGACGTGGGTCCAGGAAACCGAGGGAAGAAAGTCCATCCAGGAGGCTGGGATGCGGCTCCCAGGGAGCTGGGTGAGGGCTGAAACCTGCTGTTGGATTTAGCAGCAGGAAAGTCGTGAGCTTTGGGAGCTGGTCCTGAGCGTGGGCAAAACCCACTTGTAATGGGTGGAAGCCAGGCAGGGAGGGTGGACTTGTGTTGCAGAGCGGAGCTGGGAGTGGGCTTGGGGAGGTTTCTCAGACTCCAGGAAAGCCCGTCTCTTCCCCTCGAATCCACAGGCTGTGGAGTCACAAGAGCCATGCGTGTTCCTGATGCAAAGTCGTGCCTTCCCGTCACATATCCTGGGGTTTTTTACCAAATGCAGACGGAATCCAGGCGTCCCACTAGCTACCAACGGGCCACCCCCAGACAGCTGTCCCCACTTTTCTGCCTGTGACTCCTTCAGGCTGATGCAGGGCCTGGCAACCTGTTCCTGCCCCCCTCCCACCCCCTCCCTCGCTGAATAATTTAGGCACTATTCTAAGTTAAAACCAAATAAAGCCATTTAGAGTGACTAATTTCTTGTGAAATGTATGTTCGCCAAATGTCTTGCTGGTAACCATGCTGGGAGCCGTGTATCCTCCTTAATTTCAGCTGTGTGGCTTCTGGAAGGAGTTCCCAGTATACGGTGGCTGCCTTCCCAGCAGCCCAGGGCACAGAACGGCCACACGTGAGCATCCCCCAGACCAGGGCAGGGTTCCAGGAGGGCCATTCGGACCTGCAGCCCACAGGGGCCGGTTTGTGAGAGATGGCGTCACCCGTGTGACCAAAGTTCTCACTTTGAAGGGACAATTGTCCCATCCTCAGAGTTCAAAGGGGCCTTCGCGTCACTCTTCCTGCCGTCAGATTTCCCAAGATAAATCAAAGGCACTCAATTTATTGTGTTTAAAGCAATTTTTCAAGCATCCCAATAAAGGATCTGATTTATAGCCAACGCGTTGTTTTAAACAAGTTCCAAATGATGGAAATCAGTCCCGCAAATGCCCCTCTGGAGAAGCCGTGTTAGAGGAAGAGCTGCGGTGAGATTAGATGCTGCGTTAAAAGACAGAGTGATGGATTGAGACCCAAAGTGTAAATTTAGCGTGGCTCGCCAGGAAAAGTTGGGGAGCAGTAAATCCAAAGTGACAATCTGTGTTCGGTGTACCGATATCTGTCACTTTTATTATTCTTTGTTCAGAAGTTGTAGATGGGTCATTATTTTTAAAAAGTAATACTCAGTAAAGCTTAGAAATGAAAGCTTCTTGTACTAAGGACATAGGCTAGGCCTTAAATCCAGATCACAGGGCATTATATAAGGGAAGTTTCCTCCTTTTGTGTGCAGAAAGTACTCCAAGTCTAGAAAACACGGCCGGATCCTGGACCACACCCAGGAAGGCAGGTCAGGGTAGTTCCCAGAGCTCTGAAGGGGCAGTGCCACGCCCACCTGCATGGCACCCTCATGTATACCAATGACAGTAACTGGAGGGCCTGACATTCCTCCCTGTCACTCATTCAAGGGGCTTCTGAGAGCAAAGGCGGCTGGAACCCAGGGTGCGCTGGCTCTTCATCGCCGTGGAGGTCCCCTCTGAGGCCAAGGGAGGACCCATCCCACTGAGCCCAGCCCAGATAACGGGATAAATAAAGTGGCTGTTTCAAGCCACCAGGCTGTGGGGTGCTGTGTTACACAGGGTGGTGGAATAAAACACGTCCACACATTTTCTGACACTCCCTTCAAAAAAAAAAAAGGAGCCTGAATCTCCTCTGCTTGCGTGTGGGCTGGACTTTGTGAGTCACTTCTGAAACACAGCGTGAGGCAAAAGTCACGGTGCGTGACATCCGAGACTAGGTGACAAGTCCCAGTCCAGCCTGCGGAAGATGGCAGACCCCGCCAACACTTGGTCTGCCAACCTCATGAGAAACCCTGAGCCAAAACGACCCAGCTACGCCACTCCCAGATTTCCGGCTCTCAGAAACTGTGTGAGATAAAGGTTATTATTTTGAGCTGGTGCATTCTGGGGGGATTTGTTACGCAGCAGAAGGTAACTGATACATGCAGCAGCAGACAACGGAAGTAGCCGATGTGCTCCGGTGCCACTCCACAGGTTGTCAACATCCTGGAACGTGACATGGTAAATGACCTCTGCTCCAAGCTCTCTGAGCATCCCCCTGCTGTCCTGGCCGCCCCAGTAACTCCCCAGGGATCCCCAGACCTTCCCTGATGCCTCAGTTATAAGGGAGTCATCCCTGGCCTGGCAGGGACTCTGGACCCTGCTTGGACACATGGCCATGTCCACCCAGAGACTGAAGTCCAAGTCGTGATGCAAGTATTTTCACACCCCACTCCCGGCCTCACTCATTCCCAGAGGGGCCTTGGGCTGTCCTTGTGAGGGAGACCACAGTCTCCCTCTCCCAGCCCTGCCCTCTCGGCGGGGAGAGGTGGGTAATCCCAAGATGCCTCTCTAAGGAGCAGGTTCTCCCGTGCAGGGAATGCGAAGGCCACTTGACTCCCATTTTTCTGGAGCCCCGTCCCCCCCAACCTCCACCTAATTACAAGCGGAACACGCCCGGCAGACAAATGCTTGTCCGTCCGTCCCCTTGCCGTGCCTGCCTCTGGTGGATTGCCTGGTTGGTGGAGAAATATCTTCCAGAGCTACCGAATGAGGCTCAATGTTGATCTGTCTGTTAGGATCCACCCCCCCAAAAATATATCAGGCCTTGCTTGTGGGAGGACAAAACGGAGCAACCCTCCCAGGGAAGGAAATATGATCGGAGCTGACAAAAAGTCGTGCATTTACTCCTAGCCCAGCAATCCCATTTCCAGGAGTCAGGCCTGAAGTCACACCTCCAACGGCCCAGCACAGACGCCCTGGTGAGTTATGGCAGCCTTATGTGCAATAAGCGCTTCCGCCTCGGAGGGCAGTGCAAAGACTACCGCGCGTTCACATGACGGGTTCTGTGCAATTGTTCTAAATAATGAAGATCTCTATGTACTAACACGAGTGATTTCCAAGACGGATTGCTAAGTGAAGAAAGCAAGGTACGGAAAAGCATCTACAGCGGGGTTATTTTTTGTGTGAAAAGAAAGGAATATAACCACAAAAACATATATATCTGCTGATTTTTGCAAACAGAACACTGGTGGGTAACCTCAAAATCAATGAAATTGGCCACCCACAGGGGTGCAGGTGGTGGGGGAGCTTCTCCAACTATACCTTTTCTGTATAGTTTTCCAGTTTGTATAAAAGATTAACTCAATAAGATTGAGGGGAAAGGCTTAAAAATGATTAAGAACATAAAGAAATGAACCATACTATATATCAAACTGATAGCATAATCATACAGAAGAGAATTTGTAAAAAAATTAAAAATAGTTAATCCAAGTTGTTTTTTTAATCCCCTCAAGCTTTTTGAATTGGCAAGCCTGGTCCATTATAGGCATTCAATAAATACGGTAGGAGGGAAGGAAGGAAGGAAGGAAGGAAGGAAGGAAGGAAGGAAGGAAGGAAGGAAGGAAGGAAAGACGGACTCAAAGGTGAAAGCAGGAAGCTGAGAGTCCTACTCTCCCCTCAGCCCAGATATCTCTGTTCTGGTCACAATTTATATAATTTACTGTCTGTTAAGATCAACTTCATATCATAAAAATGAGCCATGGGTTGTTTCTATGGCCCACACTCCCGTGCTCTGCTCCCCCAACCGCCAACAAGATTCCCAACCCCCACCCTTGCTGGCTCGGGAGACCTCCCTTAGTAAAACACTGTGGTTTCATTGGTTTGCTGGGGCTGCCATAGCAAAGCCCCGCAGATGGGGCACCTTAACAGAAATGTGCTCTCAGTTCTGGAGGCCGGAAGCCTGAGGTCAAGGTGTCGGCAGGGCTGGTTCCTTCTGTGGCCGCTCTCCTTGGCGTGTGGACGGCTGTCTTCTCCCTGTTGTCACGTGGTGTTCTCCCTGTGCGTGTCCCTGTGTCCAAATTTCCCCCTTTTTATAAGGATTGGGGAGCATTCTAGTGTCTTCCTTGTAACTTGATCACCAGCAAAGAGCCTATTTCCAAATAGGGTCATGTTCATTGGTGCCGGGGGCTAGCCTCATCATCTTCTGAAGGGACATGGTTTAACTCATGACACTTGCTTCTGATGCTGGCGTAGATAAGGGCACTGCTGGTCTCCAGCAGGACTGCTGTGAGGATTAATTATTAATGTGTGTGAAGCAGTGGTAATCCCCAGCGTTGGGGACGCAGCCAGTAGGTGCCTGTTATTTTGATGATTATGACGATGATGATGATGATGTGCTGAGGCATGTCCTCCACTCTCGTGAATGCCCCAGTGCTCATCAATGAACTGAGGTCACCCCACTGGGGCACCTGCCAGTCATTCTTCCCCTACCCTCAACCATGGCTGCTTGCCAGGTCACCAGGCCCACGGCCCCAAGAGACAAGTCTGGGTCCATGTCTCCAAGTGTGGAAGCAGCTCAAAGCACTTACGAGAAAATGTGAACCCAAGGGAGCAAACGCCCCGTGCTGCCGGGTCAAAGGTTCTCTCCATGTTAGAGCGCCCGCAGCCTCGAACTTGGTCATGGATGCGGCCCGAGTCTCCGCCCTCCGGAGCCTCCTCACCGTATTTGCCACTGTACCCAGCACACAGCAGGAAGACACGCCCCAGGAGCAGGCGTGCACGCTGAGCTGGCAGACAGATAGCAGGGTTTGAGGGATCAGAGCAGTAGGCTGGCACTGCCCACACTGCTCTGAGGTCCGCCTGGGACATCCCAGGAGGAGGGACAGAGCAGAGGTCTCCTTTATCACTGGCCTCACACAGACCCATGGCCACTTTTGCAGGGAACATGGGCTGGTGTCCCTTTACCAGACATTAAGCGGTCATTTCAATGGGGCCAGTGAAACAGGAGGCAGCTCTCCGCTCAGTCCCAGGTACAGAGGTTCCACCGCAGCTGAAGGAAGCGACGCTTTCATGCCTGGAAAGAGAAGCCTTGGAACAAAGAGGAAAACGGTGCGTGTCCCGCTCTGGGCTTTGGCGATGCTTGACATTTCTGGGGAATGAATTTAGCGCACAGACCAACAGTTCAAAACCCTGTGCCAAGCAACCGATGCGAATAGAACCTGTGGGAGCAGAAGCAGCGTGAAGATGAGGCACGTCCCAAAATAGGCCCCGCTTGCTGCTGTGTCCACACACGCAGAGGGAGGCACGTTGTCAAGGGGGTTTTAATAAACGCAGAAGAGGATGTGGGAGCGAGGGCCTGGCTACTGAGCCGAGAGCAGGCGTGTATGGGTAGTGGGGGGAGGAGGGGGCGCTGTTGTCCTGTTTTATGCAGACTTCTGGTCTACAGGCTCCCTGCAAACTGTCTGAATTGTATTTCCAGTCCCCCCACAGGGTCTGGCTACTGACCACACTGTGGCCATGGTGTCGCAAGGCCCGTGCCATGGGCCCCTCTTCCTCAACATGTCCAACGTGGACCTAGTCTCTCACTGTCCCTCTTGACGCACCCAAAACTCGCTGCTTCCTCAGGGAGGAGTGGTCTCCCCCTTTCCCACACCCCCATCCAACCTGCACCCCCCATATCATCCATGTACAGGCAGCTTTGGTTGTGAGGATAGGGGCAGACTGCTGGGCTTCTGGGTTCCAATCCCAACTCTCCCACTCACTCTATGACCTTGAGCCTCGGTGTCCTTGTCTATTAAACGGGAGCGGTAACGGCAGGACCTGCTTCCTGCGGCAGGTGGGAGAATTCAGTGACTTAAAACCTGGAACGGCTTAGAGCTGTGTCTGGTCCACATTAAAGACTCAAAAAAGCCATAATGTGACATTTTGTAGATGTTTAATTACACGGGTATCGATTATGACTCGGTAATCTTTTTCCTATTTCACAGGCAAAATTACTTTTTCTGGGTTTCAAAGGTTTTCTCTGCCTTTGAAAAGCCAACAGCCCAAGGGCCCTGTACCCCCAAGGCCTGGTAGGTGGAGCACCACCCCCACCCCACGGCCTCCTCTCTGGGCTTCAAGATGCCCCTTGGGACAATGCAAGCTCTGCCCGGGGGCCATGCACTGTACTGGCCCGAAGACGGCTGGTCCACCCGGGAACCAATGCAGGCAGCGTGGCTGCACACACCCCACTTCCTGCTGCAGAGGAGGGACCCTGACCTCCCCGGTGGAGTCTGAAATACAGACAGCTGGGGCACCCTGGGGGCCACTGACGCCCCCACCTAAGCAGAACACAGGAGCATTTGCTGGGTCAGAAGCAGGGTCCCAGCACAAGGCGGTGAGCCCAGCCCAGGCTGTGTGGGCTCCTTGTCTCTTGGTGTGAAGTGTTCCAGGCCAGGGCCCAGGTGTGTGTGGCTGGGCAGGGCCCAGGTGACAGCCTCCCTGACTGCTTGATAAACAGCACTTGGAGTCGCCATCCTTTTGCTCCAAGCTTTCTCCCCTTTCTCCTTCCTGCGTCCATAACTCTACTCACCATTACTCCACGGTCTGTAGATCCTGAACATGCTCTGTGCACCCACAGAGTAACGGGGTGGGGCATCCTTCCGGACTGGAAGCTGTGAGTAGGACCTTCACCCCAGGGCGCCACCCAGGTGGGTTGCCTTGGCATGCCTGACGGCTCCGCTTTCCCAGGCTCCTGGTCCCTTTCCATGTCCCTCGCCCTCATACTTCTTTGTGCAACCGATCTGCCTCCTCCGTGGGCCTTGGAGCCTTCCCCACCGTCTGCAGCCCCTCCCCCAGGGACAGAGCCCAGGAGACCTGTCTGTCAGGGAGCAAGTGCCCGGCATGAGGATGGATTCTGGGCTGGGGCTCCCAAACTCTGTTGCCAAGGATACAGCATCCAGTTTCTGGATCTGAATGAAAGAGCCTGGTTTCCAGGGGGCTTTTGCACATTTCATAATTTAGAATGTGTTTGGTTTTCATTTGCAACCTGGCCTGCCAGCCCATCCTCCCCACAGCTCTGCAGAGTTCACCCCTGAGGAACCAAATAAATCAAACCTTCTCCCCTCTGGCTGTCCCACAGGGAGGGATTTGGGGTAATGGGAGGGTTCTCCTGGTCAGGGGCTCTCAAGACTCAGCCTGAGAGTGTCAGCCAGGGGACGTGTACAAAGTGCACACTCTGGTCCTGCTGTCAGGGTGGAGCGGGGCGGATTTTTCAGTTCTCCAGGTGGTTCTGAGGCACTCCTTGCTTCAGAACCTGCTGGAGCCTGACTCTCTAACTTCCAGTGAGGCCGCTGAGGCCCAGGGAGGGAAAGGAAGGCTCCCAGGGACAGGTGGCCATGGGTGGCTGCTCCAGGGCTCACACTCCTGGACGGACAGGGAAGGTGACGGCAGAGGTCCCGCTGTTGGCTGCACCTCTCACCAGTGGTGTGACCTTGGGCAGGTTACTGACCTCTCCGTGGTCAACTTCCCCAGCTGTGAAACGGGGACAGTACAGCCGTCCTCCGGTCAGGTTGGTGTGAGTTCATAGGAGGTCGTGAATGCACACACACACACCTGCATGTAGTAGGACCCCGCCGGGGTCCAGTATGATTATCTTCAGGACGTGTCTTTGTCAGTCCTGCATCAGGATGGAGGAAGCAGGGCCTTGGAGGCCCTACTCCCGCAGTATCCAGGGCCCTCCTGCCTCAGCTGGCCATGCCACGGCTTTCCAAGGATGGCCATTTCCTGGCCCCACTGGGCCCTGGGTGCCTTCCAGGGAGAGTGGGCCACTCAGGATGCCTGGAGGGCCCTGCCTGCCAGCTGTTGCCCCTGGACTTCCAGCTGTGACAGAGCAAGAGGAGCTGGACGCCCAGGCCACCCTGCCTGCTCGTTTCTGAGCCTGGCTCCCCTGCCTGTCAGGGTGGGAGACAGGGCCCCAGGACCCCCACAGCCTTGCCGAGCCTCCTTGGACTTTACTGCGTCTGGGATGCTCCACCCAACCTCCTCTCCCACCCTCTTGCCTTCCCAGGGCTCCACCTCGCAGCCCTTGCTGACTCTCTCCCCGCTTTTCCAGGGGTGTGTCTCCTAATACAATTCTAACACAGTCTTAGCATGCACTTCTCAGGGGTGCAAAGGAAGTCCTAGCTGCCTTTGTAGGGGTGCAGTCTCAGTGGTCACTCTCTTGGAGGGTGAACACTGGAGACAGGGGCCCTGGCCAGAGCCCCACAAATCTGGAAACTTGCTGATCACCAGACGCCCTGGGGTGGGGGTGCTGAGAAGGGAGAAGCTTGTGGAGTTAGGGCATTTTTCATTGCAACTCCCAGCATTCCAGCTGAAGCAGGCCAAAGTAAAAACTGAAAGCCTTGTGCAGGAATTGAGGAGTCCGGGGAGTTCTCACCCCCAGCCCAGGTGGGTCCAGGGCTTGCGTGCTGTCCCCCGGGCTCCAATCTCCTCCCGGCTGAACATCCTCAGGGAGGTCCACCCTCCAGCAGCAAGAGGGCAATTCCTCGCTCAATAACTGCAGAGAAGCCCAAGTGGCCCCACTATGTTTCCAATTGGCCTGGATTGAATTGCCAATCATTTTGGCCAAGTGTTCTGATTGGTCAGACCTGGATCACATGTCCACTGGGCCAGGGGACGTGGTTAACCAGCACAATCTACCTGGACCAAGCGTGAAGGGCAGTTCTTTGCAGGTAAACCTGGGTGCTGTTACTAAAACAGGGAACCGAATGGCCACAGTTGGGTCAGTGCCGCCAGCTCTGTGGGGTGAGCCACACCCCCCGGAGGCTGAGCAGAGGGGAGCCCAAGGGCATCCATCACACAGTCAGGGCTCAGACAGGGACATCCCTGTACATTCCAGAGCCGTCCAGAACCTCATCCACTGTATCTCCCGGGTCAGCGGGAAAACTGTGAACGTGAGCAGGGCCAGGCAGGCGGAGACCGCCACAGAGACAGGCTTGGTCTCGAGGAGATGGGACAGATATTGGGGGTCAGCTTTAAAAAAGAAGGGAGGCTGAGTTCTGGGGCTCAGACAGGAGGGGTGTGAGTGGGGGTGGGGTCCGGACGAGAAGCCCCAGAGTCATAGCCTGTACACCAATGGCCACTAAGAAGAGGACCCTGGGAAGCAGATGGATGAACAACTAAGGAACCAACGTCCAGCCAGCCAGGTTACTCTTGATAAATGGGTCTACCCCTGCGCCCCTCCCCTCCTAGAACCCACAATCGCCTGGCGGTCCGATCAGTTTGATGCCTTCCACAGCTGGGCCCCAATATTCCCTGGTTCAGGACAATGAGGCATTTGGATTTTTCAAATGACAGAATCTGGAAGCTAATTAGGCTATTACTCTTCAAAGATTTAATTTGCTTTGATGGGCCAATCTATAATCATATTTCCAAAGAGCTTCTATTTAATTACTGCACGAAATGAATAAGGTCCTCCAGCAATTTGTGTTTGATAAACTCACCTCCTGTTTTAGTTCCTGAGACAAAGGAAGGTGCGGGGAGGGGAAGACTGATGGGCGGGGTGGGGGTGGGAGCTGACTCTCTGGTGACAGGTGCGGGGGTCATGTCACTGAGCACCGAGACCACAGCAGGAAGGACGGGTAGAGAAGGTGAGGCCTCACTTCCCTCCGGAAGGGATCGATGGATATTCGGGGGCTTGTGTCACTAGAATGGGAGCCCAAAGAGGGCAGGGATTTCATGCCTTGTTTTACTGCCGTGGCCCACGTGTCTGAACAGAGCAGCCACAGGTGCTCAGCAAACACCTGCCGACCACTCGGTCAGGTAGACTCCACCCAAGTCTGCGTCCTTGCCACCTGAGTTGCACTGACGCAGGAGAAAGCAAGCTGTTCATTTGGACCATGGCCCTCGGCCACCTGAACACCCAGGGAGTCCCTCTCGAGGTCACCGGGGCAACAGGGTTGAACTGTGCAGTGTTCATTCTCCCTTCTTCTCAGAATGACACCCTTATTTTATTTCAAGGGGCCACCTCACCCCCTGGATTCTGTCTTGGTGGATGTTACGGGTTGAATTGTGTCTCCCTCCCTGCTACCCACAAATTCATATGTTGAACTCCTAAGCCCAGTACTTCAGTGTGTGACCTTGCTTGGAAATAGGGTCACTACAGATGGAATTAGTTAAAATGAACATAAGGGAGTAGCCTGGGCCCCTAGTCCAGTGGTGCCCCTGTGAAAAGGGGAACTTCGGGTACAGACACACACTCACACACACACAATGCCACGTGAACACTGGAGTGAGGCTGCCGCAAGCCTAGAAACCATCGGAAGCTGGGGGCGCGGCCCTGCGGGCACCTTGATCTTGGCCTTCTGGCCTCCAGAACTGGGAGATAATACATTTCTGGTATGGAAGCCGCTCAGTTTGTGGTACGTTTCTGGCAGCTCTGGGAAACCGAACACAGTGGGGATGTCCATCACCGCCCTCACCTGCTCTGCCCAGGATGCTGCCCGGGCCCCTCCCTGAAATGCAAACCCCACAGCTGCCAGAGAACCTGCCCGACCCCCTGGCAGGGACTGTCCTGCGGCAACCTTCCTTCTGCCTCCCCTTCAACTCCGTGAGCTACCCCTAGACAATCCTCGTAAGGAGGGGGTCTTACCTGCTCATATGGTGGGTGGGGATTACTCTATCAAAATTTTTTTCTCATGCTGGTGATCAAACATTCCTGAATGCCAATCAAATGCCAGTGCCACAGAGCTGCCCCTTGTCAGGCGAGTTCCGGGCGGGGCGGGAGCGGGGGTGGGCATGGGGGCAACCTCGCCTCCGAGCATCAGGGTTGCTCAGTGTGGGATCGCCCTCCCTCTGGCCCGGCCGTGCATGTTACGCTGTTGGTCTAGGTCGTATGTGCGTGGTGGGGACGCAGCAGGAAGAGAGAGGAGGAAGCAACTTCTATAGAGCAGGGTGAGCGCTGTGACAGGAAGTAAAGTAGGGGAGCCTGTGGAAGCACCGATGGGGGGCAGGGAGATGGTCAGTAATGAGGAGGGAGCAGGGCTGGCCAGGTGGGGAGAGGGCGGACCCAGGGTGAGCAGCTGTCCAGGTTTGCCTGGACCTGTGCTGGGGAGCCCCACACTGCAGGTCTGGCTCATCGAGCCCTCCTCTTTGCTCCCTTCATCCCTGGATTCCCAGGGGAGAGGGGGCCCTTTGAGGGAAGGAGCCTGGGCCCCTGCGTGACTGCGTGGAGCAGAGCGTCCACACAGCCCACGTCGGGCTGAGGCGTAAGTGAGAAGTAAACCTTTATATGGTGGGAAGTCACTGAGATGGGGGTGCCTCTTGGGGGGGCTGGGAAGAGGCGGTTGAAACAAGGGCTTCCCATGGCTTCTCGAGCAGAGGCCTCAGCCAAGGAAGGAGAGGGAGGGAACGGCAGGTGCTTCCTTATGTGGGACCCAAGGACTCCCAGGGCCACTGGGTGCCTTAGCAGTGGTGGGGGGCCCACAGTGCAAGTGCGGTGGGTCGTTGCTGCGACAGAGGGAGGCCCAGCACCACTAGCACTGTTTGGGGGTGGGGTGGTCGTGAGGAAACACGACCAGAGGGGACCCCATGGCCGCACCCCTGTGACCTGCAGAAGATCGTGATGCCGGAGCCTTCACTATTGCAGCACCAGGAGAGAACAAATCTCGCTGCGCCACTAGGCTTGTGGTCATTTATAGCAGCCGCAGCAGAGTAACAGATACATCCCCACTTTACAGATGAGGAAACTGACAGTCACGCATCACTAAGCGAAGAGTCGGGATTCGAACATGAAATTTCAGCATACCAGCTCAGGCTGCGGTCTGCTGTCCTGCCTCAGGAGGAACGTCCACTCTCTCAGGGACACGGAGGATGGTGCCGGCTGTGCACCGTGTCTGTCTTAGTCCGGGTGTTCTAGAAAATGGACCCAAGACAAGACTCGAGTGGTAATGCCTTTCTGGCAGGCGCAACCCCCGGGCAGTGAGAGTGAGGATGGAGAAGGTTTAAACAGAATGACACGCTCCAGGGCTGGCTGCTGCTTCCCGGCCACAGGACGTGTCCCAGGGCACTCGGCCATGGGGGAGGCTTCCCAACAGGAGCAAGCTCTCAAAGGGAGGAAAGGAGAAGAATTTATCTCCCAGCTTCATCTCATCTTCTATCTCCTTTGGCCAAAGTGGTTCCCATGGGGAGTTAACTCTCCCTCACTCTGGGGGCGTCACCTGGTACCTTCAGGTCACTGCCAGGGAGGCCCGAGGCCACACATGCACTGCAAGAGGCCAGGATGGTGACGTGGAGAGGCAGGTACTTAACACTGTGTGGAGCCCCGAGCAGCGCCACTGTCCCAGGGCCCAGCTGAGCCTACAAGTGACACCGCCCAGCTGCCACCTGACCACAGTACCTGCGGGGCATTAGGTGGGATGAGGAGAACTGCCCCACTGCACCCAGCCAGCCAGGGGACCAAGAGGGCTGATGGGACATCTGCTTGGGGACGTCTGTTCGGCAGCAGTGGGTGAGTGACTTGGCGGTGATTCATGCTCTGCCTCCTTCAGCGGTGAAATCTGCCAAAAAAAAAAAAAAAAAAACAACCCTGCGTGAAACACCAGCGGGCGGTGACTCGGAGAGGCATGAGCTCCCACCACGCCCGAGGTGTGAGGAGCGGGGGGCAGAGGCTCTGTGGGGAGGCTCCTGTTTCCAACCACCTCTCCTCCTCTGTCCCCTCTGAGATATTTGCAGCTCCAAACCCTAGGAGCAGGCCAGACTGTGCCTCTTGTGGAGCTGTGGGAGGCAGCAGGGCCCAATGACGCTGCAAACTTGCAATGGGGCTGCAGCGCGACCCCATCGGTGGCCCTTCCGATGAGGGTCTGTCTACAGGGACACCGAGCTGTGTCAGAACAGCAAAGAGCCTTCTCTGAGGAGAAGTACCCACCATGGGTTGGGGTCAAAGACAGGCCACTTAACCCAATCCCCTGGGTCCGCAGGGAGGGGCCCACAGCTCATGCCCAGCCTTGGACCGTGGAAGTGGAAGGGCTTCAGGCAGGGACAGGGCCCACAGCTGCACCGAAGGGCAGTGGTCCCTCCCTACCAAACAGGCATCTGCTCCCAGGAAAGTCCTACAGCTCCTCTAGTGGAGACGGGGCCCAGAGAGGACCCAGTCCTGCCCAACGGCGCACAGCAAGGCAGAGGCACAGTCTGGCCTGCTCCTAGGGTTTGGTCCCCAGCCCAGGCTCCCCCTGCACCCTAACATCGCTGCTGAGGTGGTCCAGGGAGGAGGGGTGGGCTCCTGGGCACGGTGCTCCAGGCTGGACCCCAGAGGACAGAGAGGGGCAGGAGAGCTGTCCCCACTTGGCACCCCGTCCCCTCTGACTTCGAGCGCAGCTGGATGTGGTCTGGCTGGCTGTCATGATTGTCATCTGCCCTGGCAACAAGCCAAGGCTGATACGCGAGTACCATTGCCATGGAAACCATGAGTCAGGGCCACACTCAACAGAGCCAAACATGCCAGGGGCTCTCAGGGCTGCTAGCCTGCCAACGGAAAGGCGACACTGGGCCCACAGCATCTCCTTGGGACTCATTAACAGGGTGGAGAAGGGGCAACAGGGAGGGGCGGGTGGAGGCGCAGCGGGGAGGGAAGAAGAGGGGGGTGGATAAGGTAGAGCAGCAGCACAGCCTTGGAACCAGCTTAGGCTCAGACCACGAGGGCTGAGGGGTCTCTCCTGCCAAGTAGCCAGATCTGCCACTTGCTGTACGCTCGCTGGAGGCCAGACTCCCAGAGACCAGCACTCCAGGCGGAGCCTTTCAGCAGCGATGGGGAGTCGGGAGGCTCTGGATCACGAGCTCAGCCTGCGAGGCCACCGAGAGCAGCTGCTTGTTTCCTGGGGTGCAGGGAGGTTTAGAGACTTGGTTAGGATCATGCAGTGGGTCCCCGCGGGGGTCCAGGAGGCTGAGAGAGGGAGAGCCTTTCCCAGCCCATAAGCCCCTTCTGGCTCGCCATCACCTGGTGCACAAGGCAGGAGCCTGGGCCTGGGCCCAGCAGAGGACAACCCCGTCCCCAGATCTGTCCTGGGCACCCGAGTTGTGCTGGTGAGTCAGCCCTCGGCTTCACGGCACACGGCTTGCTGAGGCTCGCCCAGGCCAACCTCGTTAGCACATCGTGTGGTACTTCCTTCTGCCCCGTGGTCCACAGCCTGACCCTTCCAAAAATAAGACAGAGCCCACTCCAGGGAGGCCCTTGCTGTCTGCGGACCCACAGCCTGTAGGTGAGCTGTAGGTGAGGGCTCACCCTGGGTGACATTCCTCGCGTGTCCCTGCTGATAAGGGCTGAGGAGAGAGGGGCTACTGAGCATGGAACGGGAGAACTGGGCTTTGGACCAAGGACTTGGTGATTCCAGAGCAGCACCGTCAGCCACCCAGCCAGGTGGCTGGGCCCCCCTCCCCGTGGGAGCCGCACACCTGACGCGGGGGAGGCTGCTGGGGACAGTGTGGCCCCCACTGTGCACAGGTCTGTGGGCACCCTGAGGCCAGGGAGTTGCGGAATGCTGGGGGACAGCCCCCTCTGTCCTGAGCCGCAGAGTGGGGGAGGGGCGAGGGCAGTGAGAACTTTGGGGTGCAACCCCTCAGCTAGAAGAGAGGTGCTCCGACCCCTCCTGCAGGTGTGCTGAACAAGGCACAACAACCGAAATGAAATGTCCACACTGCTGGGAAGGAGAGCTGAGCGTCAGGTGCTGGGTCCGGGGACAGAACTGGATCGCCTTGCCCCACCAGCCGAAGGCCCAAATCGGAAGTTGTAACACACTCCTCAGTCAGAGCCGACTCTGTTTTTGCGGCCCACCCGTGTGTCCTGCTAAGACCGTGCGGCGGGCGGCGGCGTCTTTCTGCGGATGCGGCGGGCAGGCTGGAAGAGCGCATCCGAAATGAGATTACATCTTATACATGTTTAATGCGCCGTTCTCGCCATTTAAAATTCGGCTCTATTAAAATAGCAGGGAGGGAAAAATTGACTCTCCGAGCTCGATGTGGAGAGAATAGATCACTAGTGAAATGAATAATATATTAACAGAATAATGATGTTGCTCCTCATATTAATCGTATACATCACAGGATTCTCAGGCTGTCAGCAGAAGTTAGTTTAAAGAAAAAAAAAAAAACAAGAGGCGACTTCTAGTTTTTCAGCCTGAGAAGCCTGGGGCCCATGGGGCGTGGCCCCTGGCTGCCTGGTGGCCCCATTAGTTATGAAACAGATTTTCTGAGCAAGCTGACAAGGCAGCTGAGGACCTGGGGCCTCCCTGAGGTCACAGTGATGTTGTAGGCAGGCCGCACGCACCTCAATAGCAGCCTATCTCCCCTACCAATGCCACCTGTTTGCCCCCGGGTACGAGAAACACGATGACATGGGGTCCCCTGCCTGCCAGCCGGTGAGGCCGGGATGGATGCAGAGGCTCCAGCAACTCGGTACGAGCCAGCACAGGGGCTGCCGGGAAAGGCAGGCGGTGTGGGCAGAGCCAGGTGCCCGGCTCCCGGGCCTGTACACAGCAAGCATCCGGCTGTGTTTGTGTGTGTCGAATGAGCGTCTGGTGAATCGATATTTACTTCCCAGCACTCTAGAAAGAGAGAGCCAAGCTGCCATCGAGCATGCACAGTAGGCCAGGGCGGCGTGGGGCATGGGGCGGGGAGGGGCGGTTATGGGGCCTACGCAACCTGTACACACAATTTCCACACAGAGGCAGAGCACAGAGAACTCAGGGCTCAGAAAACATAAACCAGGGTCAGGATTCAGAGAGTTCGCCCTGGGGAGGAAGTAAAGGTGAGGAACTGCCTTCAGGGGAGCGAATTAGAAATCAGGCGAGAACATCCCAGAAAAATTCTTCCCGGCGTCCCTGGAAATGCTTGCCGTCAGGCTCTGGCCCCCTGTGTCCCTCTCCCAGGCCTGTGGGGACCACCAGGGCCTGAGCTGGCCATGCTGACATCTAATTGTTCAGAGTGTGGAGAAGAAAGGCCCCCACCCCACCCCCGCTGCTCAGACAAGGGGCAGAAACCCTGGGGCGGGTGGGGAGCCCCAGCCCTGCCGGCTGTGACCCATGCCCAGCGTACTCAGTCACAGTCATCTGCGTGGGCGCTGGGCCAACACACTCCCCGCTTCATCTCTGCTTCTGCTCACAGCTGGTAGGCAGGGGCTGTGCACGTTTTCCCACTTCAGAGATGACAGAAGGGGGACCACAGCTGGCTGGGGACGTGCCCAAGGTGACCCAGCTGTGGGTGGACAGGACCATCAGATTACTGAGCACAGGTTGACCATTCCTGGCCCATTGGCATTGGGTCAGGTGACTGGACAGTGGCATGGGAGCAGATGCAGAAGAGGACAGGTTCCAAGTATGCTAGCCCGACTGGACCGGCCCCTCCCACTCTGCCATGGCTGTGAGGAGCGCCTCCTCCCCAGGGAGCTTTGGCCCGACAGCCTGAGCCAGGGAAGGGACACATGGTGGACTGTACCCCACCTGCAGCCTGGAGCAGGGCCGCCCTGCTGAACCCTGGCTTGGGTCCCACAGCCGACCTGTAGGACCTGGAGTGGGACTGTGTGAGCACCAACCACTGGGAGCCCCTGGGTTCCGGGCTGGTCTCTCACACGGCACTGCTGTGGCAATTTCTGGCCGCTACAGTGGCAGAGCTGGAACGCGGGACAGGCCTCAAAACCAGGCTCATCACCAACGGGCTCAACGACCTCCCACAGGGCCTGGCGGGAGGGTGGAGGCAACTCACAAAACCCACCAGCTCTTCCCAGCTTGGATCCCTCCCACGGTCACATCTGACACGTCGTCTCTCTGCATGAAAGGCCCTCCCGTGGCACGCCTGCCCCGGGGCCACAGCCAAGGCAGGGTCCTCACCGGAATGGCATTCCAGTTCAAGCCCCCACCTGCACTGGACTTGGAAGGCCCATCAGTACAGGAGTAGCACTAACCCTCAAAACTAACATTTCTGAGCTCCAGTAGCACCTGCAGCTTTACACACTCTCTCTTGTCACCCCTGTTATCGCTCCGTGAGGTGGATCTAACACCAGCCCCAGTGTTTGGAGGAGGACGGTGAGGCCCAGAGCAGTCAAGCAACTAGCCCATAGTCACACAGCTGGAAAATGCCAGGGCTCCTTCTCCAACCGGAGCAGGCCTGTGTTATTCAGACCCCGCGCTGTTCTCTCAACACTCCCTCCAAAACAGCCAGACCTCTGCTCTGGACCTGGGGGTGGGTCCACCCAGGGATCGGCCTCATTTGCCCCACCTGGGAGGTCAGCCCTCAGTGGGCCCTGACGGGTGGCAGAGGAGGATAAATGTGCTGAGTCAGGCAGGGCCACGGGGCCAGGGGTGAGGCTGGACCAGGCAAAAACGTGAGCAGACTCTAAGGGCGCTGGTGCTGAGCCTGCGGGCTGGGGACTCACCATCAAGGGCACAAACTGATGGATTTTGCCCCGCTCTCCGATGGCTGAGGATTCAGAGGCGGTGAAACCCACCTACTCCTGACCCACACCCCCTCCTGACCCACACAGCAGTTCCAACCATGGCCAGAAGTCATGTCACCTGAGATCATGGGTGGGGCTCCATATTGTGTTCAGGGGCAGTGTCCCCAGGGTGTGTACAGCCCCCTGTGGCTGCGACTCTGTCTCGAACAGCGCCCTGCCCAGGGTGGGGCTGGGAGGGTGTGCTGGGGAGGGGGGGCAGACATGGAGGTCCTCACAGAGAGCCCACCTGAGTCGGCGTGACTGCGGTGCAAAGCTGGACTCTCTGCTTACAATGGGGCCTGCCTGCTGGGGATGGCAGGGACCACATCTGAGCGTGGAGCCCTGCCCTGCTGGGCAGGCCCCATCCTGGGAGAAGGCGGGCAGCAGGACTCAGGGCGAGAGGTAAACCCTGTCTGCGGCCACCTAACCTCCCCCAACCCCAGGGAGTTACAGCTTCAGTTTTCCCAGCCAGTGCAGGGCAGCCGAAACCCCCAGCCAGAGAAACTGGGGCGCAGACCGAAGTGGCTCATTGCAACAGAGCACAGGCTCCCTAGTCCCCTGGGCTGCCGTGCAGCCAGAGGCAGCCAGGAAATCAGGCCACGCGCGGGAGCCCCCTCGCCCCTCCCCTCGAGCTGGGGAAAGACAGGTCCCCAAGGAGGTCTCAGGCCGCACGTGGGAGTGGATGTGAGTGGAGACAGAGATCCAGTCCCAGGCTGTGGGCGTGGGGAGCAGGCACGTGGTCCCTGAGAGTTTCGAGGTTGGAGGGTGCCGTCTCCAGGTAGAGCAGAAGGAAGGAAACCCTGCCTCCCTCGGCTTTCGCTCCGGGAGCTCCCACCTCTGCTCCCTGGGGAGGACAGGCCATCAGCGTCCCCATGGATGCAGAACTAAAGACACAGGCCGTAGTTCCAGCTCCATGTAGGAACAAATGGGGCAGCTGGGGCTCCGGAAGAACAGCAGCCGGCCTCACTGTCCCCCAGAGAGGCAGGGCCGCACTGGCAGCACAACCCAGGTCTCCCGACATCCAGACCAGCCTCTTTGGACTTTGCCAGTGAAATCGTCCAGGGAGATTCTGAAAATGACGTGGGAGTATCTTGGTGGGGATGGCACTGGGATTTTGTCACAGTCCAAGGCACTTCACTGAGCAGTGAGGGCTGAGATGCTGCCGCCCGGAGCTCCGGGCCTCGCCTGTGGGCTGCAAACACCCCGAGAGTGCCTGGAAACGCTGCCTTTCTGAAGCCGCTCCTGAACCCTCTCCCCGCAGCTGTGGCCGCACCATTCGCTCACTTGGCCGACCATTTCTCTGTAGATGGCCCCAAGGCCACGCCTAAAGGACCAGAAGTTCTCAAAAACTAGAGACTATTCCCCTTCCCCAGGCAGCCTTTGAGGAGTGACTCCTGCTCACACCTAGTCCCCCTCCCAGGGTCTAATCTCTGTCCTTTTCTCTGCCCTGGGCCCCTCCTGGCTGTCCTTACCATCCTGGGCCCTGAGTACCTCCATTCACTTCACTTGTCCCCCAGCTTGGCTGTGAACTCCACGCCTAATGTATCCTCACCCCCCGACCCTGATCCTGGGTCCCTCAGGCCTGCACCTTCCTTTCCAGGACAGTCTTCTCCAGGTGCCCATCAAGGAGCCTGGGGCCCAGCTGGGGGCACAGCAGAGACCCAGGGCAAGTCTGTCCAGCAGCAGCCGTGCTCACAGACGCAGGCCTGCCCTGCCTCGCACGTGGTGGGGCCTGTGCCTCACTCTGCCTCGCTGGGGCATCAACAAGGGAGGTGCTGTGGGTGCACAGCTGGTCTCCGCTTAGCCAGGACGGGCAGGTCATGGGCACACGGGACAGCTTAGGCCTCCTGGGCCCGTTTACTCAAAAAGGAGATGGAAGATGAGGAGATTGGGAGGGGTTAGCTGCACATGCTGGGTCTCAGCTGGCAGAACCGTGGCTCCAGGGTGGGCCTGAGGGACTGAACGAGGAGGAGGGATTCTAGCCTGGTCTCATAAATGGTCCTTGGCTGCTGCCCGACCCATTAAAAGCCTAATTCCCACTCACCTATAACTTTATTGGGCTCATCCAAGCTATTCATCAGACCAGCCTGCCTGGGAAAGGGTGGACGGTGGCTTTTATGAAAATGTCTTCTGGTGGCAAATGCATTCGTTTTTATGACTCTGCACGCAGACCTGCCTCACAATGGGAAAGAGCCTCCTCCCCCCAGCTGGGCCGATCGAGGTTACCGGTGAGACGCCTGGAGACCAGCTGTCCAGACACCCATCCCGGTGCATGGGCCTCGGGGTCTGCAGTGGGCTCCTGTCACATCTGCGGGAGTCAGGGTAAAATTTTCCATCCCAGGGAGCTACCAGCTGACTTTCTCACAGCGCCCCCGCCCCCAACTCCCAGCTGCCCTGCCCTTCAGCCACACGCCCGAGCCAGGGTGTATTTTTGGAAACTGGTCCCTGGGTAGAGCCTGGAGAGTCTGGATAAGGGGTGGACAGGCCGCTGGAAAGCTGTGACAGGTGGCCCGTGGGGCACAGGACTTGGCAGGTTGTGAAAAATGTGGAGGGGAAGAGAGGAGGGACAGACGTGGGGAGAAGAGTGCCCCCCGCCCTGGAGAAGGAGGCGGCCGCCGAGACTCACTCCCGAGGCAGCAGGTCTCCTCTGCCTTGGATGAAAGTCCTTTGTGAGGACAAGTGAAAACGGGGATCAGAGTGAATCCCCCAGGCTCAGAAACAGCTCCCCAGCTTCACCGTTCAGTGGCTCGGAGTGCGTGACGTCGTAGCGCCTCTGAACCTTGGTGCCGTCTGTGAAATGGAGGTCACCCTCCACCCCCGCACACCCCCAGGCTGCTGGGCCGTGGTCAGGGTTCAAGCAGGCAGACAGCACAGAGCACTTAGCCACGGGCCTGGCTCCTACGAGCCCGAGCTCACGTTGGTGTCAGAATTATCCTCCCACCTGCACCCGTGGGGACCCATGGCGGCGGTGAGGGTGGCGGAGGTGCCTGCTGTCCCCACCTGAGCTCTACGGAAGTGAGGAGCTGGGGCACCAACTCTTCCAGCTTTATTCCAGAACCAAGTGGCTCCCCCATGCCTGCTGACCAAACAAGCACAGGGCGTGTTCCAGCCCAGCGGGGGAGGGTCCCACATTTGTCTGCCTGCCCCAGGAAGAATTTCCAAACCACTAGGGGCTGTGGACAACACTTGCGATGTTCCAAAGAGAACAGACTGAAAGCCCACACACCTGGACACAACAGTAGCGACCTGTCTCGGGGGCCTGTTGTGTGGATTAAATGACTCGGATCAAAGAACCAGGAGCTGAGTGCTGTGTGTGCGTGCACACGCGTGTGAGTGTGTAAGCGTGTACGCTACTTAGAACGTTTTCTTTGGGGTTCTGGCTGCCCTCATGAAACAAAAGGGCAGCCAAGGGGAGATCCTGGCTCTTTGTGGGGTGTTTCTCACGCTGGTGGGCGTTACAGAGAGAGGTGAAGCCCCCAGGGGGTGCCTGCTCACCTCCTGTGCCCGGGAGCCTCCTCTGACAGCTGATCGCAAGATGCATGTTTCCAGCGTGAGAGGCCTGGGTGACCCCTCCCACACTTTGACCCCTGCTGCCTGCCGAGGTCCCCTTGTTGCAGCTCAGGGAGTCCAGAGGGAGCAGGTCGGGGACTCTGAGTGAGACCGGGAGACTCAGAGGGTTGAGGCAGGGACCAGGCAGAGTCAGCGTAGGTTTTAATCAGAGTAGGTTTTGACAGGCTGAGATTGGACAGTGTGGAGACAGGGCCGAACTTCCGGCCATAATCCAGGGAGGAGATGGTGAGGACTCAGACCAGGCTAGGAGCCGCAGAAGTGGGAAGAGACAAGCGAATTCTGGATAAATTACCACGTTTGCCAAAGGGGGTTATTGACAAATAAATGTGGTGTTTGAAGAAGAGAGAGTGGTCCAGGGCGACCCAAGGTTTGGCCTGAAACACCAGAGGATGGAATTGTCACCCGCTGAGGGGGGAAGGCTGGGCAGAGCGGGGCGTGGGGATCCAAGCTGAAAAGAAACTAGAGCTTCACCCAAGCCTGTTGGGAGCCTGGTTCAGGAGACAGGACAAAGAGTGACAGGAAGGGGAGCGGGAGATCCAGAGACCCTGCCCACCACCCGTCGCCTGCCGCCTGCCGAATGTTCCTCTTCAGGAGCCCCCGCTGGAAGGCCGGGGCCTCCCGCTCCCGCAGAAACCCTCAGGGAGCCTAGGGCACAGCTCCTTCTCACTGCCAGCAAATAGCACAGCCTGGAACTTTCCAACACAGCCGTCCCCTAAAAGGCGCCGTGGATACCTGGCCTTGCTCTGTTCCTCCTGATGGGTGCCCCTGTCCTCTCAGCCCCGAGCCTGCTTGGTCATTCTGCTCGAAGGTACAGCTGTCCCGGTAAAAAACCAGAATCCCTCCCCTTCAGGAATCAAGTGTATCTATCTGCCCATCTCTCCTTCCCCATGCTCAGCATGCAGCTTGAGCTCTTTATAATTCATCAAAAAGGTCACACATAATGAGCTCAGCTCCTACTCTGCAGCGGGGGCTGTCAGTTCACCTTAGGAATGCCACACCCTGGACAGGGACCCTTAGATCCTGCCGTCCTGAGGCGGGCGATGAATCACCTGTGAGTCAGGCGTCACGCTGAGCCAGTACTGCTCTCCTCTTCCGGAGGACCAGCTGTGTGCAAGGGGCCGGGCTGGGGGCTTTCGTAGAAGCCTCTCACTTAATCCTCCTGACGATGCCGGAAGGAAGGCACCCACAGACCCACTTTGCAGATGTGAAAGCTGAGATCCCAAGAGGTTTAGCATCTTCTCCAGGGTCTTTTTGTGGGTGTCTACTAAAGAATTCACCTCAGCCAGAGAGAGGAGGTCTTTGTCCTCAGCTCCTGGGAGATGGTCTCTAAGCCCTTGGAATGTCCTGCCTGCTAAGTGACTTTGTTCACCTTTACCGTTGGGCCGTGCCAGAGGGTCTCACAATGTGAGTAAGGGGACCTGGGGCCGTGTGATAACAACTTCACCTCCAGAGGGGCTGGAGACTGCCGTCGGCAGTGTGGGCTATAACCATGTTTATGCTGGAGCCCCAATACAGACGCTGGGCACCAAGGCTCTGGGGACTTCCCTGGTTGGCAACACTCCACCTGCACGGCCACGTGTCACCGCCAGGAGAGGTTAGTGCTGTCCACGGCCCCCTGGGAGGGGACAACCGGAAGCTCTGCACACAGAACCCTCCTGGGTTCTGCCCCCGTGGGTCTCTGCCCTCGCTGACTCAAGTCTGTCTCCTTTGCTGTCACAAACCACAGCCATGGGCATGACGGCTCCCGGTGAGTTCTGTGAGTCCTCCGGCTAGTTACTGAACCTGAAGGTGGTCTTAGGGATCCTCAAATTTGCCATTGATGTCGGAAATGACAGTGGTCTCGGAGACCCCTGAACGCAGCCATTGGGGTCAGATGTGAGGACTTGTCACCTGTTCCCTAATTGGTCTCCCAAGACTCTGAGAGAATAAGCTTCTGTTGTTTTAAGCCAACAGAGCCTCAGAGGTAGGGCCTCAGCACTCTGCCACTTGCCCACGTGAGTTTGTGGTCATTTCAAGGCCGCCCTGGGAGACAAATCAGGTCCTCTCCCTTCTGGAGGCTTCGGCAGCAGAAGCTCTCTCTGGTGTCCATTCCTGAAGAAAGGCCCCGTTCCAAAGGGATCCAGTCTTCCTCAGGCCAGTAGCAACTTCCCTTCATCGTCATTCATTCGCTCGACCCCTGCAACGACCACAGGAACACGCCTGGCAGCTCCTGACAGCCACCATGCTCCAGAACCCACAGGGGCGTTCCCCCTAAACCGCCCTTCCTGAGGACTGCTCCCAGCTCCCAGCTGCCCGAAGCAGGCCCATGGCTGGGCACTCAGGCTTCTATGGCCAACTCTGGCCCGGAGATTCCCCAGGAGCCTTGCGGAAGTTCCCAGAGGCTGCACGTCAGCAGAGCACCCTTCCAGGCAAACCCACCGCCCTCCCTCCCTCCCTCAGTGGTGGTTGCCCTGACTCAGTAGTGCACCCCGCCTCTCCTGGCCCCTCCCCACTTTCTCTCCCTGGGGCTGTCAGTCTCCCAGGGCTGCCACAAGGAATCACTGCGAACTGGGAGGCTTAAAACAATAGAAATGTATTCTCTCACCGTTCAAGAGACCAGGCCCAAGGCCAAGGCAGCAACAGGGTTGGTTCCTTCCAGAGACTCAGAGGGAGGGGCTGTGCCATCAACCTCCCAGCTTCTGGGGGCTGCGCGATCTCTGCTGTCCCTTGGCTTCCGGCCGCATCGCTCCGATCTCTCCACTGTTTTCCCCGTGCGTCTCGGTGTCCTCTCCTCTTCCAACAAGATGTCAGTCATTGGATTCGGAGTCGTCCTAAACCCAGAATTATTTCTAACTAAATACGTCTGCACAGACCCTATTTCCAAACAAGGGCCCATTCTGAGGTCGGATGGACCACCCCGGCACTTGCGCCTGATAGAATCCTGTCTTGGCGTCTGATTGTGTGCAGACTACCCCACCGCACCCTCTGTGGGCCTGGCGCTGTGCCAGCTGCGGGAGCTGCCCAGACGTGGTCCCTGGCCTCACGGCCTGGAAAACTTGAGAATGAGGCAGGTGGGGGACCAGGTGGGGATGGAGGGTCACTGTGCACCAGGACACGCCCCTCCTGCTCTCCGCCCCGCTGCCCCGCCTCCCTGGGAGGGACTCTGGTCCAGCCATTCCTGCGAGAGAGAGAAAGACTGGGTTCTAGAGACACACCCAGGCTTCCAAGGAGCACGAGCTCAGGAGGCCGTCGTGTTCGTGAAAATCCCCGAGATGTCTGCAGGGCTCTTCCTCGCCCTGCTTCTCCGGCACCCGAAATAAATGGAAATGAGCCGCTCCTGGCAGGGCCTGCGGAGGAACTCCATGGCGGGAGTGGAAATTGGTGGCAGCATCCAAGAACTGCTTGAATGGAAAAGGATTTCTAGGACAACACACCTCTAGGAACAGAAAGTGTGGGCGGTACAAAGTTGGGGGCGCGGGGGGAAGGTAAGACCGCTGCCAAGTGTACCTGTGCACACGTCCACCGACTTGCTCTCTGTGCGCACACCTGCATGGGCGTGGCACCTGCACAGGTGTGTGAGCATTTGGGCGCCCGTGGGGAAGGCAGCCAAATTCACATCATAGGCTTTCTCCTACTGTTTGCCTGACTGCCAGCCTCTCCCGTCACCCCCACGCCCACCAGCCTGCTGGAGTCACCTTGTCCCGTCAACAAAACCAGACTTGGCCCCTGTCCAGGGCCTGGGAGGGATGCCAGCCTCATGGCACTCCCTGGGGACTCTCCACAGGCTCACTGGGCTCCAGGCCGGCCTGGTGCTCAGTTCCGGCTTCTGCCAAACCCTCTGTCTGCCCAGCGATGCGGTGCTCTGAGCCAGCCGTCCCTTTTCCAGGCAGGTGTCACCCTCACAGAGCTTCAGGGACTCGCTGTGGAGGCGGCTTTTTCCTGGCTCCGTCACAGACTCTAACGTCTTTAAACCGAAATAAGGCAACCCTGGGGACTGTCCTGGGCAGAGGCCCCTCCCACCCCCACTGCCGTCCCCACCCCTATGCAGACCCCCAAGACCCCTCTCTCACCAGAATAGCCCATCAGGGGTTTGCCAAACAAAGATAGCGCCACCCCCACCCCACCCCATGGGAATTCTGCCAGATCTTTAAGCTTAAAGCACCACTGGGCCGGGACTGTGCCCCACCCCCCGTCCTGCTCAGGGACATCCTCCCAGACCTTCCCAAGGAAGTTCCTCCTTTGGTCTCTCTAGAAGCTCAGCCTGGAGAGACCTGCTGGGGTGTGCCCTGACCTCAAACCTCCCTGCTGAGATTCCGGGGCGTGGGGGGAGGGTGCGCTGTGTGTGCTGGGCAGCCTGATCTGAAGCCCTTCACCCTCAGAGGGGAAACTGAGGCCAGAGAGAGCATCCTCTTGCCTAAGCCGTGCCGTGAGCCGGCGGTCCCCGAGAATGGGGAGCCCCGGGCTCCTGAATGTCTTGGCCTGACAAGGGAAGGTGTGAATTTTATAATACGAGAAAGGCATTGCTCCACTGCAGGGCAAACAACTTTCTAGTGGTAGAATTCCAAGTAGTGTGAAACTTCGGTCATTCTTGAGCATCCATTCATTCATTCATTCAAGAAGTGTTACCGAATGCTCACCGAGTCCTAGCCCCGGCACGCTGGGCACAGTGGTGAATAAAGCAGGTGGAGCTCGCCGTCTCCCTGGGAAGGAAACTCGAACAGTGAACTGTGATAAAAATGTCTTCATTGGGATGGGGAACCACAGAGGGCACAGAGGAGGGGCGGCGCCCTAACACTGAATTGGTGTTTGCTACTCGGCCAGGGGAAAGGCTGGGAGAAGTTGGGCAGAGGAAGGCGCCAGCTGGGCCAAGGAGGGGACACGAAAAGGTCTGGGAGTGACAGCAGCTTCCCCGCAGGAACCTGCTGGCCACATGTGGCTTTTCAGTTTCAATCAGTGAAAATTAAACAGAATCGAATACGCTCAGCACTCACGAGCCACACCGCACCAGACAGCGTAAGGGCAGTGTGTAGAAAATTTTCATCATCTCTGGAAGTCGGTGGGTCAGCCTGGCCAGACCCCCAGCGGTGCAATCCTGCGTGGCAGCCATCTGCCACACGTGGCTGCTAAGCACTTGAAACGGGGCTGGTGCCACTGGAGAACTGACTTCCAGATTAATTTTAGCTAAAATTTAAAAACGGATCTTTAATTCAGTCGTTGGAAGACTCTTAATTATATTTGGAACAACGCGGGTATGTGCATCTATTTTTCCCACTGTATATGTTATGAAATCTAAATCCGGAGCGAGTTAAAATGCTCTGCGAGAGGAAAGCCCACACAACCGATGGCAGAGACATAGTATTCGAAAAACAAAGGTGCGTCATCTCATTAGTACACTTCAGAGTGCCCCCATGTTGAGTGATGATATTTTGGCGGTACTGCGTTAAAGATATTAAAATAATGTGGCTGGTTTCTTTTCATTTTTTTAAATGGGGGCATTAGAAAATTTCAAATGGCTGGAACGCTTCCCCGTGGGACAGCATGGGAACAGGGCTTAGAAGGGGAGGGCGAGGAACGGACCTTGAGCTGAGAGGTATGCAGTGGGCGAGGGGGGCGTGTCGGCTCAGCACAGAGCTCGGACTCGTTCCTGGGTGATGGGGAGCCACAGCAGGTATTTGAGCAGGGAATGGAAGGGTCAGGAATTCATGCCTCCAAAGGACCCCTCTGGCAGCTTTGGGGAGAATGGGGCAGCGGGACACCAGTGGGGAGGCCATTGTCACCAAGTTCACCAGACATGCTAGTGGCTTTGATTAGGATGGTGGCTGCAGGGACACAGAGAAGCTGTCTACCTCTTAAGGGGACTTTGCTGGCGTTTCACCCAAAACATCTCATAATAAAAATCTCATCGGCCACCCCCAGCTGTCCAGGAGGATTAGAAAGTTCAAGTAGTTGTGCTGGTGGCGGTCCAGAACAAAACAGGGACCACCTTCCCAAGGGAAATGGAAAAGACAAAGGCTGGGTGAGCAACTAGCCACCTGCAATTGAGGGGAAGCCAGGAAAAAGATAGGGAGGCCTCCAAGGAGAGCAAGGGGTCTGCAGATTTCCAGAAGGACGGGCTGCTGCCCAGGACTCAAGGCTGCTGAGCTCCTGGCAAGGGGAGAGCTGAAAGCTGCAGGCAGCAGTGCCTGGCTCCCAGGAGGTGCCTGGCAAACACAGAAACACGTGGGTTCAGCCACGGGAACATTACTGATAACCTTGGGAAGAGCACTTTCAGACCAGGTGTGGGCCGGAAGCCCGGCTGCACAGAGCAGTGGAATGGAGGGAAGTGAGGCCTGAGTGGGCGTGCCTCTTTCCAGGAGTTTGGCAGGGGGGGGGGGGGGGAGGTCAGAAATCGAGAAGGGTGGGGGTGGAGGGAGGCGGGTGTCCCATTCAGCTCTGAATCCCAGGACCCGGCATCATTGTTATTATTGCCAACAGACAGATGAGAAGACTAAGACTTCAAGAGGTGGACTGATGCCCCGGGTTTCCAGAGGGGCCTGAGATTGGTGCTTGAGCGTGCCCTGGCCCCTCGGGCCACCCTCGGCCAGCCTGGCTCCACCACCCTCCCCACCCTTGCCCTTTCCCCCTCCTTCCCAGCGTCCTATTTGTCTCTAATGAGCTTGATTTTTAATAATCGCAGTCGGCCTTTTATGAACGAAACAAACCAAAGCTGAAGGATTTTTTTTTTTTTTTAACAAAAGAACTCATTGAATAAGCAATGGGCTTTTCTGGAACTATTTTTAAAGATGGAGTTGCAGGCTAGGCTGTGAGGAAAATCACAAAGAGCAATCTTCTGAAGGTCACGCAGCACAGAGGGAACATTTAGAGCTGGGGGGCACCTCACGGGCCCCCAGGATGAGCCCCAGAAGACAGAGGTCCTGGGTGCAGCTCCTAAAACACAGCTCCATCCGGCCCTCCATCCTCCACAGTATCCCGAGCCTGGTGCCTCCAGCTGAGCGACTCTGTGGTCCACAAGCCCCGGGCCCCTTGTTCAGGACACAGCCCGCTTCTGCCACACTCTGGGCTGCACGCTTTCCAGAAGGAGATGCCCTAACCCCGCCCACCCCTCCACTGCTCCACCCATTCCTTCCCTCTCCGGACTCCCACGTCTGACACCCACCGATGACTGTTCTGGTCAGTTTGCCCCCGCCCCATACTGCCCCCCACCCCATGCACACGGCTGCTGGAATTTAGGACATATTCACCACATCCCCAGGAACCAAGAGCTCAGACCTGGTCCCTGCCCTTCAGGGACTCCACGGTGGGGCCGGTGTCCCTGGGAGCACATCCCCACACCTGATTCCCACCCATGGCCAAGGCATTAATGCCAGAGAAACTGAGGCTCAGACAGGTCAGTGGCTGCATGTGGCCAAGCGGGGACTCAAACCCGGGGCTCTTTCTGTCTCCACGGTTACAGCCTTCCTTACACAGTGCGGGGAGCTCCCTCTCCCACTAGAGAGCTCTGGTTCAGGGGACTTGGAAGGTTCTGGAACTTGCGTGAAGACATGTCTGGGAGGAGCCGCCTGATGGGTTTTTGTCGGCACCGGTGAGGAAGGGTCTCTCTGGCTTTGTGTGCCAGCAGCCCTGGCTGTCTGGGCCTCAGTGTCCTTGGCTGTAGCTCCTGTTGACGGTGGGGCTGACGGGAGTAGCTGCTAATACCCACTGGGTCCTAATGGTCCCATGCACCCCTACGGGGACACCATTATTTTACTCAGTTGAGACAGGGAAAGTGAGACTTGTCCCAAGTCACAAAGCTTTGGAGGGTTCGAGCCCAGGCAGCACTGCCTGGCTTGCCTTGCAGCGCGGTTGGGAGGAGTCAAGAATGGGGGAGACAGGGCTTGAACGCTCTCGGTTCATGCTCTCAGCCAAGCTTTCGGGCCTTCGGGCTCCCCATCCTTGAAGCCTGGGCGCCCCCTGGTGGTCAGAATGGCCCTTGCAGCTCAGCTTCCCTTCTGCTGGTCCCACCCAGGACAGGTGGGCCCCTCCGAAGGCCTGAGTAGGAGCTGGAACCCAGAGCAGAGCCACGTGGGAGCCGACAAGCCAGGCAATCAACTCCTAGCATGCCCCCCACCCCCAGCTCTGCGACCTTGGGCGAGCTGCTCGGGCAGGAGAAATCCCTGAGCTATTCATTGGTTTTCTTCCTGTTGCATTTTCCCCTTCCTGGTTCCAAGAAGAGAACAGGCCTCCCTGTTCCTCTGCCTCCTGGTCTCTCTGTGTCAGATGGTCATCGCTTCCTGGATCCTCGGGTGAGTGTAAGCAATGGCTCTGGGACAGCTGAGCTGTGCTGGGTTACTAGGAACACTGGGTCTTGTCTGCTTGGGCAGAAAAGCCATTTCCCCCACAACTGGGAGCCTAGAACCTGAGGCAGGTGGGCAGGCTTCCAAGATCATCGGCTCTGACCTCCTGAAACTTACATTCAGTCACTGCTGACCATCTCCACCTTGCTCATTCAAGAGCAGCAGACAAGAGCAAATCTGGACTCAGTAAGAGAGGTTTTATGCAAAAGCATGCTTGTGCGTAAAGGGGGAGCATTCTTGTGAAAGGGGAGGCAACTCTGGCAAGAGGAGGAATGTCCTAACCACCAGGTCTAGAAGCTTCTCGAGAGCTATAGGCAACAAGAGGTTCTCTCCCACTGAAAGGAAGAAGTGCGTGTAGCGGGAACCAGGTGTGGGGAAGTGCAGGAACGGGGTGGCGTGAAGGGATAGATGAACAGATCATGTTTTGCCCCAAGACCAGCCTATTCCCGGGGGTCTGTCAGCTGGCCCCGCCGCGGGCCAGGTCTCCAGGGTCTGTAGGAAGGCGAGGATCTTAACCAAAATTCGATTCCCTCCTGAATGACCGGTGGAGACAAGCAGTTCAGGTAATCATTTATGAAGCAGGAAAGGGGATTTCGAGTTCTGTATCTGGCCTTGTCACAGGTAAACTAAGTCATATGGAGAAGGTGGTTCTTTGCCATAACCCGTTTTCCAGAATAAAAAGGTTCTTTTGAACCGCCGTTATCCAGGAGCACAAGGGACGCAGGTAACACTGTTCTCATGAGCAGGTTGGCTCTGAAAATAGCAGGAATGTTTGTGGTGTCCATGGTGAAATACAAGAATACGGAGACCACAGGCATTGACCTTTCTCCTAGTAGTTGTTAAAATCTGAGAGAAGTGTGTACATCGCCACGGGCGGAGCTGGTTGTGGCGGCTGCGGTAAGGCACCTGCTGGGGTATCTGCTGCTGTCTTTGCCCCCTGGGGCTCAGGGTTCAAGAGCGCCTCCCCAGGAAGCCCGAGCCTGGGGAAGCCTCGTGGTTTTCGGCCAGGAAAGCCACCAGAATGCCCATCCCCGTGGTCTGGGCCAGGGTCAGGACACGCGGCCTCTTCGCACCAGGCCCCGTGCTGGGCACCGGCCAGGTCTCAGGCACGTTTTCCAGGCAGAACACGAAGGAGAAACTCCGGAGCAGCAGCAGGAGCTGCCGCCCTGACCCCTGACCACCGGTGGCTGTTTCTGTGGTTCTTGGCTCAACGTCAGTCACCTACAGGATGGGAAGCCCCGAGGGGCCAGGCCTTGCCTTGTTGGTGGCTGCAGTCCCAGTACTTGGCACAGTGACAGTTTGCTGAATGAATGAAGGCTGAGCCCCGAGGGCAATTGGGAGTGTGATCCAACCACGTGGGTGGATACTGTGTACACAGGGGTGGAGGTAAAAGGGGGAGTGGTTTCAATGCCAGACTAAGAGTTTGGCCGAGGTGTTAAAGGTTATGGGGAGGCGCGGAGGGTTTTGAGCAGGAGAGTGAGCTGATCCGATGTCTGTTTAGGGCCAGAGGCTACGGTTTCTGTTTGAGAGAAGATGCAGCACCTGCCCCACCCGTCCTCCCGCATAGGATCAGGCTGGGATTGGCCCGGTGCCCAGTCAAATGCTTGCAGGGGACCTGGGAGTGAGGGGACTGGTCTGAAACTGCAGCCAGAGTGCGAACACCTGAGTCTGCAAGGCAGGCTCAACATTCCAAGTCGTGCTCTACTGCTGGTTTCCTCTCAGAAGTGCCTTTAGCGCCCCCTGCTGCCAGTGCCTGAAAGCACACTGGAGCTTTCGGGGAAAGAAAATGAAAAGGCAGACCGTCCCCACCACCCCACCCCCGCAAAGCTGCTGCACCGAGGGCTCTTTGCTGAGCACAGCCGCCAAAATACTGACTCAGCACATGACTCTCATGACTGAAGTGTGCCTGACACGTTTGCCATCCCCGTCCTCTCTGTTCCCCTGCAGTGCCCACTGGCTACCCCGAGGTAAGAGACTGCGGGAAGCATGTCCAGGCAGGGCTGCCACCTGCTGGTCACACTGGGCGCTGCCGGCAGACGGCCTGTCGGGGATGGGCACCTGGTGTCCTGGATCAGAGCCCTGGGGAGCAACCTTTAGGGCCCCCAGAAGGACCCTTTCCTCTGTCTGGAAGAAAGCAGAGTCCCCAGTCACCCCTGTGTCCCTGTGGGCCTCTCCAGGGAACAACTCCAGGGGCCTGGTAGCCTTTTGGGGACCATAAGCCCCTCTCTAGTCGGATTAAGCCCTCAGAATAGTGTTTTTAAAAGTATAACATAAAATAATAGGATTACAAAGGAAACAAATTATACGGACATATGGATATCAAAGCAGCGATTATACTATGTCTACTTAGTGAGCTGAGATCCAGCAGCAGGCAAATACCAGCAGTGCTTTGGACACCACCATCAGCATACACGACAGTGTGAGACCCCCAGCAATCAGAATATGATGGGGAAACGCCGGTGATTTCCACCACTGCCAAAGTCATAGCAACTGCAGGCACCACCACCCATCTTTGCCTAGACTTACGGTGGAAGGAAATGCCATGACTTCATTAAAGGTTTTTAACACCGAAGATGTCATTTCTTCCATCAAAATTCTTTGTGAATTCTCTCCAGGGACCCCTTGGGGGTCGGGCACCCTGGTCCAGACCCTGCATGGTGGCCCCAGCTCCTCCTCAGCTCCGTGGCCAGCCGCGCAGCAGGCCCCAGCCCCAGCTTGCTTCTCTGGGCTCTGGCACACCCACCACATCCCAGCTGCCCCCTCCCAACCTTCTGACCCCCCTCCTCAACATAGAACAAGGCACCCTCCGCAGAAACCAGCCGTGGTTTCCTGCTCTGGGGATGGACAGACATCAGAACTAATCTCTGAAATGTCATCATGCCTTGGGGCAGCTCCAGGTCCTCTGGCCAGGGAAGAACATCCCCCACCCCAACACAGTCCCTCTCTCCAAGGTACAGGCAGGAAGACCTCTGGGTCCCATCACCTGGACATCACCACACAACCCAGACCAGAGCTTCCAGGCCATTTGTCCTTCTGGACAAGCTGGGGAGATATTGAATCCTTTCTTTAGAATATTCTCTTTCCTCTCCATATTCTAGACACTGTGAGGACTGAGTTTTTCTGGGGGGGGGGGCATTTTCCACCCTCCTTTCCTTGATGATATTTAATGAGCACCTACTATGTGCCAAGCATCATTCTAGGGGCTGAAACTAGAAATAATGAACACAGAAGGCAAGGGCCCTTCTTCTTGGAGTTTTTATTTTATGGAGGGAAACAGATGCAATAAATAAATTCGTAAAAACAATGGCATGTTAGAAAGTGACCTGTGCTTTCTGGAGTGGGGAGTGTAGGGTATGGGAGGTAGGGAGTGCTAGGTCAGTGACACTGAGCAGCTGACATCTGAGCAGGTGTGAAGAAGGTGAGGAAGGAGCCCCATGCATGTGGAGGGAAAAGCATCCGGCAGGGGGAACAGCCAGAGCAAAGCCCCGAGGAAGACAGAGCTAAAGGGATGAGCAACGGGGATGAGGTCATCAAGGTCAAAGGGTCAGGTCACACAGGACTTGCAGCCACTGGAAAGACTCTGAGCTGGGAGGTGATCGAGGGTTTGGGCGGAGGAGGACGTGGTCCTGGTGTGGTTCTGAGGACACTCTGGGGCAGGGTGAGGGGACAGTGGGACAGGAAGGCTCTGCAGGGGGACACGGGGCAGTGGAGGCCAGAAGTGGTTGAATACAGGACCTGGTTTGAAGGACTTCCTGCTAGATGATGTGCCCGTGACAGATGGAGCTACCAAAACAGACGCGGGGGAAGCGTACGTGTTTCCCATGGCCACCGGCACACCGCGAACTGGGTGGCATCAGACAACAGAAACTTGTTCTCTGCTGGAGCTGGAGGCCAGACGTCGGAAATCAAGCAGTCCCTCTAGAATTCCCACGTTGAAGCTCTTAGCCCCTGCACCTCAGAACATGGAGACAGGGCCTCTAAGGGGTGATCAAGTTAAAACACGGCCATTCGGGGGGCCCTAATCCGGTAGGACTGGTGTCCTCACAAGAAGAAGAGATTGGAACACAGGCTCACGGAGGGACGACCGTGTGAGTACATGGGGGAAGACGGCTGTCTTCAAGCCGTGGCAGAGGCCTCAGAAGGAACCAACCTGCCAGCACCGTGATCTTGGACTTGCTGCCTCCAGAACCAGATAAATTTGTTGTTTAAGTGGCCCAGTCTGTGGTTTGCAGCCCGAGCACACCAATACCATCACACCTTGGGGGCATTGTGGATGTGGTTGCAGGGCACCACGACAAAGCAGCTGCAATCCCTTCGCTGGTGGAGGGTCTTGCCTTCCCTTTGTAAAAATCGCAACATTTGTTATGTGCAGCAAAGCCAGGCGAGACAAAGCCATGTGTGTTTGTACGAGTCTGTCCCCTGCCTCCTCCAGCTCTGGTACAGACAGCTGGCCACCAAGCTGGTGGCGGGAGGGGTGTCAGAGGTAGGCTGCGTGTGGCAGCATCTGTCCCACGGGCCAATGATGCTAAAGCTCCAGAAAGTTCCCTAAACGGCTTTGTTCATTCAAAGTGGTGTTTCCCAGAGTGGTACAGCATGGGGCAGAGGCAGGGTCCCTCCCCACCCGTGTCCAGCTTGGGGTGCACCTGCTGGGTGCTGGGTGCTGGTGCTGGTGGGAGAGCAGAGGTAATGAAGAGAAAAACCCAACCTCTTACAGAAGGAAAAGAACTTAGGAAGGGTGTTGACCCAGAGGGTTCGGGTCAAAGTGTGGCCCTGGGACCGGCAGGGTCAGCAGCGCTCTTGTTGGAGATGCAGGATCTCGGGCTTCACTCCAGCCGCCCTAAAGACGGAATGTCACCGAACAAAAAAAAAACGCTCCCGCACTTTTCATGTACGTCCAAGTTCAAGAAGCCCTGCTGGAGACCTGGGTTCCCACACTTCACTGGCACACTGGAATCCAAGGGCCTGTGGAAATGGGCGCAGCCCCCTCCCCAGGTGCTGAATCAGGTGTGGGGCGGGGCCCAAGGACCTGCATTTTCAGCAAGTGCCCAGACTTGGCGCACATTCCCTCCCGGATCTAGAGTCTGATCCAGTGTCAGACTCGGCTGCACATTGGTCACCAGGGGGCGCCTGGACCCACCTCCAAGAGACCCTCACTCAGAATCTCATTGGTCCCTGATGCTGCTGGCGGAGCAGCGGTTTGAGAATCACTGATAGAGTCTTGGGGACCCAGAGAGCAGCTCCGTCCTGTCACTTCACAGGAGAACGCGCCCAGGACGTCCTGCGGTGGCCGAGAACCACTCGAACGCCCGCGCGTGGGGAAGTAAGAGCCCCGGGACGCCCCGCAGGCGCTGCTACACTCACAGCACACAAGCTTTATTCTGCAATGATGGCGTATTTCGTGAGAATGACTGCGCCGCAGCGTTTTCTGCACTAAGTCCGAGACAGACGCCTACGGCAGCTGAGTTTCTGCCCCACACCATGCCCCCACCAAACAGGCCCAGTTTGCTCCCAGCACCCCTGCACGGGGGCCTAACTGTGTCTCGTCTGCACCCATAAGCTGCTCCCTCCACCTGCTCTGCCTGCCCAGCCACTGGGCCGCAGGGGAGAGGACCCAGCTTGGTTCCCCTGCCTCTTCCTTCTCAGGGCCTCCTGGGGGCAGCGGGGCTGCAAGGCTACCGTCCCCTCCCAGGGATCCCAAGTCACCACCGGCTCGACTCCTCTTTGCTTCGAGGCCTCTTCCTCAGTGGGAGTTAACGTGGTCTCAGTATAAGAGGGTGCTATGTATTAAAGCACTTTGCACTCACCAAGTATCAGCCCTGCCCCCAACAAGCAGACAGGCAACAAGGTGTCCTTAGAGTGGGACCAGGTAGCCGCAGGGACAGGGACAAAGGGACAGACCAGGCCCAGGAGCTGTTGGGCTCAAGTGGAGAGGTCAGATTTCATCTTAGTTCCAATGCAGGGTACATCCTGGTGACCAACTGAACTATGCAGAGAAAACCATCGGAGGTGTCCATGCGACACGTGTGTGAGTGTGCCCACCTATCTCTCAGCGTGACCTTTCACGATGTATCCCTAGCCACCTGCGAGCTTCCTCCTAGCTCTCTGACCTGGGCAGGGCTGCCTGGGGGCGGAAAGCTCAAATCCCAGGTAGACAGCAGATGTGCCAACGTGGGAGGGTTGGGCAAGGGGCGGCCAGGCACGCCCGGAGCAAGGAGGGACTGCTGTGTTAGAGTGTCATGTCCCCCGACTTGGGGCCTCTTCAAAGGTGAGGGGTGGGGTGGGGCTGACTGAGACGGGCTTACAGCGGTGGCTGGGCTGCACAGATGGACAGGTGGCTGGGGGTGTGACGAGGGGGCTTGTGGCAGCGGCTGTACTGTACAAATGGACGGCCGGCAGGGCAGACGGCCCCCCACACACGAGCCCCTCCTGCTGGGTGGCAGGCCCCACCTTGCCCAAGCGTCCAGTTGGCAGTTAGTAAAGCTGAGAAGGGTGGGGGGCGCTCACACCGTGTACGTTTTGACAGACTTGTAGAGGGGCGGCAGCAGCCCGTGGTTCTCACGGACGACCTCCAGGTACTCGGAGGGTGTCTCCAGCAGGAAGGGCCCACAGCACATCTGGCAGCACTTGACCCCCGTGGGCGGCTCCGGGTTCTTGTCAGACATGGGGGAAAAGTCAAAATCAGCCACCTATGATGAACAAAACCCCACAGGTCAATCGCCCGCCCACCGGGAGCCCCACATAGGGTGGCCTTACAAGCTTAGCTGCAGGGCGGCCGCATGCGCTGAAGCACCTTTCTGGTCCCGCACAGCATGACACTGTGCCCTGGGATTTTCTGCTCCCTGGGGCTCCCTCTTCTGGTGGCCCTCCCCCTTACCAGCTCATGAGCCCAGCTGCCAGGCCAGGGGCAAGCACAGGAGGTAAGTCAAATGGGAAGGAGCCAACTCAGACATTTTCCCTGGTTTGCGGGTGCCTCTTGGGCATGTCTCCCCCAGCCCCAGGGCCTGGCACTGGCATCCAGACCCCTTCCAAGCCCTCTGGCCTGGCCCCCATGTCCTCTCCACACACTCCCGCTCCATCCTCATCCTCTCAGGGACCAGGGGCCCAGCCCCCACCCTCCTGAGCACCCACCTCCACCATGTCCTTCTGGTGAGTGGCGTTCCTCAAGGTCATGTACATGATGAAGGCCAGCATCATGGTGATGAGCGTGGCACAGGGGAAAGCAAAGACAGCTGGCTGGATGCCTGGGAGTGAGAAAGCGCAAGTCACGGGCCTGGGTGTTTGGGCTTCATGCCAGCTCTCAGTGGGGGCAGGGGGAGAGAAGAGTCACTGCCCCCCACTACCCTGGAGCTTTCTCCTTAAGTACATGCCTCCTAGCTGGGGAGCTTCAAAAGGCAAAGCCAGGATTTCACAAAAACCAAGTTGGCATGTGCGAGGGTTTTAGAATACGCCCACAAGTAACTTTCAAGAGGTGCAGCTAAAGTCCCCACCCCTGAGTGCTGGCTGGACTTAGTGACTTGCTCCTAGCGGACAGCCTATGACAAGGGTGACAGCTCAGGACTTCTGAATCCAGGCCATGAAAGATGTCACAGCCTCCTCCTGGCCCTCCCTCGGGTGGGGAAGGGAAGCCTTGCTGTGAGGGCGCCCAAGGCCCCCTGTGCCCTCTCCTCTGTTGCAGCTTCTTGCCCTCTGGCAGCCCTGGGACTGCTCACTGACCCAGGTGTCAGGAAGCCGCAGGGTGGAGCAGCAAGAGCCAAGGGTCTAAAGTTAGGCGGCCCTGGGTTCAAATCCTGACTCTGATCAGGCTACCTGATGCTAATGCTGAGCCTAGCGCCTGCATGGGGACCAGACCAGGTGAGGTGTGAATGTGCCAGGTGTGTGGCAGGTGATTAGCAGGTGTGAGTTCCCCCTCACTCTCCGTTCATCCTCCTCCTGAGTTCCCTGCCTATAGACACCAGCATACACCATGAGAATCTGGTATATGTATTGATTACCCAGAGTGCTGTCTTGTCCACCGAATTCAGCGTTTTCCTGGGAACTCAGTAACCAGGAGGCACCGGGGGAGGCAGGGCCCCAGCCCCCTGAGGGCACCCACAGATCAGAATCTGCCTGTCCCACAAGCTCAGCCAGGGCCTGGAGTGGGGTACAAGGACTGGGGAGACTGGAGGGGACAGGGCCCATCTTGGGGACAGGGCAGCTGAGGGCCCCCCCTTTTGTACTATATGGGGGGGACCTGACTGGGCATCTGGAAGACCATCCCTGAGGGGTTTGGGATCCAACTCTCTACCCCACATAGGGAAGCATTCATCTTGGGTCACAGAAGAGCCCCCTCGGAAACAAAGGGGGGAATCTGACGCCGTTGCCTGAGGCTGCGGCCCTGAGCCAGTGTCTGGGCCTGGGCCTGGGGAAGAGCGTTCGTGGGGACAGGCTGGGTGTCCCTGTGAGTGAGAGGGACCGTGCTGAGCACTTCCTAAGCCGCTCACACTTCACGACAGCCCTGTGAGTCCCAGTCACCCCTGGGGATGCTGGTTTGAGTGTTGGTGACCGTGCCCCGGCAGACAGAGACCCTGCCTATGCTGGACTGGGGACAAATGGGGGTGCATTGCGATCATGGAGGCTCATTCCTTGTGGGAGTGTTCACGTTGGGGACACGTGTGCCATTGGTAACATGGAAGGGACATTGACGGCAATGGTGGGGGCAGCAAGCGAGCAGAGAGGCGGGGGTGGCATGGCAGTGGTGGCATTGCCCCAGTGGCGAGGGATGGGCAGGAGGGGCATTGAGGAGGGCGCAGATGGGCGTGGCGATCACACAGCTGCCTGCTGGTTCTGGACGGTGCTGGAAGAGCCGTCAGCGGTGCGTGTGGCCATGGCAGCAGCAGTGCCGCTCCGGGTGGCTGGCAGTGGCCGAGGTGGCTGTTAGTGCTGCCGGGGGTGTGGTGTTGAGGGTGGCGTTGGCAGGCGGATTGGTGGCACTGGTGAAATTGGTCGGAGAAGGGTGTGGGCAGTCGGTCAGTGGTGTCGGTTGGGGTCAGTGGAGCTATTGATGATTCTAGCGCTGGAGGGGGTGGTTGGGGACAGCTTGGCTGGAGTGGCCTGGTGGCAGGGTGGCTGTGAAGTGGAAGGGGGGTGTCACTTACTGGAGGGCCACACCTGGATCCTGTGGTACTGGTGTGTCTTGCTGATGACGTTCTCAGCCCAGATGCTGAAGCAGTAGTCCCCGGGGTCCCGGAAGATGTGGGTCAGGTTGTAGGCTGTGCTGGCCACCGACACGGGGTGACACTCCCCTTCCTCCAGCGGGAGGCACTCGGGCTTGAGGCGCCAGCACACGGTCAGCGGCGGGCTGTGGGAGATGCGGGCAGTGGTCAGAAGTGGCTCCGTGGGGAGTGTGAACACAGACTAAGAAAGTCCAGGTGGCTGTGAACTTCAGTGTCCTTCCCAGAACAGAACACCCAGCTGTCCTGGCCTCCACTTCTCACCTTCCAGACCGGGGCAGAGAAGAGTATCTAGAGATGGCCACCAACCCCGAGGGGATTCTGGGCCAGTGAGACAGACAGAGCCACACACAGACTGCTGGACGAGGCAGAATGGATGCCCAGTGACATGTGGGGTGGGGTGTGCACGCCTCCTAGAGGAGGTGGCACCTGAGGGGGATCTGAAAGGGTACATTGGCTTGTGATGGGTTTAAAGGGGACAAGAGTGTCTTGTGTTATCTGCCTGCCGAAGGCGGGCTCAGAAGCTGGAGACGCAGGGCCACCTGAGGAGCGCCCAGTGAGAATTCCCATCTCACACAATGCCAGGCTCGAGTGAAACAGGACCATGTGGCTTCCCACCCCATCTCCAAGTACGAAGCTCCTGCCTCCAAAGCCCCCCGAAGGCTTTAGAAGCCACCTCCAGCCCACAGCATGTCTTCCTCCTTCCTCGGCCACTCTGCTCATTCTCCGTCCAGCCCTGCCTCCCCTGGATGTGTCCCCATGGCGGGGGAAGTGGGTGGTTGTACCCATGAGAGTCCTGTAGAGCTGGGCCCTGACTGCTGCCCCCTGCAGCTCCTTCTGTCCTCGTGAGGCAAACCCTCCCGGCCTCTCTGTGTCTTGTTGCTTACTACAAACTCAGTTTAGTGCCATTCTTGCCAAGAGCTGGGCCACATCTGCTTTCCAGGCACCTAGAAAGCAGACCCAAGTCACATACAGAGGGGACTGTTCACAGGAGTGGTCCCTCGCTCCCTTTGCCTTGAGAACCACACCACAGACAGCCCTGAAAGGCCCGTGCTTCCTCCCCTGGACCCTGAGGATGGATCTGTGCCCACAGCCATGGCACAGACAAGGGGCTGGGAGGCATTGTCCTTCCAAAAGCCCACAGACCTGGGGCCCCTCAGGGTAAGGAGCAGGCTCAGGATCACCCGACGGAGAGAGTGGGTAGGGCCGCGGGCCACACACAGAGCACTCTGGGGTTCACTTACCTCCCTAGGAAGTTCAAGGTCACTGTCATCCTTTGGAAGGTCTGAATTTGGTTGGGCCCCAAGACCTGGATGCCTCGAAGAGTTTCTGAAAGGCAGAGGACCCCATTAAACCTGGTGGCTGAGGGCAGATGTCTCAGGGCTCCCAGGGCCGGGGCTGTGGGACCGCCCCCTCTCACCAAAGCCAGGGACAGATGGGTTCTGGTGTTTCCTCCCTGCGCAGGATACTGAAGCACAGTCCACTATGCCTTGTGCCTTTGACCAGAGGCCAATGAGGCCAGGAAATAAGAAGCACTCCACCTGTACCAGCCCCCCGAGACCCACCCTGCAGCTTCAGCGAGGCGGAGAAGTCCCCCGTCTTCTGCACGATGCCCTTCCCAGCATCCAGCGTGGTCTGCTCCCACTCTGCCACCACTTTGAGGTTCACAGTGAAGGTCCCGATGATGGAATAGTTATAATAGACCACAGGGTCTTCAGTCACCATCTGGGTGCTGTAAGGTGACAGGGAGGAGTCAGACGACAGAAGTGACTCATGGGACTTCTTAGAGTCAAGGGTGGCTGTACAGTGACACACCCTGGCTACCGGTTCCTCATGAGCAAACCTGCTGTGGCAGCAGCAGCCTCCCCCGTCTGGGCCTTCCTCAGGCCCACAGGGAGCACATGGAGCCTCGGGGCCTGCACACCCACTTTCCAGGCTCATCAAAGGCTCCGTAATCCATCACCACTCCTTGCCCCCACCCCTGCTGTGGAACTTACAGGCTCAGCACGTGGGACTGGGGGGACTCAAGCAGGTGAGGGGGTCTCAAGTTCATGCAGGAGCACTGCCCCTGCATGAACTTGAGGTGTCTGTGAACTGCCTGACCCCCACTTCCCAACCTGCCTCCCATAGCCTGGCTTGTGTGGAGAGAAGTTTGGGAATCAAAGCCAGAACAGGTCCCTCCAAAGTCAAATGGAGAAAAAAAATCCTTCCTACCTTGACCTTTTTTAAAGGGCCATTTTGGGCACCAGGGACCTATTAGTTTGCAGGCTCACCACTGGTCCCCGGGCACCCCAAGCTTAGCACAGAGCAGGTGCTCAAGGAATGCCTGGAGTGAGAGTGAGCGGGTGGAGGTGGGGCAGTACAGAGCACCCTGACTGGGAGGACAGGGCCAGGACCTAGGGCCAAGGCTTTGGGGCATCCTGGGGGGAAGGACGAACCCATCTCCGAAGTCCCAGCTGTAGAGAAATGAGGCGGTCTTGAAGAAGTTGCTCGGGTCATGGAGGAGGAAGGAAACTTTAAGGACGGTCTTGGTGAGATAGGAGCTGGGCCAGGGCAGGGACGTGTTCTGGGTGACAATGAGGTTCCCCGCAATGAACTCTGGAAGAGAGAGACCAAGGGAGGGTGAGTCCACCAAGATGTCGAGAGGGCGGAGCCAGGAGTGACCTCACCTGCCTGCCCACAGAGCAGCCTCTCCCCCACCTGACCTTCCCTGTCAGAGCTGGGCGCTGGTCAGAGGGGACCCTGTGGGTCACTGTGCACAGAGGCACATGTCCCCGAAGTCCTTGCACCTGCTGTGCAGACCTGCTGAAGACATACAGCAGGTGTGACATGCATCACTTCACACCGGCAGCCCTTCACCAGGACCCCGAACTTTCTGGCACAGAAGATGCCCAGAATCAGAAGGAAGTGCATAGGCTTTGAAAAGTAACTTCTGGGAAATATTTCAAAGGATCAGATGAGCCTTAAAAAAATGCAGTCAGTTCCATGGATCGCATCTCCACGCCCAACGCGTAGGGCTGGGTGAGGACCTCCGTTCTCTGTCCTTCTCTAAAAAAACTGAGGAGCTGATTTTTTTTTTTTTTACCACGAGATCGGAGAGTAAGGTGTGCTTCAGTGATGTTCATTTGGAAAATGCTGAAAAGTGGAATGAAAAGAAAAGAAGCGTCCTATCACTCAAACACAACCATTGTCGACTCTTTGGAAGAATTGCAAAGTGTTGGTATGTGAGTATGTATACGTTTATTAAACACACTTGATCAAATTAGTGATAAAATGTTGTCTTGCTTTTTAAAATTTGACAAGCATGAGTATTCTCCAGGACATTACAAACTCTCTGTAAAGAGAGTTATTATTCATTGTATCATTATTATTCATGATACAAATTATATCAATATACTTAACCATTTCCCCTATGGCTACATACTTAGCTTGTTTCCATTTTCCTCTACTATTATAAACACCACTGCAATGAACACCTCGGTGCATAAAGCATCACCCAAATGGAGGTTTATTTCCTGAAGATAAACTCGTTAAGAGATTGTGAACTCCAAGAGAGCAGGAACTTCTTGGAAGGAGAGAAGAGGGTGAGGGAGAAAGAGAGAATGAAGATGAATGGGCCAAAGAGTCAAATAATGGATACCTGTGGATCAGCTGCTCTCCAAGGGGCTGGATTAATTTACAACCCCAGTAGCACTAGGTACTCAAACGGTCAGTTTCAGCTCCGCCCTGCCGGCAGAGGGTGTTACCACGTTCTGATCCTTTGTTAACTTGACTGATAACCGAGAAGGACCCAAGGGTCCAATGCGCATGTCTGTGATTACTCAAGGGGCTGGGCGTTTTTCTCTGCACCCAGAGTCTGCAGGCAGATTAGCAGGCAGGACCGGTCCTCACCGGTGATGGAGAGGACGAGGAGGCTCCTCGCCACGGGCTGGCACATCCAGCAGTTGGCGGCGGTGACCCAGACAGAGACGGGGAAGTCCCCAGGCGTGCTCCCCACAGCACGGATGGAGGAGCTGAAGGCCTCATCCGTCTTCCCCGTGAGCAGCAGTGGGGAGTGGATCCAGTGGAAGCGGTAGGAGTGAGTGTCGGTGGGCAGGTCCAGGCTGCCGTTGTCACTGGCCACCAGGCTAGCAGTGACGGTCACCTCTGCCCCCGTAGTGGCAGGACTATCCGTGATGAGGTGAAGCTCATACAGGCCTAGGACCCCAAAAACAAAAACTACATTTCAGGAGGGGACATGGCAAGGAACCCCACGGCCACCCTCTGAGCTGGCTTCTACTATTCTACTTTATAGGTGGAGAACCTGAGGCCCAGGCAGCCCAGGTGACTTGCCTGAGAGTCTTATGACTAGTTCACTGTCAAGCTGGGATTCAAACCTGGGCCCAGCTGACTCCAAATCACACGCCCTTTCCAGGGTCCCCAGTTTATATCACAGGGCACATGCGCGGCCTGGGCCTGCCCTGCCTGGGCTATGTCTCAGCTCTGATGTGCAGAGCTGAGCCCGGCCCCTGGTGCAGGCTGGGTGCCCTGAGTGTGAAGGAGGCCCCCCTCTGATCTGAGCCAAGCCCCCTTCCTTCCCTCTTGCTCTGAGTTTCTAAATCTAAAATGTAAGAGGTTCTAGATCAGCACTGCCCAACGCGGTAGCTACTAGCACCTGTAACTAAGGGTTACCCTGTTGGACAGTGTGGACCCAGAATCCCTTCACTATCCCAGAAGGTTCCATCCGGCTGCCTTGCTCTTGGTGACCTCGGGGGGTCCTGCCGGGGCCAACACTGGAACTCTGTGATTCCAGCAGGGTCAACTGCTCGGGGACCCGGACCTGAAATACGGGGGATGCAGCTCTTACGGGGAACCCTAGCATTGGTCTCTCAGGTTGCTGATGGCGAACGGGGCCTTCAGCACATGGGATGCGGACCTTTTAGATAACACTCCCCTCCCGACACCCACATCGAAGGTAAGACTAACTGCAACCTGCAAATAAAGTATAAAACAAAAAATAAAAACATTTTGTTAAAGCCCCAGCCGGTGTGGCTCAGTTGGTTGGACATCATCCTGCAAACCGAAAGGTTGGCGGTTCGACTCCCGGTCAGGGCACATGCCTGGGGTGCAGGTTTGGTCCCCAGGGTGCATTCGAAAGGCAACCAATCAATGTTTCTCTCTCACACAGATGTTTCTCTCCCTCTCCTCCTTCCCCTACCCTCTCTCTATAAATTAATTAATTAAAAATATTTTATTAAAAATTAAAATAATCAGTAACAATCATTGTTACCAGATTTGGACATTTCTTTTTTTTTTAACCTCACTCAAGGACATCTTTTTTTTTTTTTATTGCTTTTGAAGTGATGGAGAGAGGAGGAGAGAGAAACATCGATGCAAGAGAGAAGCACGGACTGGTTGCCTCCTGTACATGCCTGGACCCGCGATCACATGCACTGTGACCGGGAATCACACCCACAGCCCTTCAGTTACAGGATGACGTTCCAACCACTGGGCCACACCGGCCAGGGCTCCTGCTATTTTGTTAACCACGCTCTTAATCTGGGGTTATATAGTCTATTGTTCTTTTCAATTCTGAACCATAGGCATCTCCCTAAATCATTATTCTTCAACTGCTTTAGATAGTTGCATATTTTATCATATAAACAAGGCAAGACTTTAAAAATAAGGCTTGTTTCCATCATAAAATTCATACATATGCATAAAGAGCATTACAACGTCCCATCACCCTCCCTCCCAAAGACAGCAGATGCTATCGTGCCGCCGTCTTCCTGTCTCTTCTTCACGCATAAAAATTTTTAGTGTAGTTATAATCACACTCTGCACACAATTTGGAATTATTTCATTTCCACAGGACGACACCTCCCACGTGTGTCCGTGTCGCCCTGACATGAATTTCCACGCGTGCGTGACAATCGCCCACACAGGTACTCCACTGGCAGCACCCTTCGCTCTCGTCAAGAACACGACTGCATGCTTGTGACCCTTCTCCTGTAATCGGTGACTTCCCTCTGCAGGTGAGATTTCCCAAGGGCTTGAGGTGAGAGGGTGCAGCCAGCGGCAGTGCACGCCTGAGCAGAAGAGGTGAGGCGGCAGGAAGAAGGGAGGGGCTGCCAGCTCAGGTCACTCTCCCTCTCACCTTTCCAGCCCTGGCCCAGCCCACCCCACAGGCACGACCCCCCCCCTGCCACCCCCCACCCCGTGGATTCAGGTGCCTTCTAAATGCTGACGGAGCCCAGTAACACAGACCTACTCTCTGGGCTCCAGGCCTGCGCTGAACAATTAAGCAAAGTTAAGGACTCAAATTTAATGAACACTATAAATTCCATTCCTCAGCTGCACTAGCCATATTTCAAGTGTCTAATGGCCAACTGGTTCTTAGCTATTTTTCTGGACTGCAGAGATCCACAATGTTCCCTTCATTACCCGAAGTTCTGTGGGACGGTACTGTTCTAGAGCCTCTGGATTTCTCCCCTCCCCAAACCTATCATCTCCTTCAGGTAGCACTCTCTGTTGGGGTTAGAGTAGCCAGCTATCCCAAGACTCAATCCCCAGGCTTCTGCCATGCTAACTCCTCCTCTCTGGGCATGCTCACCTCCTCTCCATCACTGCTAACATCGCTTAAGCCCCGTCGGGATTACTGCTACATCCTGCCCCTGCCCCTTGGCCTCCAGTCCTGCCCCACTCTCAGACACCTCACACAACAGGCTTCTTGCACAGGTCATCCGGCCACTCTCAGGGTGAAATCCAGATTCACATCCTGGCACACCCCTGCTGTAGCTGGCCACTTTAACTCATGCAGCTCCCCACAACACGCGGTCCTTCCTAGCCTCAGGGCCTTTGCACATGCTGTGCTCACTGCCCTTCTCCGCCCATCTCTCCTTGGGTATAATCTCCTCCGGGAGGCCTCCCCTGAACCCCTCGCCTCCCTGGTGCTCTCTCAACAGCCGGAGCACACAGTTGTCACAAGCCCACGTTGGGACGATGGCTTTCTCATCTGCCCCACCGTGCTGCAGTCCCCTTTAGGGCAGTGCTTATCTCCATCTCCCCTCTGCCCAGCAAAGTGCTTGGCACACAGTAGGTGTTCAGCAATGCTGGTGCCGAGTGGCACCTGGAGAGAAGGGTGTGGCAGAGGGACGTGGCAATGTCCCAGGACACAGTTCATCTGTCCTTGGGCCCCACCCTCACAGGTGTTAAGGGGACCCAGAAGTGCAGACATGCCCCCTACCCTCAGGTTGCTCAGGAGAGACCTGTTGCACTCAATGAAACCAGGAGGTGGATGAGTGTGACCTCAGCTATCCCCCTTCGCCTTGTGGCAATGCTGCCTGTCCCCACGGCTCTAGCATTCCCCCTTGCCCATGTCCCAAAGAGGGATTTCCAGGAGCTGTGGCAGAAGCTTCCCCAGGAAGATAAGATGCGTGTTTCACGTTGAGGGACCGGGGCCTCTGAGCCCCTGAGATCACACCACTGCCTGTGACCAGAGAGCACATCAGCACCACCGGGCTGGGTCCTGTTCTCTCTCCCTCTGGCCGGGAGGCAGTGTTAGGCCGGGCCGCACAGAAAGAGGTGCTCTGATAAGAGGCCATCCCCTCCCTTCTCCCTCTCGATCCTGCCCACCCCCAGGCAAGGAGTGGGGGCCAGAGTGAGGCTGGTGGGGGGCCGGGGGGCGGCATTGGCTGACTGCATGCTCATGGCCATCCAGCATCTGCAGAGAGATGGGCGTATGTCAGCACAACACAGATCGGTTGCCAGGGGAATGGGATCCGGAGGGGCTGCAGGCAGGCGCTCGGGATGGAGGATGTGGGGGGAGGCGGGGCTGCAGCTATAGCAGATGTTATTGCAGACCCCTACCTGTCCAGACACAAGAAGCCTCCAAGGGCACTCTTTCTTAAGCATTTTTTTTTTTTTAAAGCAGTTGTTTCATAGTTCCTGGGTGATGCTGTCCCTCTTCCTCGGGGCTCTGGGAAGTGCCCAGGACATCCAGGCTGAAATGGACCACGAAGGCTTTGACCCGTGTGGCTGAAAGAACCAGGCTCAGGTCCTGTCACCCTACCCCTCCAAATCCACCTTTGCAAGTTTGAGCCTAAGTGACAGCAGGGTCACAGCTGAGAGGGCACCACAGGCTTCCCAGGAGACCCAGAGCCAGAGGGGCCAAAGTGAAAAGCACAGTGGCAACCTCCACAAGGCTTGACCCATGGGAGCAACACCCAGAAGCAAGCCCTGGGGCTTCCACTTGGAGCTCATGTGTTTTCTCTGACGACACAGCGTGCAGGGCCCTGAACATTCTAGAAAATGGCCACATCTGCCTTTTCACACTGCACAGGTAGACAGCCCCGAACACTCCCCTGTGTACCTCTGAAGTCTGGGTAACACTGCTTGGAGTTGATGATCCAGGACAGAACTTCGAACCTCAGCCCCAGGGTTGGAGGCAGGCCCCTCAGGCTGCCCCAGACCCACCGAAGGTGGCAAGGGCGTCTGAGCCTCTACTTTTCTCCTGTGGGTTTTCCCCAACTCCCTTCCCAGCTCGTCTGACCATATCATGGGCGCAGTTGGCTAGGCTGGGAACAACGCAGGATTTTAAATAATTCACTTTTTTTGTTTTGGTAATTTAGGCCACATTAATCATTTCTGGGAACAGACCTAATGGTCAAGAGACCCCAATTCTCTATGCATCTCTAGGGGCAGGCACGAGGTCTGACCAAGCAAAATCCCCACACGATTCTCTTATGTCATCCCTGAGGTGCAAGCTCTTATTTTGCCTTGTTGCTTTTATTACACAAAATTGCCTTCCTTTCGCTCCCATTCTTTTAAGATGAGGAGGGGGTGGGGGAAATGAAAATGATAATATTTAACACCCCCCATTAGCTGCCCACGTCCCAACTGTCCCCCAACAACCTTCCGATCTGGGTCCTTTTTTGTCGCCAAAATGAGACAGAAAAGTTGGTGCCGGCCTTCCAGCGGTGGGGCTGTGGGGATGGTACAATCGCGACCAGGGACACGGTGTGGGACCCGGTGGAACCAGCTCGGGGTCCATTTTGGAAATCATTCCCAGAGAGGAAATGGCAGACTGGCCTCCTGGGCTTTAAAATCGCATCGTACCCGCAGCTAACACAAACAGGGTGGAAAGGCTCTCCAGACTAGGCGACGTTTTAAAGCAAAAATGTGCTCCGCGGGCGACCTGGCCGCGCTCCCTGGGGGGCTGTGGCGTGACGACCGACCCCCGCACATACCCGGTCTCACTGCATTATTCTCACCCACCCCCATCGGCTGCGAGGTCCCCAAGAGTTGGGATAGATTCTCAGGTTATCGCACGCGAGCGCGCGTGGTTCCCAAGGCAGGGGCGTTCTAGAGATAGCAGCAGGAACCAAGGGACATAGGGAGTCCCCTCAAGTGGCGAGGCGATTTCTGGGGAGAGCGGTGAAGGGAGAGAGTAGAGGGCTTCGCGGTGCGCAGCTGCCGGTGTCCCCTACGCAACGCGATTCAGGGACTCCAAGAAAGAAGGAGGTGCGCTCACGGGGTACGGTACCAGCTCCGCAGCCCAGGCTCCGGCGAGGCCCCAGCGTGCTACGGCTCTGCGAGGGCGGCCGGCCGGCCCGCACAGCTCCTTACCTGCAGCCACTGCAGCCGGGGCCAAGGGCAGGAGGCAGGCGAGCCAGAGGATGCCGCTGACGCGCGGGCAGAGGGCCGGGGCCATGGCGGCTTCGGGAGCAGCAATAGCCGGAGCGGACGGGCTGGCCGCTACTCTGGGTGCGAGGCGCGTGCTGTGCGGGGAGATGCTGACAGCGCGCTCGCTCTTCCTCGCTTTGGGACACTGTGTTGCTGCGCGCCGCCGCCTCCTACAGCCAGCCGCACAGACCCCAGCCCACGTCAGCTGCTCAGCCCCCCTCCCCGCACCCTCCTCTTTCCCACGACCTTCCCCTCCGCTCCCCGGACTGTACTCCACCAATCTGCCCCATCTCCCGCGCCCCTCTCTTCCCCACATTTCTCCAGTCTGCGCTTCCTCCCCACCGCCTCTGACTCAGCGCCCCAGAGGCGCAGGCAGCACTGCAAAGCCACAAGCAGGCCCCTTTGGGTTCTTCTGCAGGTGCCTTCCCCACCCCTGACGCTTACGGCTTAGAGGTGAAGTTCTTCATTCGAAGAATGAAGCGCCTACTGTGTGCCAGGCTCTGGGCAAAGGGCCTGGAAACACTTCTTTCCTTCCAGGGAGAGGGGCTTGAGCGCAGAGCTGATTGATGTTTTTCCTCAGTTTACCTTCTCCGTGGCTGCTGTAAAATGGGGCGCATGCTCAAACCCGGGCCCACAGCCGCGTTGCCAAAGATTCGGACAACCGTGAGGAGGAGTGACCAGACTGCTCTTTGGACACTCGTGGCCCTAAGCAGGCACTTCTGCCTGCCATACCTGAGCAGAGGGTGTTTTTCCTCCTAGACAGTGGCCAGGCCTAGCTGGCCTTAAAGGCTGGACACCAACAGCCTGGGTCCAGCTCTGAGTCACTCTGTACCTGGGCAAGAGATGCAGCCCAGAGGGTTGGGGTCACACAATTGAGGTCAAGCATGGCCTGACAGGCAGGACTCTTTAGGGGAGAACATTCCAGACCAGAGACTTAGCTGCAAAGGTGCTAGGTGGGCATGAGGCAGAGCAAGGCCATTGTGGCTGGAACATGATGAATGAGGTTGGAAGGTACGCAGGGCCAGGTAAAGAGGACGAACTGAAAAGTCTTCGGAGGGTTTTATTTAGAGGAGGGGAGTGATCTAACTTACCTGTGAGAATGACATTGACCCTGTCCCCGACCTCTAGTTCAGGAGGTAGAGAAGAAAACAGTTACGGATGGTGACAGCATGATGGGTAGGGTTAGGGCCGTGAGGAAGCATAGGGATTTCCGCAATGTTAGGTCTAGGCCTAACTGTATAGGTCTTTATCCAATGTCGCTAAGGTGAAACTTATCGAAAGATTTGTCTACAGCTTCTCCCCCTTCTCCTCACCAATATTAAATGACCACACTCAGCACTCTGATTTCAGCCCTCAGATTTTTCAACCTTCCCCAACGTAGGACCTCCTACTTCTGGGGTTTTGGTGGTGGGAGGGGCAGAGAGGGTTTTGCTTGCAAGTGGGCCACTCCTTCCAGGGGGAAGGAAAGGGTGTTCTGACCCATTTTATTTCTCCCGAGGAAGAAATAATTGGCACTAAATACATCCACTCACAGTCCCAGCACTTCATTGGTGGAAACGTGGAAGGAGGAAGGAGCGTGTTTCCCGACAAGACACCTTTCCTCCAGGGTATCAGCTGGTGTTGCAAGTTCTACTTAATGCAAGATGCGAAATGTATCTGTCTGGGAAGGGAGCACAGAGATTTTGGGGAGTTAGCAATCATGGGGATTGGGGGCTCAGCACTGTCAGGAAGGGGCAGGACATGGAGGCAGGTCCTGGAATTCATAGAGGTCAGCATTTTCTAGCTCTGTATGGTAAATGGTAACCGTGGGTTACAGGAACAGCTCACTATTTAACTCCTTCCATAGATGGAGTCTGTAGGTGAGGCGATGCCGGGAGTGGGGGCGGGAAGCTAGGGGGGTTCAAATGGTGCCTCCCGAGTCACAGGGCCAAGGGACGCCGTGTCCCAGGCAACAGGAGGAGGAGGAAAATCGGAGCGCTAAGCCCCTCCTTCTGATAAAGTCATGAAAGGGGCGGGGGAAAGACTGTGCTGAGCGATGTACGCAGGCGCAACTTCTCATTGCATTCTGGAAGTTGTAGTAATTAGCACGGTATTGCTCCCGGGAGGACTACATTTCCCAAGAAGCCTGCCAAGCTGTGCGTTCACACGCCGGAAGGAGTCCGCTCCACGAGGTTTTAGGAGCAAGGGCCGCGGAGTCTGAGTTACCTGTGCAGTGGTCGGCGTGATGCCTAAAGCCAAGGGGAAGACCCGGAGGCAGAAGTTCGGTTACAATGTTAACCGGAAACGCCTGAACCGGAATGCTCGACGGAAGGCAGCCCCGCGGATCGAGTGGTGAGGGGGCTGGGGTTCAGGAGGCCGCGGGCCTCGGGCAGGACGGCCGGCGAGATGACAGTTCCGCGCTCTCCCTCTCTTTGCCCGTAGCTCCCACATCCGACATGCCTGGGACCACGCCAAATCCGTGCGGCAGAACCTGGCCGAGATGGGGTTGGCTATGGACCCCAACAAGGCGGTGCCCCTCCGTAAGAGAAAGGTACTGACACGGCAGGGTCCGGCCTGGCCCTCAGTCCTGCCCTTTACCTCCCTCACGCCCGTCCTCGGTTTGCGACCTCGCCACAGAGAACTCGGCCAGCCCGCGCGGACTGTGGCTGAGAGTCCCTTTACGACCTCCTCCGTACGCACTGGCCCTGGGTTGGAGCTTCTCCTTCACTCATTTTTTCCCTCTGAAATTAACTTGTTTGCGTCCCTTGTCATCTCAATGGTATTTTCCAGAATTTATCTTTTTCTGCCCTTAACTTTCATCGTAAGGACTCCCCAGGTTTTGGGATCCTTACTTACTGTTCGTTCCATCTTTCCCCAGTCGTCCAGCCTCATTGGACCGAGGCTTCTCTAGGGCCAGTTTCTCCCAAGGAAGGATTTTCTGGGCCACCCTTTAAAAAAAAATAGCATCCCTTTTCACTCAGTGACTTCTTCCCTGCATTATTTTAATTTACAGCACTTGTAAATACTCGGTGGTGTGTTACCTATTTGTTTATCTGTTTCCTGGCTGGGCCTCTTTTCCCCAACATAATCCCCTTGGGGACAGGACTATGTGTTTTGTACATTAAATCTCCAGTGGTACTTGGGATGTGGATGATGCTCAATAAACAGTTAACCTAAAGCATGGGCTTGCTGGTCGAATTTGTCTTTTTACCCCTTCCTCCCAGAAGGAAAGAGTGCTACTGTTTCTTGAACAGATTTGAAGCCACAGCCAAGCACTGTCAGGTTGCTCTTCCCCATAGAGAAGAGATGTGACATCCCCCCCAAACCGCCCCCCCCCCGCCGTTGTAAATTATAAAGCACGTCTGTGTCTGTTGTTCCATTGGACTGTCACCCAACAAAGGGAGGCAGGCGAGGGGTATTACGCTCATTTCACAGACAGGCACGGAAAGATGTATTGCTTGCTTGATTCTCTTGGGAACCGTGAAGCCTCCAGGGGATTGATTCTCCTTGTCACCTGTTCCTGCCTAACCTTGTACAAGGATTCTTAAGGGTCATGCATTGGTGCTGGGATGGGCAAGAGCCTCTAGAAGTTTCCCTCATCCAGGATCCTTCCTTCATTTACTGGTCTCACTGGCTGTTCTCTGCAGGTCAAGGCCATGGAGGTGGACGTAGAAGAGAGGCCTCAGGAGCTCGTGCGGAAGCCCTACGTGCTAAATGGTGGGTTTTGGCCACATTGCTCTGGGTTACCCTCTAGTGTGGTCAGGTCTGGAAAGGGCAGGTGGAGAAACTGAGGCTCAGAGGGAAGAAGTGACTGGTCCAGGGCTCACAGAGTTAGGGCTGTGTTTCCGGCTGGAACATTTGCAGTCTACTGACCAAACTCACGTGTGCGAAGTGAGGTCAGAGACGTTCAGGGAGGATGGAGCCAGCGGCCTGAGAGGTTAGGAGGGAAAGCGCTAAGTCTCAGGCACACATTTCAGCATCTCCTGCCTTTCAGGATGAACAGATTTTTTAGAGATTTGACCGTCTCATTTCATCTTCCCAATGAGCAAGCCATTCCATGTTCATTAAGGCCGTGGAAACTGAATATTGAAACAGAAGAGTACAATCTGCGGGGAAGACGGATACTCTGGAATTCTCCACCCGTTCTTCCTCTTACCTGAGATTGACGTTTGATACAGAACCCCTTGAGGCCCCGTCTTCAGCGTGTATCAGTGATTCCTATGAGAAGCACTGCACTAGCTTGCGTATATAAAACCAAGTACTTACTGTCGTCAAAGCCAACTGACAGTTTTTTGACTATGAGCAAGTTTAGCACTTAATTCCAGATGAGATTTGACCGCCTTGTCTCCGTGAGCTCTGTCTCTCCCTTCACAGGTGAGAAATAGGGAGCGTCTGCCTGGCCGTTTCAGAAACGAAGCCATTATTGGCTCCCCAGCTTGGCTTTTTCCCTCCTGTGGAACAGAGAAGTGCCTGGGTCCAGCTGTAGGCCCTGTTTCTCATTTGTTCAGACCTTTCATTTCATGTGTTAGTGTAACATGAGAAAGAGGTTCTGCCCTGGCTGGTGTGACTCAGTGGATTGAGTGCCAGCCTGAGAACCAAAGGGTCACCAGTTCGATTCCCAGTCAGGGCACATGCCTGGGTTGCAGGCCAGGTCCCCAGTAGGGGGTGTGTGGGAGGCAACCACACATTGATTTTTCTCTCCCTTTCTCCCTCCTTTCCCCTCTCTAAAAATAAATATATATATATATATATATTTTTTTTTTTTTTTTAAAGGGGGTTCTCCATTTTAGAGCTGAAAGGGAGCCCTGTCCATTCATCTCTGCCCCCAGGACCTGGCACTAAGCAGTTTCCTGCCTTTTACTCATCTGACTGTATCTTAGGCAGAGCCTGGGACCCAAGGTGCTGAAGAGGAAGGTTTTGGCACTGAATGTGTGGATGGAGAAAGCCCATCAGATGGCTGATGTAGCAACTTTTGTGGCTTGGGACTGGGTGAAGGGGTGACTAGGCAGCTCAAATAGTGCAGAAAGCAACGCCTCATTCTGTCTCCTGGCTTCTCTCACCCCAGACCTGGAGACAGAAGCCAGCCTCCCAGAAAAGAAGGGAAATACGCTGTCTCGGGACCTCATAGACTATGTGCGCTACATGGTGGAGAACCACGGGGAGGACTACAAGGTGAGTGTCTTGGGCCTGGCAGAAAGAACCACAGGGGCCTGTTGGGAAGGCACCCTGGACTGTTGGAGACCTGATCTGCTTGCCTCGTGCCTATTTCCTGAGTGGAAACAAAGGGAGGCCTCCAGGAGGTGGTGTCCACTGACGATGGTGCTCATGGCTGAGACAGACTGAGCACCGCAGACTGAGTCCCACGGTGTCCTTTTGCTTGTGTGGTATTTACAAAGAACTTGAACTACTTGCCTTTTTAGTTACGGGAGGGTTCAAATCAAAGTCGCTATTTTTTGGCCTCTGTTAAAAATGGAAAGATCTGGCTACATGGGACCCCCTAGTCAAGCGGGACTAGTTGGCTGGCTGGAGCGTGAGCTGCTCAGCTGGCCCCCGTGGTATCTGCACCCATGTCCCCATGCACGCCGTGGCTTTCGAGGTGAGGAATCTGAACCTCCAAAACAGGAAGTGGCTGGCCCACCTTCAGCAGAGCTAGGATTTGAACCTTTGCCTATCCAGCCCTCAAGTGGCCCTTCTCTCTTCTTAGGCTATGGCCCGGGATGAGAAGAATTATTACCAAGATACCCCAAAACAGATCCGGAGTAAGATCAACGTCTACAAGCGTTTCTACCCAGCGGAGTGGCAAGCCTTCGTTGACTCTTTGCAGAAGAGTAAGATGGAGGTTGAGTGACTGGTTCAGCTCCAGGCTGAAGCCTCTCCTGGACCCGAGAAGCTGGAGCTGGGTTAAGGCAAGGACGGGAGTGTGGCCTCGGATGAGGCTGACCCAGCCCCATCCTCGGGGCCTGCCTGCCTGGTCTGGGTGACGCGAGGAAGTAACAGGTGCTCCACAGCAGGACCACGGGCAGGGTGTGATGTGGGCACTGGGCCTTTTCTTAGCCTTGAATACTTTGTCCTCAGCTGTTAATACAGAAATCCTCCTGCTCCTAAGGTTTCTCCCATAAGCACCTGAAATGCCTCTCCTCACTGCTCTCGAAGAGGGCTCAGTGTTTTCACACGGACCGTTTCACACAACACCCTGTAAGGAAACTGAGGCTCGAATGGTGGTGGGGGTTGGGGGGTTGAAGTGGTCTTTCAACAGCCATGTCTAGGCTCTCAAGTGCTGTCCTGCACCCTGGCCCCGAGCACAGTGCACCCGGCCCATTGTGGGCGGGCTGGGCGGGCTGGGCGGTCCGGCCCCCAGGCTCCAGTCTGCAGACAGTCTTCGGCGTTTGGCCTCATGACTTTGCCCTTCACAGCATCCCAGGTTCAGACCTTTGCCTAGGCTGGCCCTGAACTTGTTTCTCTGGCCAGTTCAGGCACCAGTTTTAGGAGGCCTTCCCTACCTCCCACCATCCCCTGCCCCCAGGCTGCATAAGTGGCCTCAGGTCCCCACACCCAGACTCCCATTAGTGAGGCCTGTCAGTTGGGTCTGCCTTTTAATCTGCTTGACATCTCCTACTAGATGGAGTGAGTGCAGGGACCTTGCCTGGAAATGCTCGTGGAGTGGCCTTCATTCTGACCTCAGGCGTGGAGGCTGTCAGGTGATATCCTTGCTCCCATTTCCACACCTGGCTGACAGGGCCAGAGCCAGGGAGTGGGGGAAGGGTTTGGACACCCCCAGAAGGTACTGAGACCAAAGCTGATGTTCATTAGCACCCCACGCCCGAGTGGGCTGAGGGGCCCAGGGACTTGCTATTGACAAACCAGATCACAAGGGGTGTTCTAGGACCACCGCCGTACGTGTCCCTCACTGGGACTTGAACACCCAGCACACACTCCTTAAAGTCAGAATTCAAGTAAAGCCACGCCTCAGTTTTTGGCATTTATTGTGCAGTCCCTCTGGCACCACCAGCACTCCATCTCTCCCCCTGTGGGTATGGGGCTGCCAGGCAGGGGCGGGTGGCAAGGCCCCTTTACCTCCATATCTTTGATGGGAACCTTCCCCTTGTGCCTTAATGGGCCCATCTCCTCCCAGGGCAGCAGACAAGGAGAGGCTGGAGGCTCCCCTTTTCAGCGCAACTGGGAAGGACTTTGGGGACACATAAGCAGACAGTAGGCGAGAGAGGCTTGATGCTCAGCCTGTCCTGGCTCTGAGGTTTGGGGCAGTGGCGTGAGGATGACACCACAGGCGAGTGTCAGCAGCTGGTGTGACGTGCTGGCAGTTGCCACCAAACTGGCATAAGGGCAAAATGGTTTTCAAAGGCAAGTGGAGGTGTTTTGCGGGGGGCCCAATGTTTCCTTCAGGCAGAAAGGCCCATGTTCATCGGCACCTCTGACGGGACCTGTGAAGCACTGGCTCCATCCCTCCCTGGTCCTACACTGGTTCCTCTGCACTGGCAGTGCTGAGTGGCACGACGTGCCAGAGGCTCTTGGGATGGGCATTCGGTCCAAGGGGATGGTGCCAGCAGCCTCAAGAGCCCTCTCGCCCAGACCATTCACATGCCCTGGCTCCGGGCCGGGTTGGGCTCTCTCCAAAGGGACGGCAGCAGGTCAGAGAATGTACTATCAGAAGCGTCGGTTTCACTTAAATAACTTAAGAACAGATGCCCCTCAGCCAGGGGAAGTGACCCAGACACAAGTTCCGAGGGCAGGGGCCTCCCTCCCACGTGAAGAGTGGGCACTGCCTTCCTCCGCCATCTTCGTTAGGAGAGCCGCCAGACATGTTCTGTCCCCATGCTTAGGCAGGCTGGGGGCTGCAGTTGGGGCAGTGGTGGGACTGCAGCAGGACCCACGGCAGCTCAGGAACCTCGCTCACGTTGAGATGAACAGCTCCACGTAATGTCTGGGTCCCCTGAAACAAAGTCACATTCAGGAGCAACTGGTCAGAGTGCCACAAGGCCAGGCAGCTAGCTGTTCCTAAGGCCACTGTCCTTCGCCCAGCTTGGTCCTGGAAACCAGAGCAGACGGGCTCTGACACTCTGCTGGGAGGATGGGCCAGCATCCCCTTCAGAGCACAGCTGCCAGCCACGGACGTGCTGAACCAAACCCACAAGCCAACAACGTCTGTATCCCGTACCAGGGAGGGCGGGCAGCGTGGCCCTGCAGCGTCCCTCATCAGTGTGTGTCTTCTAGAGCTGCCGGGACCCATCAGTTCTGGGTGGTCTTTGAAAGTAGCTCAGCTACATGCAGTTGAACTCTATTCAAGTTCACTTCCCCCACTGGGGACTATAAACATTGTAGCACGTAGTGATAATGGACCACAGGCATGTCTGAATGAGAAGAGGAAGGTCCCCTCACTAATGTCGGTTCCAAAGGTGACAAGCTCTGGAAACCAGGGTGGGGGGTGGGTGCTCATAGGACACAGAAGTGAGGATTCTCTGCAAAGTGAATCCCATGGCAAAGTGAAAAGTTGCCAGAAAAATTTTAAAGGCTCCTCTAAACCCCAAGTCATTCGTTAATTATTTAAAATAAAAGCAGACAAGTCACTCCTTAATGCATGAAGTTAATCAGAATTTCAAAGGCAGGGATGCTGGACACCTGCAGCCCCAGTGCAGAGCGGTTCAGTTCTTCCACCTCCTTTCCTGTCCCTCCTACCACACTGGCCACAGAACCGAAGCACAGAGTAAACATCAAATGAAATGAAGGCACGTCACCTGTTCTCCACGAAAAAGCACACGGAGTTGGCTATCAGCTGTAAAAAAAAAGTCCATCTGTGGCTGTCGATTACTCAGTGGTGCTGACAGGCAGAAGGCTCCTCCTTTGCCAGCACTAATGAGAGGCGTTGATGCGGGGACAAGGTGGCCCTTAAGCCGGCTGGTCCCTGGAAGGAGGGTCGGGATTCGCACTGGAGAGGACACTGGAAACTCCGTCCAACTTGGCTGGAGCTGGGGCATCCACAGGCCCAGGAACGCTAAGCGATGGACCCCAGGCTGCCCTCTAGGCTGGTCGGCTAAGGCCCATTTCTTTTTACCTGGATTTACATGCTTGAAATTTCCTTTCCCAGAGTCTCTTGTCCACACAGGAGCGGTATGATGTACTGATGGAGCAGAGCGAAGGATTCAAGGCGGAGGAGGCCACTGCTCTGCAGATTTTTGACGCAGGTAGCTTACCACCGTGGCACTCGTGACTCCAGCCACTTCCTCAAAGATCCAGATTTCCCATGACAGTCATCTGGTGTTTCAGCACCTAGAAACAGACTAAATCTTCGGCCTGTTCCTTATAAATAAATAAATAATCACAATGCAGTTCTGGGCTGACGTCCAGTGCCCAGCTCTGGTGGACAGTCTTTGGTCTTCTTCCCTCTGGGAATGGGGACGTCTTTCTCCCCTCCTTATGTAAACACGGGCACTGGCACAGTTAGTGCAGGAGCAGCGGCTTCTGTCTCCAGAGTTGGGGGGAGGGGGACAGGGCTTCAGTTTTCTCATCAGGGCGTGGACACCATGTACTGTAGGTCTGAGAGGCTGCAGGGCCGGGCCTTGGCTTGGGGAAGCAGGGAGGTTTCAGGTGCCTGCTGGGATCTTTGTCCTCACACGTCTTACCTCTGTGGCTGGGAGACGCATCTTCCAGTTAGAAAAGTCCACAGAAGTCATCTTTCAAATGAAGGCCGCAGGGCCAGACAGGAAGAGACTCATTAAGACCCTGAGCCAGATGGCAGAGCCGGGGCTCCCTGCAGCCGCCCAGGACTGCCCGCGAGGGAGTGCCATGGAGTCTCCAGGAGCCAGTCTAGACTGGGGGTGCTTCTGGCCCTGTCACAGTCAGCCGCTGCGACCCGCAGGCAGGGACGCACTGAGCCCACGGACCGGCTCACTGTACAGGTCAGGAGGAGGGGCCTTCACTGGGGAAAGCTGGACCCCCTTCCAGGCCAGAAACAGCCACTCTGTGCTGCCCTGTGCACCCCCCTGCCCCCCGCAGCCCCACAGCCACCTCACCAGGAAGGCTTCTGCGAGGTTCTCAGCCTGGGCCAAGCCCTGCTCGTGAGGGCCAGGAGAGAAGGGACGTGTAGCTGCGTGGCCCCAGGCCCAGGCTGCAGATGGAGCAGCAGCCTGGGCTCCCGGGGCTGGTCAGCGACAGGAGGGGCAGCCTAGGAGAGAAGCTCCAAGAGCAGTCTCCAGATGTGCACGGTGCCGGGGTCTTCAACGCCGGGCCCTGCGGGGGCGATGCTGGCCCCCAAGAAGAAGATCTCCCGCTGGCTGTCCACAGCGTGCAGACCCAGCTCCTGCTGCAGCTCCACCATGCTCACGGCCTCGCTCAGGTCCTGTGAAACAGCCGACAGTGTTCACCAACTCCCGGCCTCAGCCAGGAAACAAACCCGAGCGACCTTGGCCTCAACTCTCCCTCGTCTCTGCCTTTCCTTTGAACGCATCTCTCCTCCCATCACCAGCCGCTGTGGGTAGAAGTAGCACTTCCTGTACGCTGCACGGCGATGGGCACTGAGTCTTACTTAGTTCACAGCCCACACTTACCCGATGAGGAAACCAGCTCGGGGGGTGGAGTCATTTAGTCACAGACGCAGTGTTAAGAGGTAGAGTCAGGCTTCACACTGGGGTTGGTGTGATGCCCAAGCTTAGGACCCACACAGGAGTCCTAGCTCAGCCTCCTGGACTCAGCGTGGAGAGATTTTACAGCGGGGTCACCTCCAGGCAAGGGCCTCACCTCCCCAGCCCCTAGACCCTGGCGGAGGAAGAGGCCACTACAAAACACAGCTGGGGAGGGTGCATTTTAATTCCAGCCCTGATCTGAGATTAAAATGACTTTCTTGGAGCAACTCCTAGAATGCTGGGCCCTTCAGTGTTGTCTCCTGTGGGTTCAAAGTTGCTACAAACTATAGTTTATGTGTAAGATGATGTAATTCACTGTCCAAACCGGGGTACTTCTGAGACTCAAAGTGGGCACTGTTAATAATTATACTACAATAACAGGTATAAAAGGGGGCTGTCCCAGGCAGACCAGGACACACGGTAACCTATTTATAAATGTCAAGTCCTGATGGGCAAGGGGATTTTAGGTCAAAGACAGAAGCCCCCCCCAACCAGGCTGGAAACATGCCCCAGGACTCGGGGACGTGGGCACAGGCCACAGGAAGTAACTTCAGGACTCCGTACTGTGGCTGTGTCACTGGTATTGAGAATGGCACTTTTGGTCTGTGATGCCAAGGCTGCTGGGCCCAAAGCACCTCGCTGGCACCCAGGAGAGGTGTGGTGTAGGGGTTAGTGGCAGAAACCTTGGGGACAATTGGAGTTCAAGTCCTGCCTGTGCCACACCCCACCTGGAGCTTTGGGCCCTTAGGGACAACAGCAAGGCCCATCGTTGGGTTTTGTAGGTCCTGCTGTCAAGTGCTAGCACGGTGCCTGGCGCACAGTAAGCGGCACGCAGTAAAATCCAGGTGTTATTTTATTATACTCTGTTAACTTCTCATCGCTTCCCAGCCTTAGTTCTTTGATCTAGAGTCAGAGGTCACAAGGACACAGCAGAGTACAAAAGGTGCAGGCGTCGGAGTCAGACACCCCAATTCCACTATTTTTGAGGCATACAACCCTGGGGAGACTACAAAGCCTCCGAGATTCTGACTCCCTGTGTGTACACGGGACTAGTGTTCCAGGCCTCAGAGGGTCAACAGAAGCATAACAGGAAGCGTCACTCAAAACCACACCTGGCATCTAGTGCATACTGAGTAACTCTTTCTCATTTCTCCAGGATGAAGGATGACAGGGAGGCAACAGGGAAGGCTGACAGGATGGGGACGTGGGATGAGGGAAGAGCACAGGCAGAAGGGGGGGCAGGATCTCCGCCAAGTTCACCAGGTCGTGGGCCTGGGCTTGCATCCCTCTACAGGGCACCCACCCCTGCCCAGGTACCTGCCATCAAGTCTGGCCCTCACCTGCTTGTTGGCCACCACGACGACAGGCAGGTCAGGGTCCTTGTCCAGCAGCTTGTGCAGCTCCTGCCGGGCCCAGGGCAGCCGCAGCCGGTCAGCTGAGTCCACCATGAACACCAGCACATCCACCTCATTCACAAACTCCTTCCAGTAGAAGCGCAGGTTCTGGCTGCCACCGACTAAGGAGAGGCCAAGAGCCAGTTCAGAGCCTTCCTGGGCCCTGGGTCACTACACACAGCCCCACCGCACAGAGCCGATCAGATCTGGGTTTAGCTCCAGCTGACAGCTGGGTCTCCCTGGCAAGTTGCTACCTTCACACATCAGTCTCCTCTCACTGAACTTACCTAACAGCAAAACCCAAAGGTGCAAATACAATGCTCTTTTCTGAGGGCTGGTGTATAGTAGGTGCCTCCTGCCAACCCTAGCCTCCTCGTGGGTCCAGTAGCTGCGGCCAGAAGCCAGGACTCCTCGCCCTGCCTGTGCACAACCACCCTCCATTCAGCTTCTCTTGTTCAGTCTGGTCACCCCATCTTCTCCCCCTGGAAAGGCCAAACTCAATCCTGCCACACGGCTGCCACCCGTGTGCACCCCCAGCTATGGGGTGCCTTCCTGTTCCTCTTTGCCCCTCTGCCCAGGCCCCACTGGTCACCCTGCATCCTAGTGTTTCTGGTCATACACCTGACCCTCATGGACTCTAAGCTCTTTGAAAGTAAGAGCCATTTATCTCTGGACCCCCCAAAGCCCTCAGCACAATGCCTGGCACATAGCAGGCACTCAACAAGTATTTACTGAGTGCTTACTAGGTGCCAAGCGCTGATCTGGGTGCTGGAGATACAGAGGTGAGCACGGCAGGCAGGCAGGGGCCTTGCTCTGGAGGAGCTCCCTTCACAGTCAAGATGGCACGGCAATCACACACATGCACGTTTCAGAAAGGAGGGATGTGAAACAAACGGTGGAAGTGGCTGGGGGCGTGGATTTGGATTGGGTGGTCTACGAAGGTCTCCCCAAGGAGGCTGCATGTGGGCCGAGTCTGGGGTGATGAGAAGGAGCTAGTCATGGAAGAGACAGGGAAAGCACTCGAGGAAGAGAAAAGAGCAAGCGGGACAGAAGGTGGCCAGGGTGGCCGAGGCCCTGCCGGAGGGAGCCATTCCCAGCAAGGCCAGCCTGGGCTGAACCACACAGGGCCTGTGAAGTCACAGTGAGGCTGCGGGGAGCCCCTTAGGATTTTAACCAAGAGGGACATGATCTGTGAGGTACCACTGGCTCACACTGGGACCCTGCAGAGGGACACGGGGGGGGGGGGAGGGCGGGAGTGGAAGCAGGAGGGCCAGCAAGGAGGCTGTCACAGCACCGAGAGATGATGGTGGCTTGGATCAAGCAGGCAGTGGTGCAGGGGGAGAAGCAGGCAGGCCAGAACTCAGAGAGATGAGGACACAGCTAGCAGGACTAGCTAATGAGGTGGGCACTGGAGATGGGGGAAGGGAAGAGCCATCAAGGACCCACAGCCCACTCTTAGCCGGGTGCCGGGCCTGACGGTGTGGGAGACCACAGCAAAGCGAGCGGTGGGAGGGGAAAGCCCCGGGACTTGGATGGGAGATCTGTGGTGCAATCCAGGCCAAGGGGCCCTTTGGAGGCTGGATGGTGCCCTTGGGTAACATGAAAACACCAAACCCGCTCTCCCAGGGCTGGACGCAGGGGGCACTCTCACTTCCAGACAGAGTGGGCCTCAAGTGCAGAACCCCCACTTGACCTTTCTGTGTCCCTGGCACAAAAGAGGGAGATGGGGAAAGCTTGCTGTGGAGCCCGAATTGCAGGTGAATGTCAATGTTTGCTATATTCAGGAAGGAAGATGTAGCCAGATCAGACCCATAGGCCAGTGCCTGAGATCGGAGGCACTGGGCCCAGTCAGGCCAACAGCCGGGCCCTGAGTCCGAGCCCCTGCCTAGCACTTAACCACACCCACCCAGTCTTCACGGTCTGAGCTTTGTTTGGCAGGAAGTCTGCCTGTCCCCCCACAAGTGTGTGGCTGGACACAGGCGGCTAAGTACTGCTGCCCTCTCAATTCCCTCTGTGCCATCCTCTCCCAAGACCCCAAGCAGGGTTGAGTGAGTGATCAGAGAGGGCTGGGGGCTGCTCAGGCACCCTCTGATCACTCACTCAACCAGCTCTCCCAGGCGCCTGCTCGGGGCTGGGGCCCAGGAGCCAGAGCTGGATCAGACCTCCCTGTGTCCCAGAGGCCTCGACAGGGGCACAGGCTGGTGTGTGCAGGCAAGTACTGAAGCAGACGGGGAGCCTGGAGGAGCAGCCCTACACCTGGCCTGGGGGTCAGAGGAGGCTTCACAAGGACATCATGTTTGATGTAAACCTTGAAGGATGAGTTTACCAAGGGAAGAGGGGCTTTCCAGACTGAGGGGACAGCGCTTGCAAAGGGCAGGAGACAAAACAGGAAGCACCCTCCAGAAACAAGCAATGTAGCACGGCGCTTCCCGTCAGGAGTCAGGCAGTTGCCGGGCCTCAAGTTTCCCCATGCATCAATGAGGGTAATAATTGTTTCCAGTTGCATGCAGTTGTTGGGTTTCATTAAGTACAGTCATGCGCCACATTAATGACACTTCAGTCAACATCAAACCGCATGTATGGCAGTAGTCCCATAAGATTATAATGGAGCTGGAAAACTCCCATCACCTAGTGGCCCCGTAGTGCGATGCATTACAGTTGTCTACGGTATTCAGTACAGCAACACACCGCACAGGCTTGAAGCTGGGCTGTGCACCATCTAGGTGTGTGGAAGTGCAGACTGTGATGGTCGCACAAGGGTAAAGTCACCTAATGACGCATTTCCCAGTGGTGCCCCTGTCCTTCAGTGGCACTTGATGAATGGCATACGGGAAACTAGCTGCCAGTGTCTGCGTTGGCCATGTGGGCTTCCGCTGGAGTGAGGGGCAGGCCAGAGGGGCCCGCTGGAGCCCACCTTGGAATGCAGTTTGTTCTGTATCCTGTGCCCCCAGAAACTCGGGAAGGATTTCATACAGGGGTATGCTCTGCTTAGATATGCATTTTGGAGCCACCCCCAGGCAAAGAGCCCAGGTGTGGATCCAACTCAGGTGACGGTGAGCAGGGTTGGGCGGGAGGGGGGGTTCTGCTCACTCTCTAGCAGGTCCACCTCGAAGTCCTTGGTGGGCAGCCGCACGGAGTTGAAGCCCCAGGTGGGAACGTGGCCTTCCAGCGGTGGCTTCCCGGACAGCACGCGCAGGAACGTGCTCTTCCCTGAGCCATCCAGCCCCAGCACCAGCACCTCACGCTGCTCCAACTCCTCCAGCACCGGCTCTTCGTCCTCCTCGTCCTCGGGCTGCGGGACACAGGTCAGGCTGCGGCCTCACCCTCCTGCCTTGCTCTTTGGGAGGGGAGACCGCAGGTACCAAGGCGCCCATCCCTGCCTTCCACCTGTTCAGGGCAGGCAGGCACAGCCTGGTGCAATGGGACTAGAGCGGCCTCCGGAGTCCTGAGTCCCCAACCTCGTTCTGCATGCTCTCCCTGAGTGGCCTCGGGCAAATTCCCTTTGCCCACGTGCCAGGGCCGCTAAAACCACGGAGTTGGGGGAGCGGCGCAGCGCAGCCACCAGCTCACTGAAGGGCCATAGGACCTCTCGCGACATCCCCAGAGCCGCGCACTGCGCAGGCGCTGGGCGGGCGCCGGCTGCACTTGGTGCGGCCCCGACACAGCTCGCGAAGAAGCCGGCGTCCGCCCCCAGCCCCCTCCCCAAACCTCCACCGGTTCCTCGGTTCTGCGGCCCACAACGGCCCGGCTGCCCGCGCAGGGGCCTGCGGGCGGCAGCTCCAAGCCCTGGAACCGGGCCCTTCCGTCGCTCGCGGGGAGGCGCACCAGCCCTACACTCACGTCCCACTCGTCCCAGTCCGGGAGGCGGGCGGGCTCCACGCCCCACCAGCCTTCGCCGCGGTCCCAGCGCCGTTCCCGTCCGCGGCCGAAGTAGGCCTTCCAGAGGATGAAGAGCACCGAGCCGAGCACAGCAGCGGCGCCGCCCAGCGCCAGTACCAAGGGGCTCAGCGGCCGAGGCGCCATCGGGCCGGGCGCGGGTGCACTGGCCGAAGATGGCCCCGCTGCGACTGCTGCAGCCGCGCCCACCCACCCACCCACCCCAGCCCCGCACTACAAGCCCCACAATGCACCACCGCTGTCGCGACAGGCCACCGGCACCCCAGCGGCGGGAGTGGGGGCGCCGGTGGGAGCACTGGGACCTCCCGCCCCCTGGGCTAGGTGCGGAATGGAGCCAGAAGCTGTGCCTGAGCAGGACCGGAGACAGTGATACCGGCGTCTACCGAGTTCTTGCTGTGTGCCAGGGGGTTAGCTCGCGGATGTTCTCGGTTACTCCTTAAAACAGTACCTCGTGGGAGGGAAAACCGCCGTCCAGGTCGCACCGTAGTGCATTAGCAGAGTTTGCACTAAAACCCAAGCAACCTGTTTCCTGAGCATCCCTCAAGACTTCAAGGGGGAAATGGCTGCAGTAACTTGTCCAATTTGTGATCGACTAGGACTTTTTTAGGTGCCATAAGGTGCTCGCTGGGGATTTATTTCAAAGCGAGAAAAATAACTTCAAAATTGTTTTCGAACGCCACCTTTATGAAAATTATATATTGTCCTAAGCGAAGTTGGCATAATAATCTGCAGACAATGAAACATAACTACATTTGATAATGCAGTTTTTTAACAAAAACGGACCAATTATTTTACTTTCAAGTATTCAGAGTCTTTTTTGTGGGTCCCTGGAAAGCCCGTAGACAGTAACACTGTGAGGTACTGGGGGCTGGGACTTCATATGAATTTTGGTAGCACGCAACTCAGCCCAACACAGCCAGAGACTGTGTCCGCAGCACCCAGCATAGTGCCTGACGAAAAGTAAGACACAAGAACACGTTTTCCGTCTAACCAACGGCTCCACACTAGCTGTGTGACGTTGGCCTGGCTCTTTGCGCACCTGAGTTGCACCGTGTGTAGTATCAGATTAGATAAACTGGTTTCTAAGGACAGTCTGACTGTTGACTCGCTAGCCCAGCATCTTAATCTCTTCAATGAAATCTTTCTTCTCCCTCACCACTAGGGGGAGATGTTGCTTCCCATTATTTCTTCCTCCGGAAAGTGGTTTCAACCTGTTGCCCCAGGGATGTAAAAAGTGAGGAGCTGAGACCAAGGACAACCAATAACTAAATTACCAGGTAGATACTCAGCCCCGGGCTCTGTTGCTTCCTGGCTGAGGTACCTTTGCCAAGGTCCCCTTGAGCGTGTTAGTTTCCTCTGCTGCCAATTGGGCAATGGAAATGGACATTGCTGAGCGCTGCTAGGTGGAAAGCCTCATCTAGGATGGCCAAAAAGGGGGCAGGCTTCCAGGTAAAGCTCCCAGTCTCGAAGCCCCAGAAATGCAAATGCCCTTCCTGCTGCCTTCCCAGTGACCACGTTCCTTTCTGCTGATGGGTCGTGCAAACACTGGCAGCTCTGTCTAGGGAATGGGACTTTCTGAGGGCTTGGCCTGGCCGGGGAGGGCAGACGTCTACAGGAAAGCAGATGCCCCCTCCCCTGTGAAGTAGAATGCAAGATAGGAGGCAACCAGGGTGGATGCAAGAGAGATCCTGGTCAATTCTAATTTTTGAGGCTCCAAGTTTATTAAAGTATGAAATGCCCAAGGAATGGCAAAAAGACAATTCAGGGGCAGAAGCATTTAGAAAAATAGTGTCCTGGTAAGTGTATGTTGTAAACCTACGTAAAAAGGCAACCAGATCCCCTGCTCAACCACACACAGGGCCCCTTGACCAGGGTCTGCCCCAGAAAAGAACCATACTGCCAGGCCTGAAAGAAGAACTTCCCCAAGGTGCTGCTGCCCTTGGGGAAGTAAGGTAGCTGTGCAGAGAACTGGAATCAGCCTTGGCTAAGAACCAAAACCAGAGTCAGGAAAAAAGCACAGAAGAGGGGTGGAGGGGAACCTCTATGACACAGAGACCACCCCTCCACAGGAGCTGAGAAAGATGGCCTGACCTTAGCAGTTCAGATGGTGCCCTTCTTGGGCCTGTGGCTCAGTCATGACCGAATCCTCCTTATTCAACCAAGCCGTCTGGAAAACTAGTTTACTTGCAAAAGGCTTTGAAGGCCTTAGATGAATAAGATCCCCAATTAAAACTAAAACAAAAACAATACCCATTTAAAGAAGAAAACCCCACAAGGTAGTGAAGTTTAGAAATGTATGGTTAGGATGTTCTTTGGGGAAACAGCAGTTTTCTCACGTGGCTACTCTCTGCCTTGGTCACGCTGTGGTTTCAGATGGCAGCTCTGCAAAAGTCAGGGATAAGGTTGTTTTAGTCAGAGAGCTAGTAACTTCCAGGAAAGGCTTCAGTTTTTTTCTCGGGAGGGGGGGGGCGGGAGCCCTTGCAGCTAATAACAAAACATGGTGATCCCCTCCTCTGGCTTATGTAAGGATGCAAAGTGCAGTCTCCTCCCCTTCTGGCTGGGGTGTGACGTGCACTTTGTCCTTCTGGTGGAGGAAGGCAGGTGTCAGTTTTGCTTCCACGGAGGGTAAAAAGTTGTGGCATATAGTATTTTAAAAGTTCCAAATTAACCAAGTAACACTTTTGACACCCCACCCTCCCCCCCACACCACTGCAATGCTATTTATAAGGTAGTTATAGAATTTAAAAGACTAATTCATGGCGCCCTCGTGCGCGGTGGCCTGGTAAAGGCACCCTTGGGGAAAGTGTCTCCTTCCTGTCCTGCCGGTAGACCTGGCAAGTGTCAAATGCAGAAATCTAAATATGACATCCACTCCCGGGCACCCCAGCCCCAGCCCTCCTGAATTGACCTTGATGGCAAGCTTGAGACGTGGGGTAGAAACGTATGGCTTTATCATATTAGTAAACCCTGGGGGGTGGGGGATAAGTCTTCCTTCAGGTTGTGACATCTCGGCTGGCATCTCTTCAAGCGTCCCTTTTGTTGGTGTAGAAGGGAAATGACATTCGGACCACCTCGTCCAGGTGAGGCAGATGGAGTTTGCTCCCTGTTCTGTTTTTGCTCCCTGTTCTGGTTCTGGCAGATGGAGTTTGCTCCCTGACTAACACAGCTCTTCCAGGAACAGGGTTAGAGGGTCCCTGCTCCATTCTCTTCTTACTAGAAGCGCAGCGGAGGCCACGAGGCGGGGCTTTCCCATCGTGGACTACAACTCCCAGCATACACCGAGGGCCTTCCGGGCAAAGTCTCGCGTGACTTCAAGGCCCCCCGAGGCTCTATCTTGGAGGCTGCTGGTCAGCCTGGCAGCTTAGGCTCTGGGCCGTGCCGGAACCTTTTAGTGTCGCCGCTGACACAACGCCGTTCACACCATGACTTGGGGCCCCACCGCGACACAACGTCTAGAGAGACGTGGGTCCTCGGCGCCTCTTTAGTGCCGGGGCTCGGGCTGCAGGCAGCTCGGCGGCGGCGAAACCGGTAGGTAGACCGGCTGGGCGGGCCTGGCCCTCCCTGGGGCCACATCCTCCGCTGCCCCAGAGGGGCGCGCTCCTCGCCCGAGTCCTCTCCCCGTCCCCAGGCTCTGGGGGTCCCTCAGTGGGCCTCGCCTCTGCTTCATCGGAGCTGCCTAGCCCTCGGCCCCCACTCGTCGACCAGCCCCCTCACCTCTGAAGCCTCTTACTTGAGCTGCCCTCCGGGAACGTTCGGCTAGTGCCAGGCCTCGACCCTAATCGCCTTAGTCTTTCCCTGCTCGCCGGGAGGGAGGGAGGGACGGTTGAGTCAGAGCTGGCCTTTCACAACCTGTTGGCGTAGTCCGGCATCCAGTGTAGGAGAAGCGTGACCTCTGCGGGGGAGGGGACAGGGGCGGGAAGGGAGGTATCTGGGTCGGAAAGCTCCGCAGACCCGGGGGATGGCTGAACTTTGATTTCTGCGATGCTCTTTCGTGAAGAACTAGCTAGTTTGCCCTCTGAGCTCCACCAGAAGAGAAGGGTCAGGTAGGAAGTTGCAAAGCAAATGACAACTTTCTTAGGGCTTTGTGTGAACTCCCCTGTAAAATGGGGATGAAACTTCCTATCTCGTAGATGAGCCACTTATCTGTGACCCTGGACAAATCACTTATCTTCTGATCTTTAGTTTTCTAATTGGGGATAAGTAGTCCCAGCTTTGCAGCATTCCTGCCCGGGTTACCACACAGGATAAGTGTTGTCTAAAACCCTTGTAAATACAGTCAGTGTTGGCAATAAAGCATGAATTTAACCTCCAGCTACCTAGCCTCTTGCTGTGGGTCAAGTCATTTGGACCCTGAGCCCTAACTTACTTAAAACATGAAAGAAGAAACAATGGACTTCGAATCCCTCTCGCAAGGCTACGGAGCACGTGAGCATTTACGAGGAGGGTGTTTGGCAAGACTCTGACCAGCTGTACCAACGCTGGTTGTTTGTTGTTCTCAGAACCTCTGGAACGGATGGACTCTTCCCAAGCAACTTAGCTAATTGGCAGCAGCTGAACAATGTTCCTCATTAATATCTACCTGTCGGTGTAATCATCACATTGCTTCTCTGCGGTAAGGTGACCTTTTCACCAGGTATAATGCCTGCGTCACAGGTTTAAGATCAGCCACAGGTGTGGTGAGACCTTTGATATTATCCTTTTTTCTTTTTTCTTTTTTCTTTTTCCCTCCCTTGGCATGTTCCTCACCTGTTGGCTCTTTTGTGTGTGTTTCCATGTTGTAAACAAGCCATCAAAGTCTGTGTGCCTGTCAACAGAACAGCGTTGTTGCTGTTCTTTGGTGTTCACTGTAAGAAAACGCTCTCTGTTATTTTTATTAGGTGGCAGGGACTCAGCTCTGAAATCTATATAGAAAAAGCACCGGATCCCAGTCTTTCAATGGCTTCGAGACAATCAGAAGTGCCCGGTAAACTGAATTCTTTTTGGTAAAGCTCTGTTTCGCCCTTAACGCTGCAATCCAGAAACCACTTGTTCTGAACCATGTATCAGTGGTTAGGTTGGCGTCATTTAAATATCTTCTTAACCACCCAGCCGGGGTAATGAACCCAAAATCTAACTGGAAAGAGAGTAGCCATTTCACTCAAGGGTATGACAAATTTGTCACTTTCCTACGGTATTAAATAAGAATTCAGAATAAGTTGAGTAGTGCTCATAGTATGTAGCAAACCTTTAAACTCACCCCACTTTGTGGGGGGTGGGGGTCGGGTGGAACAGAGGCCTGGGCAGAATGGCCCCAGCCAGCTTTAAAGGCAGCAAATGGAACGTAGTCATGAAAATGCCCACGGCAACATGTCATGAGTCCTGGGTCTCTATAGGACAGTCACTTCTGGGTTACTGACGTCCTTGATCCCGCCTTGGACTCTTTCCGTGGGGAGGGCAGTGATTATTTGATCAAATCTGAATCACTGGATTTTAGATAATCAGGGAAGTTTGGATGACGGTGCCTATCTCTCAGGGCTGCTGTGAAGACTAAACATAAAAATGTGTGAAAAAGTGAGTTAAAAGTTAGTGATGAATATGCATTTACTGCCCCCAAAATTTTGGGGTCTATTTGTAGGACTATGTTGCTTAGTATATAGAAGCTGACTTTATTATTGTGTTTGGGAGGGCTGTTGGGATGGCTCATGGGAGGAGTCTTAAGATGGTTTTGAAATTGCTCCCAAATTAAGCGGAGTAACAAGAGTCTCCCCCGTGTCTCCCAACACTGCTCCCTCTCCAGTCTCTAACCTCATCCGCTTGCGTTTGGTTTGTCCTCCATTGCTGTTGCGATGACTGTAAGCTCTGCTGTGAGTGCCCCGGACCACAGGGCTGCTGCACTCAATGTGTGAGGCTTTACAGTGTGTGTGGGGGGGGGGGGTCGCATGCAGAGTGAGCGCTGGCCGGGGTCTGTGTTCCGGCCCCTACCCACACTCGCTAGCTCAGTGTTGCTTAAATCTGTGCCTCAGTTTCCTGAGCCGGAACCTGGGAAGAATATCTGTCTAATGAGAGTTAGGTAAGATGCAGGGTGGAAGAGCTTGGCAAGGAGGGGTACTTGGTAATTACTCTTTTTCTTTTTCTTTTTTTAAAAGATTTTATTTATTTATTTTTAAAGAGCAGGGAAGGGAGGGAGAAAGAGAGGGAGAGAAACATCGATGTGCAAGAGAAACGTTAATTGGTCACCTTCTGCACGCCCCCAACCAGGGCCCTGGTCTGCAACCCAGGCATGAGCCCAGACTGGGAATCGGAACAGAATTGAACTGTTTGTGGGATGATGCCCAACCCACTGGACCACACCAGTCAGGGCTCTTACTTGCTTTTTTAATTGAGATAACTCACATACCATAAAAGTCACCCTTTAAAATGAGTAATTCAGGGGTTTTTAGTATTCACGAGGTTGTGCGCCCGTGACCGCCCTCGAGTTCCAGAATATCTTCATCACCCCCAGAAAGAAAACTTCACATCCATTTTTTATTTTTAATCACCCCACCCTCTCCACATCCATTGTAATCACTCTCCCCACCCACCTTCTAATGCCCCCCGCCACCCCGCCAGGGCTTGGCAACTACTAACCCTCCTTCTGTTTTTATGGGTTGGTTAGTGGTGGTTATTCGTGTTAACAGTAATAATAATGGTAGCTGCTTGGTCCCTTGCTGTTTAAATGAAGTATTTTTGCGGGTTTTGGACTCACCACCACACAAGTTGATGTCTTGGGGAGCGATTATGTAATTTTAGCAACAGGAAAATGTCACGCTGGAGGCAGGACCTGGACATTAGTTCTGCTTTGAAACAAACAAAATGAACTTTGCTTCCTGGCCTGGCAGCACTGAGCGTGCCCTAGAAGCAGGGTGCCCGTGTCACAGCGGGACGCGCCGGTGCACAGCCTGGCAGGAGCAGCTGGCAGTGCTGGAGGAGAGGGGCTGTCAGCAGTTTCTGTGTGGTGGTTGGCGCTGCCGTTTAAATCCCGCAGAGCACTCGGAACTGGCAATGACACCGGTAGCGTGCTGTAAATGTTTCTTGTCACTGTGCTCTCGTTTCCTTTGGTGAGGGAGGGGAGGCAGAGGCTCTGCAGTTGAGCCCCAGCTGGCTGCTTGCTGAATGAACTTGGGCAAGTCACTTCACCTCCAGGCCCTAGTTTTCTCACTTGTGAAGTGGGAAGGAGAAGGTCATATCCTCAGTCTTGCGGGAGTTGGGAGCCTTGGCATTGCTGTGAGGCAGACTCTGTGGCATAAAGAACACAAGCTTTGAAATCAGACAGGATCAGCTTTTAATTCCTTACCGCACTTTGACGTTGTGTGACCTTGCGTGACCTTGCTCAGATAATTTAAATGAAAGTTGCAGTTTTCCTAAACCAGACAAATGCACTGGGACTGCTGAGTAGGTTAGGAGCAGAATCCAAGTGTCAGGCCTAGAGGCAGGGGTTAGTACCACGGATTACCGTTCCTTGAATGGATTGGCTGTTCCAGAACAAGCTGTTCTTGCTGTGTCCCAGAGTGAGTGTTTCAGAGCTTTCCTGCCCACAGATCAAGTTCAAAGCTATGAGCGTGCTCAGTCACCAAACCCACCCTGACAGGTGTCTCTGTTCTTAGCCCTTGAGCCTAGTGGGCCCCTAAGCAAGATGTCCCTACCCATCGGGACGCACCGCCGGGCATTCAGCTACGATGACGCCCTGGAGGACCCTGCGCCCATGACTCCTCCTCCATCGGACATGGGCAGCATCCCCTGGAAGCCCGTGATTCCAGAGCGCAAGTACCAGCACCTCGCCAAGGTACCTGACCCTGCCGGCTGCCCTTGGCGAGCCAAGCTTTTCGTTCCCCTTCCTTCGCTCCAGGAGCCTCAGTGGCTCCAGCAATCAGAGTCTGGCTGTCGCTAATCCTTCCGTGTGTTTTCTGTGTCTCAGCTGGAGTCGGTGGGCCTTTTGTCCTTTTTAATTTGAACTAGAATGGACATGCCTTCTCCTCCCTGAGATTCTTTTGTCCACCCCATCCCCACCCCACTCGCTACAGCGTTAAAAATGCAAGCTCCTTAGCCTGGCTCTGCATGATCTGGGTCCCGCGTGCCGCTGCCCCCAGTGATCTAACCATGCAAGTTACCTAAGGTTTCTTGCACTTAGTAGGGTGTTTGATGCCTTCAAGTCTTCACGCCAACTGCTCTGTTGCCTGGAATGTTTACGTGCCCACCCTCTTCTCCCACGCACCTGCCTGAGCGGGGGTGTCCTTCAGATCTCAGTGCAGACTTCTCTACTGCGGGGATTCTCCTCCTGAGAGGACGGTCCCCTCTCCTTGCACCTGCCTCCGTACCCCAGGCCCCTGCCACCCACCCTACGTTGGTTACTTTATCACCTCCCGCTAGCTCTGGGGGGCAGGAGCCACGGCCGGTTTTGTAGTCTACCTGCAGTACCAAGCCGAGGACTTGGCACAGAGCAGATTCCAAAACAAACCAAAAAATGTTCATGGAGTGATTGGGGGGAAATTGGCTGTTTCCCCAACACACGCTGTTCTTTTTCTCTTCACGCTCTCCTACCTGCCACACACGCCTTTCCCGCTGGGAGAGCAGCCTTCTTCCTCGGGCCCTGGCTCACTCGGGCACACACTCCGCGTCCCACTGCGCCTGCTCTCACGGCCCTTCTGTGCACTGTGGCTCCAGGGGTTCTCCCAGGCTCGTTGCAGACGTGTCGCTGAAGCCTGCGCGCCCAGCCTGCAGGGGCGGTGTCTCTCTGACTTCTGACTCTCGGTACTGTTGCCTGAATAAACTAGGCCTGCCAAGTTCAGATGAGGCCATTTAATCTACAGCTACAGTAGCACTGAACTTTGAGCTGCATGACAGATGAGGGCCTGACCTTGGACGTACACAGTGAGCCATGACTTTAACAGACCTGGATATAAATCCCCTAACGGCCTGTGTGTTAACAATGACCTGGGGCACACAGCTTCACCCCTGAGCAACAGTGTCTCCCCCCAAGACCCCTTGGCCATGGTGGTGTTGTGCGATTAAATCAAAGGGGGTTGAAACACGCGTTGGGTGTGTGGCGGACCTTAGGACTCCTGCCCCCAGCCTAACCTGGACCTGGTGGAGTTGTGTTGGATTCTTCCTTTCGTGGGCCCTCCCCACTCCCCTTCCCTTAAGCTCTCAGAACAGGGAGCTCCTTTCTGCAAAAGCCTCCCCTCCAGCTCAGGGAGACATTCGTCCCCGTGTCCTTTAGCTACCAATCCGACGCAGTCAGCTGTGAGGAGTAAAGGTCTAGCGGAAAGGACTGGCAGTACCGGGAGGAAAGAACCTGGCAGCCCGCCTGCAGTGCCAGAGCAGTGGACCCGGGACTGGAGTGGCAGAGAAGCAGGGCCGCTGCTGGTGCTTCTGAGGGTGGTGCGCCCTTTCATGTGTGAGGCTGCTGCTTACTTGCCAAGGCAAAGAATGGGCTGCGCCTTGCTGTTGCGCCCCAGCTAGAACAGCTGACATTTGGAACAACTGCTCTTAATGGAAAGCTCAGCGGCTCTCATTGCGTGCATTCTTTCATTGGTCCTGACTATCTACCACCTTCCAAGTAAGGAAGCAGAGATTCGAGCTTTGATCCACTGAAGTCACAGCTGAGAAGTATAAGCCCTGTTTTGTAGCAGGGACACGGCATTTCAGTACTCCTGCCCCGCTCCTTTCTGGCCGTCTTCACTCATTCCTTTGGAGAAGCAGACAACAAAGAATAAAGCTGGTTCTCTCCTCCCCGCTATCCCCGCTCCCTGTCCTGAGCGTGGCATCGGGGTTTGAATACCAGGAGGTGGCGAGCTCTCAGCTGTCAGGTTCAAGATGAGGAGCTACGTAGAGCTTTTTGGTTTGTTTTAAAAGACCATTCCTTTAACCCTTAGAGCTGTGGTCCTCATACTGTAGTTTTGGGGACCAGCAGCATCAGCATCACTTGGGAATTTGTTAGAAAAATAAATTCTTGAGCCCCATGCCAGGCCTACTGAATCGGCCCTGGGGTGGGGCCCAGCCATCTGTTTAACAAGCCCTCCAGGGCTTCTGGTGCTCAAAATGTCCGAGATCTGCCGAGCACCTGCAGCGAGGAGTTGAGCCGAGCCAGCGTGGCACCCGGCACACGGCCGGGGCGCAGCAGGAAGCCCTGGTCAGTCCATTGGGTAGACGTGTCTGGGAATTAGGAGCCCTCAGCTTCACACTCTGGCTTTCCCGCTTTTATAAATTCAGGCTATTTTTGTGTCTTTATTTGTTGTTACTGTGGATGATACACACCTAATTGGGTAGAGACGCCAAATGCCCTGCCTGTGAAGGTGTCCTGTGTATCAGGTTCAAGGTGTTTCTGTAGCTGCTTCCCCAGAGGAGTAGGTTTAGGTGTGCGCCCCTACCCCGCTGTGCTCAAGTGCCTCCTTACCTCTCTTGAACAGGTGGAGGAAGGAGGGACCAGTGTCCCCTCCCCTGCCATGACCCTGTCATCAGCCACTGACAGTACGGACAAGGTCCCCGTGGTGAAGGCTAAAGCCACCCATGTCATCATGAATTCTCTGATCACAAGTAAGCGCTCTGCAACCCTCCGAGCGGAGCAGGGGCGGGAAGAGGGCGTGGGGTCCTGCAGGCGCACCGCCCTTCGCCTGTGCTGACCGTGCCTGGCAGGGGCCAGCTTGACTACCAGTCCCCAGCGAAGCTGCGTGGAGGTGAGGATTGGCCAAACCCTGGGCGTCTCCATTGACAGAGGTGGATTCCCGCTGGTCTGCTCATATGGTCCTACACGCCCACGTGCATCTGTGTGGCCTGGGGCTGGTTACTTAACCGTGGAGACTTTCCTCGTAGAAACGGGGAGCCTGGCTGGCAGGTAGAGAGAGGGTGAGGTGGCCCAGTGCTTGGTGGCCGGGAGCTGCTGCTGGGAAAAGTGGCACCGGAGGCACCCGCCACCTGCCCTGTGTTTCTTCTTCATCTTTTTTTTTTTTTTTAAATTAAATGGCTCAAAGCTTTCCCCCTTCCTGAACATTGTTGCCTGAAGCTTCTTTATTCTTTAGGATGTGTGATTTGTGGTCCTAATGAGACTGGAAACAGGGGAGCTTGCATTTTTTTGAACCGTTGGTTCTGCTGTTAACAGTTAGTTATTAGACACACAGCTCGGCTTGTCAGCAGCAGCCTCTACCAGGGACGAGGCACACAGAGGTCCTCCTCGTTGGCTCAGTCTCGAGGTCGGAAGTCCTTGTTTATCTGCTCTGGGAGAGGACCAGTTTATCCGGCCTCTTCTGGAGAACTCGCCCAAGAACCAAGAGTCCAAACTCTTCTTGCACTTTTGTTCACGTGTAAGCACACCGTTTGAATCAGCAGCTGCTACTTGTATCTTGTAAGCCTGAGAATGTTCTGGCAGTGTTAGAAAGAAAGCTCTCGTTCCTGTGCCTGCAGCACAAGACAACTTCTTCATTGAAAATACGCTTCCCCAGCAGTCCGGACTGTTCTAGCACCTGGAAGTTCTCCTGCTGCTCAATACTCCTTGGCTTATTCGCGTCCACCTGTGTGCGTGGCTCCACAGAATGGCGGACAGAGCAGTCACGTCTGTCTTCCAGATTTCTTTGGATGTTGCTGTAGTTTTACATTTGTAAAAATAGCTGCATTTAAAATCCTGGTATTGGTGTGCTGTGGTGCACTAAATCCCTTCCCGCCTTTTCAGTTTTCAGGTAATTACCTGGTGAGACAGGGAAATATCTTTATACATTCAGGGTTTGGTTTTTTGTTTTTTCCCCTGTACTTCTATTTCTAATAGAAATAAAATAGTTCCTTCAACGGGGGATGACTGAGTCGTAAGGGACATCAGGGATCTAGATTTCCGGTCCAGAGCTGCCGCATCCCTGGACGTAGGGCTGTATTAGGTAGTGTGTGTGCAGTGAGCAGAAATTTGAGTCGCTGATCATTCCACGGTACAGCCGACTTTGTGAGTACCTAACGTGGCGCTGTCTTGTCTGCTGTGCCTGGCACCGCTGAGAGGCACTTTGACACAAGAAATGTGGGCCCGGTAGACTTGGCTAGTTCAAGGCACGTTCTCTGTGATTTCACTCTGATTGTCCCTCGGTGCCATCTAGCCGAAATGTGGCCTGTTTCTCTCTGGTGAAGGTCTTTGTGTGGGTTGTAAGGGTGGTGAGTCCCTCTCAGGGACTGTACTCGGAGAACTTCCACTGTTTATGTCAGTGGGCTTCTCCTGTTGCATTTCTAAACACAGAGAATGGCACGGCGCATGAGTGAGGGGGTAGCAGTTCCCTGGAAGCCATCTGTTCTGCATCTCGGTGTGAGGGGAGGCTTCCCTGTGGTCCGATGACCTCCGTGCCAGGTTCAGGTCACTGCTGCTCCGGGGAGGCCATCCTCCTGTAGCCACTGTGGTCTCTTGCTCCTGGGGAGAACAGCGGGTGTCTGTGTCGTCGCCAGTTTGTGATGGGAGGGGGCATGGGCATGACTGTCATCTCCTCTGTCCCCAGAACAGACCCAGGAGAGCATTCAGCGTTTTGAGCAACAGGCAGGGCTGAGAGACGCTGGCTACACGCCCCACAAGGGCCTTACCGCCGAGGAGACCAAGTACCTGCGAGGGGCAGAAGCACTCCACGTAAGCTCCTTGCTCAGGGACTTTGAAAAAGTACCACGCCCTCATCACTCAGGGCTGGAGGTGTGGCTGTGGTTTAGAAGTTACCAGCTCAGCTAGGCGGGGGGGGGGGGGGCTTCGGGGAGTGATGGGAAGAGAGGAGGGCGAGGCATTTCGAACTGCGTGAGGACCCCTGTGGCGGCAAGGTCCCCAGCTCTTGCCCCTGCAGGCTCTCCTCACCGTCGAGGGCGGGCATCTGGTCTGGACGGTGGCAGGGGCCCTGCGCTCTCCGTGTGGTCTGTGTGAGCGCGTCACCAACAGTGAGGCCGCGGTGGGTCCCTTGGCACACCGGAATGAGTGACAATGAGGGACAAGAGGCTCGGGCAGCCTCCACAGAGGCGACACAGTAGCTGGAAAGGAAGGTCATGCTCTAGGTTTAATTTTTTTTTTTTAATTAAAAGCTAATGTAGAATTGGAATGTTGGTGCTCTTTCATTTCTAAAATTGGAATGAATGAGACTAATTTTTGGTAAGGTTGATAATGCCCGAACAGTTGGACGAATAGAATCATTTCAGATGACTTTAGTTCAGCGAATGCCGCTTTAGGCCCAGCAGCGCTTTGCGGCTTCTGAGGCACTTGCAGTCGCTTGATCGGTGTGTTGCTCCTTTGAGGTCGGAACTGTTCTCCATGTTCTGTAAATGAAGAGGCTGAGGCCCAAGGTCATGTATTTAACCAGCCACAGCACCTGAGCTCAGGTCTCCTGATGCCCCAGTTCCTGGTGGTACTTTCCCCGTGTTCCAAGGTTGTCTGAGAACCTGACTCGTGAGGGGGCTCAGAGGAGGATCACGAGACACTGTGTGTGGAAGGAAGAACAGTGTGGCTCTGGTGGCCTGTGGGGAGGGGAACCAGACCTCGGGGACTGTGGCATTTTGTAACGAGCATCTCAGGTGATGTTGGCACGCTGAGAGCAAAAATCACTGCTGTGGGGGACCAGGGTTGGGCTGGCAGCTGGGTTAAGCTGTCAGACAGGACAGATGCTTCCAGAGAGGGGCACTGTTGGCCTGTGACACTGAGACCTTCCCAGGACAGGTGTCGGTCAGAGTTCCGGGTGAGCAGCTCACCCTGAATAGTGGTAGGATCGATGCTGGGCCATCTTCTGCCCCTTGGCCACAGGAGCAGAACAGGAGGCTGACTGAAACGCCAGCTTCCGTGAATTGACAAGGGGAGTGTTTGGGAAGACTCGGTCAGGGTCATTTGTCTGGAATGTGGCTTGGGCTCGGCATTGTTGCACTGGGCATGGAGCATAGAGACGGCCAGGGAGCCGCGCTCTGGAAGAGCTGGCAAGTAGATTGGTCTCTCCCCCAGCAGATGCCCATCTGTGTTAGAGGTATGTTTACAATGTGGAGGGAACCCTGCGTGACTGGTTGTGGCAGGGAAAGGGACGGAATGGGGCAGGCTTCACTGAGGGAGTGGGCAGCTGCAGGGGGTAGCATGCCCTCCAGAGCTGTGGCTTCCAGAGGCTGGCAGTGGCGGGTTGCCTGGGGCAGGAGAGGTGGCAAGAGGAGAGTTCAAGGCCATACTTAGAAGGCCCAGGAGGCTTGCAGCTTGAGTTCTGGCTTTTCCGCTTACTGGCTGGCTGAGGTGAGAACAATTAAAAGGTCTAGTGCGGTGTTTAGGGCAGAAATGTTTAAGATGTGTTGTAGAATTAGTACATTTTTTTTAAAGATGGAGTTCTATTTAGTATGGCAAGATGAAAGGAATATGTATCCTTTGATTTGATTATTCTGTAATCCAGAATTATTCTACCTGTTAATGTTTTCCTTTTGCCTGTGGAAGTTGGTGTGGACCAGGTTGTCTCTACCCAAACTTAGCTGAAGTCTCTCTTCTTACCCATCTGAACAGAAGCTGAAACTACAGAGTGGAGAGAGAACGAGAGAAGAGAAGCCGGCCTCAGCCCAGTCCACCCCCAGCAGCACCCCCCACTCTTCCCCTAAGCAGAAGCCTAGGTGAGCCCTTCTTACAACCCTCCCGGCGACCCTCCCAAGCAGCAGTGTGCACGTAAAATTGGGGCTTAAGCATGTGGTTCCAGAGCAAGAAGGGGGCAATGACGGTTCCTTGGCTTTGCATGCGAGGCACTTCCCGGAGGGGCAGGAAGAGGGTATATGAGGCCGTTTTGTTCTTTCTCTGCCAGAGGCTGGTTCTCTTCTGGCTCTTCCACAGCCTTACCCGGCCCAAATCTTAGCACCATGGATTCTGGAAGCAGGGATAAAGACAGAAACTCGGCCGATAAATGGAGCCTCTTTGGACCAAGACCCCTCCAGAAGTCTGATTCGGGTAAGGCAGCTCCCTCGAAAGGGAAGGCAGCGTGGCAGGCATTTCCCCGAGTGTACGGGGAGCTGTCCCTGATTCTGAAATCCTTTGCTCTGGTTTACTCCTGTAGCAGGTTTGGCCGCCCAGCCCTACAGAGGGGCCCAGAAACCTTCCCCAATGGAGCTGATCCGCACGCAGGCCGCCCGGATGGCCGAGGACCCAGCAGCCTGTAAGCCGCCCAGGATGGACATCCCAGTGGTCGAAGGGAAGAAACAACTGCCACGTACCCATAATCTCAAACCCCGGGACTTGAATGTGCTCACACCCACCGGCTTCTAGAGCTTTCGCTTCCAGTGACTCTGGATAGAGGGTGTCCAGCACCCTCTCCGCTGTTACTTTGTCTCCGACATAGGAAAGGTTTGGGTTTTTTGGTTTTTTCTTTTAAACCCCTTAAACTGAGGCTAGAAGTAGAGACAGAATTGGTTTTTGAGCAACGTTAGTGTAAAGCCTGTCCTTGTGTGGAAGAAGCCATCGTGTTGCTTTAATTTAAAGTTAGACTAGGAATCTCAGCAGCCACGTGTGGGGCCTCACCTCCGGTGTTTGCAGCGTTTGGCCTAGACGAGAACCTGACCGTCGCTTCCCAGGTAGAAGGTTCGCGTTGCTCCTTCAGCACGGGCAGCGCGCGCACCGACAGGCTGTGGCAGAGAGGCGCTCACTGCCCAGTGTGCCCCAGCCCTGTCGGTGAAGGGACCTACGGTGTGTCTGAGGTCCGGGCTCGAAGAAAAGCAGGCGGGGCAGGGACCCTCCTGCCTGGAGACGGCAGCCCTCGCTCTCGGCCATTTCCCAACGGTGGGGCCTCCGGGGCAGCTGTGCCGGGCAGCTGTGCTGGGCAGCGCTTCTCTCTCATGTCCTTTCTTGCACTTCACAGTGAGGTTAAGTTAACTCCAGTTTGGTGGAAAACTTTCTAAGGAGAAAATTCAGCCTACCGTTTTGGTGTAAATGGATGTTAAGCTTTTTAAAAGTAAAGGTGGTAGTAACTGTACGTCGATTACAGCCCGGACATTCACGGAAAACGAGGATCACCAGGGCCTGCAACTTTTGCCAATAGGTGGAAGGATGAAGAATTTTCTATATGCAATCATTTCCCCCAAATGAGCCCATTCCCGTGTAAACACAGGGCTTCCTGAGGAAAGGAGCCAGGGGAGCACCTGTTCGTCTCTCTCTCTCTCCTCGCTGAGGACGCGTGCGGTCTTGGTGCTGAACACCGTCTCAAATCCCTGCCGTTCCTGCTCTGGAAGGAGCATGTCCGAGGGGCCGCTGCACTGACCTTTCCAGAGAGAGGCCCTGGAGTCTCCAGTGATGAGAACAATTAATTTATTTGTGTTCTGTTATACTCGGATCTCTTGTTTTGACAATAAAAATCTGTACTGCATTCTCAAATGTGGAGAACTGTTTTCTTTGTCCTGTTAGGCGTGATTACTGCATTCTGTCTACTCAGTCATGGAACCTAAGCAGGAAACTTGGTATTTTGAAAAACCATTGCCTTTTTATTGTGTCCTTTAAAAATTTTTGTAACACACTCCTCCTCTTGTTTCTAACCTCCCATCTTCTGCCTCATTACATGAGATCTTAATAGGCCGGCCACAAAGTCACATCTATGTGCAATTAATGTTGATGGTTGTGTTCCATTGGGGAGAAACGAATACATCCTTCTCTTTTGAAACAGGTCGTCAGTACCGTGGGTAACATAACATGGATGTCTAGGATTTGTTCAGAGGAACTTGTTTCACATCTTGAATGGAAATGTTAAACATATAAGTGCATATAGTATTACCTGTTTCAAAAAGTATAGATAAATAAGTTATCAAAAAATATATACACCTTATATATTTAAGCCATATTCGAGAATAGGCTAGGATAGGATTATCAAAAAGTATTTACTAAAGAGTTAGAAAGTTGTAACCTACAGATAAATAAGATGGGTTTGGTCCTCTAAGACTTAGCTACTTTCCGTACTGTCAGAACTTCCAGTAGTTGGAGAGAGTTCAGGAGGTATTCTTGGTGCTCAGTGTGCAGCAGGACCTCAGGGGGTGCTCCAGGGCTCGGGGGCGGGCTCTGCGTCTGGGTTCAAGTCTGCGGCATAGAAGAGCAGGAGCTTCAACAAGTGCACTTTGTCTTGCAGCTGGGGGACCAGCGGCTCCCCCAGCATCTGGACCAGGCGGCTGCGGAAGGCCTCGATCTGCCTCTCCACGTCCACCACTGTGATGTCATCGCACTGCTGGGGCTTGGGCTTAACCCTTTTGATGATTAAGTCTTTTCGATCAATTACTGAACTCCGTAGATGCTCTGCAAGAGGTAAAAAGCCAGTTGAACTGAACTGCTTTTTATTTGTTATGATTTAAAACAATGAAGTCCAATTTCACTAGGCAGGGTGTGGGCACAGACTTGCTAACTCTACTGGGATACAGGTCAAAGGCCAAGGGGAACTTGTGGGAACTCTGTTTCCAAAAGGTCCATTGTTCTCTCTGGTTTTCAAGCTTTCCATAAGAAAAAAATCAGTGTTCCATTTTAAGTTTTTCCCTTTGTTGGTTTAAACAAAAAAATATTCACGTGAATTTTGAGTTATCTTTAGGGAGGTTTTCCCCTGAGTATGAAAGAATTGCAAAGAAGTACTGGACTTAGTTTATTGTGATGTTGGTTTACTATGGTTACTCTGTTTAAGTGAGACCATTTTGCACAAATTGTAGGACAGACCAAATGAGTGAGTACATTTGTGTTCAGAAGCGGGGTGTGGGGGATTGCTTCTCTGAGCCAGAGACGGCAAATTCGACAGACACCCCAGCCTCCCTGTCTCCGAGGGGCTGCTCTGCTCTCTGTGGAAGTATTTGTACAAGTTTCAGGATACACTTCTCCCCAAGGTCAAGGGTCTATCTAAACAAAAGTAATGTAACCATGTGTAGGGAGTTTAGGAAAGTGGGACTGGGAATTCCTTAGAATCTCACTTCCTGATCTTGCCCAGTGATCCCACAGAAAAGTAATTCCTTCCAGACTTTGGCAACAGACCTAAGTTTGAATGCTGGCTCTGCATTTACTCTTCTCTAAGCCTTTGTTTTCCCAAGGTCAATGACCTTCACCAGGTCATTGGATGATATAAGCCAGGGTTTGTGAATTTACTTGTCTTCCTTCCCCTCTCCTTCCCAACCCTCTTCCTTCTTCCCTACCCCTGGGGCTGACAACTCAGGCTGACCTCCAGATGCCCTCAGCAGCACCCTCCCTCAGAGATGACTGAGGAGCCCTCACAGTGGAACGCCACTGACCGGGGTACCACTCAGCTGTGTTCTTTGTAGGACACTGTTTTCAAACTCCTGTTTCTAAATTTTTTTCTCTTTGACTGTTGGTCTCCAGAGAAGCTGGAAAGGATGTCGAGGATAAAATAACACTGGGACACAGCCCGTTTACTCAGTACGGGGAGGGCAGAAGTAGGTTTACAATTGTGCGCATATGAGTTTATTATTGTGCTATTATTCATTAGTTAGTGCATTATTTGTGTTATAACTGTAAACCTACTGTTGCCCACCCCTGTAGACTGCCCACATCGGTGAGGGGCCTTCCTCTCCCTTATTTGAAACATAAGAATATTCTGTAATAAAACCAGATTCCATATCCACATTAAGTCCCTATTACCCATGACCCAGGTATATTAACTGGGAAGCAAAACAGAAATGAATTAGAAGTGTTAAAGGTGAATTTTAAGTAAAAATAAGCTACTTTAATATTAAACTTCCGGCTAGATCTTTAAAAGAAAGAATTACATAAGCTCAGTGAGGCTAAGCACATGCGGAATTTGCCTTTGGGGCTTTGTTCTGAAGGATATGCACCGTTCTCTGAAGGTACTAAATATGCCCAAACAACCCAACCACATGTGGTGGTCTCCACAGTGCACTCTGCTAAGTTTAGTTACAGGGATTTCACACACAGAGAAGACCCTTGCAGCCCACCCCCGTCTAGGCAAACGGGCAGCCGAGCTCTGCCTGCTTTTTCTCACACCACCTGCAGTCAGCCTGGGCAGGCTAAGTGTGGCCAGCCCCACTCTGCGGAAGGGAGGAACCGAGGCCTGGAGACAAGGTTGGCTGCCCAATGCAGAGGAAGTGCTGGGGTTGGACTTAAACTCTGATCTTCTATCTTAAATCCAGTGCCTTTTAAAAAAATATCTCAACAGCTTCATCAGTTCTAGGCCTGAGGTATCACTACTGAGCTAAAATCAACCTCAGCAGGACCGTGGCAGCTGAATTTCACACACACGTTCGTTCCTCCTTCCGGTGTGAGGAGCAGTCGCAGACGCTGAGCCCCCCCACCCTTTGGTACTTCAGTGTGGATTCCCTAAGATCGAGGATGTTTAGTTTCGTAAGCCAGAATAATGCTCAAAAATAGGAAATTTAATATTAACGCAATCATATTATCTATTTAAATTTTACCAATTGTCGCAATAATGTACTTTCTAGCATCTCTCTTCCTGGCTCAGGATCCCGTCTAGGACCAGGTTTTGTATTTAGTGTTCCTGTGCTTTTGAAGAGCACAGGCCGATTATTCTGTAAAAGCTTCCTCAGAATGGATTTGTCTGACCTTCCTTGTGATTCGATCTAGGTCATGGGTCTTTGGCAAGAATACTGCATAGGTGCTGAGGTGTTCTTCTCTGGGCATCACAGCAAGAGGAATACCTGTTTTCTTCCAGAGTTACTCCCTTTCCTCTTCTTAATAACTATATCAGTTTTCCCAAGGACCTCATTAACCCTTGGCTAACCAATCATTCTCATTCGAAGCAGGTTTTGCACCATTATCCTTGTCAGTACTCGCCTCCTGAGTGTTACTCGACTCCTCTGGATCCTGGTGACCACCAGCTCACCTGGGATTTGAGCAGAGCCACTTTGACAGACTGTAGGGTGTCTTCTGTCTCTTGCGAGGTGTACACTTGTACCTTGTCGCTGATTGGCTCTGTACTTGCACCATACCAGCGGGTGTTTATAACGTCCGCAGGCAGTGAGCGATCGACCCAGCGTTGCAGCGGTGGGCCGGGTGAGATGCCAGGGCTAGTCAGGTCATGGCTGAGCATTTCCCAGGTTATGATGACCCTTGTTACTCCTAACACCCGTGAGGTCCCACGTATTACACTTTATAATGAAAAATAGGTGAATTCTTCCTTTTCATAGCAGTTATTCTAGTGACGTCATTCCTCGTTTCTTATGGCCAAGGAACAATGCTCACTGATCAGAACCCCTCTGTAGCTTTAACTCACAATAACGTCCCTGTGCGACTCCCACGCTATCTTACTCGTGAACGGATGCTCCTTACCTCTTAGAACGTGCTGGTAGCTGGACAGCAGGAACTGCAGGTGCTCGACCAGCTCATCCCACGTCTGCCACTGGGTTTTGTCTGACTGCGGAGACAGTAAGAGCACTTGCTAACAAACGCCTTCCTCAGTTCAAGGCTCCGTGCAATTTCCAAGTCATTCTGACGTGATGCTCAAGGGTCGGGGGAAGGGGCCCAGGGCCTGAACTGAAGCAGGGAGGCAGGTACCTGGCACTTGAGCAGCGACGTGGAGTTGTTCAGGAAGTAGAGGGCCTGGGCCAGAGACAGGGGCAGGCGGGTGGGCGTCTTGCAGCTGTGCAGGAAGATGATCTCCAACACCTTGCAGCGCAGGAGGTGGCTTTCCATGGTGGTGAAGAACATCTCTCTGCGTGGAGAAGGGGAAGAGGGAGCTAACCGTCACGGCTCTTATTTCCAGAGACGCGTTCCGCAATCCTCCCTCAGCGCTCTAACACTGGCCCGAAAACAGGCGGCTACGAAGCCTGCGGACCGGGCAGACAGAGATTTGTGCATGAAGTAGCAACTGCTGCAAGAGGGGGGAGTCTGTGATATTCGGAAAAGACCAGCTTAGGACACGTGAACAAGAACTGCTTCCTACCGTGACTGAGAGAACCAATACGAAGAGTGAGTATCTATGAATGTTCACAGTGTGCTAGAAACTGGCTCAGCAAAGAACGGTAAGGGACCTTTTAGTGTAGTTTGTGTGGTTGCCAATTTGCCCCTTCCGAGAGTTTCAAAGTAGGGCCAGGTTTTACTTAAATTATTTTTGCCTATGTTAGGTCTAAATTTGTTTATAGTTACACCTTGCTTAGATTTCTCATCCCTTACCAGAATCTGGGCTTGAACGCATGAATGGTGTGAGAGTTGGACCCAAACGAAATACTCCTGAAGAAGTGTAGAGTGAGCACGGGCTCCTTCCTCCCCAGCGCTCTAACATCCTGCTGCTTCCAACAATGAACTTGGGGTTAAGAAGTCCTGGGTTCACATTTGGATTCTGAATCTGTCTAATTAGCTGTGTAACCCCAGGCTAGTTATTTCACCACTTTTAGTGGTTTTCTCCTGTTAGTTTCATGAAAATACGAGATAATGTGACAATGACTGGCACACTGCAGGGACCCAATGAATGTTCGTCTTGATCTTAGCAGGGTGTTTTAATTAAGCCCTTATGATGGTAATATTTGGTAGGACACCCTCTTCTAAAAGAGGAACCAGAGCTGCAGACGAATACTCTTGGCTGCCAGCTTCGAGCTCAGGGGTTGGTTGGGGATGACAAGCAGACAGGGAGCGGAGGGACATGCTTTCCCCCAGGGCCGCCACTGCACGATGGCTCTCTCAAAGTTACTTCCCGTACCAGCACCTGTTCGTGAATTCATATTTGTACCAGTTTAGTTTTCTTCCTCGGGATTCTAAAATTACTGGTTCAAAGGAGGAATGATTTGTTTTAGCCAAGGTTCTAATTCTTTATCCGCTCCTAATGGAATGCTTCATTAATCCATGCTTAGAGAGACTGAATTCCTATTCCTGGGCTCATTCTACAGGTCCAGCCCTATTCATTGTTGGGTCATTTCCAATATTGGACATGCCTGTTTCATTCATCCCTCCAGCCTTTGGTGAACACTGATGCCAGGTTCTATGGCTGAGGGGCAGGGAAGGAGGCTGTGCTTAGCAGGTAAACCCTGAAGGATGGGTAAGGTTGTTAGCCCAGAAGACAAAGTAGGAAAATTTAGGCTCCATGTCAAGGTATCTGGCCTCTTCCCCCACAATTATGCCTTAGCTGCAAATAATAACAATGTATTGAGAACTTTTTTCTTTCACAGGTTATATAGACAGTAACTATCCTTTCACTTCTTCCCACCCCCTCCCCCCAATTTACTGTTTGGAGTTTTCTTTCAAAATTATGTCCCCCGAATAAAGCAGAAAAACAGAACCAGGACTCGCCTCTGACTCCTCTCTGGAATGTCCAGCACGAACCCAAACATCATCTCGGCGATTTTATTGGAGCTGCAGGTGGGGGTCCTGTCCACCTCCACGGCTATGGACAGCATGCGCTGCAGCTGGCACACGACCCTGTGTCCGGAGCAGAGCACAGGTGAGCGGGGGGTCTGGCAGGGGCCGCCCTGCTGGCCGGGAGGAGGGCCCCGGCTGTGTCCCGAAGCGCATGGTAGGTGAGGGAGAACCACTGAAGCTGTCAGCATGCTTTCAGTTAGCATACCTGAGTCCCTTCTGCCAGACCACACTATCTGGACCTCTCAGAACCCGGGGTTGGGCTGCAAAAGCAAGCTGCTTTTAAATTCCAAGACAGAAACATACAGTCTTAAGGCTCTAGAGTACTTTGAGGATCATCTAACCTATAACTTCTTGATCGCACAGATGAAGAAACGGGCCCAGAATGACTAACATGTACTTGAATGCCTTCGATACAGGGGAAAATACAGGGGTGGGCAAACGTAGGTTTACCGTTACGAAATACAGAGTTTACTCTTGTATTACTATTTATTGTAGGATGTCTTTGTCCATAGGAACAACTGAAAACCTATCTCTGCCCACCCCTGTAGGTATTTGCCACACAGTTTTTGCCTGTTACTGGTTTCTAGTTTACATGAATCTTACTAAGGTCAGCCTCAGAACTCCAGCTGGTGGAACGTGACCCTCTCTCCCCCAAGACTGCACCAGGCTGATGCGGCAGAGGAACCTGAGCAGACCCTCCGAAAGGCGAGCCTGGCCCAAGCCAGACTTTCCGACGGGCATCGTTACTGTGAGGGAAACTACTAGCTGGACCAGGGGCTTGGGCCTCGGATTCCGGGTTTGCAGGGACGAGCGGTTTAACTTTGGACAGATTGCCAGCGCTGCCCATTTCAGGAAGTCGTGAGTGCTCTGGGCGGTACTGGCGTGTCAGCGCCTGTTAATGGAAAGGCAGTGCCCATTGCTGTTGTTAAGGCCATGATGAATTGACCTTCATTTCTACTAATGGTTACTTACAATAAATGTATTGTTGTTATTATTTATATGAGATTAGCTTCCGTTGAAGGAACTGTGCCTGCCTGTGTCTTGGATCTGTATCCTGGGATTCAGGGATAACCCTACTTTAGGGCCTCCCCCAATCTGCCCAAGCAATTGCTTCATTGTTCCAAAACATTCTCCCTTTTGATGCAAGATTGTCTCCTAAATTAGTGAAAAACCACAGGCCTTATCTGAAAATCAGCTCGGAGCAACTAGACTGTAATACAGCTTTGTGAATTTAGGCGTAAATGCTGGGTTCGAAATGTTAAGTGTGACTGGTCTTTCACAGTTGACACAGGATAGTGGGTGACTTGGGGAAGGGCAGCTCAGCCCCTAAAATCTTCGCATCTCTCAAAAGATGCCAAGACCACTCTCAACCCCATAAAACAAACAAGCAAAAAAACCCGCCAGGAACCTCTTTCAGGTGCTGTCGGAGGTAGCGGGACCGGCCTGGTCTGAGCCGTTGTTCCTCCGACCTGCTGGAAGCGGCAGGTCGAATGGCCAGACCCCCCCAGTACTGGCGGGAGAGACGCAGGCCCTTGAGGACTAGGGGCTGCAGGGCCGCCCACTACCCAGCCCCCTGCCGTCAGTGGACGCCGAAGGATGGCTAGCTGTAAGTGCACTGTCTCTTCGTGTCTAGGACGGGGGGGGGGCAGTGTCCTCTTTTTTTGTTTTACTTCAGTTTATCAATCTGTGTTCACTTAGTGGCATCCTGTCCACCTAGGGGGAAGCATCTGCTGTTGTTCTACCTTCGGAGTTAGAATGGAGTCTCTAGTCAGACTAGAGAGTCCTCAGTGAGACTCCTCTGCTACAGGGCTTGTTCACTTCGGGGAACTGCCCTGAGGGAGTGGGGCTGTTTCTACAACAGTCAGCCCCGGCAGCCCCAGGAAAGACAGCTTCCGCCCTTACACCTGCGTGGTGTTCTTCGTCAGGGGAGGCTGGGGCGAGGGGTGGCTGCTGCTGGCCTTCAAGACGCCTGCCGCCGAAGAGGCGTGACTCCCGTGGGGGGACTGAGTGAATCCGCCTTCAGTCACTGCGCTGAACAGCCACTTGATCACGTCCCTGCGAGGGAAAAAACACAAGAAAAAGTTTAGACTTTCGTCCTAGTGTGTGGTGCTCAGAACTGCAGCCTTGGCCTGGGCTCCTAGACCCCGGGGTCTCCCCAGTGGCAGTTGAGGGCCCGCAGGCTGTTCCCACTGTGTGAACAAGCCTCCTGGAAGCCACACATGTGACTGCCGTAGGGCTGCAACAGTGGCTAAAACACGGACACTTTCTCTGAGTTGTCCTCGCTGAGAGGTACCTCCAGGACTGAAGAGTGCTCTCTGGCTGCCTGACCAGGTGGTGAGCTGGACTGAATGGCCACAGAAGTCCTTGCTGGCTTTCGCTTGTTAGGTGTCATCTGTTAATGCTAATAACCCCGGTTTACAGGGCATGCTGGGGAGCCCCAGTTTTCATGGGGTGAGGGCTCTAAAAGTCAGTACAGCAAAAGTGTCTCGTGCAGTCAAAATTACTTCTGACAATCACTTAGGGAGCCCAGGTAAAAATGGTGGATTGCAAACACACATCTAATTTTGTTCCTTCCTAAAATCCCATTAATAAATGCTACAGTAGATAATTTTTAAATATCTGCAAGGAAGGGGAGAAAAAGAGAGGAGACGACAATCATGAAGTTCGGGAAACTGGAAGGAAAGTGAAGTCTATTCACAAAAGAGAATGTTACATAGTAGTGAAAATGGACAAGCTGCAGTGACAGGTAACAATGCAAACAAACCTTAGCACTTTGTAATATTAAGTGAAAAATAAAAGACTTTTATATAATAGGTTACATACAGCAGGATACCTTTTTGTTACAGCTAAAAGGAACTAAAATAAAAATATATACTTTACAGGGACACGTGCAGATGCAATAAGACCACACACGGAGAGAAGGGAATGATGAACATTCGGGATGCTGACTACTTCGGGAGCAGGAAGGAGCAGGAGGAGGTGACAGCGACAGATGAGCTGTTTGATGCAGGCAATCATCTAGGTCCCAGCCTTGGATTAGGGGGTGGTTGAGAGATGCTGACTACAAAACCAAAAGTAACCAATTAACTAAGTAAATACGGCAAGTGAGTCATGTTTTAAGGATAATGTTTAATCTAAGTGGCAAAGGGATACATTTTAACTGACTTAGCAGAATTGGGAAAGCTGAATTTTAAGCCAGCAGTAGCTAAGAGCAATCCTATTCAATATTATTTACCTAAGAACTAAAAAAAAAAAAAAGTTTTTCAGTAAGCTCTGCAAATGGTAGTACAAGGTTTCTCAGAAGTGAGAGTGGAGGGGTAAACCGATGGCCTGTAAGACGTTTAAGAAACTTCCCGACCCCTAGGTCTTCTTCCCCAACCCTGGAGGCCACAGGTCACTCTGTGGAGAGGTAAGACGGAGGGTGTCTGGACTAGGAGACCAGCCCCCCAGGGAGGCAAAGGCACCGAAGCAAACACGGGTCACTATGTGAGCACGTGCGTGCTGAAGGCAGAGACCCTTGCTGTCTTCCTGCACTCGTCTTCCAAAACCTTGGCATCCCACGTAGGAGACTGCAGGTCTTGTATGGAAAACCCATCCCACCCAAGAGGAAAGACCGGAAGACATGGGACAAGGTAGTAGGAAGTGCGCAGCCAGTTCTACCTGCAGGAAAGCTCAGAAATGGCAAGCCTTCCCAGGACTCGGAGCTTCGCCAGCTCTTGAGTCTCATCCTCAGACGTGGACGGACTACCAGACATCTGTGGAGCTATTCTAACATGAGAGATAAAGACCAAAAGAGCCAAACCCCCTCCAAAAGAAAAGCAACTTGGGAAAAAGAGACATTACGCAGGGAATAGACAAAAACAAACGTCATCAAAGGTATGTGAAGATATGAGCCCATGAAAGAAGAGGACCACAGAATGTTACTCACTAATGTTAAAAAGGAACATTTAGAGAAGCAAGCAAAAGAGCTCTTGGAAATGAACGTGACAGTGGAAATGAAAACTCTGTTTTCCAGGAACAAAGGCCATGCTTCGAGACTGCCATGGCTCACACGAGGGGTTGTGGAGCTACAGACAGCATCCTGAGCACAGAGAAGATAAACCTCCAGAGATTAAAATCAGGGCACATAAAAAGAATCAGTAACCAAAGTAGCTTGTGAATTAACAGCGGTTCTGGAAGCTAAAAGACGGCGGAAGATTCCCTTCAACATTCTGTGGAAAAGTTTTTCTGACCATGTACACGACCTCAGAAACTGTACTTCCCGCGTACCTTTCTAAGAAGCTGCTGGGGACCGATCCATCAGAAAAGGCAGCAAACCAAGAAAGAGAAGACGAAGGACAAATGAGCAAGCGAGGCCCAACTGTGGGAACAGGTGGAGGGGATTCTCGCACTTACAACAAGGACTGGCAGCGAGAGCGACCCTCCAGACCCGAGGGGGTCGATGTGCCCCACCACGGCGCTGGAGGAGATGAAGCTGGTGGGCCCGCACAGTGCGCGTGCAGGCGGAGGGGAGACCCAGAGCAGACAGGAGGGGATTCGAGATGGACGTCCGACACACGAAGAGTACGAGGAAGCGAAAAGTAAGGCAATTATCAGCGCTAAGGAGAACACACAGGTGGGAGCGAGAGGAAACCTTATCAGAGTTCAGTGCTTGGCTCAGCTCTGACTAGCAGACGTAGTCACGGTAACAGAAATACTGAATGGTGGCCGGCACGAAATGGTGATATGACCATGTGAATAGCACGGGCAGTACATGTGTGGGAGGGAAGCGGGAGGGAGCAGGAAGGGCTAACTCCTCGTCCTTCACGAGGGAAGTCGGTAGATAATAGCTAGTAATGAACAGTCGAGAATCAGCAACACAAGCAGGTTATTTGGCCCCACAGAAGAAAATATCCAAAGAATCACTTAAATCACGGGCATCAAACTCATTTTCACCAGGGGCCACATCAGCCTCGCGGTTGCCTTCAAAGGGCCGAATGTAATTTCAACTCTTTAACAGTTAAGGAGGAGTTACATTTATACAGTCCTAAAATTATTTCGGCCCTTTGAAGGTAACTGCGAGGCTGGTGTGGCCCCCGGTGAAAATGAGTTTCACACCCCTGACTTAAATGAAAGAGTTGAAAGGACTTAGCCCTGTGGGAAAGGGAAATGCAACTGAGGGGACCTGGGACCAGTATGTTTCTTAAACCTTGTAGAACTAGTTTGTTCTTTGTAGGAACAGCCGAGAAGAAAAGAACACCCCTCCCAAGGGGTCATGTGGAGGCTGACCTGCCGTGTCTCGTTAAGAGCTTGTCTGCGAAGAGTAACTGGTATACAGTAAGTGGCACTCGGGTCTTTGTGTGCTGCTGCTGATACACGCGTGTGTGCATCTGTGTAACCCGGCCTTCACCCCACACGCGTCTCTTACTTGGATTAGAGACAGCTGGTTTCCCCGTCCAGAACAGGGCTTTTTCCACCGATAAAGCACAAGGAGGACCTGGCTTGCCCTTTGAGGCCACAAATGCCCATTTTTACACCCCAGAATCACACTCTAGAGCGAGAGGCCCCCCAGGAGAGGGGGAAGTGAACGTGACTGATGACATTGGCCCGAGGAGGATCTGCCCCCCACTGCCCACTCAGGCCAGTGCCTGCGCTCACATGGCAGATCGGTCAGCCGAGTCGCTCTCACTCCCATGGTCATTTTTTAGTTTAACACCCACCTACGCCACCCTGTGCTCCTTGCGGATTCTACCCCTAGACTGCCTGGCACGAGCCAAGGTTTCCCTCAGATCTCATGAGCTTGTCTGGACAGGTGAAATAGAGCACAGCGGGTCCGACGGCCTGGAGAGGACGTGCGCTTGGCGCAGAGAGATGGCTTCAGGTGTCCAGCGTCGGCAGCCGCCCCTGTGCCACTCTCTGGCTCCCAGACCGTCTCACTGGTCTCAGGTTCTCTGGCTCCGCCAGGCCCCCACCCCCGCTCCTGCCCCGCAGGGCGCGGGCGGCTGGTACCTGACGTTGTGGGGCTGCCTGTCGCAGGACAGCACGGTGTTGGCGATGGACTGCTGCAGGTGCTGCCGCTGCTTCCTCAGGGTCTGCTGGAAGTCGTCTTCCAGGGTCTGTACCACGTAGCGCAGGAAAAGGACTCGCCCGGGCAGGTTTTGACCCTGTGGGAGGAAAAATGAGAGGCACTTCCTCAGTCTCCCAGATGACAGTGGGCACCGGGCTCTCAAACACCAAGTGCGAAGGAAGGCCGAGCGCCAGCGAGTGTCTGTACCCGAAAGGGAGGGTGGGCAGTCCCGGTCGGTACGAAGAGGGCTGTCGGGCACCACCCACAACCCAGGGCTCAGGCGTGCTGACTTTCTGGTTTTGAGAGACAACTATAGGCAGTCAGTCTCGCTCTCACTAAAGTTATTAGTCTCCGAACAGACCCTAGACCATGGTTATTGGAAAAGAGAGGCAGGAACTGGCTCCAGAATGACTCTGCTGAGCTGCTCCATCAAGCAGCCAAAACGTCAACTTCCAGGAGTGTGAGCTGCTGTGCCGCCTTCCTGTGTGAGCAAGTCTGGGTGGGGCTTTCCGTTTCGGGGGAAGTGACCCTAGCTGATGAAGCCCGACCGAGGTGCGTAGAGCAGATGGGCTTTGGTGGCACCCAGACCCTGTTCATGGATTTTGTTTTAAACCTCTTATTTAGCTTACGCTTTCAGAGTCTCAGTGTCCCTGTGACTTGTGTGGTGATAATTCTAGCCACAGCCAATGCAGGTCCCTGCCACTCAGCAGTGGGCACGCACAATTTGGTAGTTTCCCTCTCCCGGGAGACAGTGCTGGGGTCCAGGCCCGGGAGCTCCGGCTTTGAAACTTCAGAGAATGAGAGGCAAGCCATTCCTCGTGGGGAACCCCAGAGGGTAGGCATCTTTTCCAGAAACAAACTCTCAGAGTAGGGTATGGTTTGGTCAGCAGGGAGAAGAATGACCATTCCAAGCGTCTGCCATTTCTTTCCTTTGGAGGAGGTTAGGATGGGATACCTTTGTCTTTCAAATGGCCTCTAATCTTTATTGATATGATCTTTCAAAACTCAAGTAGTTGTGCTAGATTTATGAAGAAAACATTCTTCCCGTGACACCAGTCTGCAGAACCACTGGTCTCCTCCAGGACCCGAGAGCGAATAACTTTACCTCTTTCTTCTGCAGTTTACCCTAAACATCTCTAAAATATATGCTCATATCACTAGTGTTCTTTTTTTTAAAATGGTTTTATTTATTTGTATTTTAGAGAGAGGGGAAGAGAGGGAGAGAAACATCGATTGGTTCCCACTGGTATGTGCCCCAACAGGAGGACCAACCCTGTAACCCAGGCACGTGCCCCAACCAGGAATCGAACCCAAGGACTTTGGTTTGCAGAACAGTGTGCCCGAGTCACACTGGTCAGGGCAAGGACAGCACCCAGTACCCCCAGGTGGTCTCCCATCCAGGTACTATCCACGCCCAACCCTGCTTAGTCTCCAAGATCAGACGAGATAGGGTGTGCTCAGGGTGGTGTGGCCGCAGACTCGAGCTGCTGTTTTTCAATCTATCAGCTTGAGACATTACCTATTGCTTCTGCTATGCCAGATAAGGGTCTGACTCATTATGCTACTTCCCACTTCTCTTCCTAAAATAACCATCTCAATTTACGTTCCGTCATCTACAGGTAACATCTTTTGTCTTCCCACGTTGTAAGGTGAGGGTGCTATAACAGCCCTACTCTTCCCAGAGACACGATCTCTTTTCATCTCCCAACCTCTATTTTCTATGTGCTCTATTTCCTATAGTTAAAACTGATAAAATCGTCTTCCGTGCTTTGTATAAAACTGATTCTAAACGTAACTAAATGCTGTTTACAGTGTACGGATCACGTTAAAGTTATCCACTACACTGGAAACCCATATGTACACTAAGAAAATCATTCAGTTCTTGTGGAGGTTTTTTTATTTTCTGAAAGCTTCTTTTTTATCCTCTCCACATTGCTTGCCATTATTGCTTCTTTTACCTCCTCAAGAATGGTGTCGAATTTTGAGAATACCCTTCTTTCCCAAATTGGGGTGGGGTTTTTTTTTGTATTTTTAAAAGCAACTTTATTGACAAACCATAAAATTCACCCATTGTAAATGCACAACTCAATTTGTTGTAAATGTATTGAGTTTGGCAACTCAATATGTAACCATAACTACCATCCTCATGTCTGCCTGTCTACAGTGAATCCCTACCTCCAGCCCCAGGCGACCACTCACCTACCTCTGGCTGTACTGGCTTGGCTTTCTGGACATGTCGTACGTACAGAATTATATAATATGGGATCCTGCGTGTGTGTGTGTGTGTGTGTGTGTGTGTGTGTGTGTGTGGTTTTCGAGGCTCATCCATGTCATAGCATGTATCGATAGCTCATTCCTGACTGAATGGTATTCCTGCGCATGTATTTAGCACATTTTGTTACCAAGTCACCAGCTGATGGACATTGGGGTTGTTTCCACTTTGGGGCTATTATGAACAATGCTGCCACAGACATTCACATGCAAGTCTTTGGCAGACAAGGTTTTCATTGTTCTTGGGTCGATATCTGCAAGCAGAACAGCCAGGTCACATGTTTCTGCTAAGATTGTCCAAAGTGGCTGGACCATTATATACCACCAGCAATGTACAACACTTCTATCTCTATACTCTCACCAGCCAACATTTGTTCTTTTCTGCCTTCTTTCAACATTTTTTTAAATTGTGGTAGAACATTAACATAAAAATGAGCATCTTGACCATTTTTAAATGTACAGCCAGTAGTGTTAAGCATATTCACATAGTTGTGCAACACATCTCCAGAACTTTTCCATCTTGCTAAGCTGAAACTCTACACACTGAACAAGAAATCCCCATTTCCTCCCCTCCTAGCACCTGGTAAGCAAAGGTCTGTTGGCGGCTTCCGCGAATCTGACTGTGGCAGATGCCTCGTGTAAGTCAAATCGTCTAGTGTGTCTTTTTGTGATGGGCCTATTTCACTTATATAATGCCCTCGCTGTACTACCATCCTGGTTACAACAGGTGAGAGGATTTCCCTATTTAAAGCAGGATTAATATTCCCTTCTATGTATGGATCTCATGTTGTCTAGCCTGTCCTCTGCTGATGGGCACCTGGGTTGCTTCTACCTCTCGGCTGGTGTGAATAACACTGCTGTGTACGTGAGTGTGCAAATATCTCTTACCATGCTTTCAGTTCTGGGCACAAACATCCAGCAGTGGACTGGCGGATCATATTGTAATTCTGTTTTTAATTTCTTTGAGGAGCTACCGTGTAGTTTTCCAGAGTGGTTGCACCATTTTAGAATTCTAACCACAGTGGACAAGGATTCTAATTTCTCCACATCCTTGCTGCTTCTTACTTTCTGTTAAACATGGTTTTATATGCTTATTGGCCATTTTCAGCTCATCTTTAGAGAAATGTCTGTTCAAGTCCTCTGCCCTTTTAGAAATCAATTTGGCTTGTTAAGTTGTACTTCTTTATATTAACCCCTTATCAGATATATGACCAAAGTTACTTTCTCCATTCCGTAGATCGCCTTTTTGATCGTGTGCTTTGCTGCAGTTTTTGACTTTGATGTCGTCCATTTGTCTATATTTGTGTCCTTTTTTCCCCTGTGCCTTTGGTATCGTATCAGTAAATCAATGCCAAATCCAATGTCATGAAGCTGTCCCTCATGTTTTCTCCTAGAAGTTTTATGGTTTTGGATCTTATGTTTAGATCTGTGCTCCATTTTGTATATGGTGTTGGGTAAGTGTCCAGCTCCAGAATTTTGCATGTGCTTCTAGATTTCCCTTACCATTTGTGGCAGCGACTGTCCTTTCCCCATTGAACAGTCTTAGCATCCTTGATGGACGTCACTTCATGATATTCACAGAGTTTGATTTTGGGTTCTCTGTTCTATTCCGTGGGTCTCTCTTCACAACAGTACTACACTATTTGGTTACTATATCTTTGTAATATGTCTTAAAATCAAGAAGTATGAGTACTCCAACTTTGTTCTTCTTTTTTAAGACTGTTTTGGCTATTCTGGGTCCTTTGAGATTGCATATGAATTTCAGGATGGATTTCTCTTTTTTCTTTTTTTTAAAAAAGATTTTATTTATTTATTTTTTGGAGAGGGGAAGGAAGGGACAAAGAAAGGGAAACAAACAGCAATGTGTGGTTGCCTCTCGCATGCCCCAAACTGGGGACCTGGCCCGCAATCCAGGTATGTGCCCTAGACTGGGATCCAACTGGCTACTCTTTGATTCTCGGGCCAGCAGCCCTCAATCCACTGAGCCACACCAGCCAGGGCTGGATTTTTTTATTTCTGAAAAAAAAAAAAACTATTAGGATTTTGATAGGGATTGTATTGAATATGTAGATTGCTTTGGGTGGTATTGCCATCTTAACAACATTTAGTCTTCCAATCCATGAACATGAGACGTCTTACCACTTATTTATATCTTCTTTATTTTCTTTCAGCAATGTTTTATAGTTTTAGGTGTACAAGTTGTTCACCTCCTGGTAATTTTTATACCTAAATATTTTATTATTTTTGATGTTAATGGAATTGTATCAATTGAGATGATCATGTGGTTTTTGTCCTTCACTCTTTTAATGTGGTGTATTACAGTGATTGATTTCTGTATGTTGAGCCATCCTTGGATTCCTGGATAAATCCACTTGGTCATGGTGTGTCATTTTATGATATGCCGCTGAGTTTGGTTTGCTAGTATTTTGCTGAGGATTTTTGCATCAGTGTTCGTAAAGGATATTGGTCTGTAGTTTTCTGGTGTCTTAGTCTAGCTTTGGCACCAGAGTGATGCTGGCTTCATAGACTAAAGATATGTTATCCGGTATCTACCCTATGAAATCTATTGAGACTTAATTGTGGCCCAACGTATAGTCTATCCTGGAATATGTCCCACGTGCACTGAGAAAAATGTGTCTACTGTTGTTGAGTAGAATATTCTGCATATAATTGTCAGATCTGCCTGGTTTATTGTGTTAAGTCCTCTCTTTCCTTATCTTCCATCTGGTTGTTCTACCCATTATTGAGAGTGGGGTATTAAAATCTCCACTGTTAATATAAAGCCCTCTATTTCTCCCTGCAGTTCTGTCACTTTTTACTTCATATTTTGATGCTCTTTCATTAGGTGCATAAATGTTTATAACTTTTTTTAAATCCTCACCTGAGGACATGCTTATTGATTTTTAGAGAAAGGAAGGGGGAGGGGAGAAAGTAGGGACAGAGGGAGACAGAGAAACATGAATCAGTTGCCTCCCGTACATGTCCCGGCCAGGGATCGAACCTGTGACCTAGGTATGTGCCCTGAGGGTCAAATCTGCAACCCTGTGGTACATGGGATGACTCTGCAACCAGCAAGCCCCCCAGCCAGTGCTGTTCCCTCATTCTTTGGATGTGTACCTTCAAGTAACCTGCTAAGAAATGGGGTATGAGGCTATTTTTCAAGTCCCAAATGTCTAGAAATGTCTTTATTCTACCCTCACACTTGACTAATATTTTAGCTGAGTAGAGAATTCTAAGTTGAAAATAATTTGTTCCATCCAAGTGCTTTTGGGTGAGCAGACAGAAAGATGGCAAGTTCAGGTCAGAAGGAGGAAGAATTATTTTCTGCAGCACCAACTCTAGTAGCTGCCTTCATCTGTGACAGATGGCTCATTAAATGTCTTAGACAACAAATCCGTAGGTAACTTGATGACTGAACTTTCTGTACTCAAGAATGGAGAGGTTGTCAGTTCCAGCTACAAACTTTCAACAAATATACAGCCCATATTTGACTCCAACCCTCCTATATATTGTGTTTCTGAGTCTGAAGCCTCTCTGCCCCGGAGCACAGATTTCCTCCCCGCTTGGCTGCAGCCCCTCCCACACGCATCCCCCCACACGTACTCTAGCCTCTGGCTTTCTCTGCCTAGCGTCACCAGTCATTACTCTTACAGCTCCTTTAGATCTTCGTTCAGATCTAAGGTCCTTCGCCTTATTTTCATCACCATAGATGTGTAACTTTCCTTATTCATTTGTGGGATCTCAAGGAGAGGGAGAAGTGAATGTACTCACTCTTGAATTGGAAGACAGCATGTGCCCTTCCAGTAGGAATTTTTTGATGGGGATGAGAGTAGGAGGAGGAAATAATGGCGAAGACTTTAGTATCAGATTTGCTGTTACTTTTGTTTCTAGTTAAAATTTCCTCTGCAAAAGATACACTCTCATAATTGTTATGTTACCTCTTCTTCCATGACGTAAGTGAGCAGCTTCCAATCCCACTCCACTGTCTTGGCACTAGCTGGATGGAGCCTGAAAGTCAAGTGACATGAAATTAGCAGAGTTTAGTGGAAATGGGACAGGATCTGGAAGATGATAGAAGCAAGAAGCCTTCTTATCCTGAGTGCTCTTGCCCCCTCTTTGATACAATACCATGTCATCTGAGGCCAATGGAACTCCATGGGGTTTTTTTGTTTTGCTATACAGTATCCATTTCTCTTTTGGGAGGCAACAGTAACCCAATGTTGCCTTGAAGAAATCTACTCTTTATTAGTCAGTCTACTGGCTTTACCTGCCAGGACCCTGACATGAAGCCTATGAAGCATATCAAGCCAGTCATGATATTCTACCCCTCCGTTCACAGGGATTGGCTCACAGCTGGGCTCATGTGCTAAGTTATGCCAATTAAGCTACAAGACTCATTTTCAGAGCTCTTGTGCGGTTATAAAGGAAGCAGGCACGCTCTCCCACTGAGGGTATCATAAAAGTCGTAAGAGCTAGCAGCTGAGAAGGCTACCACGTGAAGGCTGGACAGAGAAGCAGAGCAGAGCTGAAAAGGGGGATCCTTGTGACCGCTTCTGAACTGAATTAAGTCGTCTTATTCTCAGGTTTCTAGCAACATGAGTCATTCAATTCTCTTTCACTAGCTTAAAGCTAGTTTGGATTGGGCTTCCTGTCACTTGTGATCCAAATAACACTGATATACTAAGTCACTCTCTCTAATGGTTAGTTGAATAGAGATTAGGCGAGAGGAAGCTGTGCCCCAGGTCCGGTTCCCCGGAAGGTTTGCCAGCATCTACGGTTCATACTGTTGGATCTTCATGAGAAGCATGTAGGCCTCCTTTAGCACGTCCACGGACTCGGAGCCACTGAGCAGGATTTTCTGGACGATGTGGGCCACGATCTCCCTGGGCGGGTAATGCTGGGGCGACACGAAGTCCATTAGAAACTGCACAGTCCCCAGGGAGAAGTTCTCCTCAATGGTGTTTGTGACCATTCTTAGTCGTCGATGAGGGATGGGCTCTAGTTTTTGACCCTTGCTCTGCAGAGATAAAAAGAGATAAGTTAGGATGGGTTTCCACAGACATAAAAACAAGAGTTCTGCAAGCAACAGGTGGAAGACAGCAAAGTTTTCCATGCATTGGAAATGTTCATAATTTTTTTAAAAAGGTTGGGAAGCCCTATCTAAAAAACTTTCAGTGACATGGGAAATGCTTATATTAAGTTAAAAAACAGGAACTCAGTGTTCTACATATAACAAGCTTTCATCTGGGTTAAAATATAGCATAGAAAGAAAAGTACAGAAGAGTCAAGAGCGAGCCTAAGTTGCTTTTGGAGTAAGGGCGATAAGGTACTTAGGGGTAGTTATAATAGTTCATCAGATACTGAAAAAAATAGAGGAAGAAAGATATTTTAAATGTTTTTTTGTTAGGAGAAGAATCCAATTTTGTTAATTTTTTTTTTGGAGTTGATAGTAAATAATAAGTTGCTTTCTCTCAAAAAAAGTTTGTATATAAATTCTGGGAGAGAAAATGTGAGAAGTGGTTTCTATTATCTGGGTCGTGAAATTATAGATGAGCTTTCCTCTATATACTCTTGTATTTTTCGATTTTTCCATAATAGACATATATTACTTTCATAATCAGAAGAAAAACAAATATTAAAAAGTTTGATATAAGCCCTGGCTGGTGTGGCTCAGTGGATTGAGTGCCAGCCTGTGAACCAATGGGTCGCTGGTTCAATTCCCAGTCAGGGCACATGCCTGGGTTGCGGGCCAGGTCCCCAATAGGGGGCACATGAGAGGCAACCGCACATTGATGTTTCTTTCTCTCTCTTCCTCCCTTCCCCTCTATCTAAAAATAAATAGATAATCTCAAAAAAAAAATTAAGTTTGGTATGGGAATATAATAATAGCAATAATTATAAAACAATCTTTGAACATTTAACCTATCCTCACTTAACTCTCACAACAACCCTAAGAAATACATACTATTATTGCTCCTGCTTTATAGGTAAGAAAACTGAGGTTTAGAGAGTAAGCATTTGTCAAGCAACAAATGGCTGGCACGCACCGGTGGTGTCACGCCAGAGCGATGCTGTGAACTCGTACTCTCTAGAAACAACAAAACCACCAATAATATGTTTTTTAAATGTTTAAATGCATATGTATAAAAAGGCAATGGGGAAGGAAATATACCAAGTTATTAATAATAAATGCTGAGTGATAGCACCATGGATAATTATTTTTTATAGTTTATATTTTTAAATGTATTATATTAAGCAACCATAGTTTAAAAAATTTGAGAATAGGTATTAATTGTAAAACACCCACAAAGATTTGACAGTTTATGTGTAACAATGAAACAGTGATGGCTGGAATCACCCTAGTTAGCGCTCTTGTCTCACACCACTCGAGGGCATCCCCGACCCCGCTGAGGAGAGACAGATGCAATGAAGAGCAAGGGAAGAGAACAAAACCTTGCCTGGGTGCCTGTCTCGCGCGTGATACATCTACAGCCTTGAACCTGCGTTATTCATTTCCTGCCTACAAATGCGGACATCTACAAATGTACAGTTTATCAATTATTTCGATGCCTGTATCCTTAACTATACTTACAGAGCATTTTTATAGGTCCTGAAAGGTGGTTTTGTGCTTTATGTGTTTACCTGAAAGTCAAATAACCCTCTGACATTGGTGTTAGGACTTATTTTAGAGCTAAACAAGGAGAGAGTCAGAGGAGTCAAGGCCAGCGGCTGGTAAGTGATAGCATAGGGACTGGCTACGAGGTTTTCTGGGGACAACTGTCTAGTAAAGAAGTACTTATTAAAGGCCTCAAAGAAGTCACCGGAGAGACAGGAAAGATGCACGGCTGTATTCTAGATGGCTGGGGTAGGAAGGTAAGAAATACAGATGAAGAAAAGTCCGCTTTGTCCAGCCTAACTGCCACCTTGTCATCTGAGCTATGTGCACACAGAAGGGGGACATGGTCTCCCTGCCCGCAGCTCCTGATGGCTTCTCTCATGATGCAGCACCTGAAAATGCTACAGCTTCAACTACAGAAACGTCAGCTCTTTCAAGTGCCCGAGCTCTCTTGGTAACAAACCGACATATCACCAACCTGAGGCAAACCCACGGGAAAAGAGAACGGGCGAGGGGTTGGGAGGGTCACTCAGGAGAAGACAAACATAGTAGAAGATATAACAACAATCAGAATGAGAGAGAACAATTCACTCTCCAAAGCCAGATCAAGGTGGACGCCTGACCTGCTAAGCCGGACCGCCTATGGCCACAGCAAGAACATACCTTGTGACATCTGGAGCTACTGCAAGCCGGCCTTCCTGATACTGTGCCCGGTGAGTGGTTATGGGCAACGAGAAAATAGCTTCCCGTTTTTTTTTCTTGCACACCTCATTTAGTTCAGTGAGGACCAGTGGGAAGTAGCATTCCCACTAAAATCTTAAGACTGAATTTCCTCCCCAAATGTCAGAGACTAATCATTTTGCAGCCACTGGAGTATCAGGAGTGTTGTTATTATTTCTGTGGCATGGAAGCTGTAATAGGGGCATCCTGGAAGGAAAGACCTAGGCATGGAAGAGCAGACCTAGCAGGAACTTCACCTATGTTACCTCATTTAATGATCCTGTGAGGTAGGTTATTTCCATTTGACGGACAGGAAAGCTCAGGCTCAGACAGGTAGGCTTCTACAGGGCCGGGTTTTACGTGTGGGGCTGAAATCTGAACCCAGGTGTGACTGTACACTACACGGCTCCACGAGCCAGGGAAAGATAAAAATGTCGAGTTCATGCTAGGCACGTTCTCTCCTGCTGGACTCCTTCTGGCATACGACCTTTATGCTGGGCCCGTACACAGGGCGCCTCACCGCTAAGGGAAGACAGGATAGCTCACCTCTCTCATGTCTTTGTCAGGTATCAGCGTCTGGAAGAAGAGGTGGTGCACTGGCGGCCGCAAGAAGTACTTGAGTCTGTGCAGGCAGGGCCTGCTGGCCAACGCCCCGGGTGCCGTGTGTGCCTGCACCTGGGCAGGCCCAGGGCTGGCAGGCCCCGACAGGGCTATCTCCTTCCTGGCTGGAGTTTCTGTGACAGAGAGCCAAGGGACCGTGTGTAAAGAAGTTTCAGACTGTGGGGACTGTGGGCTGAGGGAGCAGCTCGGAGAGGAGGGAGCTGAGATATCCATGGGAGTGTCACGGTTCTGTACGTCATCTGGGGGAGAGTCAGGCCTGTCTTCGGGCAAGTATGGCATGTCTCCGGGGGAATGTGGCACATCGGTTAAGTGTGAGATTTTGCCAGGTGACTGTGGCGTGCCTCTCGGTGACTGCGGTGCACCCACTGGTGACTGAGGCATACCTCTTGGTGACTGTGGCACATCTCTTGGTGGTGACTGCGGCATGCCTCTTGGTGACTGTGGTATGTCTCTTGGTGACTGCAGTGTGCCTGTTGGTGACTGCGGTGTGCCTCTTGGTGACTGCGATGTGTCTCTTGGTGACTGCAGTGCATCTCCTGGTGGCTGTGGCACGTCCCCCAGCGACCACGGTGTGCCTTGCAGGAACGCCACATCTGGTGGATGTGATATGTGTTGAGGTGGGCCTGGTACACCTTGAGGCAGGCCCAGAGAGTCTTGAGGTGGGCAGCGTGAGTCCTGAGGCGGGCTTGGTGAGTGTCGAGGATGGCATGATGAGTCCTGAGGAGGGCATGGCTCATTCTGAGGGCATGGCACTTCTTGAAGCAGGTTAGGCAAAGCCTGTAGTTGGCACTGCACAGCTTGTGATGGGCATGACAAGGCTCGCGGTGGGCATGAGGAGGCTCGCGGTGGACACGGTGAGTCTTGCAGTGGGCATGGCAAGGCTCGCAACGGGCATGGCAAGGCTTGCGGTGGGCACGCCAAGGGCGCCCTTTGACTGCTGCTGCTGTCATTATTGCTTACTGGGGACAGGGAGTGGACGTCTGAAGATGGCTGTAGGCTGGCCAAGAAGCCAAGGTCACCTTTGAATGTGGTTGAGCTACAGTTCGGCTCTGCTAGATAAACAGAGTCCCCACTGATGGATGGAGGGGGTTGGGGGTCTTCCAATGTGGTTTCTTCCAAGAGGTCCACATCCACAGGATCACTGTTAATGATTCTCCGTGCTCCAGGCCACAAGCTCCTGTCCACCCGCCCTTCCCTCGCCTCTTTGCTGGAGAGGCTGGCACATGTTTGAAGGTTGGTTGACTCCTTCTGGGAAGGAGCAACAGGTTCTAGAGTCAAGTCAAACGTGGCAATAGGTCTGGTTTCTTCCTCAGTTGTCGTCAAGTCGATCACACAGATTCCACCACGATCCTTTGGTCTCGGTCTGCTCTCTCTGGTTAAGTCGATGAAGTCCTGGGGAGGGATAGTGAGAAGACAGAGGGTCAAGGAGGGAGTCCCGGCTTTATCTAAGACAGACGTACATTTTGTTTGGAAGAACAGATACACGGGATCACCTACAACAGAAGCTACAGAAAAAGGGAAGACAATATAAGAGAATCTAGTGCGTGCTGAGAACGCGCTGAGAGCTTCCACACGACTCCAAGTTTCACAGCGACCCTATCAGGTAAGCATATCGTCTCCATTGCACAGGTGGGGAAACCGAAGTGTAGCGACATTAGACTATTTACCGAAGGACTGCAGAGCTAAGTAGCAGAGACAAACATGCAACCCTGGTCTGTTTCCTTCTTTCCCTGTTAGGGCCTATGAGTGTACAACTTCAGTCAATATAGAATTCGCTCACAGTCAGATATGGGGCTAATACAATAAAGGGTTATAACATGATTAGGCACAAAGTTCACAAAGCCTCATCATGCCAGCCAGAGGTGGTGTAATCAACCTCTCGTGAGCCTGGAATGATACTGCTCTCCCTTCCAGGTGTCTTCTCACCTCCTTGGGTACCTCGCCACTGGCGTGTTGTGTACCAGTTGCTGGGCTACCACAGCTACCATGCTGTTTCTTAATAGATGTGACAGTCACCACTGTCAATGGCACCAAAGCAGGCACAGAATTCTAGGTGGGTCAGTGAGAAGCTGGCATGCACCTCATCCTGGAACAGGGATTGCTTGGTGAAACCAAACACCTCCTTCCTCAGAAGCAGCCAGCACTGCTTTTGGTGGTTCTCTGCTGCTAGCTGAACTCAACAATAAGTAGCTGCAAGGCCATAGAGGTAATATTTAATATTTACCCTTACCACTTAGTAAAGGTAATGTTTCAAACCACTGGGTCAAAAGGATGAATAATTGAATACATGATGTTGGGATAATTAGCTAACCATATGGAGAGAAAAATAGTGGATTACCATTTTATCCCTCATTTGAAACTAATTCCGGGTAGATTAATGAATTAATTAAATGTAAAGAGTATTTTTATAACCTGAGGAGTGAGGAAAGCCGTTCTAAGCAGGACAACAAAGACAGAAGTCAAACAGTGAAAAAGAGCGGCAGAACTGAGTGTAACTTAAAACTTTACAACTCCTGTAAAGAAAATCAAGAGAAACCAGGGGTCCGGGGCGGGGCAGGGGGTCAGGGGAGATGTGACATGTAGGATGCAGGGGGCCGTATTCGTTTTTTCAGTTCAGATTACCACCAGCTGGCTGGCTTAAAACTCAGTAACTTATCCTCTCGTTCTGGAAGTGCAGAAGTCCACAAATGAGGTGTGTGCCAGCTCATGTTCTCCTAAGGCCCCTTTGGGAGAGTCTGTTCCAGGCCTTTCTTTTAGCTTCCAGGGTCTCCAGCAACCCTTAATTTGCAGCCTCATCACACCCGCCGTTGCCTCCGTCATCGCATGGTGTTCCTCCTCTGCCTTCACACTGCGTCATAAGGGCACCGGTCCTGTTGGATTAAGGGCCCACCCTACTCCCTGTGACTTCATCTTCACTGATCACATCGGCAATGCCCCTATTTCCAAATAATGTCACTTTCTGTAGTGAGAGTTAGGACTTCAACATATCTTTTTTGGAGGACCCAATTCAACCCATAATGAGTCTAATGCATAAGTAATATTCATATACTAATAAGAAAAATAACACCCCAGTAGGACAATAACAGGCAGTTCACACATACACACACACACTATATATATCTCCAATAAACATGTACAAAATGCCCACCTCTACAACCTGCTGAGCACGCGCTCTGACCTCCAGCCTCACTAGCTGCTCCTCTGCCCCGTGCCTTCACCTGGGCTGGGCCCTGGATGTTCTTCTTGTAGCCTCCCAGCCTAGGTGATCACATCCAAGTCACTACAGCCTACGTGCTAATGACATCCAATGTGTGTCCCTACTGAGGAGGACTGGGTTTGGGTCTGGCCTCCAAACCCAGTACAAACACCACGCCTGGCATCTCCAGTTGGCTAACCCACAGGCATCTTACATCTAGCACCTTCAAACAGCAGTCTTGGAAATCTTCCCTCCAACTTGGTTCCTCCCCAAGTTGTCTTCATGTCAATGAATGGCATCTGGTTGCTCGGGCCCAAACCAGGACAGCCCTCCTGATTCCTCCCTTCCCCTCATTATCTACATCCAAGCCATCAGGACCCGTTGGTTTTACTGGTACTTCCTAAATAGCTTCTTCTACTGCATCCCTCCCATCTCTGAGCCTGCTCCACCCCTGCAGTCTAAGCTTCCGTCGTGCCTGAGCTGCGGCAGACACCTCACAGACCGAACCCCCTGACTCCACTTTTGTCCCCTTACAGTAAGCTAACGGTTTTTCTGGCTTGTTTGGGACAGCTCCACTTTTTACCTTTTGCTTGAGAACCTGTCCAGTTGGCACCCCCTGTCATTTGCAAAGGAACCCCCATTTGGAAGATTAATTATACAGTGGCCTTTGTTATAGTTCTTCTGTCTCACAATAGCTAGAATCACCTTTTCAAAAGGTAAATCAGACCATGTCATTCCCCTGCTTAAAATCCTTCAAAAATGTCTTAATACACAGAATAAAATCCACATTCCTTATGTGGTCTGCAAGGCCCTGTGTAACCTCACCCGCCTTCTTCTCATCCTTTTTGACTCTGTCCCTCACTCACTGTGGTCCACCCTCGTGGGCCTTTCTATTCCTCCAATAAGTCATCAACTTTCCCACTTCTAGGGCTTTATTTTTGCTGCGCCCTTTGCTCCTCCCTTATTCCTCTAGACCTCACGACAATCCTATTCTGTCATTGGGGTCTCGGATCAAATATTAACTCTTCAGAGAGGAGTTCTCTGAAAACACAATCAATGTATCCAACCCCACCCACGTTACTCTCCATTAAACAGTTCCCTTATTTGTGGATGCTTGTCTTTCCCCGTGAGAATGTAGGTCCACTGTTATCCTGTTCATCTCTGGTCCCAGAGTCAAAGCGTACGCTCAGAAAGTATTTGTTGCAAAAATGAATCACAACCAAAGAGAAAAATTAAAACATGATAGCTGACACAATCTGGCTATCAGATCAGCAAATATGAAAACAATGAAAAGGCCTTAGTTTTCTTCCTAACACTGAGTATCACCTGGTATTACACTTATGTGGTTGTTAACTGTTTGTTCATTGACTAGAATGAAATCTCCATGAGAGCAGGCACTTGGGTCTAGTTCACAGCCATCTCCTCAGCACCTATAAGAGCCTGGTGTTCAGTAAATGTCTACTGGAGAAATATGCCCTGGCTGGTGTGGCTCAGTAGATTGAGTGCTGACTTTCGAACCAAAGGGTCATGGGTTCTAATCCCAGTCAGGGCACAGGCCTGGGTTGCGGGCCAGGTCCCCAGTAGGGGGCGTGTGAGAGGCAACCACACATGAATGTTTCTTTCCCTTTCTTTCTCCTTTCCCCTCTCTCTAAAAATAAAAATATATCTATATTTTAAAAAGAAATTGACAATATCTAGGGCTGGGATAATGAGGTAGTGGAGAAAGGGGTATGGTAAGCCTATAATTGGTGCACAATTTCTGCAGGAAGTTTGGCAGTATATGTCAAAAGTCTTCAAAGAGGGGCACACCGTTTGATTCGGCAATCTCACATCTAAGAGGACCTCATCCTAAGCAAACAAATGAACACGGGTACAAAGGTTATTTCTGAGGCGATTCCTCACTGGGTGGTTTATAATAGAGAAATTTAAAAACAACCAGCACAATAGACTGATTATAAATTATAAATCTGTACAATGAAATACACTACAAATACTGGTAAAGACGTGTATTTATTAGTGTGGAAAGAGACAAAAAGTACATTAACAGAAAAAGGCAAGCTAAAAACCACTCTGATAGTGAGACTTCACTCGCAACAACGCATAGTAGGGGCACGTGGGTGAGCACACATGTGCACTTACAGATAAAAGTTCAGACAGACAGACGTCAAAATGCTAGCGTTCGTTGTCTTTGGATAGTGAGATGAAGGGCAATTTTAATTTTCTTTTCTAAAATTTTCTATGTTTCTAAAATTTTTTTGTAATAGGTCAACCACAATTAATTGACTATATGTACATGTTCTGCATGGAAAAGAAAAGCAATAGGATTATCGAAAACACAGACACACTTCATCGACGTAGCAAAGACTAAAGCCCAGGTGAAGAACCAGGAGTTCAGGAACATTAGCTACGGTACTGGGGATAGCTTTCTGATTTCCTAACTTCAAGCATGTTGCTTCCCCGAATTCAGTATTACAAAAGAGAAAAAAATGATAAAACTTGTTTCTTTTATTTCATTGCCTGCCAAGCTTGCGAAGGTCAGGCCTGGCTGAGAAACAACACAGTGTAGCCAAAGTTCTCATGGATGCTGGGCGTTTTCCTTGCGCTGCCTCATTACAAATCTTCTAACTGTCCTGCAAGGTAGGCATTAATGTTCCCAAGAGCAAAAGCTGACAGCGGTGACAGAACTGGCCAAAGCTCGGGTAGCTAGTATGTCGAGGTTGTGATTTATAGAGGTCTCTCTGACCTCAGGGCCTTCAGGAAAAGGGAAAGCTAGACAAAGGCACTTGAGGCTTTAAAGGTTCTATTTATTTATTTTTAGACAGATGGGAAGGGAGGAAGAGAGGGAGAGAAACATCAATGTGTGTTTGCCTCTCACACACCCCCTACTGGGGAAACCCAGGCATGTGCCCTGACTGGGAATCCAACCTGTGACCCTTTGGTTTGCAGGCTGGCACTCAATCCACTGAGCCACACCAGCAGGGGCCACTTGAGGCTTTATTACCTTGCAAGTCTCTCAATGCCTTTGATCTTTTACATGGGTTATCCTACCTCCCTTATCTAATTGGCAAGAAAGATAAAAGGAGAAAAGCTTGGTGTTTTTAGAAAGCTGTAGTAAAATATCTAGAGATAGTTTGCTCTCTGGAACTTGCCCTTCATTCCTCTTCAACTCAAAAGGGTCGAGACCAAAATGCCTGGTTGGGTGGCCATGGGATGGGGAGTGTTTAGAGAGGGTGTCCATGCACGTGTGGGAAGGGCCACAAGAGACACAGCAGACTGGGATAAGGATGCCATCTGTGTACGTGAAGGAGGAAGCTGGACTAAGATGAAGGAAAAGAGACAGCACTTGAGATGAACAGAAGTGGGTGGGGAGGACCAAGTTCAAGGGGGACTGAGAGTATGGGCAGTAGGAAAGAGGAGGAACCTGGAGGAAAGGCAGCTGTGAGTTATTCTCAGTATTTTTTCCTTCCACCTTTTTTCTCTCCATATCTTTTCCTTGATGATCTCAATCACTCTTAGGCCTTCAGTGCTTTCTATTTGGACAATTACCAAATCTCTCCCTTCTGCCTGTTCTGTGGAGATCAACTTCCTTGGGTGGGCCGCATCCATGCACATTTCCCACCAGCACTTTAAATCCAGTGGGTCCAGAATGAATGCAGCCTCCCCTCTACACCAAGCCTGCTCCTACTCTTGAACTTGTGCTCCCTTAGCAAACACCCACCTGAACTGAGCTCTCTCCCCCATTCCTTCAATCATTTCACCCAACAAATATTTATTGTAGATCGATTTTGTCCCACACACTGCCACAATGCTAGGTACATTCATTCACCTTCCTAGCTGGATTACTTCTGCCTTGAAAGTCTCTTATCTGTCCACTCATCTAAATTCTTTCTTATCTGTCCATTCATCTAAATTCTTTTTTTTAAAATTTTTATTGTTATTCAATTACAGTTGTATGCCTTTTCTCCCCATCCCTCCACCCCACCCCAGGTGAACCCACCTCCCTTCCCCACCTCCACCCTCCCCCTTGGTTTTGTCCATGTGTCCTTTATAGTAGTTCCTGTAATCCCCTCTTCCCACTGTCCCCGCGCCCCGCGCCCCCCACCCCCCACCCCCCACCCCCCCCCGCCCTGGCTATTCTTAGATTGTTCTTAACTTTACCGAAGTTTATTGAGAACCCCTGGTGCTTGAGCCTCGGCAACACAGCACTGTATGCTAATTGGTTTTGCCTGTCATTCATTCGCTACTGACCATCATACCTGGGACGAAGAAGGGGCTTCCTTGGAGGGTTGGGGATCAATGGCTGGGAAGGGGTTTGAGGGAGCAGAGGCTAGATTTGTTTTGAAGGAGTATTTGCATATGAAGAAAGGTGGTTTCCTTAAGCTGTATGTTAGAGACCTATGGAATAACAGGAGCGTGATCATCCTTTTATTTCTGGGGTGTGGCTTTGGGAGGCTGAGAAGATGTAAGTCTGGTGATGCTGAGAGTCTTCTGAGAGAAAGCCATTCCACTTCCTACCCCTGAGTACTCAGGAGCCGCTTGTTGGCTCTATCACCTTCTAGGAGACGGACCTCGGTTGTCGTGTTCTCCATTGTATCCCCTCCCCCCAAAACATCTGGCCCATAGTAGGGGTCCAATAAATGCGTGTGGAGGATTCTAGAAAAGCAGGGACCATAGATGTTTTAGTCACCATCAGGGGGAGAAGGACAAAGACTAAGGATACCGAGGGGAAAAAAGAGTGCAAGATGTTTTCCTCTCTGTTCCTCCAGAGCTAAGCGCTACAAATCACCCTCCTGCACAACTCCAAAACCGGGCCCCTCGCTCGGCTGCCAGGCCCTGGAGCGCCGCCACCATCTGCCCAGGCCCGCAGTTCCTCGCTGCCTCCCTCCCTCCCAGACCCTGCTCCCGTTACCTCCCTGCACACATCTGCACCCACCACAAGCCAAACAATTACACGCTCCCGCGTGCCGACCTCCAGCTCGGGGACTCCCCCCAGGACTCCCTGTCCGCCCGAGCCCCTAGCCCCTACCCCCGCCCCGCCAAGGCTCCCGGCAAGCCCACGGCCGGGCCCGAGACGGCCGCCTGCTGTGGGACGTCGCGCATGTGCTCGGCCGCCCCTTTTCAGCCCCAGGCCGCTCGGGATTGAACTACGGAGCCCGGAGGCCATCCCCGCACGGGCCTGCCGCACTCCTCAAGGCTGGAGCGGCTGGCAGGGCGGCGAGGCGGGAACGGGCTGCAGCCGCGGGGCGCCACCGGGCGGGCGGCGGGGGCGCCGGGACAGCGGGCCAGGCCGACGGTCGCTAAGTGGCGCGGCCCGAGCGGAGGCAGCGCTGTGGCCGCGGCGGCGGGCTCACTCACCACGGTTCGGCGGGGCAGCGCCCCGGAGGTCCGGGACAGGGCCCGGCGCAGCCTCCGCGCTCGGCCCGGGCGGGTCCCCTCGGAGCTCTCGGAGCCGCTGTCGTCCGAGATCACGATGAAGTCCTCCATGGCTGCGGGCGCCGGCGACCCAGGCCGCGGCAGCGACGGCGACTTCGGTTCCTGCGGCTGGGGAGACGGCGGTCGCGGCGGCGACAAACCGGGCCATCCCCCCCGCAGGCCCCGCCCCTTCCCGCCCAAGCCCCGCCCCTAACCCGCCCCTTCCCGCCCCCCGAAGCCCGCTCGGGCCCCGCCCCCTCCTGGGCCCTGCCGCGGAAGGTGGGCTGCCGGCTGTTGGCAGGCGACCGCCGTGTCAAGGCCACTATCATCGTCCTTGGCGGTGGCACTCGCCCTGTCTTACAGAGGAGAAGAAAACGAAATCAAGCTTCAGCCAGTCTGGGCCGGTGTTGAAGGCGCGGGTGAGAAACCACGGCTTCCGACTGACTCCAGATTGAAGGGAGGTGTGAACAGGACTGTGACTAATCCGACCTCACTGACTGAGCCCCGCGGGTCCGTCCGGTGGGGGACCTGCCGTCCGGCTGAGACGGGCGCCTGAGTCGGGGGAGAGAGGCCCCACTTCTTGGCGTACATGTGCAAGTGCATCTGTAAGAAAAATTCCTAGAAGTGTGATTACTGGGTCAGAGGCGACGTTTCCCTAGTTGTTTCAATACACGAGGTTAAATGACTCTCCTAGATTGTACCAATTTGCAGTTTCACCAACAATCCATGTCATTCGGAGATTTAAACTGTGAGATTCAGAGATTTGTTCAGTTGGGGGTAGGATCGGAAACTACAGAAATACACAAAGAGGAGCCATGAGATAGTAGACGCTATGAATAGTTAGATGGTACGAATGAGCAAGGTTATAAAGATGAAAAAAGATATACCCCGTAGAGGGAAAACGGCAGGTGGTTGGTTGGAAGGCAGGATCATTAAAATCGAGATAGAATCTGTGTTACAATAAATGTGACGTATTGGCAAATTCCTCCCTCTCAGGTTCCAGCAACTCGGTGAAATGTTAATATTAACAGATCCAAATGAAAATGTGTTTATTAGAAGGGGGACCGGTTCCTAAGGAGATTGTTATCAGGTGCTCTCTCACCCTGTCTCCTTCTGCGATTCTCAAACGTTAGGGAGCATCCGAATCACAGAGGAGGCTGCTTAAAGCACAGATTCTGGGTCTCCACCCTACAGCTTCTAATTCAGTACTGTGAGGCGTGGCCCCCAAATTTGCATTTCTAACCAGTTCCCGGCCACTGTTTATACTGTTATCAGGGGGACTACACCTTGAAAACTAGTGGTCTGGCCCTGGCTGGGTGGCTCAGTTGGATGGACAGAGTCGTGGAGGATATCACCGCGATCTGGTCCCATAACTGCGCAGTCACTTTCAGTAACTACACGGTCTCACACCAGGTGTTCTGACTTAGGCCTGCCCCGTTTAGATCTTTAATTTCATATTCATAGCTCTTCCCTTTCTGCTGGTTCAGGTGGTCATGTGGCTCCACAGCTCTTAGTGGAGGGGTGATAACGTCCTTCCCTTCCTCTCCCCTTGGCCTTGTTCCTCCCAAATAGGGATGAGGAGGAGAGAGAAAGAATGTTTTCTGCAACACTGTCCATGAAGAGTTGTCTGTTCTCTTTCTGCCCGTTGTTGCTACTTCAGTAACAGTTTCCCCTGCATGGCAGGAGCCCAGATGCCAGCTTTCTTACTGGCACCGGGCACATCATGACTTTCTGGGTCCTCCCCTGTGCACTCCCCAAGCTAGGGGAGGTCAGCCTTAACCCCTTGCTCCTGGATATCCCCACCAGTTCCTACCAGGGGCAATCATTTGTTGTTGGGGGATCATGGCCTGGAGGGGGTTCTGGGGAGCACCAGCAGACGCTTAATGCCTCAGCCACCACCTTCTGTGCTGTCCAGCTGACTCATCACACGGGGGGGGGGGTTCCACTCACAGTTCACGGAGGGAGGGAATGCAGGCAGCTGCCATCTTGGTGCCCCTCTTTCAGCACCAGCTCTCTCTCTCTCCTTTCCTCATCCCCAAGGGCATCAGGGGCTTGTCCAGGTCAATGGTTCTGTGACTTTCAGACAAGTTCTCAGCTTGGGAAGTGAGGAGAAGAAGAGTTTGCTGCTCTTTAAACTTTCTTTAGCTTGGGAGAGGTTGTGGATGGTTGCCATCTATAATAAGTAATGTCCATCCATGGAGAGATGAGCTAATTGGGAAAAATTCAAATATCTACTATTGTTGTAGAATTCACGATAAAGTGATTGCCATTAGTAACTGACTTTCAAGCATAAAAACAGTGGTATGTCTTCAGTGGTACGGTGGTTTCATTGTAGTTCATATCTTTCTCCTCAGCCATCCTGTCCGACCCCCGGGAAACCCGGCGCTCCTGGTTGTGTAATCTACCTTGTCCTTATCTGGCAGCCCCGATGGACGAATGCTGGCCCTGAAGGCACCTTTCTTAAAACTGTAAGTAACGTCACTGACATTTTCTTGGCCATCCTGGATATGTCCTGAAATATGCTGTTTACTCAAGACGTCCAAAATGATGGTATGTTTTTCAGAAATTAGTGAGTGCATTTGTCATTTCTTTTTTCTGAGTAATGCCTCATCTTTTCCAGATTTACTGAGGTATAATTAACATATCACATCATTTAAGTTTAAGGTGCACGATGTGGCATTTTGATATGCGTATAGGTATGTTGTGAAATGTTCACCACAATGAGGTTAGTTAAATGTCCTTTCACCTCACATAATTGCAGTTTTTAAATTGCTGTCATGGTGAGGAGGGTCAGGCTGTCCACTCACAGGAACTTGCTAGTATGCAGTGCAGATTATTGACTGGGGTCCCCACGCCATACATCTGCTCCCGATACGTACAGGGGCTGAGGACGTGGCAGCGGGCAAGACGGCCGTGGCTTCTGTCCTTGCAGAGCTTTGCAGTGAAGGAGGTCTCCTTAGTCTGTGAGTGAAGAAAGCAAACCCTAATCCCTTACCTTTTAAAAGCAATTTTTAATTGAAAACCTACACGTGAAAAAATTATATGTGAAAATGCCAGTCAATACTGTCAATGAGCTACCATTTTGCACCCATTGGGATGGCTATTATTTTTAAAAAACAGGAAACAAGTGTTGGTGATGACGTGGGAAAATTGGAACGCTCGTGCCTTGCTGGTGGGAATGTAAAATGGTCCAGCTGCCGTGGAGAACGTTTTGGCAGTTCCTCAAGAAGTTAGACATGGAATTACCATATGGTCCAGCAATTCTACTCCTAGGTATCTGTGCCAAAGCACCGAAAGCAAGGACGCAAACATACTTGTCCATCAGTCTTTACAGCGACAATATTGATCACAGCCAAAAGACGGGAACGGATCAGTAAAATATGGTCTCCCTGCACCATGGAGTTCTACTCAGCCTGAAGATCATATGTCACCATGTGACATATGCTACCACATGGACGAAACTCGAGGACGTTGTCCTAAATGAAATAAGCCAGTTGAGAGAGGACAAATATTGCATGATTCTACTAATGATACTAATTGCATGATTACCAACAGGAGGTACCTTCAACAGGCAAATTCCTAGAGACTGAAAATAGAACAGAGGTTATCAGGGACTGGAGGGAGGGAGAATAGGGAGTTATTTAATGGACAGAGTTTCCACTTGGGATGACGAAAAGTTCTAGAAATGGATAGTGGTGTTGGTTGTACAATGTTGTCACTGTTCTAATGTCACTGAAATTGTACACTTAAAATGGCCATAGTGGCAAATTTATGTATATTTTACCGCAATAAAAATATGTGACTGTTTTCCTTTTATGAACAAATTAAAACATTGTAGACCATGTCAAAGGCCCCTTTGACCACTTCCTCCGTCCTCATTCCAACTCCCCCTTCTCAGTGCTTCCATGTTAATTCCCCTAGAGTTTCTGTGTATATTTACCTGTATCCATATATACTTATCAAAATGACATTTTAAAAAATCTTTTAAAAAAGATTTTATTTATTTATTTTTAGAGTGGAAAGGAGGGAGAAAGAGAGGGAGAGAAACAGCAGTGTGTGGCTGCCTCTTGCATGCCCCCTACTGGGGGCCTGGCCCACAACCCAGGCATGTGCCCTGAATGGGAATTGATCCAGTGACCCTTTGGTTCTCAGGCTGGCATTCAATCCACTGAGCCAGGGCAAAATGACATATTTTTTTTTGTCTTATCCAAAGAGTAAGTCTGCTTTAGTATAGAGATTTTAAACCATCATTTGCAGTAAAAATGTTCTAGGTAATAGGCTTCCGGCCTTATTCATGGGGATTTTTCTGGGTAAGTATACATCTTTAAAAGTTTTTTTTTCTTTCATTTTCTCTTTCTCATTATATGGCAGGGTTGGTGGCTGCAGATCTGCTATTGTTTATGCTAACACTGGGAAGCTCAGGTTTCTCCCCTGCACTAGGGAACACTCTGTCCCCCACCCCCGCTGGATTCCAGGCCCCATTCCCCAGTTTCAGGTCACTCTTCGCTTTCCTGGACTGCTTTAGTAGAGAGCCTCTCAGTGTATATAATTTTATTTAAATCATTTTCTTATCCTTTCCCCTTTTCCACCCAGCTTCTAGTTTGCAGAGATATCAAGTAGATGTCAGAGGCTTTGTAAAGATTTTGCTTTATCCTCGACATTCAAAGATGACGCATGCTCATTTTGAGAAAGTGCGGAATGTGTAACCACAGCACACTTTGATAACATCTTTCCAGACATTTCTGAATGATCAATACTCACAGGTACAAATGTGTAGATAATTTGATATAAGTGGGACCATACAGTACATACTGCACTGCAATTAGCTTTCTTAGATTAAGAAATATGCCTTTATAGTTTTCTGTGTCAGTGAATAAAGATTTACATTATCTACATTGTCTGTTTTATTGGTTCATAACATGTTCTTAAAATAGTATGACATTTGCTATTTCTTTTATAGAAAATCACAAAGAAGCAAGCAAAAGAGTATATCACATTTTCCCATCCCTGATATCTTACAATGAACAGTTTGTAAAATTAAAAGAAACAAATCTATGAGATTAGAAAATTTGTAGTACAAAAAGTTACAAAATAAAAAGTGAACATTGAAAGCCACCCTCCCTTTTCTAGCTCTTCCCAAGGCTAAATGTCTAAATAAATAGGGTTTCTTATGAATCCTTCAAAACATACAAAGTTACTATATACAGTATATATGTATCGTACCCCATTAGTCAATCCTAACCCTAATTCCCCCAGTAGGCAACTATGCTGATTTGTATTGAAACTGGTGGTTTTAGCTGTCCAGTAAGGCAGCTATACCGGGTCTGAAGGAACAAAAACACATCAATCGAAGCTTTGAATAAACCACCACAAAACTGCCGTGACTGTTACTGTGAGTCTTTCTTGATTGCTTATTCTATACCAGTCCCTGAGAAAAGTATAGCGGGTTCTAACATTTCTGTTCACAGAATACAGAAAAAGAACATAAGGGAAAATGAAACAAAAACCACGTATAACATATACAAATAAAATTAACACAGAAATACCAAAAATAATCTTTATAAAATGGAGGTTTCAGATACTAAGAAACAGAAGGTAGATTTTGGAGTCAGTAACATCTGAATTCCAATCTTTGCTCTGCCACATACTAGCCCTGTGACCTGCACAGGGACATTTTCCCTCTTTGTTCTCCAGGGTCCTTATCTGGGACTGGGAGATAGACATCCTCAGCATATGGAGGATAAAAAATATGCTAGCGTATGAAAAAGACTCCTGAAAATGAAAGTTAAAGAGGGAAAACTAGACCCCAAATAGTCTCCAAGATTTTAGTGACTTCCTTAGTATTCTTTGGAGTCTAAAGAAGTCTGAGGTCTCCAGGGATTTCTGTTTGCCGTGGGGGTAGGGAAGGGAATTGGGGAAGAACCGGGGCTCATTTCCTAAGGCCTTTCTTAGAGCTCTGCGTGTGGACTCATGTAGTATCTTATGACACCTCCCTATGCTGCTGAGAGAGGCTGATTATTGGAGCCTCTTCCCGGGTGTTTTGGCGACGTGTATTCAGCTGAAAAGTGCATGTGCGCACGAGGAAGTTTGTGTATGGACATTCACGGCAGCATTGTTCTACAAGCAAGTCCATGCCCCTGAATAAGGGTCCGCTGAATAATGAGTTGAACATGGATGTGTAAATGATTATACATCCATATCATTAAATACTGCATCCATTAAGAATTGGACATTTGCATATACGATGAGAAATGATTTCTCCCATGTGTATATCATAGAAAGTAAGATACGTAAGGAACAGTGCCATTTGGGGGGGACGGTTGGGAAGGATATATACATACCTATGTACCTCTCCCAGGGTGTTTATTTGTTCTAACACTTTCTAGAAGGCCCACAAGGAAGTTAACAATATTTTTGACTGAAGGGGAATTTGAGGACACAAGGGGGAAGGAAACTTACTTTTTACTGTACTTTTTGTACTTTTTACATTTACTACCAAGTGTGTGCATTACCTTTAAAATTTTTGTTTTTAAACTTATTTTGAGATAATTGTAAATTCACAAAAGATTTGTTTTTAAACAAGTTTCCAGCCACCTCCTCACCACCCCAAAACTCCCCTAGCCCACAGCACTTCTTTAGAGCCGTGGCCGTCGCTGACAGCTCGCCACTGGTTTCTTCAGGTAGAAGCTGCTGGAGCTGCTGGTCAAGTAGATATGTGAAGGGTGGAGAATAATGGCATTTACTTTTTTACTCTGTATCTTTTGTATTTTTGCATATATAATCACGTGCATACAGTATCTTTTAAAAAGAATTTATTTAAAAAAAACACCAGGCCCTCCTCAACTCCCCCCCCCCCCCCCGCCACACACACACACACACAGTTGCCTAGTACTTGCTTTACTTGGGACGAGCTCACCAGCTGGTCCTTCTCCATTAAGAAGTCAAGGCATTCTGCTCTAAGGTAGGGGCCCAAGGATGCAGAGCAACCCCAGAAAAAGGTATTTTGCTGAGAGGGAACTGAGGTTTAGAAGGATAGCACTGGTTTCCGTCTTTGATTAATACAAATATATCTGCCAAGCAATAGGTAAGGGGTGATAGGAACCCTAAAAACCTCAGAATCGTTAACATTGCAGCACGTTTAAAAAGGACTCATTACTGTTTGAAAAGGCAAAGGCGGGCGCGCGCTGCATGGCGGGATTTGTAGTCCGGTTTTCGGTGGGCCGTGGTGCGGCTGCGCTGGAGAGACAGGGCTCTTCTGAGCGCACGCGTGCGACGGCGGCGGCAGGACTGACTGGACTGAGGCGTCGGCGTCAGCGTCGGCGGCAGGATTGACTGGGCTAGGGTTGCGGCGTCCCCTCGGCTGTGCGGGAGCTCGGCATGGCGGCACCCGCGGCGGCCCTGGGGCCCTCGGCGCTAGGCCAGAGCGGTCCCGGCTCCATGGCCCACTGGTGCTCAGTGAGCAGCGGCCCGACGCGCTACGTGCTCGGCATGCAGGAGCTGTTCCGGGGCCACAGCAAGACGCGAGAGTTCCCGGCGCACAGCGCCAAGGTGCACTCGGTGGCCTGGAGCTGCGACGGGCGTCGTCTGGCCTCTGGGTCCTTCGACAAGACGGCTAGCGTCTTCTTGCTGGAGAAGGACCGGTTGGTGAGCTGCCAGGGCCCGGCCCAGGCCGGGGAGAAGGGCTGTGGGTAGCGGGTGTGGTAGTGGGGCGAAAATGGCGGGGCGGGGGGCGGAGAGGGGTGAGGTTAGGAGGGCGCGTGGATGAGCGGGGTGTGTGGTGCGAGCATGAGGAGTGTGGGGGTGTCGGGGGAACGGGCTGGGTGGGGAGTGGTCAGGAGCGGGGTGTGGGGAGTGTAGTAGTAAGGGGGGGAGTAGATGGGCCGGAGCGGAGGTGAGAGGGTGCAGACAGGTGGGGAGGAGGGGCGGGGCTGTTGTTGTGGGGTCCCCGTCTGGTGGGGCGGGCCCCTTTGGCTGTGGTAGCGCCTCCTGTGGGAATGGGCAGGGGCGTTGGGAACTTCGGTGGCAGAGTAAGGGCGGAAGAGCAGAAAGGAGGAGGAAGGCCGGCCAGGGCCAGCAGGAGAGTAATGGCACTGATGTGGAATCCAGCCTCAGGGTGACTGGAGAGGAAGGAGGGAAGAGTTTGGAAAGAGTTCGGGGGAAGAAGCTTGGAAGAACCGGCCTCTCTATTTCTCTAATTTTTTGTTGGTCGCAGGTGCCTTGGTTGAGGAGTTACAGGTGAGGCAGGCACATCTGTGGGAGACGACATTCTGATCTTGTTCTCTCAGGTCAAAGAAAACAATTACCGTGGACACGGCGACAGCGTGGACCAGCTCTGTTGGCATCCAAGTAATCCTGACCTCTTTGTCACCGCGTCTGGGGACAAAACCATTCGCATCTGGGATGTGAGGACTACCAAGTGCATCGCTACTGTGAACACTAAAGGTGACCAGGGCATTGGGGAGATAAGCTACTGATGTTCATTCGACAAGCGTCTTCCAAGTATCTTGTCTGCGCCTGGCCTGGTGTTAGTTAAGGGACGTCCTGACCTGCAGGGCCGTCACAGTTTGGTGCAGGGAGAGAGCCATATGCATTAACAAACAAATCAAAAAGCCTCACAAAGTACGACACGGTTCACCTTACAGTGGCGATGTCTGTGAGGCAGATACCTGGAATGGAATGCCCAGGTCTGCCTGGGCGACGACAGGCAGGGCCTCACAGAATTTGAGCGGACTCTTAGAATAGCCGTAGTGTCCGTGCCAGGGTGCGGTGGGAGGGTAGGGCAGCTCCAGGGCGAGCGGCGGCGCGGAGGGTTTGGGAAACCGCTGATAGCCGGAGTGGCTGAGGCTTGGATGGTCTGGGAGAAGATGACCTTTAATTGATGTGCTCAGTGTGGGCCACTGGACTTGGTTGATAAGGCTCGTACCTGTTGGGGGTGGGGGGATGGGTGGAGGTGGAAGGTGTTATAAGGGGGATAAATGGTAATGGAAAAAATCCAATTAAAAAGAAAAAGACTCACACCTGTAAGTGGAATGATGCAGCGATTTCCCCCGGTATGCCACTGGTGATGCACAAGTGATTTATGGGTACGTGGATGACCATCAAAAACTGGTTATGTGTATGTTTTACTGTCTGTTGGAAAGAAAGAACCAGCTCATTGAATTTATTGCTAAATTCATTAAAGTAAAAAAAAAAAGTTTGAGTCAGTTTTTAGAAAACTCTTCAGTAGAGAAAGGTGTGGCTGTTACGTGGATAGGGCAGAAGTCGTGGAAGTGGTCTCTGGACGACGGGGGTTTGGGAAATGCTGGTGTAAGACAATAAGAGGCTGTGGAGCCAGATCTAGCAGCTCTGTTACTTCAGGCTTTGGCGGCTTGGCTCATCCCTCTTCCATTTCTTCATCTGTAAAATGGGGATAATGAATTGCTAATAAATAGCGTGTTGTGCGGATCAAATGGGGAAATGTGCCTGACTCACAGCTGCTGATACTTAGCTGCTAGTTGCCTTCCATTGACTGTGACCTTGACGAATGAGCTCTGGAGATAACGCTGGCCTTCCTTCTAGGATGACCAAATAAACTTCTGGAGGACTCTGGGCAAACAGATTCTCTCACTGATTATGCCTGGTTTTCTAGGGGAGAACATTAATATCTGCTGGAGTCCCGATGGGCAGACCATTGCTGTAGGCAACAAGGACGATGTGGTGACCTTTATTGATGCCAAGACACACCGTTCAAAAGCGGAGGAGCAGTTCAAGTTTGAGGTCAATGAAATCTCCTGGAACAATGACAATAACATGTTCTTCCTGACAAATGGCAATGGTTGTATCAACATCCTCAGGTGAGGGGGTTCTAGCTCAGGGAACTGTCCTGTCTTTAACGGCTGGGTACTCTGGTGGTTACAGAGTTAAGGTAGACGCGTGTTTATCCTGAAGGAACGTAAAGGATAAGTAGTAATGAAGAATCCTAACCCCTGTGGAGCACCTTTGAGCCAGACACCTACAATTTTGCTGGGTCCTCACAGGAATTCTAGGAGGGCTGGTGGTGTGTTTACCATTCGATAGATCAGGATCTGGGATTCGGACTCACTAGTCCGCTGGTGAGCAGCGGAGCTGGATGCACCTTGAATTAAGGCTAATTTGTTCCCTTAAAGTCTCAGCTTAAATATCACACTCCCTCCAGGGAAGCCATCTTCCCACCCCACTCCCCAAGGTTAGAGGTGTAGTTCATGCACTTCCTTTTAGAAGCATTTCTCATTTTCTGCTGTAACTGCATGTTTACTTGTCTAAATCCTCCATTAGACTTAAATTCCATGAGGGTAGGGATTGTGTTTAACTTGTTTGCTGTTGAACACAATCCCTGCCCTCACGGGATATAAGTGCCCAGCCTAGTACCTGCCACACATAGTACGGATTTCAGTACATAGTTGCTCTCTGAATGAATGCAGTTGTGGAATTGAATCTCAGGTCTTTCTGGTTCTGTTCTTTCTACTGCCTTGGGTGAGCAGTGCACGGCAGAGTGAAGTAGGTGTTACATTAGCAAGGCTGGGAGTTTGCTGTAGAATCCCAGGAAAGACACTTGAAGTGAGGGTTGAAGGAGGCAACTTCTGAGTTTGACCTTGAAAGATGAGTAGAATTTTAAGAGTCAGGAAAATGGACCTGTACAGTTGACAGAACAGGTGGGAGTGAGCGTGATTTATTGGGAGAGCAGTTGGTAGGTCGGGTTGCTTAGAGTAGTGGCAGTTAAGGATCTGAAGAGAGGGCCTGAAAATGGGAAGATAAAGTTGAAATACAGTTTGGGACTAGATTACGGAAGGCATGGAATTCTATGCTTAGCCACTTGAATTTTATGCTGTAGGCAGTGGGGATTCTATAACTTGCTTTAAAGCCTCTAGTAGAAGGTAAAATAGATGTAGAAAACCATGTAAAACAAATGTATAGCTTAATGAACAATTATATGTATTACATCTGTGTGCCCCGTGCATGTCGAGGAATAGAACTTTGCTGGCCATCCCAAAAGTCAGTCCACAGGCTTTATCCCCATCATAACTCACTCCCCTCAAGAGGAAACACTACCTTGATTTTTATAGTTATTTATAGTTTTAGCTTCCAAATGTGCATCCCTAGATAGTCTAGTTTTTGCCCATTTAAAAAGTTTTGATAATTTTTTTAAGTCTGTTAAACTAGAGGGGCCCCCTCCAACCCTTTGTTTTACTTATAACCTAGCTGTTGAAAAACCAGACTTAACCAGACTGGAACCCTGGTAGAGATTCTCCGAGCCTGGATTTTGCTGCTTCCGTGTTTACTTATTTGTTGGAATAAGAGACACTTCCTCTCATGCACTGTTTGGTTACTCAGGAATACAGTTCGTTTAGGAAGGACAGATAAGTGCTTGCTTCTTTCCCTTGTCATCGGGTGATGGATTAGTTCCCTATCACCTTCCAAGGTCACAAGCTAGTTTGCTTGGTTTTTTTTAAAGAATCATTATGGAGTCATATATTTAAGCATGGTAGATATGATTTCTTATAATTACTGTCCTTACTGGAGCTCAAATTATCCCATCATTGGCCAATGGGAGCCTCTTCAGATCGATTCTTCAGGGCTATTTTTGGGGGGCATAGTCCTAGTAGTTTAGGAATGTCCATATTGCTGGGTTGGTCATTGTTTCTAGACTTTTCCAGTGGACAGAGCTGTGAAATATATATGTATTTAAAGATAAAATACTTTGTGTATTCATGACTTCTAGTTAAAATTGAGGACTGGGAGACTTTTACTAAACCCCTTGTATGTTACGAATCTCTTTCCTTCGGAACCAAGTATTCTGGTTCTCAGAGATGCAGGCGATAGTAGAATTAGGTTTTCCCATGGTTTCTTATTTATCGCACGTTACCCGTGCAGTTACCTCAGAGTCACCACCACTGCCACCTGTGTGATTCATCAGAACGGTGGGTTTTTACGTATGCTTTCCTCATTCTTCCTTCACTTAAACGATAGTTAATACTGTGTAATGTTGGTGTATAGAGCCGTTCCATATTATACCTTTCCTTTTAACCGTGTGTGGTTTCTCCGAGAAACTGTATGTGATGCTCGTCACCAGCGCTGTGCTGATAAGTGTCTGGTCATTTTGATCGTCCACGCTCGCTCTCTAATTTAGTTCCTTGGGATTGGTTGGTTTGTGGGAACAAGATTCCCTGAGCTCATACTTATTATAACATATACTTATAAAACTTGTAGATGTTTTATTATGTTGTGCTTGTTATTTGAACTCTTTATAATTGACAGTCAGTTTTGCTAGTTATAAAAATCCTTGATTTATATTTTCTCTCTTTTGTATCTTAATATGTTATTACACAATATTTTCTTTTGGCATAAAATGTTGCTGTTAAAAAGGTTGAATGATCATCTAAAAAATCCAGTAATTCTATGACTGTGTCATGTCTGGGTTCGTATTCTGAGGTGTTTGATGTGCTGCTTCAGTGTATTGTTTGGGGTCTGAATTTCAGGAAAGCTTTCTTGAATTGCAGTCTTGGGTATTTGTTCTGCCGGTTTTGGTTTTCTCCTTCAGTGTCTCCTGTGACCGTTTTAGCACCACAGTCCGCTTCCCACAGCTGACTGCTGTCTGTCTTGCTTCGCAGCTACCCAGAGCTAAAGCCGGTGCAGTCCATCAATGCCCACCCTTCTAACTGCATCTGCATCAAGTTCGACCCCACGGGGAAGTACTTCGCCACGGGAAGTGCGGATGCGCTGGTCAGCCTCTGGGATGTGGATGAATTGGTGTGTGTGCGGTGCTTTTCCAGGTCAGCTTCTCTGCAGCACTCTCCTCATTGGATAATTTTGGTTCATTTTGGGTGAAATGGTGCCTTCTTACTCGGTTATTTAAAGTTTTTTTGTTTTTCAATTACAGTTGATGTTCAGTATTGTATTAGTTTCAGGGGTACAGCATTGTGGTTAGACACTCACATGACTTATAAAGTGACCCCTGATAAGTCTAGTACCCCCCTGACACCATATGTAGTTATTACGGTATTATTGACTGTCTTCCCTGTGCTGCACTGTCCGTTATTCCGATGTCTCCCTTGTCTCCTCTGCATTATAGGCTGGACTGGCCTGTGAGGACCCTCAGTTTCAGCCACGATGGGAAAATGCTGGCCTCAGCATCAGAAGATCATTTTATTGACATTGCTGAAGTAGAAACAGGTAACTAAAGCCTTCCTACTTTAGTGAGAGTCTTCTGCCTTTCCCCTCCGGCCAACAGGAATTCTCTTGCGACATGTTTTCAATTCTGCACGTTATTTCTTGGTCAGCTTTAGCATAAATGAGTTTGTCTCCTCACGACAAGCTTACTGTGACTGTTACGGTCAGGTATCGAGGGAGCAAAGAGTCAGGAAAGGCAGGGGCAGGTCTGAAGGAAAGTGATTTAGGACACTTTGTATTTTATTCACTTTTTATTCTTTATTATAATGAAAAATTTAAAATACAGGAAGTGGGAAGAAGAAAAAAGTGTCATCTGTGGTCCCACCATTTAACTGCTGCTTCTTTTTAGCATTTTGGTATATTTCTATCCTTTGCCTGTATGTGAATATATATATTTGTAATTTAAGGAATTATCGAAGTGGATGTGAGTTGCTTTAAAAACAAATCAGAACTTACAAACAGAAAAATAGGAGGAGAGCAATTAATTATTTTACAAAAGCATTTCCTCAGTTTTATTATTTATTTTTTTGAATTTTAATTTTTTATTGAATTTATTGGGGTGACATTGGTTAATACCTCAGTTTTATTTTTTAATACAGCTGTGTTATTTTTGGAAGTACATGATATTTTAGTAAAAGAATTCAAACTATATAGAAAACTTCAAAGAAGAAAACTTGAAATTCCGTGATTTAGAGAATGCCACTGTTGCTAACACTGTGTGGGGCATGGTCCAGCCGTCCAGACACGCAGCTCCTGTGATGCTGTGGTGCTCACCTGTGATCCCGCATTCTGCAGGTGAGCCACCCGCCTCGCCTGCAAAATGTCGAAGCTCCTTTTGGCAGTGGCTGCTGAGCCTACTGCCACTTTGAGTGGGATTAAATTTCATTCTCTATACTGTTAGTGGCTTCTAAGTTTCGCATTATAAATAATGCTGTGATGCGTGTCCTTTATGTACTTCATTTTACATATGTGCTCATCCTTTTGCATTAACCACCAAAGTGGGAATGCTGGGTCTAGGGTGCTCGCCTTTCGTGCAGGACCAACCGCCTCACGGAAAAGTTCCTGCAGTTTGCCCTTGGCAGTGCGTGTGCGTGTTTCCCACGCCGTTTGTGCAGGCTGCTTTTAGTTTTCTCCATACCTAATATACGTAAAATATGACTAAATGCACGTGTATTCTTTCAGGAACATGTTAAATGTGGCTGTGTTACTTTTTCTAAACAGTTTAACAAATACTTTTTTGAGATTATTTTTTTTAATTTGTTTTTTAGTTGTAGTTGACACACAATATTATTTAGACAAATACTTTTAACATGTTGGGTTTTAAACAAACGTTCTGTATAACCTAGGTTAAAAATTAAAAGCAAGATGCTTATCACAGTAAAGCATAGTTATGTTATTTACAACATTTTAATATGTAGATGGGAAACAGTCTAAATTTTCGTTATGGTGGACTAATGAAGTCAGTCGTGATGTATCCCTGTCACAGTGTGCCCAGGGAAGGACATAGCTCTGTGTGCCGAAGTGGGAGATGAACAAGGCATAGTGCTGAGTGAGCACAGCTGGTAGCCAACCGTGCCTGTGATGTGTTAACATTTCGGTGAAGAAACTAAATTGAAATTGGTCGAAAAACATTTAGAAGAACTTAGATCAGATTTGTAAGATTAGGAGAAGACTTAAATAGGGAAAAAGAATAAATTTAAATGATGAGTTATTACTGCAACCAGTTAAACAAAATTAAGTAAGTTTCTTGGTCACCCTAGGCACCTTCCAGGGACTTGGCAGTGCCGAGTGGCCCGTGGGAACCGTATGGGACAGTGCGGATATAGGACATTTCTATCACAGAAGTGTTTGTCGTACTGCGGCTTCATACCCTTGACCTGTTTGAATTTTATGCAGTAAAACATGTCTTTACAGATTAGCTTGTAAAATAGGAGTAATACCTGCTCATTATAGAATATTTGGAAAATGCTAACAAATACAAAGGAGAAATTAACAGGCAGGTATAGGTTCATAATTTAGAGAGAATCATTGCTAACATTTTAGTATATTTCCTCTGGTCTTTCTTTTTCTCCTACATAGTATATATTTTTTCTGTTGTTGGAATCATATATTAGATATAATTTTGTATTCTACATATTTTTAATGGTTAAATGCAAAACAAAGTAAGAATTTAAACTTTATTCCTGATAGCATATAAAATGGAACCTCATTTTAATACAGTCCACTTAATTTTCAGCTCTGCAGACACACCCGTACACATTGCCTAAGTCTGTTGGAACTTTGATTGTCTGGAATAGTAACGTCAGTCTCAGAGTCAGCACCTCATTTATCATTCAGAGACTTCACTCTCCAATAAACTAGGGGGATGTTAAAGTTTATGAAGCCACATTGTTTCATTTTAGGCTTCTTCATGTCTACCCTGATTTTCTTGAACTATATACATTTCTTTACTAATCTCATGTCAAATGACATGGAGTCAGAGGCCTAGTAGTGGCACTCTCTGGAACTGTTCTTTATGTCTCTGTAACTCAGAACTTCGCTCATCGGGATACAGGCTGCCAGATCCAGCATCACGAAGAGTGGGTAACTGTCCCATAAATACAGTTTTTCTCTCTCTCCCATTCCCTCTCTCTCTCTCTTTCTTTCCCTATACACACACATACACAAACATAAGTATATATGAAATAGCTTTATTGAAATGTAATTCACATACCATGGTTGGCAAGTTTGAAGGATGTAATAGAAGGTATTCTGCATTTTTAAATTGACACCAAACTGTAAATGTTTTACAACATTGATCTTAATGCTCCAGTTGAAAAACAGGAGGCAGGATTAAAGGAATAACAGCATTAGGAAATCATGTTTAATTTCAACAAGTGGGAGGAATAACGTTTTGGGGAAAAGACCTGTATTACTCTTATTAGAAGGCTTTGAAGTTTAGTAGACCTGTGGCTTTGGAAATAGATTGACTTCATGTGTTGACTCTGTTCCTTCCTTGAGGTGTGACTTACCTGTTAAATCACTCATTTCTTTATAAAATGGGTTTAAAATCACTACCTGTATCGCTGGGTTGTTGTTATACTTTATGGGGATAAAGTATAATCCACGTGATTCATAAGGGTACTCAACAGACATTGAGTGTTCTCCAGTGTTTTCCCAGGGAGTGTAGACTAGGGGGTCGGAGCTTAGGCTCTTACCGTTAACCTGGCTGCATTCAGATCCTGCTCTGCCACCTACTGGCTTGTGACCTCTCTGCGCCTCAGTATTCTCTGTAAAGTGGGGTAGTGATTGTATCTGTCTCAGGGGCAGTTAAGTGGGTTAAATGAGTTAATGTAGCTAAGTACTTAATGACTGTGGTCTCTTACTATTAATGTATTGATTGGTTTCTCTATGTTGATTTTTATAGGAGACAAGCTATGGGAGGTGCAGTGTGAGTCCCCGACCTTCACTGTGGCTTGGCACCCCAAAAGGCCTCTGCTGGCATTTGCCTGTGATGACAAAGATGGCAAATATGACAGTAGTCGGGAAGCAGGAACTGTGAAGCTGTTTGGGCTTCCTAATGATTCCTGATTAGGAGGACCTGACGTAGGGAGAGGGCCCGGGCCTGCCTTCGTGTGATTAGTTTGGTCCTGTCTCCTGGAGTTGGTGTGCACTTACAGTGTTTGTAAATTGGTATAAGTTATAAAAGGCTTTTTTCCAGGCTGCCTATGCCAGTTGCCTTCCTGTTTGTTATGTTAGCCGTTTCTTTTCCTTTCCCCTTGCATGAGGGCTCTGCAGTGTGGGTGATGATACCAGCATACCTTGGCCTCTGGGGATCCCCTGTCTTCTTGCTTTTGGGTATAGGGTGGACTTCGCTGGACTTGGTTCTGCTTGGGCAATGCCTTGTTTGGAGGGCGGCTGAAGAAGGGTGACTTGGGAATGGAGGGTTTTTTTTTTTTTTATAATGAAAGATACATGTAATTTTGAGAATTGAATAATAAAAATGACTTTTCATTATGAGAGTTTTAGGACTTTTAAAATTATGGTATTATTATGTTATTACAGGGAGATGTTGCTGTTTTGCATTAAAAAAAAATGTCAAGTAGAGTTTAAAGGTTGTAATTCTGTTATTTAATCTCCTAACCCAAGAACCCAAGGAACGCAGGGATACAATGTGCAGCGCATGGGCGACAGCTGTCCTTTAAGTCCACAGTTGTGTGTGTGTGTGTGTGCGCGCGCGTGTGTATGCATGGCCTAGTTCTTCAGATTTAGGGCCAACACTGGGAAAAGTAGTAAGAGAGAAACAGGAACTACGCAATCAGGGTGAGAAGAAGAAATCAGAAAGTCAAGACTGGGGAAATCAATATAGAAACATGCAAAGAATAAGGAGTTAGTTGTGATTGAACTAAAATTTGGACTCTGCACTCCCTGGTGACAAAGTGAAGATGGGGGTGAGCCAGCCGTTTCTTAGAAAGAAAAGCTCATGCCAGCTCCTCGGAGAGAGCTGAGCTTTTGTTGGCTTTTGCCTCCAAAAGAAATGGCTCATGTAGGGGATTCTTGTGAGTAATACCTTAATTTTCATTGTATTTTAGTGTATTTCAGCATAAAACATTGGGATATACCTTCGTAAGTGATGTTTGTAGAAAATCTTAGAAAAAGCAGGAAAGCAAAAAGAAAAATCGTATTCCTAGCACCACGAGTCACTATTAGCATTTTAGTGTATGTCCTGGGAGTTTTCCTATGTCATTGGTACATAAAAACATGTTTAGCTTTATGAGCGTCTTGAGGACAAATCAAGTGTGACAAGATAAATCATGCAAGGCGCTCAGCGCCGTGTTGAGTAGATAAACCCTCAGTACGTCTTAGCAGACACTTTCAGTCATTGCCACTCCCTCTGTGTCTGGTACAGTAGTGAGCACTTTGCATCAGCTGTTACTCAAGTTTTGAGACAGCCTCCTGAGGCTGGGTATCCTCCTTTTCCTGCCTCAGGGAGCAGAAGTAACTCATCGCTACTCATTAAGTGCCAGTGTCCAGACCTGGGTGCCTTTAGTTGCCATGGCTGTTCTGTTTCCATTTGTGTTCCCATCTTCCAGGAGAGTGACCCATGGCTCTGAGCGGTCCCTCTTGGCCTGGGTTAGTGCCTGATCAACTGAGCCTGGTCTTTGGGATCAGTAGCATTTTCTCCAGCCCCCAGAGCAGCCTCTGCCTCCACCTTTTCTGAAAAATGGGCTTTTCGGTTGCAATCCAACATTGTTAGTTCAGTGTTCGTGTCCCCAGGAGTAAACTTCGGCATGTTGTTTCTTGATTTTGCAATAACTTGTCATTGTCGTGGTTGCCCCTGTGTTTCTCTGTATACCGCCCTGTGGCACTGGAGCCATTTGCTAAGGTTTGGGTTAGATTCTTGATGTTGGTCGGCTCTCCTCTTCCATCCATGTGGATGTTTTTCTCTGGGTTTGTGTAAGGCAGTGATCCGTGCCATCAAGAGTGCTATCACTTAAGAGATTTTTTGCTTTCAATTTGTGGGACGCTTGTAGCAACAGGAAAACATCTGTGAAGAAGGAACTCTGGCTTCTGGTTGCCTTCGCTGACTCAAGGTCTTGCTGACATTTCTGTTTTGGCTTCAGAGTCTTGGAGGGGCTCCTTCCTGACGAAATGACTTGGTGTGTCCCAGACCGGGGAACCCCTGTGATTTGAGTGAGATCCTAGTTTAGAGCAGGGAGGATGCCGTTCAGGAGCAGATTGGGCCATTTATTATTCGGTAAGTCTAGGGATGTCAGATAATCGCTGCTCCAGACAGTAGCAAGTCAGAGGTGGGTGGTGAGGTCAACCCTGAGCTAGACTTGACTCGATGGGGAGAGTCACATGTGCTGTGCCAGTGACCCACTGCCGTGTTGACTAGAATTACAAGTCAGGCTGAGAAATAGGTAGTTACCATTATGTCATCTCTCTTGCTGAGATCCTGGGTTCTCTGTGGCATAAGTTTGTGTGAGGCATGCGTATGTGTCTTGAGAACTGTTCCCTTCATCCTCAGCTGTCTAGGGTCAGGCCATGCAGCCAGCAAGAGGTGGGCTGCAGTTCCTGGCAGAATGTATTGGGAGGCTAGAGCAGGGTGTCCTGCTCAGAGGCAGGCAGACCCATGAGCAGGCTACGTTCTCCATGTCAGGCGAGCACCAGAGGGTGAACCGGGAAGAGGCCTATTCTAGCAGGTTCCAGAGCAAAGTGGTGTGTGGTGTGTGTGTGTTAGGAGCTGGTTGGGGTGTGACTCTGTTGGTGGGTTCAGTTTAGAATGACCAGGAATGGGGTATAAACAATCAGTCTCTTTTCCTGTGTCAAAGATGTATTCTATTCCCTAAGGATTTTAGTCACAAAAGGGACCATGGAATGTCTACCCTCTCGAGAAGGAAAACAGCCTGTAGATGGAACTGAAAGGTACGCCTGTATTTCAGAAGGGGAGTAGACCGTACGTATAGAAGGGCCCTGCGCACTCAGACGTACCTGTATGTAGGTGAGGTATTCCTCCCCTTCTCCCTCCGACGCTGGCGCAGTGGAAGTAAGACTGGCTTCATACTTGAGCAGAAGCAGAATTGGACCCCAGCACCAGCAGTGACTGATCTGACCAACTTTCCTCATCTGTAAAGTGGGGATGATGAATCGTCTTTGGGTCGTTAGGAGAATTAAAAGAGGTAAAGTATTTGTGAAGTGTCTGCCACAGCACCTGACACACTTAATGCACCCTTCCCACTCCAGGAGGACCAGCTTCCAATGAGAGCAGTGCCAGGCCACGGAGACGTGTCATCAGTCCAGCAGCTTTCTAAATGCCAGGGCCCGAGGGAGCCACGTTAGTCATCCCAGGACAGGGTGCCGTGAAGGGAGCAGCCTTGTCCCTCACACCCTGGGCATGGCACAGGTCCGAGGAGAGACTGGATCTGTGTTCTGCTGCCGTTGGCCCCGTGATGGATGAGCGTGCACGTGAACAGAGGAGCAGAAGTCAGCTCTGTTCACCAGCCGCGGGAATAGGAGTCGGGAGAGGGTCAAGTTCTTGTTTGCTGGGGCTGTGGCAGAGGGTGGGGAGGAGGTGGACCCAGTGCAAGTCTGGAATGTGGGTGCTGTGAATATAGGGCAGAGGACGTGTGATAAGGGGCACTGCAGCTTGGAGCACAGCTGAGGTGGTGGCAGTGTCCTGGGCTGGGAGGAGACGGTCAGATGGAATAGGAGAGGGGGGTGGTGACAGGGAGGGGGTGTCAGGCTCTGGGTTACTTTGCACGGGTTGCTAGTGTTGCCTGGCAAGCGGGGAAGAGTAGGGTAGACCTTGATTCAGTTCCTTGGTCTGCCACCAATAATTGGGAGATTGGCCAAATCACTGCACTTCCATGAGCTGCAGTTGGCTTACTTTTATGATGTTCATAGTAACAGTATAGCCTATGAAGGTAAAATGAATTGATATATGTCAAATGCCTGGTAGATTGTGGGTGTTCAATGAATAGCTATTATTGCAGTGCAGGTGTTAATACCATTTCTGTGTGCAGTATAAACCTTCCTACCTTATGAGCTTTCCCTGCCCCTAAACTTATCTCATTTTGCACAATGAAGGGGGGGATGGGGTGGAACTTGTAGGAAATGAGTATTTAGCACTTACTGTTTAATACCGGTTTGTAGAGCGAAGTCCCTTTATTTTCATTTAGGGATACTGGGTTGAGAACTAGCCATCCAGTAATTGCCGGTTTGCCAACAGTTTATGTGTTCGAAATTGTTGCTGACATGGAACCACCAGCTGTTGAACTTCCAGGCGCCCGGCGTCTCGGTCTTTCACCCCTTTGGAGAAGCAGGCAGAGTGTGAAAACATTTCCCTGACTGGCAGTGTCATAGCAACAAAGCCACTGGGTGCCACCTGCCCCTGCTGCAGTGTCACCAAGGATCACTGGAACCACCCTGGGTTTGGCAAGAACAAGTCACTAAACGTATCTTGTTTCCTTTTACTTTCTTCATAAGGTGACTAGAATGGAGGTGCGGTGGAGGCGCACACGCATCCGGGAAGCTGTCAGCTGACCTCAGGACATCCTGAGGACCAAAGGAGGACTGGGCGGGGCACTGACTCTTCCCAGAGTGGGCATGAAAGTCACCGTGGAGAAAGGTCTCTCCGGAAATGCAAATGAATGCCACCATGGGGTTCCTTGAGGATGACCAGGCCTGTGATGACGTACTGGACATTTCTGATGGGCAGCATCTCTCCTGTGGCTGCTGAAGTGCGGTGCTCCATGCAGAGTGGAGAGGGGCCCTCTTGCCCTCTTGGTGGAAGGGAATCATTGCTGGCGTGACCAAATGTCTGAGCGTCCCCTGAGTGCTGGCACTGTAAAAGTGGGGGGTGGGGCAGAATCAGGCTGTACCCTGGACCTATTTTACAAGTGAAAACTGGGGTTCAGGGACGTTAGGGAACTTGCCTAGGGACAGACGGTCAGTACATTAGTTTGAAGTCCGTGGTCTGCCACTGTGTTATGTCCTGCACGTGGGTCCAAAATCCCAACTGCTTAGGTTCAGCCTAGTCTAGATGTGGCCTGTCAACCACAGAGATGTAAAGGCTAGGAGTTTAGAGGACTGTCAGCCATCAACATGGGGGTTGGTCTGGCACTTTCTGGCAAAAGTGCTGATGGGAAGAAACCAGTGAAGAAAGGTAAAGCCCTCATTTAACCCTCAGTGGTCCACAGAAGTAGGTGGTATAGCCCCCAATTCACAGGATATGAAGCCAGCCTAGAGGGCGTGCGTTCCTCGCTCCAGTGATGTAGGTGGAGGAGCAGAATCTCGACCTCTGTGTGTGGCTGCAAAGCCAAGTCCTCTCCAGTGGGTAATTTCTCTTGGCCCTGGCCGTACACTAGGACCACCCTCCCCAACCCGACTCCCACGGCGAATCCCACTCTAGCTGGCCGCGAACCACTGCCCTAGTCCTGCTGTTTCTTTGAGCTGTTGAAAGTCGGGTGGTGGTGTTACGGGAGAAACTCCAGAAACTCAGTTCTTCTCATCGATGCAGTAAAGATTATAGGCCAGTGAGCCTGTGAGCACGCAAGCAAAGTTTATTAATGCTGTTCTAATAGGAAAGCAACAGCAAGGGTGGCCAGAGGCCCAGTGACCAACACCTGGATGGCCAGAGCCCAGGTGTCCAGCAAAGAGGTGGCCAGGGGTCCCCCAGTGTGGCAAGAGAGCCCCAAGGCCAAGAGAAGAGGTCAAGAGACAGTCCTTTGTTCTGAGGATGTGTATAATTGGTGGGGTGGGGACGGGAAAAGGTGGTGCCAGCTTCCCCAGGGAGATGTATGTATGGGTGGGGGTGGGGGGGTCTGTTGGCCTGAATCCTTAACTTTCTCTAGAGCCTGTTTGTTCATTTTACCTATGTGACAGGAGGCAGTTAACCAAAGTTTTATGGGCTTTTTCTTGGAGCACAGTGAACGCCCTTCCTTTCTCCCAGGCCTACGGATGAATACACAGTCTCAAGGTTTTCCTTTTCCCAGCTAGTGGAGATGATACAGACTTTCAAGGGCTCCCCCTCTCCTACACTACCATAGTTTCACTTGTTTGGATGTCTGGCAGCCTCATCAGACCAGGTTCAAGATTACTGGGTCAGCTGGTGAGCTTTTGCTTTTAGCCCCCTGTGTTAAGTTCTTTGTTAAGTTACAGTGATGAGGGCCCTGCCTTTATTTCCCCTCTGGCTGCTTACTCCACTGCAACAGTGTCACAGAAATGGCCCAGGAGAGTGGAGGAAGAAGGCTTCTGGAAGGAGGCATTTGAATTGGTCCTAGAAGGATGGGCAGGAATCAGGCAGGGAGCCCTTGGAGGAGGTGTGAGGCAGAGGGCCCGTCTAGGCAAAGATGTGGAGACATGGACCATTCTGTGCTGGTATGGTGGACAAGGAGCCTGGGCAGCAGAGGGCAGTGACGGGTGGCTTTCCTTTAACAGTGTTTGTGTTGGGGGAGAGCATCCGCCCCAGCTTTTGGACTCTTCTGCCTTGCCTGTCGTGGTTGAACCCGTCTCCTCTAGGTGGGGTTACCTGAGGATCGTCTTTGGGCTTTGGTCTCTCAGCTCCTGTCCCATCATTAGGGTCACAGGGAAGGAGGTCAAGAAGGCTTTCTGGGTGCAATCAGCTGAACCTTGGCCTGATGGATCCATTAAATAAAGACAGAACCTGTAGGGGAAGCCTATGCCCATTCAGCAATCAGAGCCCACAGGCATGGGGCCCCTGCCCAGCTTCCTAACCAGTTTTGCCCCACCTGGCTTGGAAGCCCTGGGGCAGTGGTGTCCCATGGTCCCAGGCTCTTATCTTGACCTTGCTACTTGCCAGCTGCATGAATGTAGGGAGGTCTCATCACCTCTCTGAGCTTCAGGTTCTGCACTCTGGGCAGTCTGATTTTCCCACAGTACACTCAGTACAGGGGGCAGCAGACAACAGAGGGTATTGGGTTCTCTCCCCTTCCACCCCCTGCTTCCCTGGATTTAAGGGAGGAATGTGATAGGAGTGGGGCTAGAGAGGTAGAGGGGGTCCTCTGTGAAGGGGCCTGTCCCCTGTGCTAAGGAGTGAGACCTATGGCCTGTCAGCGACTTAAGGGCTTCAGGCAGCTCGAAGCTGTGTATTAGGAAGACCATGTGGGGTGCTGTGGCGACTTGATTCCAGAGAGAGTTCTCAAAGCTGCACAGTGTAATGCAGAGCTTCTCAAGCTGGGGCCTCTGAACCCCCTGGAGGGCCTGTGGAAGCACAGGTTGCTCAGTCCCACCCCCAGAGTTGGTGGGTCCCTACACTACAGTGGGGGTCGTGGAGTCTAACAGGTTCCTAGGGAAGCTGCTGCTGCTGGTGAAGTTGTGAGGTATATGGGCCCAGCCCAGAGTGCTGCTGGTTTCAACTCTAGATCTCAGTAGCTGGCCATCTGGTCTCAGCCAAGCCCTCTCACTCGTGCAAGCCTCAGTTTCCTCATCTGTGAATGAGGTACTACCTAATTCCAAAGTGTTGCAAGAGTTCACTGAGATAATGTAAGTGCTTAGCACAGTGCCTGCAGTCAGCATTCAGTAGTTGCTGATGACGTTTATTAACACCAGTGAGAACACCAGTGAGGACACCGTTGGAGGCTGTGCAGAAGAGCTGAAGGAGGGGCTGAACCAAGCCTTTGACTGAGGGGTGGAGAGAGGGGATCACGTTTCCCCCAGGCTCCAAGCCCTTGAATCCCACCCCTGGTGCTTGGGTTAAAACCTGCCTGCTGATCCCCGTTTTGCCACGAGAGGGCAGTGGAGCCAAGGCTGCACTAGGCAGGCTGGTGCTGGGAAGGTTGGAGCAGGTCTGTGCATTCAGCCTTTATTCCAGTTCTGAAGCCTAATTGTATTTGCATTGCATTGTTCCCTCCCTCTTTGTTCTGTGTACTTGCTGACATTTTTGGAAAACACTTCGCATCGCAGGGCACCTCTGAGTTCCTGCTTGCCTTGCGGCCTGGGATTAGCCATGGCTGAAGCTTCCCGCTTTCTGGCAGCTGTGTTTACTTCTCAAGGGCGCAGGCAAAGCAGAGCACGGGGGCCTGCACCCTGCACCCTGCAGCTCAGCAGAGCCTAGTTGGAGCCACAGTTGCGCTTCTGCAAGTTCAAAACCTGGGGCCTGTTCCGTCATGCATTCTTTCCCCTGCTCCTCAGCCCTCGCCTGCTCTCTTTGATTTTGTGGGTGGGGAAATAGAGGGAATTCCAAATCCTTAATTCATTTTAAAGGCCAGCTGGAAGCAGGGCTTTTTAGGAGCTCAGTAAACAGCATTGGTTGAATTGTTTCAGAGAAGGGCAGGTGCTCTTTCAAGATCATAGAATGTGGTGAGGGCAGATTTATAATATTCGATGGTGTACCTTGTGCCAAGCTCTCCATGTCAACAAGTTGCTTTATCCCGTAAGAACAATAAAAGGTTCCAATGACAACAACTGCACTTACTGATTGGTTTGAGCCAGGCCCTGTGCTAAGTGATTTTCGCATATTCACCCTTTCAACTCTCATAACTGCCCTGCAGTATTACTAATCCTGAAGCAACTGAGACTCGGAGAGGTTACTATAGGATACACAGGGCCGAAGAGTGGTGCTGTTAGAAATTCGTACCAGTGTGTCTCACTCCAGAATCCAAGCTTTCATCAGTACTGTTGGGCACGCTCTATTCTACTTTTAGCCCAGCTCTTTCCGGAAGTGGGGTAGATAGCCAGGAAGAAGGCGAGGCTTATGACAGAACAGCCTAATAAGGACTCATGATCCCATCAGTGGACCAGTTAAGAGCATGGATTTGGAACCAGATTGCCTGGATTTAAATCCTGCCTCTGCCACTTACCATCTTTGTGACCTTGGGCAAGATTCTTTGACGTCTGAGCCTTAGTTCCCTCATTTGTAAAATGAGGGATAATAATAGTAGCTACCTCACTAGTTTGCCCTGAGGGTTAAATGAGTTAGTATAGGTAAAGTGCTTAGGTCCATGCCTGGCACAAAGTAGTAACTTAGTAAATGTTAGCTCGCTCTTAGTATTGTCATTATTTTAATTTTATTTTTTAAAAGATTTTATTGATTTTCTTCTAGAGAGAGAGGAAGGGAGGGAGAAAGAGAGGGAGAGAAACATCGATGTGTGAGAGAGACATCCATCGGCTGCCTCTCACAAGCCCCCAGCTGGGGACCTGGCCCACAACCCAGGCGTGTGCCCTGACTGGGAATCGAATTGGGCAGCCTTTTGGTTTGCAGACTGACGCTCAATCCACGGAGCCACACCAGCCAGGGCTGTCGTCATTATTTTTAACTATTGTGCCGTATTCACCTCTGTAATCTCAGTGCCTGACATACGCCAGGGGCTGGTGAGTGTGTATCGAACGAAACGAGCCTTTAGACTCAGAAAGTGTTTTCTGAGTGCTGGGGTGCCAGGTGCTGGAGTGATATAAGAGACTCCACTTCAGGGCCTGCGCTCACGGCCTCGTCCAGCGGGAGAGCCCTGACAGGGGTGCTTGTATCGCACAAGGCAGAACATTCTAGAGAGGGCCTGACGTGGGAGGGAGCACTTTGAAGTGGGGTAGGGCTGTGGGCCAGTTTCAGAGGAGAGAGCCTTGGAAGTAGGCCTTGAAAGATGGGTAGAGAAGGAGGGAAAGGTGGACTGGGCCAGGGAATTCAGATTTCTTGGGCCCAACATCCCTTTAACTTCACAAAGGGTCATTGGGTCAAGTTGGATTTTTTTTTTTTTCTTCTGGACAACGAATATCAGGCATGGTTGGAGTCAGACACTGAGGCACAATGGTGGCTTTGACCCAGTCCCTGCATTCAAGTGACCTGGGTCTGATGGGACAACAGCCAAGACCCAAGTGATGGTAATTCACTGTGGTGAGGGTACCGTATTGTCTCAGAGTCTCTTAGGTGCAGGTGAGAGACACTCGCCTCGGACTGGTTTAAGTGGAAAGGAAACTCACTGGCTCACATACCCGGAATATATTCAGGTGTGGCGGGGTCCAGGGCCTCAAAATAGGTCCTTAGGAAATTGTCACTCTCCACCTCTTGTACCCGTCTTTCTCTGTGTTGGTGTCACTCTCTGGCAGCCTATCCCTTTGCAGTGTCACAGGTGACTCCCAACAGTTCCTGGCTCTGTCCCACTGGCTCAGAAATCCCAGTAGAAAGAGGGTACCTCGTTCCCAGTGGTTTCCTCCAGTGTCAATGGATGGGGCCTCACTAGATATCTTTGGTCACATACGGTTACTGTGGCTAGGTGGATCATCTGCCCACCCTGCAAAAGGTAGGGAGAGAACAGGGCATATCAGTTCTGCCCAAATCCCATGGACTGAAGTGGCAGGTGGGGTGTGTGGTGGGTGTGATTCACCTAAGAAAATTTGGATGCTGTCACCAGAGGAAGGAAGAATAGACACTTAGGCAAACTCCACTGATGTCTACTATGACTACCATGTGGGAACAGAGTAATCTGACAGTGAAGAGCCCTCTGGCTTGGGACTCCAGTTCCCAGGGATGGAATCTCAGTTCCATCACCGTGTGACCATTTCATCTGTCAGTTTGAGTCCCAGTATTGCCATCTGCAAACTAGGAGCGATGGCCCAGCATCGTAGGCTTGACTCCGTGAGAAAGCACCTTGCAAGGGGTCAGGCGAGTCCCGGCAGGAGTCACCACACTTTGGTGGGGCATGAAGTCTAGTCTGTGGCTTGTTACCTGGCTGGGTCAGGGCCAAAGTCCTCCAGGTTCAGCTCCTCAACCTGACACGTACTGGCTGCATCGTCCTCCTGCGTGAGGCACAGATCCTCATTCCTGCCTCCCAGCGTTGCTGGGAGATGTGATGAGGTGATGCATAGAGGGTGCCTGGCACGTGCCGGTCTGTGACTAATGACAGCTGTGTTCTCAGTACAGTCCTTATTCCCAGAGCATGCCAAGATCTAGGTGTGGCTCCGGCAGGGCAGACCACGTGCTGCCGCGGACAAACAACTCTTCTGGACACAGGGTGCCTTTGGCCAGCAGCCAAGGGCCCTGGGAAGGCTTTGTGCGTCCTGGCCCTTCCCTCCTTTCAGTGAGCTCCGGGTGGGTACAGCCTCGCAGAGGTTCGAGTTTCACTCTAATTTCCCCTCAGGCTCTACTATCAGCTTGTCTGTCATTTCCACCTCCAGGCTTTCAGCCAGACAGTTTGAACAGAATCTCATCTGGAGTGTGTTAACTCCTCCCCCTTCATTGGCAGAGATCTGGGATCAGCTTTGCATTAGGACAAGTTGTAAGTAAACACACATTTGCTCAAATGGGGCCCCTCCCCCAGCCCATAGCCTTATCTTAGATTTGGGCTGCTTCAAATCAGGGAACATGAGCCTGTTTGGAAAAGATGAGAAATCATTTAATTTCGCCTACCCATTTTACAGAAGGTGAATTGAAGGTGTTTGGTTAAGTTTCCCATGTTCATAGAGACATCTTGAGGATACAGATAGAGGCAGAATTCAGGTCTCTGACTCTCAGTCCAAAGCTTTTACCACAATAACGTGGTCCTTCAATCACGTATTCAGTCCTTCAGCAACATATATTGACCATCTATTACTGTATTCTAGACTCTATCTAGGCACTGAAAACAATTGAATAAGAAACAGTCTCTGCCTTTGAAGTGTTCATGATTCATCCATCCATCCATCCATCCATCCATCCATCCATCCTCTGTTCATCTTTCCATCAGTCTGCTTCTCTCCACCCATTCATGAATACATTTGCTGATGCTTTTATCCATTCATCTAGTCCTCGTGTATCTGCAAGGCCCCAAGTCCTAGGCTGGTGCTAGGGATCAACATAAGTAAAAACCAACCTTCACTCTGTAGGCTTTCACGTCTGCCGGGCAGGGAAGACAGAGAAAGCTGCCTCGAAGGCAGCTCGGGAGGGTTCAGGTTGGACACAAAAGGGGCGCTGCACTTCTGCCTATTACTTCTGAGAAGGCTGCATTCTGAGGGTGAAAATCGGGCTGCATCTTGGGTAGGAGTTTCCAGTGGGGTGGATGGGAAAGAACCTTCTAGGCTGAGGGAAAGATAGGGGCAAAGGCATGAGAATGCCTGTTGGTTTTGGAGGGAGAAAAATTCTGTTCAGTTTGATGATTCCTTAAAGGCTGGTTAGTAGTTAGGGGACGGTGTCAATGGCTCTTTTAAAAGGACCTTGAATACCATACCCAGAGCCAGAATGCCACCTTCTAGGCATTTGGAAACCATTGTGGGGTTGTCAGAAGGAAGGAATTTAGGTCAGTGGGCATTTTAGAAGGGTCATCCCAGGCAGCTGGGTCAGAGGGGAGAGACAGAAGTACAGGAGTGTTCTAAGGGGGTGGTTGTAGGCACAGCCGACTTTCCACCCCCTCCACCACTCTCCTGCTTTGTGTGATTGTCTCCGCTCCTCTTCCTCCTCTGAGTGAGAAAGATGAGGAAATAAAATAATGAAGCCGTGAGTAGGTGAGGTGTTAGGGAGACAGCTTGCACAGATGCCTGGAGGTGGGGAGGGAGGTGGTGGTGGGCAAATGCACAGAGCTGAGCTCTGAGAAACTGGGTGGAGGGGCTCAGCCTGGGTGTGCGGAGTTGTAGTGGGTGCCTGGTGGGTGACACCCTGGGGACAAGTGTTCTCTGCGATGAAAGTGATATGGTCCCCTCCTAGCCATGGGAGGCTCCAATGTTCTTGGATAATTTCTTTAAAGTAAGATTCATTTTAGACTTTTTTAAAAGTGTGGAGTGGAATTGAGCATAATAGTTACCACTTATTAAGTGCCCATTGTATGCCATTACTGTCCTGTCACTGCTACTTTCTGAAGTAGGGGTTATTCCTGACTCCGATGTGGCAGGTGAGGAATCTGAGTCTCAGGGATGTGACAGCTTGCTCAAGCATCTTCTCTTTGGTATTTATTTTAAATAAGAGAGATGTGTGTGGGGAACCAGAGCCTGCTTAGACAGAAGTCACCTAAGGGCTTTTTTTTTTTGTTTTGTTCTGTTTTGTTTTGTTTTCAGGATATGCTCTTCAGTTTGGCAAATTTGGAGCTGGAGGGCATGGTGCAGATAGAGGGTTGGGAAAGAAAAAGAAGGTATTGCAGACACACACCTCATGACAACCCTGCCTTGTAGTTATCATTGACAGGATTCCTGTTATCTTGTCTACCCCACAGGAGCTGCACACCTGGCCCGTCCCTGGCAGGAGTGGGCACTTGACCCTAGCTATGCCAGGCATGTATTCCATTGCCCTGGCCACAGTGACTGGGCCAGGTGTGAGCATGTGACCCAAACCAGGCCAATCACGTCCTTCCCTGGGATTTTTAAAAACTGGAGCTGACAACCCTGTTTGCCCCTTAACATAGCAGTGATCATCTGACATTCTCCACCTTATGGAGACATGGACTGACATGCAGATAGAAGCAAAGGAGAAACATTTCCCTTCCCCAAGTCCTGATTGCTGTTTAGGGAGCTACAGCGCTCTGGAAATATTGCCTCCCCCCAGCTCCTCGACCCACAGGGGACCACTTGGCCTGGGCCAGGCCACTCAGCACATTGCATTCCTCACTGCAGAAATTGCCAGAGATAGGCAGTACCAAAGCTGGTCCAGTCAGGATGAATAAAGGACTTTTACTAAGTGCTGGGACACAGTGTTTCTTTCCTGTTGGGTGAGAGGAACCATGTACTATATTTTACCGTGTACAGTGCGCACCCACGGTTTTGCGCACATTATACAAGGGATTATTATACTCATGGTATGTAGTCATTATACCCATGTATAATGATTAAAACATGTATATCTTAATTTTTTCCTCAAAAATTTGGGCAAAAACGTATGCATTATACATGGCAAAATACGGTAGCTTCCAAATGAGCATCTAACAAGTGAGCCAGTCTTGGGATGAGGTGAACAATGAGGAGAATAGAGGAGAGGTGAGCAAGACTCTGGGTCTGGCAGTGGGTGAGTTCTCCCCTGGTGCCTACCCTACCTGCAGGCCCTCCAGACCTGGGAGCCCGAAATCCCTGGGGTTTAAGGTGTCATTACAAGCTTCTTAGTGACAAATTACTCTCCTTGCTATCTGAGTCCTGGTTCTAGGCAGCTCAGAAGCTGGTTCTGTGGATTTTTCCCTAGCCATTGTCTTGTTACATGAACAATTATCCTTCTTATTTTGATTCTTTTTAAAATTAAGTTATTTAAAAACATTTTGACAGAAAGTTAAAAACATATACAATAAGCACATGTAATAATATAATGCACACATTCTCAACCAGGTTGGGGGGGGTCAAATGTGGCAAAACGTGGTTTTGGGGGAAGAGTGAATATATCTTAACAATTAGAATGGTTGTGGTACTCCAAAGGGTCACAGTCCACAGATACACAGGATATCCTTGATACACAGTGTGTCCTTGACACTGAAATTTCAAAATAATGTCTGAAAAGGCTCTTAGGGGAAGATGATGAAAAACCGGGCGGAGGAACACAGGCATGATGAACCCCATGCACCCGTTGCTCAGCTTTGACAGTTGTCTGCTCGTGGCTACTAGTGTTTCAGTTGTCCCCTCCTTTATTATGCTGCAGCCAATTTCAGACATCATATAATTTCATCCATAATAATTTCACTATGAGTCTGTAAGTGGGACTCTAAGACATGTAACCACATCATTATTACACTAAAAAATTAAAAGTACTTTCTTAATATCGTGAAATATCCAGCCAGTGCTCAAGTTTCTAATCGGATGTCTGTATCAGATCCAAATCAGGACCATTGCTATTACTCAGTGGATCTCTTCGGTCTATTTAAACCAAAGGTTCCCTGTGGTTCATTCTTTTTGTCCTGCAACATATTCATTGTAGAAACGAGGTCATTTGCCTGTGGTTTTTCACAGTCTGGACTTCGTGGATTGCATGCTCGCGGTGTCATTCAGCACGTTCCTCTGGGCTTTAATTTGTAAATCAGCGTGAGGGGTGATTGATTACAGCAGTAAACCGCACGACTTCAAGCGTACGATTTGATGAGCTTTGACGTGTTGGTGCACCCACCAGGCGGTTACGACACTCAAGACAGTGTCCCCCCGCCATGGCCCCCCCACCTCGTGTGCTCCTGACTCTGTGTGATCGCCCCCTTGTGGGAGTCACCTGGCCTCCAGCTAACGCCAGTCTGACTTGTGTCGCTGTGATTTAGCTTGCAGATCCTGGCGCTTGCGACAGACAGAGTCACGTAGTATGGACTCCTTTGTGTGGCTTCATGAAGCACAATTATTTTGAGATTCATGTGTGTTGTTGTTTACACATATAGCTCATTTTTTAACTGCCGAATAGTAAGCCGTTAAATGGGTCTATCACAGTTTATTTGCTGACAGTCATTTGCAGAGTTTCCAGTTGTGTGCTCTTACAAGCAAAGCTGCTATGGACATTTGCACACAGGTCTTTGTGTTCCACAAAATACACACACACACACATACATTTTTTACTTTTCTCTTAGGTCAACACCTCCAAGAAGAACGGCTGGATCAAGAGTAGTGATGCCGGCAGCCGGGATGTATCGAGGTAAGTGTATATCCGACGTCACTAGTGTGGGAGTCCCAGTTCCTCGCACCAGCCACCAGCACTTGTCAAGGTCAGTCTTTTCAATTTACTTCATTCAGATGGAGTGCAGTGGCGCCGTGTTGTGGTTTTAACGAGCAGTTCTCTAATAGTTAATGATGGTGGGTGTAGAACTTCTGTTTACGTGCTTCTTTGCCATCTGTGTATCTTTGGTTGAGTCTGTTCAAGAGTGTTTTGCCGGGTTTTCAAAGTTGGGTTGTTTGCTCATTGTTAAGTTCGGAGAGTGCTTTGTTTATTCTGGATGTTAGGTCCTTTACCAGGTGTGTGCTTCACAGTGGTTTTCTCGCTGTGGATGGGTTGTTGTTTTATGTCCCTAAGAGTGTGTTTCGGAGAGTGGAAGAGTTACTTTTGATGAAGTCTAGTTTATTGATTTGTTCTTTATGAGTCATGCTTTTGTTGTAGATCTGAGAAGTCTTTGTGTAACCTCAGGCCACAGAGGCCTTTGCCTGTGTTTTCTCCTAGTTGTTCTGTAGTTTCAGGTTCATGTTTGGATTCCTGACCTCGTTTTGAATTGGTTTTTATAGCTGGTGACAGGTGTAGCTCCCGGTTTTGTTTTTTTTTTCTGACATTACCCAATTGGTCCAGGACCATTTGTTGAGAAGGCTGTATTTTCTCCATTGCATGTCCTTGGCAGCTTTGTCAAAAATCCATGTATGCGTGGGTCAGCTGCTTGACTCTGTTGGGTTCCACTTATAAGTGGCTACTTTGATGCTGACACCACAGTCTTGATTAATGTAGCTTCGTACAATTCTTGAAATCAGGCGGTCTCCCAAATTTCACATGTTGAAGACCTAACCCCGCCGGTACAGCAATCCCCTCTTATCTGTGGTTTCACATTTCATGGTCTCAGTCACTTGCACTCCAGCATGGTCTGAAATTATTAAATGGAAAGCGCTAGAAACAAACAAGTTTTAAGTCGTGCACTGTTCTGAGAAGTGTGACAAGAGCTCGTGCCACCCTGCTCGGTCTTACCCATCCGTGAATCGCTCCTTTGTCTGGCGTGTGCGTGCCGCACACACTCCCTGCCTGTTAGTCACTCAGTAGCCGTCTCGGTTATCATATCAGTTGTGACACTGCAGTGCTTGTGTTCAGCCAACCCTTACTCTACTCAATAATATCCCCAAAGTGCAAAAGCAGTGGCGCTGGCAATTTGGATGTGACAAAAAGAAGCTGTGAAGTGTTTCCTTTAAATGCAAAGGTGAAAGTTCTTGACTTACTAAGGTAAGAAAAAAAATTATATGCTGAGGTTGCTAAGATCTGTGGTAAGAATGAATCTTCTACCCTGAAATGCCGAAGAGGAAAAAGACATGTGTGCCAGTGTTGCTGTCACACCTAAACCACAGAAGTCCTGGCCACGTGCTTAGTTAAGATGGAAAAGCCATTACACTTCATCATAGGTATGTATGTATATACGTATGTACATCTGGAACAACGTAGCATGTATAGGATTCAGTACTCTCCTTGGTTTCAGGTATCTATGGCGGTCTTGGGAGGTATGCCCTGCGGTTAAGGGGGGACTACTCTACCTTAGAATGGGACTGTATTTGGAGATATGGCTTGAAAGAGGTAAATGAGGTAAAACAAAGTCGTATGGGTGGGCCCCAATCCTATATGACTGGTGTCCTTTTAAGAAGAGGAAACAAGGACAACAGACTGTGATAGACACCAGACACATGTGTACCCAGAGGGAAGCCCTCACTGAGGACACTGTGAGGTGGCCATCTGCAAGCCAAAGGGAGAAGCCCAGAAGAAACCTCACCTATTGATACCTTGATCTTGGACTTGTAGCCTCCAGAACTGTGAGGACGTAGATTTCTGTGTCTGGCTTATAAGCCACACAGACTGTGGCACTTTGTCATGGTGACCTGATGAACTGATACAGAGGGGCAGTCGTCGATCTCTTAGCTTCCTCCTTTCATAAGAGGAGTATTGGTGTCGCCCATTCAGGCCCATACTTGCTGCTATAACAAATATCCCCCAAATATATAATGGGTCGAATAAAGTCAAAGTTTGTTTCTGTGCAACACTGATGTGTCTGAGTGGTCGCCGTTTCTCCTGCAACTGGTGATGAAGGGATTCAGGGTCCTGCCATTTTGTGGGTCCATCATTCTTCAAAGCTTGACTTCCAACATGCTCATCTGCTTCAGGCCCCAGAAGAGGGAGAACATGGAGGAGAATGCAGGGCAGGGTTTTATGGGCAGTCCTGGGAGTGAGACGCATCGCTTCTGTTCATATTTCTTTGGCCAGAACTCAGTTACTAGGCCACACAGAACTACCAGGGAAATGTGTGACCTAGTTGTGTGACCAGCAGGAAGAAGACAAAGTTGGGGGAAAGCCAATGAGTTTTTGCTGTAGGTATAAGTCACAGAGAATGACCCTTCCCCCATCATTTTATTCCAACCAGAGAGGATGCTCTGAATAGCTTTTTTAGGCCTCTTTTCAAATATGACTACATGGCTCAAATGTTTTAAGAAAGCTGCCTTTGGTTCTGTGGCTTCTCAGAGACTCTGTTCAGAACTAAAGCCAACCCCAACCACTTTTGTTTGACTTGTCTTATTCTTGGGTCGGGTGGCACTTTCTAGATTCATTGACTAAGCTCTCCGAGGGCTTGGCAATGAACCCTGTGAGGAAGGTATTTCGTGTTCCCTTGTAGAGATGCAGCAACAGATGAGACGAAGTCATATGGTTGCACAGGGTAGAGTCCAGATTCGAAACCAGGTGCTTGTGACTCAGCGTCTTTGTGCCAGAAAGTGGTTGCTGTGACTCTTGCTCTAAGTAAGTGGAAGCCATTGTTAGAGGGTTTAATCTATCTCTACTTAACAGGAATTTATTGTTGAGTCTCAATTCCATGTCTTACTGGCTTTGTGGTCTTAGGTGTGTTTCTTTGCCTCCAGGAGCCTCACTTTTCTCATCTATGAAATGGGCTAACGGGGATGGTCCCTGGGGACGGGCTTTCTGTAGTGCTCTGAGAATGTAAAATCCAGCCCGGCTCACCCACCTGTTGCTTCCAGGCTGGAGGTGGGGCATCGGTGCAGGGTCGGAAGAGGAACTGCAGGGCCTGTGGAGTTGGACGACACAAGGGGAACCTGGAGCTGACTGTCTCCAAACGTGGGAACTTGACCTCGGGGTGTAAATCTTCTACTTTTCCATAAACATCAATTTGTTTATGAACTTCCTCAATTTTTAATGTTGGCATCCAATTAAAATAGAAATCATGTCAATCTAACAAGACGTTCTTGACTACAGGTGGAAGTTTTGGTAATGGGGTTCCTGCACCGGGCCAGGCTCTGTGTGGGGCTGGCAGGGGACAAAGGCAAGTCCGGCTGGCCTCCCCTGGGAGGTCGTAATCCAGTGGTGAGTGGAGCCTTCTACATGGGGAAAGTGGTGCTATAATAGGATTTGGCGTAATAGGATTTGACCCACATTATCCTTGAACTTGTTAGACTGGGGACTGCAGAAGGCTTTTTGTACCTGAAATTGAAACAGTAAAGCAATTTGCAGCATTTGGAGGGGCTGTCTTGGGAAATGTTTCTGGGGCTTTAGCGTTTCCTGAGGGCCTTCGCTATCTCATTTGGTGCGTTCTGTTCAATGAGCAATAATCCCACTTTCCTGGTGGGGTGACCAAGGCTCACAGTAATAAGGGTCTGAGAGACACACAAGCTGGCCTGGGACCTGGGGCTCAGGAGCCCGTTTCCACGGTGTCCTCAGAGTGGCTCAGGTAGGGAAGGGGGCATGGGGTCTGACAATATCAGGACTCTGGATGTTGGCGTTGATCTCTGTGGATCTTCTGTCAGCCCCGCCCATCTGTCTCACTACCCCACTTCGGAGAGGTGGCCGTGGCTCAGAGGGCTCGCAGGCCGGGAAGCCCAGGAAAGGTAGCAGCGAGTGTCCGTGAGCGCCTTGGAGCCATCTGCAAAATGTTTTATGTTGGCACTTCTGTCCATTTCTCAGGGTAAAGGGCCTGACACTTTCGACAGATTCTCCAAGGTCAATGATTCCAAAATGGTAAAGGGCCACTAGTTTGGGCTGAGGTCTTTCCGACTGCACAGCCTGTGCTCTGAGTCCCCTCCACTGGGTCCTGGTTAAGAGAACCTTCTGTAAAGTCAAATGGATACAAGCCCTGTGTCTGCATCCTGGCTCTACCACTTACTAGCCCCGGGATCTCCTTTCTCATCAGTGGAATTGGGATTCACTTATTCACCAAATATTTTATTAACCCCCTGCTCTGCCTCAGATGCTCTTGTTGGCACCGAAGATGTAACAGTGGACAATGTCCCTGCTGCCATTGGTCTTCCATTGCAGTGAGGGATAAAGATGGCGAACCCATAGCCACGTGAGAGGTGGCGGTAAGCCAGTGGAGAAAAGGAAGTAGGGTGAAAGGGACGGCTGTGCTGTGGGGTGGGGTCGGGCTGCTGCTTCCTCTGGGGTGGTTGGGGGTGCTCCTCTGATGGCCATTTAAGCAGAGACCTTAATGAAGGGGGAAGGGTGACTTCATGTGTGGGGCAATCTCCGGGGCCCACAGGATCAAGTTTGAAGTCCTTCACTTGGCATTCAGAGCTTTCCTCCGTCTGGTTGGGAATTGTTTTCTGATCCTCCTCTGGGTTTACTGGCTCATCCCTGGTGGGTTCACTTCACCCTATTTTTCTTGTTAGTCAACTTGTTAATCATACTCTTTGCAGCAGCCACTCTGCGCCAGGCCAGTACTGACACAGAGGAGCTCCCTGGCACGGCTAGTCCCACCAGTCTGATACCTGCTACGAGATAGAGCCACTAGGGGCTGCAGGAGCACAGGAGGGGGCCACTGGCCCTGTCCAAGGGAGAGGGAAGGTCTGCAGAGGACTTCAACGAAGAGAGGACATTTGGCATAGGGTCCTGAAGAATTAGTAGGAGTTTGCCATGTGGATGAAAAATGGAGATGAGGTAGAATATTCTGGAAGCTTGTACTACAGAGAGTCTCCTGGCCAGGAAATTACTACTTTATAGCAGTTAAATATACTTTGCTGTTTTCTGTTAATTCTGTGGGATAAACAGAGGTAAAAAACACTTACCCCCAGGGTTCAGGCAGGTGAATGAGTCCAGCTGACTCAGGAGGGACTTGGGGGATCTGGACGATAAAGACCCTGTCTGAAGGGGGCTGTTGATGGTGGCTTTGCAGGGTTGGGGCTCACTGTTGATGGAACATTGAGCGAGTTTTGACACAAAATATACAGTGTGTAATCACCACCACAGTAAAAATATAAGATAGTTCTAGTGCCTCCAAAATTTCTCCATTTGCACTCAACCTTTTTCTCCACCTTCGTGCCTAGAAACTACTAACATTTTCTGTCCTTATAATTTTGCCTTTGCAAGAATGTCATAGAAATATAATCCTAACATGTTGCATTTTTAGCCTGGCTTCTTTTCGTTAGCATACTGCGTTTAAATTACATCTCTCTGTACTATTCATTCCTTTTATTTCCGAGTAGTGTCCCATTGGATGGATGTGTCACTGTTTGTTTATTCATTCCCCAATTGAAGGACGTTAGGATTATTTCCCAGTTTTTAGTGTTTATAAATAAAGTCACTGCAAACATTTATGTGTAGGATTTTATATAAATATGGGTTTTTATTTCATTTGGGTAAATATGTAGAAGTGAGATTGCAGGGTCGAGTACTTGCTATGACAAGTGTAGGCTTAACTTTGTAAGAAACTGCAACATTGTTTTTCAAAGTGACTATTTGTATCATTTTGTATTCTTACCAGGATTGCATCAAAGTTTGTTACTTTTTCAGCACTTGGTATTGTCAGTATTTTTTTTAAAAGGTCAATCAAAAGGCTGGGTAACTTATTTCATTGAGGTTTTAATTGCATTTCCTAATGACTAATTATGTTGAGCATCTTTTCCTGTGCTTATTAGCCATCTATATATCTTCTTTGGGGAAGTGTCTATTCAGATATTTAGCTCATTACAATTTTGGTTTGTTTTCTCGTTATTAAGATTTGAGGGTTCCGTTTTTTTTGTAACAGCTTTATTGAAATGCAATTTGCCTACCATAACTTTACTCATTTAAAGTGTACAATGCATGATTGTTCGTATATCCAGAGTTGTGTAGCCATCACCACCATCAACTTTAAAATATTTTCATCACCTCAGGAAGAAGCCTCATGCCCTTTAGTTATCATGCCCCAACCTCCTCCCCCGCCCCCACAAGCAACCACTAATCTACTTTCTGTCTCTATGGGTTTGCCTATTTGAAACATTTCATTTAAATGGAATCATGTACTCTGTGGCTTTAAAGACCTGAGGTTCTTTATGTGGTCTGGATACAAAGTGTTCTATGTTAGGTATATGATTCACAAACATGTTCTCCCAAGTATGCAGTCTTTTTATGTCTTAATTGTCTTTTAAGGAGCATAAATTCTTAATTTTGATGACATCCAGTTTATCAACTTTTTCATTTATGGGTCAGTCTTTTAGAAGTAAGTCTTTGCCTAGATTTTCTTCTATGATTTCCTATAGAGCTATTTTTTTTCCTAAAGAGAGATCAGAAATTTGTTTTTCATGTGAAATGTTTCGATTTGTGTTTTAAAATAAAACATATCTATGGGCTAGAAAAGGACCATGGGCTACTGGTTTTCATACTATATTATATGCAAAATTGCTTATATTTTGCTGTTTTTTATCTGTTAAGAGAGTTTCTTCTGTTTCAATGTAATGCTCTTTGCAGGTTGTTTAAATTACAGGCAACTATTGAGTCACAGATGTGGCACAACTTGGTCTATTATTTTATTTTTAATTTTTATTTCTTTGGTCGAGTTTCTTGAGTTTGCTAAGCCATCCCTATGATAGCTGAGAAAATCAAGGCCTATTGAAGTGAAGCGTCTTACCTGGGACACCCAGCAGGACTCCACTTAGGGACATGGACTGTAACACTCCAAGGTCCCCTGGCACTGGGCTGCCCAAAGCAGAGGCCTCCACAGACATTGCGATCAGCACAACAAGAACCCTCGGATATGTGTGCGGACTACGTATGAACATTCTGGAGGTCGGCGCACCGCTTCTTACCTGCTTGCGACCTCAGCAGTGTGTAGGCTTGACCTTGAATTTTCTCCTCCTGTCTCTGTTTGTATAATTGAAGAGAAGACTGAAACTGCAAAGCCAGCTTTTAAACACCGTTAGCATTTCCATCTCTACTTCCTTGCGGCCTGGGACTTTCTTGATATTTACAATTTTAGAAAGGATAGGGTTGTAAAAAGTCAGTGTTGAGATTGGAACAGGACTGCATATATTATCCACAATATCTAATTTCTTATTCTTTTTGATACATTAAAACAACCTCATTGTGAGTTCTCAGAGATTGACCTTGTGATAAGTAAATGTTACAGAATTTGTGGCAGAGGGACCAAAACTCGCGTCATTTTCCTTTTCCTGGTGGAAGAAGATTACATTTTCCGGAGTCCCTTACATTGGAATCGAGGCACATGATGAATACTGAGGGCTGGTGGGATGTGGGCAGAAGTAGGTGCGTAAGTTGGTGGTAGGAGGGCGAGTCCCTGGTGGGGGTGGCTAGAGATCTACCAAGAAGAGCTACATGCCTTGCATGGAACTGCGACACGAGCAAGAAACAGACTTTTGTGTGGGAAGCCACCGAGATGTTGGGCTTTTTTATCAGCACAGCGGATCCTGATCTAGCCCTACTAACACGGGCTTAAACAAAATTTCTAGTGAAACATAGCTTTTATCTCTTCTGTGCTGGATTCCCTGTATTATTTACTGGAAAGTAGGAAGTTGTGCTGCTGTAAGGTATAAAAGTCAGGAGTCGAGTTTAATGTCCAGATGTTACAGGTGTGGAGCCAAAGGGCCAGAGAGGAGCTGTGCCTTGTCTGGGGTCACACAGATGAGGCAAAGCTGGAATGCAGTGTACGGGCAGCTGTAATTGTAGCCTGCCCACCCCTCTTTTTTTAAATAATGGTAATTGGAGTTTTCCATCCTCATACTGAGGCCATAGTCCTGATGCAGGACTCATTCTCATCTTTTTCCCCTGGGCCTCGCAAATCTATGTAGTCTGTCCCTCACCTCAGTGATTAGTTTCATGATGGAAAGATGACCCAACCTGAGCAACGAAAACTAATCCATGTTTTTTTTTTTTTTTTTTTCTGGAGCTCCTGGAAAATAGTCACTTTTCATGGGTTGCTGAACCAATAGGATGTAAGTCCCGAGCTGCAGAGGGTCATCTGAGTTCATCTAGGTGGAGACTGAAGCTGAAGGATGGAGACAGATGAGATGATGCTGATGATGTCGTTTTAGCGCCGGGATCGAGCCAAGCCCAAAGCCTGAGCATTCAGTCACATGAGCCAGTACATTTTTTTTTTTGTTTATGCCAGGTTTGATTTTCTGTCACTTGCACCTGAAATGACTCTGACTTAAACTGTTTTGTTTTTGTTTTTTTAGCCGACAGGCATTACTGTGATTTTCCATTTTACTGATTGGGAGATGGGGACCCAGTCTATGTATAATCAGGTGCTTCAAGTCTCACAAGACTCAAGGCTTGGTGACTCTCTGGTCTTGGGAATGCCCCGTGTAGGGACTCTTTGCTGCCAGCAGTGCCTGCCAGGGTATGGACATACTTCATCCTGTTATGCAAGGCAAACACAGTATCCACCACGGAGTAGGTGCTAAAATGCTGTTGAAATGAAACAAAGAAAGAACACTCCTACAAAAAAAGTGTACAGAGCACATGAACAGGCAGTTCACAGAAAAAGAAATACAGAAGGGAAACACATACCTGAAAGCTGTCCAACCTCATTAAAAATTTAAAAAAAATACAAGTAAAAATGAGATATAGTTTTTCACCTGTGAGTTTGTCCCAGAGCTGAAAGTTGTCTGACACTGGGGGATGGGGAGATAGGCACTTCCGTGAGCTGGTGGTAGGATGGTAAGAGGATACGGCCTTTCTGCAGAATAATTTGGCAATGCCTGTTAAATGTGAAAATGCACAAGCTGCTTGGCCCCCTGCTTGAAATTCATCCTGCTGATAAACTCCCAATAAATATGCAAAGACACAAGCAAGAGACTGTTCAGTACAGTATTATCTGAAATAGCAAAAACTGGAAACATGTGCCCATCCAAAAGGGGCTGTTTAGATGAGTCACTGTACCTCCACACTGTGGAATAAATTTCAGCTGCTAAGAAGAACGAGGTGGCCCTGGCTGCGTGGGTGTGGAAAGGTGTCCAGGATGTACCATGTAGGCAGGGGAGAACAGGATGTGTGACATGATGCGATGTGTGTGGAGACGAAAATGAGATCTTACCAATGGTAAGATGAAGTTCAGTTGGAAAGCAGGGCTAGGTAGGGTCAGGGGACTTTGATTTTCAACTTATTAACTATTCTTTGCAGTTGGAGTTTTAAAAATTATGAACACATATTACCTCCTAGTTTTGTTTACTCATTTGAATGTCTAATGACGATGCAGGCACAGAGGGGAGTTGTGCCGCTTTCCAGTTCCCTTCTGCTGCCAACCACCTGACAGAGAATGAGTGTACCCCTCGCCGGCATTTCTTGTACTCAGGAGGACGGGAGAAGAAATGAGTGAGAAGGCTGGCGGGCATTGGCTGCTACTTTGGCCAGATGTAGGGGGACTGCCCTTCTTATGGTCATGCTCTATGTGTCCTTGGCTCCGTGCATCAGGCCTCCTGAGACCCCACTGAAGTTGATGAAGATCTTCAGGGATGCCCCAGCCCTGGTTCTTTCAAGTCTGGGTCCTGCTCCCCAGGGCCCCAGGGAATGATGCACTGGGGTCCCCTAGGGCTGACCCCCTACCTTCTAGCTCCCCTTGGACTAGGCCTGTATGGCAGACCCCCAAACACTCATTAGGCAAGATGAGTCTGTAGGCAAATATTTATCCTTGTGCAGCTGCAGGCTGAGCAGAGGCCACAGGTGCAGGGCAGAGTCCTGTTTACCCAGAGCTGAGCCAGGCAGGCGCTGCCTGTTTGCTGAGCTTCATTTCTGGCCTGGCTCAGGCAGCAAAGGATGTGCCAGGTGGAGAGCTGGGGGTGCCTCCTTGGCAGCAAAGTCATGCATGGGTCTCAGTATAGAGTCCTGACTCTTGTCCCTAGGGCCCTGTGAGGCCAGCCTCTTCTTGTCTCCTCTTGCAACCTTCCTCCGCATTGTTGACTGGGGGCGGTGGGGTGGGGGAGCCCTTTTCCCCCCACCTCTGTCCTGTGCTGACTCCTCCTGCTCATTCATGGGTCTCCCTGATCACCGAGCAGGTCGGTGCCTGTTAGCTGCTGCCATGGCTTCATAGCTCATGGGAGTCGCGTCCTCATTGCCCCACACTTGCCTGGTTAATGTTTGTCTTCTCTGCTAGACGCTGGAAGGGCAGGGACAGAGGCGGTTTTGTGCCCCAGCATCCCCCATAAGGCCTAGCATCTCATGGGTGCTTGCCAAATATTTGTCAAGTGCTGGCTTGAATGAAGCCAGGCAGAGGGAATGGCACAGTCAAAGGCACATGTGGGATGAAGGATTGAGAGGATGGGGCAGGGAATGGCTCAAAAGGCATGTTGGGGGGGGGGGGTTGGGACTCTGAAAAGCCTTGAATGCTGTGCCAACGAGTTTGGTTTTTTCTGTCCAGAAACTGGAAATTGTTGGAAGGTGAAGGAAATGCAAATAATACCATAAATGAGAAAATTAGTGAAACAGTATAAATTTGGAAGTTCTTACCATGGCCTAAAAGGCCCTACACCATCTGCTGTCCCCACTGCACCCCCTTTCCTATCACTCTTCCCTTACTTTCTTGAGTACCAAAGGTGCACTTCAGCCCCAGGGCCTTTGCACTTACTCTGTCCTCAGTCCAGAATGCTTTCCTCTTGGATATCATGATGTATCTCCTGACTTTATTAAATCTCAGCCTCCCATGTCACCTTACCAGAGAGACCTTCCATGACACCATGGGCAAAAGAGCCTCACTTCCCAGTTCCCTTATCCTGCTTTATTTGTGTCTGTCCATCGCCTGTCTCCTCTACAGGGATGTCAGGCCCAAGAAGGCAGGGACGTCATCTCTTTTGTTCACTGCCTTACCTTCTAAGCCTAGAACATAAACCTTTAGGTTCTATGAATGCTTGTTGAATGAATGAGTAACATTCAGCCAAGCCCCCCAGGTCCTGCAGTGATGCTGACCGTTGCTCCCATGGGCTCAGCCCTTTCTTGTTTCCAAAGCCCTCACACAGCCCTTAGCTTCTTTGATATGTGCATCAGCCAGGTGGGGACAGGTATTATTATCTGTCTTAAAAAACGATTATCTAGGGCAACCCCCCCCCCCCCCCCGCAAAACCCACTGTGCTCACATGGACAGACATGGGAATGAAATGCCTGAAGGCTCATGATTTCAATAAATCAGGTTTTCAAATTGGATGTGCGGGAATTGTGGCAAAGAGGACAGAGTCTGCCTTCGGAGGCAGGTCTTTCTTGCATCCAATTCCCAGCTCGGCTCTTCTACTCTGTGATATGGGACACACTGAACCCCTTCTCTGAGGTGTGGCTTCTCCTTCTGTAAAATGGAGATATGATTCCCTGGAACAGGTGCAGTGCAGAGGCATTTTACCGCGGGCATTTCCTGTGCCACCTCATCTCCTGTGCGCGCTTTTTGGTAGCTGTTTCGTATTCCACTGACTAGAGCCGCAGGCTTTGCTTAACCTGTTGATGCGGTGGACACGACAGCTGGACATGGTGACAGGAGCTACCAGTCACGGAGTGCTGGATCGTGCAGGGTGCCAGGCCGAGCACTGCACTGCTCATCCAGTCCCCACTGCAACCCAGGCAGGGCCTGCTCCCGTCTCATTTGCAGATGAGGTTAAGCGGCTTGCCCAAGGCCACACAGCCCATAAATGGAAGGGTCAGAACTGGAACTCAGGTTGTCAGATCTGAGAGCTTTAAACTTCCTGTGCCCTAGTGGGATTTTTGTTCCCATTTTGGAGATGATGAAAATGAGGCTCCATTTCGAGGGAGGCCCATGACTTGCCCCAGGTACCCGGGCAGGGCTGAGATGAGGCAAAGCCAGGTTTTCCAATTCCTGTCCTGTGCTCTCTCTAGCCCTCCCCTGTGCACCCTGGGCAGTGTCCACATGTCTCATTCCTCCCGATCGGGGACAGTAAGCAGCTGCTAGTTTCTGCCCTGTAACCAGCTGAAGGCTTAAAGACAGGCAGAAATCACTGGTAAGCAGAGGACTCCTATGTCTACTTGGGAACCACTCTTCTCTCCCTTCCTCTTCCTGCTCCCCCTCCCCTCCTTTTGCCCCCCTCCAAGAGCTCTGTGCCAATTAATCAGCAGACATCAAGGCTCCAGCTGGGACCAAGTGGGCCCAACTCATTAGTGCAGAATGCCATTAATATCCCAACACTGTGGAGACAAATGCAATGATTCAGGGCAGGAACCGATTCAGGGCAGGAACCGATCTAGGGCTGGCTCTGGGGCTGCTGTGGACAGAAGAACTGTGATAAGAGGCAGAGAGGGAACAGAGCAGGCATGGAAGGAGAGCCAGGCCTTGTCCCCAGGGTGCCCCATGGTGGGAAGAGAGGAGCAAAGCAGCTCTGACTGGGGCAGGGTCTGTCGTCTTGTGCTACCTGCCTCTTCTTCCTCCCTGCTTAGGAGGCCTTTGTGGACTGTGAAAGAAGAACCCAGGGATGAGAACACCCTTCCAGCCATGGGTCATTGTGACCTTGGGCCAGTTGGGGAGGCAGTGCTAGGGGGTAGCCGAGTCCCAGCTCCACCTTCAGTCATTGCTGATGGAGTAGCCTTCAGTTAACTGCTCCATCTCTGGGTCTTCATCTCTTTGTCCTGACTAGGGGGTAGTAACCGCTGCCATTGTGGGGGAGGGTGCTAAGATTGCTGATGTGACTCACTATGTGGAATGTGACCCAGAGGGGGGTGATGGCCCAGTGCCCTGTCCTTTCCCATCTCATCACTGTTCTTTTCCCAGGAGTGCTAGACAGGACTACTACCTGTATGGACAATGGGACCCCAACTAGTCCTTACAGGGAGCCTTGGAAATACTCCTGCTGGTTTCCTGTGCTGCTCAGTCTTCACTCGCTCATTCCTTCACTCACACATCACTGAACACCTCCCACATGCCGCACTGACTGGGCACTGGGGATACACAGGTGAAAGGGACATGATTCCCACCGTGGAGGGGCTCCTAGTCCAGTCCTAGTCCTAGGGGCTCCTAGTCCAGTGGGGAGACCAGGGACGGGAGGCACTTGCTACCCTGCAGGACAAGGAGGGCCATTGGTTCCAGGGACTCTGCAGCCTGGATTTCCCCCCCAGATACTTGAATTTCAAATCCACTATCTCACTGTCCTCATTGACACATTGCTTATCTCTGTCATTTTTATTTTTTAACTCAGACAGTTGGGGCCAACATACCTGCAGTCCTTTGGTGCTGTGGAGTGGTGGCCCCCAGGACAGTCTGGATTATGCAGTGGCAGTGGGTACCCTAGCCCCAGGCAGCAGGGGGCAGGACAGTGGGTACATAATTTATTACAAAAATATTTATTGAGTACTACTGTGTGCCAGGCACTGTTCTCATTGTGAGGAGGTGGCTGTGAATAAGACAGACCAAAATCTTTGCCTTCAAGGAGATGACTTTCTGGTGGGGATGGTAATTGCTACGGAGAAAGACAAAGCAGGTGACAGGAGGAGGCACCACAGTGTGGAGAAAACTGCTGATGTTAAAGTTGAGTACACGGTGGGATATGGGCCTGAGTTCTGGGGGAAGACTCCACTTGTTTGTCACCAGCAGAGATGTCATTGAAAGCCATGTGCCTGGCTGAGACCACCCAGGCTGTGTGTAGATGGAAAGGCATCTTCAAAGGCCTGGAGGCTTGAGAGTTTGGGGCATGTTCAGGGCACCAAGAGGGGCTGAGCGCTCATGGCAAGGCCAAGGCGGTGTGCAAATGAGGTTGCATGGCCTGGAGGACTGGAAGCCATGGAGAGTTCTAAACAGAAGAGCCAAGGTCTGATCTGTGTGTTAGAGGGGCCCCCTGGGGGCAAGGCAGAGGGAGATATTGGAGTCTGGAGGGTAGTGAGGAGACTGGGGTGCAAGCCTTGGCAAGAAGTGGGGAGTTCTGACCCAGCATAGCAGCTGGAGTTGATTGTGGGGGCCACAGAAGAGAGGGTGGGCTTGTATGTGGGACTGATAGGAATGGGTGGTAGGCTGGGAGTAGGAGGATGGGTGTCCAGAGCCTTTGGGTGGCTCTCACAGGGCTGTGAAGGACAGGGAGAGGAGCACAAAACCTCCCCAGCCACCCCCAGCACCCCACGGCCGCTATGCTTGTTAGCAAGGAATGGTCCTCAGAGGGAACATATGTGCTGTTATTTTTAGGTGATTAGCCGCACGTCGGTGGAGCGTTTGTTTGCCAGTCGTGGGTAAACAAAAGCCATTTGTCAAAACGAGATGTTCCAGCCTCCTCCTCCCCTCACAGGCCAGTTGCCGCTGTGAATCGTTGTGGCATCAGCAGCCAGGCTAACTGAACGCAGGGCTCCTGAATAATGGCTGCACTTGTGGGGCAGAGTCTGCACGCCAGGAGCCTGCAAACGTGCAAGCCTGGGAGCTGCATGAGGTTCGCAGGTGCATCTTTACTGCTCCCATGATGGAGCTGGGGGAACTGAGGCTGAACATCAGCCTCTGCCCCCATGCTGTGAGGGGGGACTCAGCCATGTCACCACCAGTCACCATGGAGCAGACTAGGAAATTGGATGGACATTTCTCATACGGAGCCCAAATCTGGCTGCTGTAAATTCCATCAGGACCCCTGCTCTCTGCTTCCCCTCCCAGGTCCCACACGTGCTGACTTCTTGTGTATCCAGGAAAAGGAGGCTCTATGATTTAGAGGAAGGCACAGGCTTTGGAGCGGAACAGCAGTGGGTTTGTGGCTTGCCTCTGCATGCAAGCTCAGTGGATGGCCAGGCTCTGCGATGCAGCATGCAGGGAGTTATTGGGCTGTGCTCCTGAGATCGTATCTCTAACAGGGAGGGGACAGACACAGGGTTGGGCAAAGGGGAAGCCAGGCTATAATGCTGACTCCATGGAAGCTCAGCTGGCCCTTCGGGGCTGGATGTTTGCACCCCATGTTCTCATCCATTGACTGTAGGGTGTCCTGGTAGTGGGGTGTGAGCAGCTGACGATCAGCAGCTGAGGTAGTAAGTCCTTTATTCCTGTAGGAGTGCCCACCACAGTCCACCCCTTGGGCCCCCGCTGGGGGAGGCTCCTCTTAGAAGGAACTTGAAAAGGACTCAGGGCTGCGACTGACACTCCTGGGCTCTCTCCCCCACTGCTCCCCATAGATCCACCGCTCTCTCAGGTGACACCTCTGCTGGTCTCCTCATTACCTGGGAGGGCTGAGCCCTGGTCACCATGTCCTTTTCAGGCCATGGTGGTTGCACTTGTCAGTTCATGATCAAAATTGGACAAGAGAGTACCAGGAGACACCTGAGGGGTCCACCTAGGTGTCACCATATTCTTTTCTGTCCCCAAGTGTGACCTCCTCCTGATCACCAGGGCGGTGACTCTTCTTATTGCCCACTGTTTCCCTGTCACAAGGAGCTTTACATGCCAGGGAGCCAGCTGTAGCTTATAATTTAAGGGACCCTTGCTCTTTCACCCCTTTGGGAACAACCCCACGACCACAACCCCAGAGTTGAGGGAGGGAAAGCACAAATTCTGTAGATGGGTCACTGAGAGTGACAGTGAGCAGGGCCACATCAGCCTCCACCCCCTTCCATTCCACCCACGGGGACACAGTGCCACACAGGGTATTTGATTGAAGGGGATACTGCATCTTGGATGATGGTGCTAAAACCTCATGCAGTCTTGTCTCTGAGCTGGCTTTTTGGCTGTATCTTCTTATTTGTTTGTTTGTTTGTTTATTTAAATTTATTAGTTTTGAGAGAGAGACAGACATCGATTTGTTGTTCCATTTATGCATTCATTCGCTGAATCTTACATGTGCCCTGACAGGGGATCAAACCTGCAACCTTGGCTTATTGGGACAGTGCTCTAACCCACTGAGCTCCTGGCCAGGGCCTTCAGGTATATCTTTCAGCAGGTCATTACACTGCTCTATTCAGCCAGCAGCTTTTGGGTAGTGGGGTTTGTGATGTTACCAGAGGGTCCCGTGGTTATTTGGTCTGAGGTGATGCCTTGTGGGATCACGTGCCAGTAGATCAGACACTTCGTAAGCCCTGGGGGAGAGCCATTGGTAGGAAAGGCAAGTCCGCATCTGAAACATGTCTCTACTCCTGTCTTCCCGGGGTAGAGGGTCCAATGCACTCATTGGCCACATATTGACTCAAGCCATCCTCAGGTTCTATCCTCCATGGGGCCGTGTCTGTGAGCTGAGGATGCTGGTGCCACAGTGGCGGTGATGTGGGGGCTTTTTACCTGCCAGTGCAGCTTGTGGTGTCCTCAGCCCTGCTCATGTTCAACCCAGGGTGTACCCGCTTTATGACCATGTGGGTCTGCCAGACCCCGCTCGTGACGGGCAGTTCCGGGTGCGTGACCATTCGGTGTCTCATGACCGAACCCTCTGTAATGCCCTCAGGGCTAGCAGTGCACTACAGCCTGTTTTTCAGAAAGTGTGCGTCTTTGCTGAAGATTATGTTACGCACTGGCTTCAAAATCCTCTCGGGGCCTCCACTGTCATTTTCCCACTGGAGCTGGCCATACCTCCCACGGCATCCTTTCCTGTTGCTCCTGCTCCTAATACTACAGGGGCTGCTGAGTCATGGGGCCCACACAGTGGGGCTGACTGTGCCAGCAGCCGGAACTGCATTCAGGGTCCTTCCTTGCTCAGGCCTTGGCAGCCCTTCATGTCCTCTGGCCTGCGGGCTTGGAGCCATGCTCCTGGGGATGGATGTGCCGCCTCCAGAGTCACTGTCCTTCTTTCTTTCTTTTCTGGGAGGGCTGTGAAAGAGGAAATAGTTTGGAGGTATGTCCCAATATTCACTAGGCCACTGGATTCCTAGAAATGCTACTGAAGTGGTGGGTCCCTGGACCTACGCTGGTTTTCTCTCTCACCCTCTGGCCTCCAGGGTGCTGGGTACCTCTCGTTCATCTGCCTGACTGGTATGACATCGTCAGGGTGATGGATCAGTGTGACTTTCTGCAGGATGTTCACGTGGCCCTGATCCCCTTGCACTACCCTGAAAATGCCGGATGTGCAGTATATTGTCATCTGTTCTGTGAACCTGCCCTGTTTCTGATTGTCCCTCTTGCTTGGGATAGAAGAGAATCCATTTATTATGCTAAGGGCTTCATAACTCGTACTGAGTTCATATTAATCTGCTCTCGCCACAGCGCCACACCTGGCAAGGCAGCTGCAGTTGGAGCAGCTGCTTGTTGTGTTTCTGGAGTCTATGGTCCTTCTTCAGGATCCACCTGGTTCCCACAGGGGATGGCTGGTGAAGTAAGTGGCACCATGACAAGCATTACCCCCCGCATCCTTCCCGTCTTTAAGACCAGCTCTCATCTTTGCCCTCCTTCCCCCAGGGATAAGACACTGTTTCAGATCTGTGATTTTTGCCAGAAGAGGCGGTTTCAAGGCCCCCACCTGGCCTCCCCACCATGATAGCTCTCACCCCACAAGATAAAGGAGGGTTGTGCCGACTGGTAAGTATGTCTAGTCCAGTTGTACATCTGAAGACCACTGGGTGGGGCCCCGTGGACCCACTGCAAGCTGGGCCTGGGCTAGAACTCCACTTGTCACCTGGCCCCTTAGCAGGGGTCATGGTCATGCTTCGAGTTTGTCAATGTGAACTTCAGTGTCCAGCTGTCCTAGAAATGCTCGGGTGCTCCCCCTCGCCCCCCGCCCCCTGCCGGTATTCAGTTACCTGAGTAACTTTGCGGAGGTCTGGGGGAGTCACTGCTGTGTATTATTGGAGAGTCCTTCCTCTTGGGGACATGGGCTTTCCTTCGACCATTGGGTTCCAGGTCCAAAATCTGTTTGGATGTAGAACTAGGGACAGATTGTTTCCTGTTACTGGGGTGGCTATTTTCAGCCTCCTGACCACCCAAGCTTCATTTTTAGATTGTGCACATGGAGTGGTACCCTGCACGGCTGCCCATCTGTGTAAGATGGACCACAACTTCAGTGATGTCGGAGTGTGAAAATGCACGCTGCCGAGTAGTGATGCAATACAGTAATTAGCGCCATTTCAGAGAGGGGTTATTTCACATAAACTTGTATTCTGGTTTCTTCTGAGTAACCGCAAGCTTCAGCGACCCAGGGCCCACATCTTTGCATGGCAACAGTCCGTTATTTAACATTTTTTGTTTGTTTGTTTTAAATAGCTAATACATCCTTAGGGTTCAAAAATCAAAACAATATAAAACAGCATAGAAGGAGAAATCTATCTCCCACACTGTTGCCATCCGCTCTGTGCTCAACCCCTCACCACAAATAAACTCTTGTATTAGATTATTGTATATGCTTCCAGTTTTTTATGCAGATGCAAATAGATATGACTAGATATTCTTTCAACTCTCTTTCATTTGTAATAGGCCCTGACTTTGCTTTGATGGCTTAATGATGTGTTTAGCAGATATTTCCACATCTATAGAGAGATGCTGGCCCTCTGGAGGGGCCAGGTGCTCCACTAACTGAAGTCTCCTTTCTACCAGCTTCCTTCTTTGCATGTCCAGTGGGCCCTTGGTGGCATTAGAGTTCAGTCTTGCTGGTACATCCTGGGAACACCCAGTGAATGCCGGGGCCTGAGGGTGGGGACAAGCAGGTTGGCGCCAATGGGGAACAAGACGAGTAGGAGGATGTGTGTGCCAGTTTCTCTTGGTGGCCACAGCATGTGCATGGATGCTTTGGTCTGGCATGAAGGCTCCCTCATGAGTGGATAGGGTAGCAGGGATGAGCCAGGTTCAGGAGTTAGAGTCTGGTCTGTGTATGGGGAGAGAAAAATGAGCAAAATGGACAATTTTAAGACCAGAGTGGAAGGTGTGATCTTGGATAAATTAACCAGATTCTGAGTTTTTGATGTCTCATTTGCAAAACAGGGGTATTTTAGTCTCCACCTTTTAGGGTTATTGTGCAGGTTAAATACAACAGCATAATGCCCAGCATATAGTAAGCACTCATATATAGGGTGGGGCAAAGGTAGGTTTGCATTTGTTTGTATGGAAAATAATACAATAATTAATAGATAGTAATGCAAGAGTAAACTCTGTGTTTCATGTACTCACAACTATAAACCCACTTTTGCCCCACCTTGTATATTATCTTTGTGGGGGCATTGTGGAAGGAATAAGACAGCTTGGAGGTGACACTGAGTAGGGTTTTGAAGGCTAACTAGGAGTTCATAGGATGGAGAGGTGGGAATAGTACATTCTAACACAGGAAATAGTATGGGTCTCCTGGCTAGCCTTCAGGTATTAACCCCATTTCAAAGAGGATGTAACAAAATCTCAAACATAAGATGTGACCTGCCCAAGGTCAAGCATGCAGAAATGCAGAGCTGTGGCCACAGCCTGTGCTATCTGACCCAGAGTTCAGTGGTCCATGCTCACATCAGAATGTGAGTGCTGTGGCTCCCAAGACTCATTAATGATGCAACTCAGGGTACATGAGTGTGGCTGCTGTAGAATGTGGGGCGGTCTTGCCTCTGCAGAAGCAGAGATCACCTGGTGCTCGAGAGCTCCAGCCAGCATCTCTCCCCATTGCTCAGCTCTGCCCTCCTCTATGTGAGCTCCCTTCCCAGGTGGATTTTTCTGTCAAGTGGCAAGATGGCTGTTGGCAGCTCAAGGCCCTCACTGGGCCAGCCCAGCACTGCAGAGGAGAGAGGGAGCCTTTCCCCCAGTGGTTCCAGCTAAAGTCCCAGGTAGGGTTCTCATTAGTCAGACTTGGGTCACAAGGTCATCACTGAGCCAGTGAAGGTGGCTAAGGGAATATGCTTCCCTCACTAGTCACACTTGGGTCACATGACCATTTCTGAGCCTATCAAGTGGTTAAGAAGATGTGGTCCTCTCATAGGTCAGACCTAGGTCACATGGCAACACCAGAGCCTGGATCCAGAACCAGGGGCTGAGAGTGAAGGAGGGGTGGTCCTCCAGAAGCGGAGGAGAGAGCTGGCAGGCAAACTCAGCAGGTATTCCTTAGGACCCCAGAGGAGGCCACAGCTTGGTCTGTGAAGACAGACCTGTCCATTGGTCTCTGACCCTGACAAAGCTGAGTGGTCCTGAAAGACCTCATGGAGCCCTTTAGGGAAGGGCACCCAGCCCCTAACAGTGGAGGAGCTGTACTGTCACGGTCATGGTCAGCCCTGTGGATGGGGTGGGCAGCCTGCTAACTCCTCCCCACAGTTTCCTGATTGCAATATGGAGTAAGCAGGTGTGACAGAGGAATTTGAGCTTCTGTGAGTTATGGGCCCAACCATCGAACCCCCCAGTAAGGCCTCCAGGGATGTGCAGTGGGTTAAGCAAGAGGAGGAAAAGGGTTTTGTCAATTAGTGCCCACCCAGGAGGAACAGAACCAGCCTCGTGGAAGCCAGAGAGGGGATTCCTGTCCCCATGGCATCTGCTGACCCTTTGTACAGACAAAGCTGTGTTTCCAGGGTAACTGGAGCCCAAGGCCCAGAGGAAGCAGCTTCATTAGTTTGTCCCCAGGGGACTTGGCAGCCAGTCATTAAATGCTCCCAGTAATGGTGAGCCTGGTGGGGCGAGGGAAGAAAATAACTGTGGGAGTTGTGGGGGGTGGGGTTGGGTTGGCTCTGCCTCTGTCTGGACCAGGGAACCCCTTCTCCTCATTATGTGAGGCGGGTGCTGAGACAGAGGGGGAGAGTTTCAGTCCTAAACCTGTCACCATGGTGCAAGCCTCTCCTCCGCAGCAGGGGTGGTATCCTGGGCACACTTGGATGCAGGCAGGAAGGTGGATCAACCACAGACCGGGTGCCCAGGTCCCTGGGAGGTACACCCACGCTGGGGCTCCTTGGGTTTGTGGTGACTAGGCTGGGGGGGTAGTGCCCACAGGACTCTCGCTCCCTGTCCTGTTGGTGAGAGCCCTGACAGTTCTATTTGTAGCCTTGAGGTGTCTCCCTGCGCTTGTGTTGTAGGCCGTGTCATCTTCCCTTTTCTGGCGCAGACAGAAGTCTGTGAGGTGACCAAGTTCCTCAGGCCTCTTATCCCCTACCACCGGTGATTTGGGCTGTTGGCTCATAGGGCCTCGAATCTCATCAGTGGTGGTTATCATCCTACCTCTAGACTCTGCTGAGCAGCTTCCTCCTGGACTCTCCTGGGGATGTTCCCAGGCCCCACAGATTGCCCCTCTGTGCACTCACCCCTCAACCAGCTTTCCTCCATGGTGCCCCATGTCAGAGAAGGAAGGACTCCGCCCTCTTCCCACTAGCTCAGGCCATTCCCACTCCGTTCCTTCCCTGATTCACCCTGGGCCAGCCACACCCAGCCTATTCTTCTTCATTAACTTTCTAGTGTCTCCTTCCTCTCCCTTCCCCACTGCTGTGCCCTCATATACACACTTTTCATTCTCTCCTGAAGTCCCCACATTGGTCTCTGAGCCTCCAGTTGGCCATCCATGCCACCTGTTCATATCTCTCTACTGCTTAGAATTCTCAGCAGCTCCTCAGCACCTGTGGATGAAGTGTGGCCTCTGTGTCCAGAGCTCAGGGCCCTGTGTGGTCTGCCCCTACTGCAGTCTCTGCATCCACATCTTCTACAACCCTTGGCATGCTCCAGTTCCCACAGTGTGCCATGTTCGCTCACACTCCGAGACTTTGCTTGTGCTGGTCACTCTGCCTGGAATGCTTTGCCCCACCTTTGGTTGTATTATAAATCCCAGCCAACCTGAGAGTAAGATTAGCTTTGATTCCTCCAGGATATGCCTTCTGAACATGTCCCCTCTCCCCACCTTCCCCAGGCTTAGGTGACTCTCCTGTGGGCTCTTGTAGCATGCCACACCCTTCTACAACATGGCACTTAGCAGTCTCCATCAGAGTTGACGGCGGATTTTTCCCCTGCCCCAGCTGGCTGTGGGAGCCTGGAGGGCCAAGGTTGGGGGTCTTGTTGGTTCTGCTCTTTTTAGCATCCAGCCTAAAGTCAGGCATACGGTAAAGGCTCAACCAGAGCTGCAGGAAGAAATGAAACATCGGCCAATCTCTCAAATGCCAACATCAGGGTCTTTGAGGTGTGAATTAGTTTCCTGTTGCTGCTATAACAAATGGCCACAAGCTTAGTGGCTAAACACACATTTATTCTCCCACAGTTCTGGACATCTGAAATCTGACTGGGCTCAGTCTCACGGGGCTGGCATCAAAGTGTGGACAGGGCTGGGTTCTTCTGGTGGCTCTATGGGAAGTTCACCTCCCAGCCTTTTCCAGCTGCTAGGGCCTTTTCCACTTTCCTTGGCTTGTGGGCTGGGCACTTTTTCCATCTGGAAGCCAGCAATGTGGGGCTGAGTCCTTTTATGCTCCCATCTCTCTGTTTCTCTCTTCTGCCTTCCTCTTCCATTTTTAAGGATCCTGGTGATTACATTGTGCCCATCTGGGTAATCTAGGATAATCTGCCTGTTTTAAGGTCAGATCATTAGCAACCTTAATATTATTTGCAGCCTTCATTCCTCTTTGTCAGGTAAAGTAACAAGGTTCCAGGGGTTAGGACATGGACACCTTTGGGGGGGACCATTGTCCGGCTCATCACAGTGTGGAAGAAGGTGGTGACTCAGTACCATGGGGCCAGAGGGACTGTGCTCTGTGAAACCCTGAGGGTTGGGAAGACCAAGGGCAAAGGGATGGTGGTTGCGTCAGAGAGCAGGATGATTTGATACAGGTCAGAGAGTTTTGGGGAGATCCAAAAGGGGATTCCCTCCAGAAACCCAACCAAACTTTTATCTCAAGGGAAATTGATTGACTCATGAAACTAAAAAGAACAAAACCAAAACCAAAAAAACACCACAGGCAGGAGTTTCTCCAGGTGCAACTTGGTCAAGGTCAGAGGATGTCTCCCCCACTCCTTTTTTTTTTTTGTCTCTCAGATCTCCTCTCTATCCCGGTTGGCTTCACCCAACCCATGAATTGGCAACATGGTAGCAGCCATGCCTGCCCCATGGTCCCCAGGTTTAAGTGCACCAGAGCGGCTACTGAGTCTCAGCAAATCTCACTGCCCTGCCTTGCCTCACCGGCCCTGAATCGAGCCTCCAGCTGATCACAGGGCCAGGGAACACTCGGTGCTGAGCGGATTGGATTGCACCTAAACTGTGGTGAGAGAACAGGGAAAAGTGGGTTCCTGAAGGAAATTCTGGGGGCTGTTCCACCAGGCAGGTGATGTTCCCTTGAGCTGTCTTGGGGAGGCAGGACAGGGTAGCTGAGGTGCACTGGATTGAAAGGACACCCAAATTCTGACTTTGTTTTGGCTGCTGACTTGCCATATGACCTTGAGAAAGTGACTTATTAACTTCTCTGGGCCTGGCTGTAAATTGAGGGGGTAAGGTGGGATGCTCTCTAAGGGACTTTGCAGCATCAACAACCTTACCACTTGGAGGCCTTCCCCATCTGTTTCACCCATCTGTTTTCTTGTGCCTCTAGATACTCGTAGTGAAAACCATGGTGGGTTTTCTGCAGGGGAAGTTGTGGGGAGTGCAGCCAAATTTGGGATCTGCCGTGGGACTAGTGAGGCTTCATTTTCCATACAGAGTGCTGGGTTCATGGGAGAATTTGGGGCCTGAGCAAGTGGCCAGGGACTACCAAGACTTAGGGTGCCCAAGACTTAGGGTGCCATTGGGTTAAACCTGACTGTGCTCAGGGCCAGTGCTTAGCGTGTGGCCAGGGTGGGGTCATGGTGTGAGTTGTTGTCACCGTGTGGCTGAGGTGAAGACAGTCTGGGCCTAGGGTGGGGATTGGACGCTAGTCAGCAGTAGACGGGGCAGATGCTAGCAGCTGGTGTGTGTGACTCGGGCATGATCTAAAAGTGATTCTGGCCACATGTGACTTCTAAAGCGCTTATTCTCATCTAACATATTAAATATTTTACTTATTCTTTTGTTTACTGTCTGCCTCTGACTAGAGTGTCAACTTCTTGAAGGCAATGATTTTGTTCTCTGTGGGTTCTCCATCTCTTAGAACTGGCACATTGTAGGTGTTCAGTAAACAATCAAGTGACTAAATGACTACCGTGGAGGTACGTGCACCAGGTGGGACTAAGACTGGCAGTTCTCCAACTTTGCTGACCATTTGAGCCACCCAGAGAGCTTATAAGGACCTGGTTGCCCAGGGTGCACCCTAACCAATTGAATCAGAATGCCTGGGGGCCCGAGCCAGGCATCAGTATCTTTAAAAGATCCCCAGGTTATTTAATTTGCTGCAGTCTGAGAGCCACTTGCTCCATTAGACCACATGAAGCGAGGGGCACCTGCTGCCCGGTGAGGACACACACAGCAGCCCACACACGTAGGAGGAGGGAGCCAGAGGAGGGGCGGGCCACAGCGAGGCTGGAATCTGGGTGGTGGATGGAGACTTTTTGTCCTAGGTCTCTATCACACTCTCCAGACACCCGCCAAGGAGGCGATTACTTTGCTCTTACAGAATAGATTTTGGCCGCAAGTCAAGAAGAGCTCTTGCTTCCCAGCTAAATGATGGCAAATCAATTTGAGGTCTCGGCAGGAGCTGCTGATTAGGGCTGGCAGGCAGGGAGCCTAGGGCTGTCAGAGCCACAGTAGGGCTCTGCTGGGCCTGTGGGAGAAAGTGGCAGCCTTGGGGTCCAAGAGCCCAGCCTTCTCTTGAGGGGCAGGGGAGGCCTAGGTGGGTTTGCTGTCCAGGTGTGCAAGTGCAATCTCTGTTTATTTACAGTAGTAGTATTAATACTATTATTCATCATTTCTTAAGAACTTGCTATATGCCGGGCACTTTGATACATTTGTTGCAATAACTGGGCAGTACAGATATTATTATCTCTGTATGGAGGTCCTAAGTGGTAAAATAATGTGCTCAAGGTCAAGTGGCTTCAATGTAACAAGTCTGTCTTGCGACCAGGTCTGTCTGGAAAAAACCCAGATGTTTGCTCATGATGCTCTGTGGGACGTTGGTGTGCATGTCTGGACTCTGAGCTCCCGTGAGCATGCCCGACTCAGGTCTGAAAGGCAGCGCTTAGCCAGTGTTTGACCATGGGGAGGCCCCCGGGAAAGGGCTTGCCGAAGACAGAAAGGGATGGGGAAACGTTTGCTGAGTGGATGGATGAATGAGGAGCGTTGGCTGACTAGAGGCTGGACAAAGAGCTGCAGGTGGGTTGAGCTAGGGATCACCGTGAGGTAGGTGGCCTCCTAGATGGTCCCTACCCCCAGGCAATCTTCCCTGCTGGCACGCATACCCGCTGTAGTGTCCCCCCACCCGGCGTCAGAGCTGGTCTGTGTGGCCAATAGAATACTGCGGGAGCGATGGTGTGTGACTTCTGAGGCTAAATCACAATGGACGTTGCAGCTTCCACCTTGCTCTCTTGGGTTACTCATCTGGGGGAGGCTGGCTGCCATATTGTGGGAGCACTCAAGCCCTCCAGAGAAGCCATGCTGGGAGGGGAGTGTCCTGCCACCAGTCAGAACCAGCTTGCCAGCGATGTGACCATTCCATCATGGAGGTGGGTCCTCCAGCCCCAGACGGGCCTTCAGATGAGATGGAGGCCCCCGCTGACACCTTGAGTGCAACCTCACAAGGGGCCCCATGCCAGAACTCCCCAGCCCAGCCACTCCGGAATTCCTGACCCTCAGAAACTGTGAGAGAAATAAAGGGCTATTGGTTTAAGTCACTGAGTTTTGGGGTAATTTGTGAGGCACTGACATAACTAATACATATTCCTGAGTCTCTTTTGAACTGTCGAGAGCTTCCTGGAAGACAGTGCCTTCTGTCCGTCCGCCTTCTCACTTGTGACCCTTGCCTCTCCCAGTACAGTGAAAAGACATGAGACGGATTTGGTTTTAAATCCAAGCTTTCCAACGTACTGTTTGGGTGACTCGAGAGGGTTTTTATTGAAATGAACTCTTCTCCTTATCCTTTTCACATCTTCCCCCGCCTTCCCTCTACTGGTCTTATTGGTCTTTATCAGTCTTGCCATAGTAACTGTAGCATTTCATAGTGGTGGCTGTCATTTTTAAGTACCTGCTATGTGTCAGGCACTGTGCTAGGGTTTCTACAGACCTAATTTTATTTATTTTCCTCACCGTCGCTGGTGGCAGTGGTGGTTAGGCATTATTACACTCGTTGTTTTTTGTTTTTTGTTTTTTTTAGAAAGATAAGGAAATCAAGGTTCTGAGCAGATGTACCATCTGCCTAAGACCAGACAGAATCCAGATTCACAGCCTGGTTTGTTAGAAAACCAAAGCCTATGTCCATTCCCATGGTGTACCTCTGCTTCTGAGCCTTGGTGCTCTCATGCGCAAGACGAGCATAATCCTGACCTCACAGATGAGCAGAGGCAGTGCCTTTAAAGCAACCAGCCCTCTGGATGGCATGTAGCAGGGGCTTATTAAGCAGAGGTTCCCTTGCCCTCCCTCCTTACCCCCTTACTCAACCCTCCCTGAACTTTCAGGTAGGCTGTTTTGACCCTCGTGTAGACAGGGTCATGCCAAGTGCCTCCCACTATAAGAACATTAGGGACTTGATGTGCTGAGAGCTGGAGACCACGGGGCCTGCCCCAGGATGGGGTGGGTGCCCTGGGCCTGGAGTTCAAGCAGATGGTGACACCAGTTCTGGCCCCACCCACTGAACCTGTGCCACCTCTGTGCTTGGAGTGGAAAGCGCCCTGCCAGAGCTTACATGGAGAGGAAGGAAGGGCTGGAGGCTGCTTCATACCCAGGACAGCGCCCGCGGAGAGACCAGAGCGTAGAGATGGCTCCAGCTGGAGGATCCCAGCTGAGGAAACGTTGCCCTTGGGGGGTATCAAGTCATCTCTCAGATCAAGCAAAAAGCCCCAATTAATTACAAGTGCTAAGTGAGTGGTCTGGAAGTAGGGTTTTGCAGTCAATTAAAGGGATGCTGGAGGAGGCTTCATTAACCCCCTGACTCCTGTTAGCTTTTGGTGTAGGAGAAAGCAAGGACCTGTCTGACTCCAAAGAACTCCCCCACACTGTGGGAATGCAGGCAGGGAGTGTGTCTACCGAAGATGGCGCAGGGGGGATTCCTGGGTTGAATGGGATGATGGATTTGATTTGGAATCCCCTTCCCATTCTAGGTTTCTTGATTTCCTGTGCTTTGATCCCTGTCTGCTTAATGGGGGCAGGAGGCAGCTGGCCAGACAGAGTGCAGTTTGTGCTTCTCCTGTCTTTCCCCAGTGCGAGGGCAGACTGCCCGCTGTGCTCTCTCCAGCAGCCCTGCACCTAGCTCGTTCTTTTCCTCCAGAACTGTATCCCACCGTCGTTCCAGATCTTGGAGAATGGGGCCACCAAGATGGACACACAGGCTTTGGTCTTGACCCCCCATTACTGCCCCCCACATCCAATCCTCAAGTCCTGCCAATTTGTCCTCTTATGTCCCTCTCATCTGCCTACTTCTCCCTGTCCCACTGCCACTGCCTAAGGTAAGGCCTCACCATCTCCAACACTGACCTTGCGCCAGTGTATCCCTGGGCTCCCAGCTTCCGCAGCTTACGTCCAATTCATCTTCCTGAATCTGCACCTCTGACCATGTCCCACATCTGCTCAGGGTCCTTCACTGACTCCCCAGTGCCTGCAAGTAAAGTGTACACTCCATCTGCTGGCACCTGGTTGACATCCCAGGCTCTCAGCTCTTCACCAAGCACTCACCGAGTCCCTGCAGTTGTCCCCCACTTCTCCACTCGTGTCAGGCCACTCTTGTCTCCTCCAGGCCTTTGTTCATGCCAGCACCTCTCTTTCCAGAGTGCCTTCCTTCTCCTCAGGTTGACTCAGAGTCCAGGAGACCTGCTCTGTGTACTCACCCAGGGCCATGGGCAGGTTTGGGAGAACAGGCAGGAGCAGTGACGTTAGGGCACCGAAGAGGGAGGGATCAGGTTCTACCTCCACACCCCACTGTACAGGAGGTGCAGAGAGCTGCAGGCAAAGTGACTGGCCACCAAATAAGTGACATAGAGATCGATTGTTCAGTCCCCAAATCAGCATTCGGATCCTGGGAAGCCAACCAGGGTGACGGGGTGGATGACACTGTAGTCTACACTCTGGTGGGCGCTGGGAGGCATTGGGGCACCAGCCAGTCCTCCTGATAGAGTTCCCAAGTTAGCAAGAGAGACACGTGCAGTGACACAGAACTTGCGAAGTGCCACTCCTTGAATGCTTGCCACATGGTGCTAAGAGTATGGATGCAGGACCCCATTTACTCCGCACGACTGCAGAGGTCAGAACAATTACTATTATTATCCCCTTTTACTAGCAAGCAAACACTCGGGGGGATGAAGTGTCTTGTTCAAGACCACTCTGCCAGGTGAGAGCACCCACCAGCAAACCCAGCACTGTGGGGCATCCGGCTGTGATGCCCTGCATTGTGTGAGCGGCCAGCAAACCCTGCTGTGGTCAGCGGGGTGGGGGCAGTGTCAGGCTGGGCCTCACACGACAGGTGACATCTGAGCTGGGTCTTGAGACTTTAGAGGAATGCACCAGGGAGGGGAGGGGTACTGTTCCCTGCAGGCAGAGGGCACAGGATCTGTAAACACGAAAGGGCATGGTGTGTGGGCGTGGTGTGTGTGCGCGTGCTTGGAGCACAGAGTCGGGTGTGGTATGACCCAGCAGGTTGGGGTCACACCACGTGGGGCCATTCTGACAGTCTTGATGTTCTCCTGTAGGCCGTAATAGGTGTTGGGCGGCAGAGCGACGTGGTTAAGTTTGTGCTGTTTTGGTGGGTTTTCTAGTCAGGGTGGGTGGTGGGGAGAGGGTGAGTGGGAGGGAAGGGGCAGAAGCTGGGAGACCAGTTTGTGGGGATTGGCAGGCGCCCAGCCAGGCGGAGAGAAGGTGAAGCCTGGCTGAAGGCAGGGTGATGGTGGAGGGCCGAGGGTGGGGAGGGTCTGGCCTGGTCCTGCGTCCACAACAAGGCCTGGGAAGTGTCTGTGTCCAGGAGCAATGTTGAGTGGTGTCCTTTCTGTGTCCCCGGCCTCCTGCTGCCGGCAGAGTAGGAACTCCATCAGTGTTGGTGGGATGACCAGTGAGAGACCTTGTCCACCTGTGTGACTTGGGTCTATGCCAGATGTCGCATCCAAGGAGCTTGGGGTGGCCAGAGATGGGGTGTGGGGTGTTGTGACTAGGCTGGGCCACCAGCTCCTGAGGTTGTACAGTGGCTTTGAAGGGCGGGAGGTGAGTGGCCCCAAATCTCGGGGGCCAGCCCTGCCTGTGGTCTCGGTTGATTTCTGGGATCATTTCTACAGTGTCGCAGCCAGCAGCAAGGGTTAACTGATGGTTTAGTGTGGCCTCTTGAGCTCTGTGTGGGGCGGCCCCCCTCATGTCAGCTGGCGTCCCGTGTGGCCCTGGCGGGTGGTTCCGACGGACAGAAGAAGTCAGACAGAGCGAGAGCTGCTGTACAAGGTCTTTGTTGTCATGGTTGGGTTGGTACATGTTGGCGTCTGCGTCATACAAAGGGGGAGCAACAGCCATGGCTTTTGGTCAGGTTCAGGGGGGCATGAGGGGTGCCCCTCCCCTCCCCCAGGCACTGACACATTTAAAGGAAGCAGAGCAACAAGGACACAGCACAGATGTGGAAAAAGGATACCCCCATGTGAGCAGGATGGTCATCCTCAGCTGGGTCTCACTAGGACCCCCACCCACACCCCAGGGCCAGCACAAGCACCTCCCGTCTCTCCCCCATGAAGAGTTATAGAGAGGGGAGCAGGGGACACACGGCGGGAGGTTTGTCCTCAGGCCTGGAAGATGTCCCCTCATCCGAGCCAGTTGACCCTAGACCCCCTGTGCAGTCGAGGGCCTGCGGGATCCTAGAAGGATGGAGCAGTTGGCTGGTGGGGGCCAGCAACCCTGCCAGCTGGGCGCCGGGGGCTCTTAGGGCTGGTGGCCTGTCTCCTTTCACTCTAGCCACCAGCCTTTAGGGTGGCTTCTTTGCCACATGATGACCCTGGGCTGAAATACTTCTGTTCTCTGCCTCTGTTTCCCCTTCTCCCTCCTCTTTCTCTCTCCCTTTCCTCCGTCTCTCCCTCCCTCTCTCCCTTCCTTCCTTCCTTCTTTCCTTTCTATCTACACACATACACACCCACACACACACAACCTGGGAGGGTCTCTTGTCTTCCTGCTTGCTTTTGGAGGAGACCACACATAGCTTTGCTGGTAAGGACACCCTCCAGGAGCTTCTGGACCTGGAGTAGAGGACGTTCACATGTAGGCATCCTCACCTATCTCAAGAGCCCATTGTGGCAGATCCAGAGAGGCCTGGTCCCTTCTCTCTGGCAGTGACCTTCCAGGCACACAGCATGGCAGTGGCCTTCCTTGGCAAGACGTGTACACACCTTGGGCAGTGCATACTCCCTTGCATTTCACCCTGTTCTCACCATTTACAATGACAGCTCTTCCTATTTCCCTAGCTAGGGGATGTCTCCCATGTATGTTGTATGTGTGCTGATTCTGGGGCCTCTCCCTCCCCGTCCCGCTTCCCTAGGATGTTACATGCACACTGTCCCATTTGTGTGTGACAAACTCATCCCCCTCCCATCTAGCGGGCCACACACACCTCCTGCCCCTGGCACATCATCTGATTATCTCTGCCCTGCTAGAGCCCCACCCCCATATTTTGTCCCCTCTATGAGTGTGCTGCACATCGGCTGCTCTCCAGAGGCAGGTCTGTGTCAGGAATGACAGTCCTCATGTTCCCCTGGACCTGAGAGTGATCACCTGGCAGTGGTTAGAGCCAGGTATGCCCCAGGCTGAAATTCTCCCCCTGCTCCTGCCTCCAGGAAGCTCTCCAGTCCTGCTGCTTGGAGCAGGCTGTAGGAGTCTGGAGAGTCTGGGAAGTTCACCAGACTAAGCCAGCCATGCTGGGGGGCACTTTCATGTGGGAAAAGCCCTGAGGACACAGGGGCTTCAGAGAGCACCAGGGACACCCTTTGAGAGTTCAGGGGCCCTCAGACCCACCTGGGATATCTTGTATGGCTGGGTTCCCCTGCTTATCTGAAGCTCCCTAGGCCTCAGGCTCTGCTGTTCATCTAGCATGCTCTGTGCCCTTGGGCCCACCTTCAAAGTCTCTGGGCCCCTGTCAAGGGGGAGACCTTCCTGAATACTGGGGATCCACCGTGTCCAGTAGGGCTCGCACACAGGGTCTGGGTAGGCCTGGGGCTCCTGGACTGGGCCCTGTCTATCTCTGCTTCAGGACCCCAAGGCTCTAGAGAATGACCGTCCTGCCCAGGATAACAGACACGAACAGACAAGCAGACAACAGGGGTGCAAGGTGGCTCCCCATCACAGACGCAGGCACAGACACAGACATAGGCCCCATGGGGGGCAGGACACAGGGGCACAGGGGAAGGGGTGGGGTGGGGGAGAAGGGCAAGTCCAGGGAGCTGGAGCTGTGGAGACCCTGCTCCCCAGAGAAGGGACAGACCAGGGGATTTTTCTGGTTCCCTAAACATATGGATTGTTTTGTCTCGTCTTTGAAGTATTGCAGTCTAACTGATATGGCTTTAACTATTGGAAACAGACAGAGAAGACACATGTCTCTCTCTGAAATAAAAGCATAAGTCCACTAAAATGGGAAACCTGCAGAATGCAAACTGGGGCCAATGGGGCAGGACATCAGGGGCAGGCAAGTCGCCCCTTCCCTGGCCCCTGCTTTGGGGGTAGGCCCTGGCTGGGGCCCAGCATGGCTTCTTGGGGCTCTGCCTGAGTTCGTCCCAGTGGACTTCTGAAGACCTCAGACAGGAACCCTCCAAGGGTGGGAGGACTCTAGGCCAAGGACAAAGTCTCCTGTTGGATGTGGCTACTTGTGACCAATGGTTTTGGGGCCGAGAGGGGCATCTTACCCATATTTCTGCTCCCCAAGACCATGTTGCGCACACTACTGCCTTTTCAGAGCCACGTGAATGCACAAAACAGTCTTGGCACATCTAACAATTCTCAAACACACCTTTCTACAACATCTAACACATACCCATCACTCCTGACACACTCATGCTGTTTTGAAAACACATGTAAATACAAGCTAACACATGCAAGCTCTCCCACATGTATGAGATGGCTAGCACACACATGTGGCACAATCTCAACTCATACACACCACCTCAAACAAACATACATAGGCTGCCTAGCAAATACAGTCTCTAACACAGGGACATGATCACTAACACACAAATACAATCTCAAGACACACACATACATACTCTAGTATGTACACCTATATGTACAGTCTCTGGACACATAACTGCTGATGCAGTCTCTGCCATGCACACTCACGCCTACATGGACACACACTTCCTCTCTCATTGCTCCATGGCCATCCAGGTCTTACTCAAGTAACCGAGCAAGAGGCCTTGATGATTTGGGTGGGAGAGACAAACTCCAGTCTCACACATCCCAGAGGAGAGTTTGTTCTTGGCCAATGAGATGAATGGACAGATTCCTTCTGTCAAGTGGGGACTGGCTTCTCCCCAAAGGCTTGGGGCTTTAGCCAGGAAGGGTCCTCCAGGGGACCATGGGGTCCTGGAAGCACATGGACAGGACAAGGTGAGGAAGAAGGGTGGATAGGAATGGGGGCAGCTTGGCTGCACCAATGGGGGGGTCCCATGGCATGGGCCATTGCTGCCCAATGGCTCCAAGTGTTTTCTGGGGGGCCTGGACAGCCCCTTGGCTGGGCAAGCTGGGCCCAGACTGGCAGTGGGGCCCCAGGACCTAAGTGGAAGGTGGGGGGAACAAGGAGCAGCCCTACTTTGGGCCCCTCCAGAGATGAGTTAAAGTCCAAAGAGGATCCATTTGGAGGGACTGGCTTGGCAGGGGCTACCCCTTTTTGGGTGGGGGTTGAGGGGTGCTCCTGGGCTGTGTGTCATTGGGAGGGAAGGAGGAGGGCCTCAGCCTCCTTCCCAGAATAGAGGGGGTCTCTCAGGCTGGGCCCTCACAGGGCAGGCCTACCCTGACTCCCTTCCTCAGAGCCAGGCCACCCAGCACCCCTGCCCTGACCTGGAGGTCCACTGGGGATCAGAGGCAAAAGGTCAGCATGCTGGGCAGGGCTGGAATGTGTCATTACTTTGGCTGGCTGGGGACAGTGGTCCTCCTGGCAGTGGGGTGCATGAAGGAATGTATGGGGATTACCACACTAGCACAGACCTTAGGCTTCTGGAAGAGCCTCCTGCACTGGATACAATGCCCCCTGTGGGGGAAAAGCTGTCTTCTCTTTTTGCAAGCAACTTGGGTGTGAGGAGGGGGCTGGACACTCTGGGATGAAAGGAGTGTGAGGGAGTGCTGAGAGGGTGAGCCCCTGGCTGGAGACAGGGGGCAGAGGCCAACCGAGGTTTTCCCATCAAAACTGAGACTTAACTGAATAAAAAAGAGAGAGAGAAAGAACTAAAAAAGAAAGTAACAAGTGGCGTGGGGATGGGTGGGAGGGCTGGTTACTTCTTGAACATGTCCTGCAGTGGCCCGGGCAGGTATTTGAGCACCGTGTCCAGGATGCTCTCCTCTTCCTCCTCCTCCTCCTCCCCGCATCCCGCGGGGATGGCCTTCTTGGGCCGTGTCAGGCTCCCCTCACAGGGCTGCTCCAGGGCTGCCTTCTCCTCAGCCTCCTTCTCTTCCTTCTTCTTCAGCCCGTACTAGGGGGTGGAGTGGAGTGGGGTGGACATGAGCATGAACGGGGCCAGGAGAGAGCTGGTCTCAGGGTCATGCAGACTCCTCTGGGGCAGCTCATGAGGACGCCCCCAGCCTCAGTCCTCTCATCCATAAAGTGGGGGGGAGGACATCTTGTAGAATTGCGACTGTCCCCAGTAACACAGTGACAGTGCCTGGGGTTTCCTTTAAAATAGATAGCTGCTCATAACAAGTTCTCTGCTCTTTTGAAATCCCCCAAGATCTGAAATCTGAAAGTTCTCGCATGTGTTTGGACCTGAATTTTGGTGACAAAACTTGACTTCAGCTGAGGGAAGGCCCCTCGTAGCCTTGACTTGCTGCAGCGCCGTGACCTCACATGTGCTGGTCTGCTGGTACAGGGTGGCAGCCGCAACCCGCTGAGGGTGACACCTAACAGCAACAGGGGCTCAGGGCGCTCTGGTGCTGTTCTGAAGTCCCCAAATTCTGCATTCTAAACTTATTGGGTCCCCAGGGTTTTGGGTGGGAGACTGCAGGCCCATAGCAGCAAACTTTAGGGAGCACTTCCTATGTGCTTGTCTCTGGTGATCCCTGCTGATCCTCGAGGGAGGTGTTCCTGTGACACCCAGAAAAGGGAGACTCAGAGCTAGGTCTAAGGTCAGAGCTGGGGTTCAGGGGAGCCTGAAGCTGGGGTTTGGGAACCCACTGGCCCTGTGTCCCTACACTCCAGATGGGTAGGAGGGTGGTTCTGACCTTGTCTCGGATCTGCTGCCGGACCTTCTCACGCTCGGCCTCCATGCGCGCGTGCTTGGCCTTGCGCTCCTCCTCCTGCTGCCGCAGTGCCTCCTGCCGCTCCTCTTCCTTCTTCTGTGCGTCTGGGTCCTTCTCCTCCTCTCCCCCCAGCATTTTCCCCATGTCCTTGGTGGCCCCTGCAGGGGAGGGGTTGGGAAGAGAGAGGGTGGGGTCAGAGGGCCCAGGGTTGGGGATAGTGGAGCTTGTTGTGCTGAGGCCCTCTCCCACCTAGGTCCAGACCCTGGTTGAGGGTGAGGGTGCAGGGCTGGGGCCTCACCTCCGAGGGCCTGTTTCATGACGAAGTCCATGTCTACGACTCTGGTTAGCGTGCCCTAGCCCGCGGCCAAATTTGCATGCAGTGCTCCTGGTGGGCCTGGCTGGGGAGATGTGCCAACCTGCAAAAGAGGAGGTTGGGGTTAGAAGGGAGAGACCTCTGCACAGGCTGGGTGCTGGAGTTAGACCGCCAGTGGCCTCGTCCTGATTCAGGCATGGGACTCCATCAGCCTGAGGCCAAGATGCCATGCCCTGGTGCTGCAAGGAAAGGGGTTATTTCTTGATCACTTGCTATGTGCCAGGCACATATATGTTGCCAAATGGCTCAGATCCCTGTTTTAAAACCATCTGGACTATATTGCTTGAATTTGATTGAAGTCAGGAGTCTTGGAAAGAGCATCTCATTTGGATGCAGACAGAACAGGGTTATAATGGCACCCTCATTCCTTATTTGCCATGTGTGCTTCAGGCAAGTTACTGAGCCTTCTTCAGCCTGCTGCTTCCTCCGTTAGACAGAAATGGCAGTGCTTCCTTTCCTAGAGCTACCGTGGAGACTGGAGAGAATTCCCTCCAGGGCACTGGATCCGACCCCTACATGGAAAGAGCGTATGCTCAGGGCCCCACGAATCAGCACAGGTGAAGAAATGAGAACACCTAGCTCGGATGAACGTATCCACACTTCTGAAATTAGACAAATGGAGAAATAAATTATTTTTATTGCAGCATACATGTTAGTTTTGTGTTTATAGCTTACTATTGATTTTTATTTTAAATTGCACATCGGGGTTAGAGACGCGAGAATCTTCCTGGGGCTCAGAGCCTTTACAGTACCAAGCACGGGGCCTTGTAAGCACTCAGCTTATTTCAGTCCTCCTTCCCCTCTCCCTAAATCACTGACTTGCAGTTTTTATTATATTTTTATTGTTATTATTTTGCCTCACAAGATTTTCTTCAAATAAAAGCTTAATGGGAATCTCAATTTGCAAAATATGTAAAAGTGGAACTATTCAATGGTGGGGGGTAGGAGTAGAGACCTGGAGCCCCCGCCACCCTTGGCTTCTTATCCTGTCTCCCTAAGGATTTGGACCCCAGTGCTCGAATTCCTAGACATGTCCTTTTTATTTCAATTGCTAAGTCTCACTGGTTCTGCCATAGGCAAAGCCACCATAAATGCCCTTTGGGTGCAGATGGGACATCTGTGAACTGTCCGAAGTGTGATGTGGCTTGATGGTGAGCTGCGGCCAGAATGGCTCCCCAAGGCCTTTCATCCAACACAGTCTTGGGGTATTTATATTTTGCTAGAAGGAAAAAGGGGTCCTGTGAAATGGTGACAGAGAAGTCAGGCCAGATATTACAACCAGGTTGAGTTCAAGGTCACTGGCTGTCAGTCGATGATGGATTTTCCTCATTTCCTTCAAAATGAGAAAACGTATTGTCAGACTGAGATCTTTCCCTAACATGGGGCCCGAGAGTTTATTTGAGGATTTCTGCATGATCAGACCACCTGATAGGTTGTTTTGAGGAGAGAAAGTCATGATGGAGTAGAAAAAAGTCCCCTTGGGCTTTGGCACCAGACATACCTGATTTGAAATCTGGCTCCAGTTCTCACTGGATCCTGGGGAAAGCATCACTTTCCCTACAAAATGGGGACATATTACAGCTACCTGTCCTTCTACTGATGTCTGCAGGAGAAGACAAGGTACTGGTCAAGTACCTGGTGTGTAGCAGGAGCTCATTAACATTCGCCAGAGAACCCACGCTGACCCAGAAGTCCCAAGTTTGAAGGCAGCTCAGCTCAGTCATTCAGTGTGTTTTTATTTGACTCAAAACAGTGTAAAAAGACTGCATTTCTAAGAACAGGAAAAAAAACCCAATTTAAACATTGAATGATTTCAGGAACTATTGGGTTCTTCCTCCTGTGTTTACATGTTGCTCAAGGAATTGCCAGGTGGTGACAGAAGATGCAGGTCTCTAATTTGAGATGTTTCAAATTGGTTGACAGGGCACCTGGGCTGTATTTCCAGCTCATCCCTAAACTGTTTCTCTGGCAAGTGTCTCCTGGACTGGATGATCCTTCCGAGCCCTTTCCCCCCCACTTCTGTTGGAGCGGTTCTGAAGCATCTGAACCGCTGGCCACCCCACTGTGTCCTTAAACCCTATCTCCTCTCTCAGTTCTGTGTCTCAGTCCTTTCCACCATGTCCTACTGCTCTCTCTCCTCCACTTCCCCTCTCCCTACTCCTTCTGTCCTCTCTTCTTTAGCTCTCTCCTTTGCTGCCTTCTCTTTTTTTGTCTTGTATCTTCAGTGAGGATGTTCTCAGGACCCTGACCTCAGCCTCTTCCCCCTCACCTTTCCCTGGGGAAAACCCATCCTTTCTAGGGGCTTTAATGACCGTGGATACTGATGACACCTAGAGATTTTACCTGGGCTCCAGACTCCTGTATTTGTTTATGCAACAAGTATTAACTGAGCACCTGGTAGGTGCCCCGCAGTATGTCAGGCGTGGGGATGTGACAGTGAACGAGACAAAGTCCTGTCCTCATGCAGATTACATTCTGGGTGTGTATGTGGTGTGAGGGTGTTTGTGTGTGGAGGGAAATAGGCAATGAAAAGGTCAAGAAATACACTTGCCTTTCTCTTGCATGCCTCCACCTATGGGCACTGCTTGGACTCAACATGCCGTCTATCTCCAGGCCTTCTCCCTCCCCGGACTCCTCTGCTTCCATTTCTTTATTCATTTCTTTATTCAGCAAATGCTGTTACCACCCCACGCCCCCAGTATGCAGTGTATTTACTCCAGGGCTGAGTCTTCTTCATGCCTACGTCCACATTGCTCTAGGTGCCTCCTACTCCGGGCCTGCTGGGATTACTTAGCCAAGCTGAGTCTTCCCCAAAGTTCTGTTGCCTCATCCCTGCATGATCCTCTCGGCTCTTAAGCAATGTCTTGTGCACCCTGTCAAGACTCCCCTAACCAACACCTCAAGGCCCAGCATGCTCTGACACCATCCCGCTCAGCAGGTGACTTTCCTCCCCCTTCCTGTGGTGCAGGGGGAGGGAGCTCTGGGGTCAGGCATACCTGACCTGGATCCTCAACCTGCGACTTTTTAGCTGTGTGATAATGAGTAACTGACTTAACCTCTCTGGGTCTGGGTCTTCTTTATAAAGTGAAGAATATAATACCACTTTGAAATGTTAGAAATAGTCTATGGAATGTGTTTGGTACATGATGGGGGCTCAGTCAGTGGTGGCTATTATCATTATCAAAACGATTAATGCCAGCTTGTGTGAACTCCTGTGACCTACCCTCCTCCTAGCTCCAGAGGAAGAGGACCCCTGCCTTCTCCCTCCTTCCCTCAGAAGCTACCCCCCACCCTGCTGCCTTCACTCCAGATTTTCCCTCTTTACACCTCCTCCTTGGTCCATTTATCACTCCCTCTTTCTCACACCTGTAACCTCTCCTCCATAGGTCTCATCTCCCCCGCTCTGTCTCTAGCTCTTGTCTAGACCTTATCTTTCCCTTCCCCTCTGTCCTCTACCTTCCTGGTGAAGGGCTCTTTACTTGGTGTCTCTGCTTCTTCACCTCGCAGTCAAGCCCTGTAGCTCTGTGAGACCAGGGACTTGCTGCCTCTGCACGCCCCCCACCCCCCCGCCCCCCGGAATGCCCTAGTCAGACTTGCTAGAGGCTGCCTAAATGTCAGAGCTGGGGGTGTCTTCACAGCCCTCCGCCTCCTCTGTCCCTCTGTAGCATCAGATGCTGAGGGGGGGCCCCTACCGGACCCCTGCCCTCCATCCCCCACTTTGTTTTTACCTTCTTGAGCCTTCTAAATTCCATGACACAGCACTTTCGTGGTCTTATCAGGCAGGTCCTTTCTCTCACCTTTGCTGGCTCCTTTCCTTTAAAACAGCGATTTCAACCTTTTTCATCTCACAGCACACAAAAACTCACGACTAAAATTCTGTGGCACACCAAAAAATAGATTTCTTGCCAATCTGACAAAAAATTAAGTATGATTTTGATTCATTCACAGAGAGCTCTTGTTGTGTTGGCTGTTGCCATTTTTTAAAATTTGACAATCTAAGGGAAAAGGGGTCAATACCCCTGACTAAATAGACGCTGCATGTTTTAAAAATTCTCTCAGCAGACCAGTGTGCCTGCCTGTGCAGCACACAGGTTGAAAATCAATGCTTTTAAATGCAGCTATTCATTAGGCAATCTCTTCTCCTCTTCTCTTCTTACTGCCCCATTCCGCACCCACTTCCCTGAGTGGGAATCTTACCTACCCTTATTTGTTTATGTCACAGATTGATCTCTCTCCCCTCCACCACCTCTCTCTCACCCTCTCCCCTTCACCCACTCTCTCCCCAAACCTGCGCACTGAACTCTCTGCTGTATATTGGGACATGGATAATCTCAATTCATCTTGTCCAAGGAGCAATCTCATCCTTGCCTCCCCACTCCTTCTCTCTTTTCCTCAAGCATGCCTGGTTCCACTTGCCCCAACTGAAAACTCCAGACTCAGTGAATTCTTCATTTATTCACTCACACGCTCACACTACAAATATTTTTTGAGCACCAGCGCTCTGCCAGGCATTGTTCTGTGTGCTGATGCTGTGGCAGGGCATGAGGAAGTTCCAGCGTTTACTGTGAGACCATGCAGGAGGCTGGGGAGGCAGACACTAGGCAAAGACCACGTGAGGAACTGGTGAGTTACAGTTGCGATGGGGAGCCGAGGAAGAAGTCCAGAGACTGTAGTAGCTTCACAGTGCTTTCTGTGTTCACACCCTCTGCTCTCCCATGGCAGCTGATGCCTAGGTCAGGGCCTCAAGGTTCTGGATTTGTGCATAAACTTCAGCTCTGTGTCTGTCCTAGCTCTCATCCATCCTCCACGTGGCAGTCCGGTTAATCTTCCTGAAGGGCAGATCTGCTCATGCAAACACACCCTGCCACAGCTCCACAAAGCCTTGTTAAACGGAGGGAGTCCTTGTGCTGACCTTCAAGGCCTGCACAGTCTAGCACCTGCCTGCGTTGCCATTCATCGCCACGCCTGGCATGTGGCTCTGCTCGGCTGCACCCCAGCACGGGGTGTTCTTTCCAAACCTGGGGTACTTGTCATGTTGTTCCCACAGCCTGGAAACCTCTCAGTCCCATCTCTGCCAGTTCAAATCCTGGCTCCACTACTTGTAAGTGACCTTGAGCAAGTGACTTAATCTTTTCTCATCTGTAAAGTGGAGAAAATAACACCTGTGCCCAAGGCATGCTGTGAACATTAAATGAGAGAATGCAGATAAAATGCTTAGCCTGGTGTTTGGCACATTGTAGGTGCTCAGTACACATCGGTTGTCATAATCATTGTTGTTGTCATTGTCATCATAAGCGGCAGTATTAATTTTCAAAGGTCCCTCTCAAACATCACTCCCTCCATGAAATTTCCCGGGGTCTTCCTCTTCTGAGACCTGTGGCACTTTCTGGGGCAACCTTGACTACCTCCAGCTCATGCTCTCTGTCCAGCTATGTGTCTTTCTCTTCCCAGTCGCTCCGGGCTCCTCCCTGTATCTCGTGCATTTTTCCTATCCCAGAGTCCACAGCACCCCCAGGTTCACGGTGGAGCCGGCATCAGGATGTGTTTGCTGGATCGAACGCAATGTTCCGTGTCAGTGAGTATATGAGAATGTACGCATTCAAAGGGCGCTCTGACTCTGAACTTAGGCATCGTGTGTCTGTGTGCGTGTGCGTGCAGGGATTTTTGCCTGGTGCCTGTGGGAGAGCTGAGGTCCAGCAGGTTGCTTGCAGTTGAGGATTTTGGCTGGACCACCAGGAGGCGCTCCTCAGCGGTTCTGCCTGGAGCTTTGGTTTATCCCAGCGCAGGAAGGGGGGTGTGGGGGGTGGTGGTGGTGGTGGTGCTGGGGTGGGGGAGGGGAGGCGGGGAAGGGGGTGGGGAAGGGCTGCGGCTGCACCAGGTTCCCTTGCCTTCATTACGCCGGAGACCCAGGACTGCATCTTTAGCTTCTCCCTGACTCCCTCCCAGCATGTCCCAGCCTGTCCCAGCCCCAAGGTAGCGTAGCACCTCCTCAGGCTCTGCCGACTGAGCTCAGGCCGGTTTTGGAGCTGGGCCCCTGCCCTCTGACAAACAGACTCAGGCACCGGCAGTGTTTGTCCTTGTGGCTGTTTTCTGTGTGTGTGTGTGTGTATGTGCACGCGCGCGCGTGTGATAAGTGGCTCAAGTCCAGGCTATGTTCACTGCAACTCAATTCAACACTCATTTGCTTTTTTGCCACCCTCTACTAACAGCAGTGGCAGGGACAAGGGTTGTCTGTCCACCCCCACCCCACCCCACCCCATGTCGCTGGAAGGGAGAAGCACAGGGGAAGGGAAGGGGCAGTGGAGAATGGAAGGGGGTAGGGCACCTGCACCTGCAGAAGAGCAGAAGTGGTGGGGGCTTTGCGTCCCCCGCAGAAGAGGGAACGGGAATCCTGGCGCTCCTCTCTGTGTCCCCGGTCCCACGCAGACTAACGGAGCCGGCAGCTCTGCCCAAGCTATCGGTTGGCCACTGAGAGCGCCCCTCCCCCCAACACATAGCTCCAGCCCCAAGACCCAGCGGGGTCTCAAACTTTGCTGGGGGAGGGGGCAGAGTGGGGCGGGTGAGGGCATAGAAGAGATCCTTGCGAATGACCCCAGGCAGCTTGCTGTGCTGCCCACACCTCGGCTCCTCCTCTGGGGACAAATAGTCCCCTTGGTCCTCCACCCCAAAAGACGTTTGGGTTCTTTTCCCTTCCACCTTTGGTCTGTCTGCTCCCTTTCCGCCGCCCTCTGACTCACTCCGGGAGCCTGAACTGTAGCCCATGGGGGCGGCTTCCTCCTCCGGGGCGAGGAGGGCCCTGGCGGGCTACCGGTTAAGTAGCTTAGATCGAGATCCCCACCCCCACCAGAGCGAGATGGAAGTTGTTCTCTGGGTTCAGACTCGAGTCTCCCATTACCCTCGGGGCAGTCCTGACTCCCCAGCAGCCGGGCTGTTTCAGGCTTCTGCCGGGAGGGGTACGGACGGGGTCCCCCACCTCTTCCCAGTTTGGTCGGCTTCACTGCCTTTCCGCCTGCTCGCTAACCCCCTCGCAGGGAGCTGTCCTTTCAGTACCTCGGCTGGCGAGGCCCGGGAGGGTGCTCGCTGTTTCCGCGCAGCCTCCCCTTCGCGCACCCGGTCCGTCTTGGGGAGCTGTACCCCCGAAAGTAGTACTCCCCAACCTTCTGGGCTGCCCTGCGGCCTCAAGAGGAGAGCCAGGACCCTGTTGCCCACAACCCGGCCCCGCCCTCCCGGCCCCCCGGCCAGCACCGACCTGGCGGTCCCTGCAGCCGTCTGAGCCACTGCAGGGCTCCGCTGGACTCAGCGAGGCGGTTCCTTCTGCTCTTCCAGCTCCTGCCGCCGCCTCCTGCAACTCCGCCAGGCGAGCTGGGGCCGCCGCTGCCGCGGGAGGCGCCCTCCAATCACGCCCCTCAGCCAGGCCCTGACGTGCTACCGCTCCCCTTCCAGATGGGAAATTCAAATCTCTCTCCCTCTCCCCCTCTCCTTTCTCCCTTTCTTTCTCTCTCCCTCCCGCTCTCTCCCTCCCTCTCTCCCTCGCTCCCCTCTCCTCCTCCCTCTCCCTTTCCCATTCTCCGTTTTCATCCTCTCTGCCCTTCCTCCACTCCCCTTCATTCCCCACCTTTGTCTGTCCTCTCCCTGCCAGTCCCCCCTGTTGCCACCTGTCCTGGCCACAGCTATTAGGGCCACAGGCTTGCTGCCCAATGCACTGAGGGGACAGTGGGGGTGAGGAGATGGAAGAAGGGTTCTTTAAGGCAGAACTCAGAGGTCACCTGCTTGGGAAAGCTCTCCTTGATTCCTCCAGGTGGAGGTGGGCTCACTCCCCTGAGGGTTCCCATCGTGCCGAGAGAGACACCTGTTTCAGGGGCCCCTGTTCCTCCGTTTGCATGCCTCTTGCCTGGGAACTCCTAACGGTCAGGACCACCATCAGGTCATATTTGCAGCCTCGCAGCAGTGCATCCTGCTATGTGAGCACTCAAGACGCTGATGAATGCTGTGGGCAAAGCCCCCACAGGGGGCAAGGGGCCCTCCAAGTGGACCCAGAGGTTGAATGCTGCAGCATTGCCATGGACCTTAGGCGAGTCCAGTCCCTTCTCGGCCTGCTGTCCTGTGAAGAATGAGGAGTCCTTTGGAAAACTTTACCCCAGGAGGCCATTTCTTTCTCTCCGATGCCTGGGGAAGAAGAGGGTAGCATCTGCCCCCGCCCACAGCCTTTCCTCCTCCTCTCTCACTCGTTTTGCTTTGCTTCGCTTGGCTACTGCCCCACAGTCAGCCTCTCCATTCAGCCTGCTGTCTTTTGACTCTCAACCGCTTCCTGCAACCCAGGCAGATGTGTAGGAAGATGGCTGCAGAGAGGCATGGCCTTGCGCCAGGACTTTAAAGGATTTGCTGGAGTTCACACATCAGTCAGGGTTATGTCAGAGTGGAAATGACTTCTGCTCTTGTAAGGGGATGGCCTCCTTCCAAGAAGTGAGTGGCAAGAGCTTCAGAGGACTGGATCTGGGAGAGGAAGGAGGCATGATTTTGTTCCTATGGGGGAGGGAGGACTCTTCCTTTGCACATGTTCACAGCAGAGGCTTCAAAGTGAGGAAGCCCCCTCCCCCCAAGTCAGAGGCCATTGGTGGGCCCCTTCTCCTCTCCTGGAGGGTCTTTTCTGAAGCTCACCTCTGTTCTCCCCTTACAGGCTGTGGGGCTTGGTTTAGGGAAGGTCTTTCTTTTATGTCTGAGTTCCCTGTTTAGCACTGTGTTGGGCCTTCGGCCTGCTCATTCTTGATTTTTATTCCCTTTTCCATGGCAGGCACTAATGGAGGTGGGGGAGAGGGGAGGCTGCTTGATTAGAATGACTTAGACTTGGCACAAATGCCCGAGGGGAGTTCTGGGCAGGGAGATCTGAAATCCTGCCATTTCAGGAGTCATAGTCCCCCTCCCTCCTCCCTCTCTGTTCTTCTAGAACAGAAGCTCAGTAAATGGGACCTGGCTGGTAGCACTGTGGTTACAACTGGGTTTTTTCCACAACGGGCATTGCGTTTGACATGGAAGTCAACCAATCTTGGCTAAAAACCCAACTTAACTTTCAGAAAAACACTGAGCTCAGTTCTGGGCACCACAATTTAAGATGGAATTTGATAAACTCGAATATGTTTAGAAGAGAAGGGGGGTGGTTTGGTGGTGGGCATCTGGACAGGTCAGATGAGGGAAGGTTGAAAGGTCTGCGATGTCTCACTGGGAGGAGAGAATGCTAAAGGGGAATTAGTCCTCAAAGGTCTGGCAAGTCTTGCTCAATGTGTAATTCCGGCACTTAGCATGGTACACAGCAAAGTAGGCACTAAGGATATGCTTGTTGGATGAATAAATGATCACTGAAAAAGAAAGAGGAGTACTATCATTTTTACTGGTGCTGAAGGCAGAATTAGGCCAATGGGGGAAAGGTAAAGGGAGCAGACAGAAGCTCTAAGAGGAAGAACCTTCTACCAGTTGAAGCTGTCCAGCCATAGAATAGAGTGCGCCTGTGAGGTGGTGACTTCCCCAGCCCTGGAGGATGGCAGTAGGACAGGTACAGCCCCCTTTGAACCGAAGCTTCTGTGAGTCTATTAAAACTGAGGGAGCTGACATGAATCATGTCTAGCTGCAGAAGGTCTTACTGATGAATAAAAGGACAGCTCAGTCAAGTTTTGGTGGCTTCATCCTGTTGAATGATTAGGGATAAGTCATGACACGTTAGCTATTGGCGCTTCCTGTCAAGAAAGGATGATGGAGAGATGAGTGCTTGCCCCTTGCTCAGCGCTACCAGTCCGGACTTGGTTCCCAGTGCTCTGTTATCACTGCAGAAAGTCGCTAAGTATTATAAGCATTTCCTAGTGATTACAATACTACTAATCATAGCAACCATCAGGATCCCAGCTTGCCTCACTTTGGTGCTTTGCATAAATTACATCTCTCCTTTAGTTCACACAAATCCCTATTTTCCAGACGGTGAAGACAAGGCCCAGGGACATACAGTGAGTCTTGGGCAGAGCCAGAATGCCGGCCCAGGCCCACCTGACACCAAGCTCTGGGGTCCCACCATACTGGGCTGCTTCTCTTCCGACACATCCCACAGCCTATGGAAATGTAACTTTTGCTCTGCAGATATTTTTTTACATTGACATTTACAGTCTTTCCTATCTCCAGTTTCTCACTAAAAAAAAAAAAAAAATGAATTCACACCCTGATCGGGGTCCTCGTGTCATGTGGGTTGTTAGCATTCCCTTCAGTCTCTGGCGTCTCCAACCCTGCTGATGTGCATCCCCTCCCCCGCCTCCAGCCTCCGGTCCCTGCAGAGTCTGCTCCCTGGACAGCTGCTAAGAGGCACCTGGTAAAACACGGTTATGGCTCTGCTTAAGGTGTCTTAGCCAGGCTGGTGCTGAATTTCCACTTTTATTTATAAGTGCTGTGGGCTAGGACAGGGGGCCAGATTTGAACAGATTTTTAAAATGGTATGTACATGTCTTGAATGTTCACCAGGAAGCCAATCAAGAGAGCTAATGTCAGCACTTTGTGTGGGGATCAAGGAACAGTGTGTGCAGAATGACAACTGTCACAGATCATAAGTGCGGTGATCAGTGAGGATGGTGCTTGTCCAAAGGTCAGCCGATCTCTCCCCTGCAACCACCTCTGTCCAAAGGGCACTCAGGGTGCCGCGCAGGAGGCATATAGGAAGCACTGGCCTCCAGCCCTGATCTGGACGGAGCCTGCTGTCTGGGCCTGACCGACATCTGAAGGCTCCAGATGCCAACTCCACTTCCTGCTATTCTGGCTTGAGCCTGGAGGGGCAGAGTTGCACTTGGTTTGAAGGGGTGGCCACGTGCCCGGGGCAGAAACAGAGCTATGGGGGCAGTACACAGGGAAGAGCTCTAGGACATCTAGCTCATCTCATGAGTGGCTTCCCCTTGTCACTCATAATGGTCAGGGGGTGAGGTCAGGGTTCCAGCCATGTTCCTTCAAAATGGAATGACATGTATGGAGGCAAACCCACTAGTGTGCAGTGGTGTGTTTGTGTGTGTGTGCCCACCAGGGTGGAGCGGTGCAGGAAGTGGGCAGCACCCATGCGGAGGGCACCGGGGGCAAGCAGGGCAAGTGTGGGTCTGCCGCTGTGTGTGGTGCTGGTGAGTCCCTCCTGATGTGAAGTGACCGGTGTGAGTGTATCAGCTGTGTGTGGTGGGTAGCGTGCAGCCGAGCGGGTTGCTGTTGCAGTGGGATGTGTCCTTAGCTTTGTGCGACGGTTCGGATGTGAGGCAAGGGTGCCACGCACGGCTGTGCGTGTTGTGCAGTGTGCAACCATGGAGGGGCATGTTTACATAGACTCTGCCAGACCAGAAGGCTTTGGGGACATTCTGACCTGATGGCCTAAGCCTAACTTGCTGGCAACGAGAGAGGATGTCGGTGACAGATGTTACCATTAGTGTGCACTGGTGCTGTCATTGGGGGTGAGTGTGCAGATGTGTGTCACAAGGGAGTGGCGCCTGTATCACTGCCATCATGTAAGGCGGAAGGGGTGTCTATGTGCATCAGGATGTGTCATCACCTGTGTGTAGGTGTGCAGGCTAAGTGTGTCAGTGAGAGTGACTGACCCCTCCTTCTCCATTCTGCCCCTACCAGACAGGCCTATGAAGACCCAACCTGCTAGCCCTTGCTCCACCTGGCAGGCTGTGGAAATCTTTGACTCTCCATTCTCTACTTCGGTTTCTCAGAAAGAGGGCCACACCCGGACTCGTGTGTGTGTGTGGTGGGGGGAACTCCTTGAGGAGTCCCTCTCTCTCACTCCCAGAGCCCTGCCCTCACTCTGAGCCCCTCCCAGGGTCCTCTGCCACCCTCCACCCTGTCCCAACCTCCCAGACCCAGGCACTCATTAGTGTGTCAAAGCAGTCCTTGCTGCCCCTGTGCAGAACCTCAGGATGTCAGCTGCCCCGTATCTTGAGCTCTCCTGAAACTGCATTTCATGTCTGCTCCGCCAGTCTGCAGTTCCCTCCACCACGTGGCACAGCAAGGGTGTTTTGTGGTGAAGTCTTCCTCCCTTGCCTCTGGATCTTTTCAAGCTCTCTGCTGCGACTTCTGTATCCCCTTCTCAACCTCAGCCCTTCCAGCTCTCTGGGGTGTGGTTGGACCTCCCTGGCCATCAGTAGTTCTTCTCAATGGCCCCAGATACTCATGTCACCCTGGAGCCAGCCAGTGTACCCTGCCATGCCTCCTCATTCGAGTGCTAGCACGGGGCACACTTAGGCACAGTGGGCGCAGCATCAGAGTTTGCTCTGTGCTCTCAGGAGGTCCTCCTTCCAGAATGTCCCTCTGCCCTGATGGCACTTAGTCCCTTTTCCTCTCGCCTTGTGAAACTCACACTCAGAAGAGTCTACCCCTTAGGATCCTCTCCTTAGGTACATGGAAACAGAATAACAGAACTCCAGAGCACTAGAATCATAAGTAAAATGCCCTTTTATAATCACACTAAGAATCACAGAATATACAATGACCAGGTTTTTAACCACTCTATGTCCAAGAGTGGCCCACTGGGGTGGGGGACTTGTTGGAAAAATTGCAGATTCCTGGGTCTCATCCCACAGGACTGAACTAAAATCTCTGAGCTGGGAGCCCAGGAATTTGCACTGGTTACCAGGCCCCCTGGTATTTTTGATACACCTACTAGTTGAAAACCTTGCCTTGGGTCAATAGAATCTGGGAATCACAATTTGGGGTCTGAATCTTATAGAAAAAAATCATGGAATCATAGGATATTTTAGGATTAATAGAAGTTTAGATTAAATTACACACACTCACAACTTTAGAATTTTAAAAAATCCTGTGAATCTTAATGTCTAGAATCGTGGAGTTGGAAGTGACCCTGGAGGGTGATTTTCTTCCTGGTCTTGGAGGAATATTTCTTTTTTAGCCTTGCTGCTTCTTTTGGACTGGAAGCCTTTTTCCCTCTGTCCCTTGCAGGGCTGCCTCCATGGTGTCATCTACATTTGTGAACATAAATGTCCTTTCCATATTGGTGCAAAGGCAGCTGGCAGAACCCCTGCCTTCATGAGTTGGAAATGACTTCTTCCTTCCAGTTAGGGCCAGCACACCCTGGCCTACAAAACAGATCTCACTCTTTGGTAAAATGAACGAGGGGCATTATTGCTGTTTCATTAAAGCAGGCAGACATATCTGAGGAACATGGACAGCAGAGGCTAATAAGCTCTGGAGCTTTGTGCAAGGAAATGAAAGAGAGAGAGAGCATGCCGAGGGGCAGCAGAACGGGATCTTGGAGCTCGATGGGCAGGCACGTGGTGTGTGTGGGTGTGTTAGTAGGGGGAGGAGCGGAGTGAAGGGAGGAGAGGCAACATGCATAAAAGTCAGCAATGAAAAGCTATGTTTCTAGTCATCTCACCCAGTGCCCTCAGATTACAGATAGAGAAACAGCATGGAAAAGGGGATGAGGCTTTCTTAATACCACTCAGCGACTTAATGAAACTTTTAACTCGTAGAAAATATTCCATCCCAGTTATAACCCAAGCATACAGTTCCACCCTTAAAACACCTCCAGTGGGCTAAGCATTGTTCTAGGGATGTTACAGGTGTCAGCCCTTCCAGCTGCAATACAACCTGGGGTGGTAGGTGGTTTTCATTTAATTATTCATTTATCAGATGTGTATGGAGGGGCTGTGACATGCCAGGAACTCTCCTGGGCAGACAGGTGTATAAGAAATTTTGGAGTTCATATTTAACCCCTTTGTTCCACTGTGAGAGATGCAAATACTCCACAGAGAGATAACACGTGGCCCAATTCACACGCCCAAGAAGATCCTTTCCCTTTGGAGCTGCTGATTGGAAGTACTCAGAAGAGAGCGGGGGAGAGATGCCCACAGACAGTGGACGATAACACAACACACTCAGTGCTGTCCTCGTGAAGAGGCAGCTCTGAGGAGGAGAAGCAAATACACACAGCCTGCAAGCCAGATGGGCCTGGAAGCCCAAAGCAGGGAAGGAACAGGGTGGCCGTCTTGGGGCTGCCTAGGTCATCTCCGAGACATCTTAGAGAAGATTGCCCTGGGCTCTGGCCACAGAGAGACATGGGTGACAGCTCCGCAGACCTCTGCCCCTCCCAGATGGTGCAGCTTTTCTCTGAGACTCAGTTTCCTCTGCAAACTGGGGGGATGGCTCTGACCTCCCAGGGCGATTGTGAGGCTCAGACAACATAATGTTTGGGAAACAGCGGCACAGTCTCAGCAGGCGTTCATTCTCTTCCCCTCCCACACCCGAGCCCGGCAAGGATTTCTTCTGGAGTCGGGGGCAGTGTAACCATTAGACAACGCGTCCTTCTATGATCTTGGTCAAAGGAATCTGCCTCATGATTTTCCTGAGTTTAAGTTGGAGTTAGAAAGAAAAGAATTTGAAGCCCAGAGGAAGATGGGGAGATGGTTTTTCTTCTCCTTCACTCTTCCTCCCCCCGACACACGAGGGACTGGGATGTTGTGTTCCCGAATGGAAATCATTGAGGGAAGTCAAGAGGGGGCTTAGACTTCAGGCTGAAGAACAGGAGGAATTTTCCACCCACAGATCTAAAAACAGCTGCTCTTTGCCACTCAACCTCCAGTTGTTTCTTTCTGGCAGAAAAACAAAGTAAAACAAAACCACCTTTTATCTGGCAAACAAACGGGGTTGGAGAGGTCTTGGGAAGATGAAGCCAGCGAAAAGTGTGAAGGGCTGAAGAGGAAGGGATTTTCATTTACTGAGATTCTCACTGCTGTAGGTGATTCATAATCTTTATTTGATTGAATTCCTACTCCAGTGCCTCTGTTACCTTAAATGTCATCATGTCCACTTTATATTCAGATGGATATTCCAACTCAGAGAGGTTAAGCACCTTGCTCAAGAAACAGTGGCATCAGTATTTGAACTCTGGTCTCCATAGGTGGCCACATTTCCAGAGGGGGGTTTGGTGTGTTTCTGGAAGCTGAGCCCGGGTCTGCAGCTTCAGGGTACCTTTCCCCAGAGTCTGGGTGACTCTGCTAGGGGAACCTATATGGGGACTTTGCCACAGGCTGGTCCTTAAGGGGGTTGGGTGGTCTAGGTCTGAAGATGCTTAAAAGTGATGGGGGCAGTAGGTCAGCGTCCTGGAACTGTGTCCTAAGGAATTAAATAAGAAGTCCCCTCTGTGGCAGCCCTTTGCTCACTTCTGCTCAGTTTGGCTCAGCCTGGTTCCTCACACCAACCATCTCACCATCACTCCTGCTTCTGCTCTCGCCTTCAGGTTGGCCCCCAGAGCTGTAGGAGAATCATAGCTTTCCAAAACATGGCCTGATTGCATCATCCCCTCAACCCATGTGGTGGCCACAGCTTATTTTGCCACCTGGCATCCACTGCTCCCTTGCATGGCATCAGCTTCGGAGGGACCTACTTGTGTATTTCATCTGAACCCATGGGTGGATCATGTGACCTGGGCTAAGCCAATTAGCACGTGGTCCCCTGCCCCTGGACTAGTTCAGGGAGAGGCACGGGACCCAAATCAGACCAGTGAGGGCCAGAGAGACTCGATTCAGGGACTTTTGCTTCTGGTACGAGAAATGGACTCTCCTTTTAGCTCCACTATGACGTGAACTGGGGTTCCCAGGAGCCGCCACATGGAGCCTCAGAATGGAAACCACCAGCTCAGAGCCCGCCAAGCCAAGAAAAGGAGAATGCGCACCCCCAGCCTGATGACACTGTTTACACCTTGGATCAAGCTGTGCCCGCAGCTCTGCCAGGCCTCGTCCTTCTTATGAGCCAATAACCACCTCTTCCCTTTTGTTCTTGCTAAAGCCGTTTTAGATTTTTTCTTTTACTTGCAACCAAAAGAATCTTAACTGACACAAAAATACTTGCCTTTAAATCCTTTAACTGTCTTCCCATTGCCGTCAGGAGAAAGTTCAAAGCCTTTAAATTGGCCTTTAGGGCCTTGCATGATTGGACCCTGACGACTCTCTCCAGTTCCATCAGTTAGCCGCCTGGGCAGTGTCCACTGGCATTTCTGAGCCTCTGCCTGTGCTGTTTGCTCCTAGGGGAGAAATGGCTTTGTCTGCTGTGATCACTCGGCAAGCTTTTACTCTGACCACCAGGGTTTAGCTAAAGCATAAAGGAATCCCTTCTGGGAAACAGGCTAGCCAGGAGTGTTCCCACATGGACCTCGTCCTCAAAGCACCAGTGAAACTAAACTCGACACTCATCTGACTCGCTCTCCAGTCTTTGAGCTCCACAAGGGTAGGGGACTCACCAAGGCTGAGAGAAGTGCTTTGCTCAAACACAAACTGACCCCTCTTGGCGCTGGGGATACCACCATGAAGAAATTGGCAGATTCCCATCTGGTAGGGAAGCAGATGCTGCCTTATAAACATACAGGGGGCTGGGTCCTTTCGGAAGGCGGCTGTGACATAGTGAGACAAGGGGACACCTGCTTCAGGTCTCTGAGCTCAGAGCCCAGAGGAGGGCCCCGCTCCGAGCAGGCCCGTAGGAAGTGGCTGCTTAATGAATGAATGGGAACCTCCCTGGACACCCTGCTGCCCTCAGCCTTCCTTTACAACTCACTCTGGACACTGCCAGGGCCTCTTTGTTAGTAACTTATCCCCCACTACCAGCCTACACCCCCTCTTCGGGGGGTCATAGTTACATAAATAACATTTTTTTGTGTGTGCGACACTCACCTTTTCCGATGGGAACTGAACACAGTGTCATTCTCTTTGTCTTCACGGGGCAGCTCCATCCCCATCTCGGGCCAGCGCCAGGAAGCCATGTGCTCCTCTGCCTGACTTTGATCAAGGCTCCCTCGGCTATCATCTTTCCACTCCTCACTCCTCTGTCTCCCTCCACAGGCCTGTGTCAGCCCTTTGATCATCTCTGTGACTCTCCTCTGGGCTTCATCTGGCTCCATTAAGACCACGAAGGCTCTTCCTGCTTGTGTCACACCCCTGCTCAAAGCCTTCAATGACTCACCATTGTCTGTAGCATCACGCCCAGACCCACAAGGGCCTCCCTGGATCCCACTCCGCCTCCTGTGCCAGCCTGTACACCACGACCAACTTCTGTCCCACACAGCACTCCCTGCTACAGAGCACTCAGCGCCTGTGAGGATCATTTTATTCCTTTATTGACGTGCACCTCCTTGGTCGTCTTCTCCCACTGGATCGTAAGCTGCTTGAGGGCAAGGACTGTGTCTTGCTCGTCCTTGATTCTCTAACATTAATCCCAGGGCCTTCTCCACTGTGAATGCTCAGCAAATATTCCCAGAGGTGAAATCCATGCATGGCCTTGCCCTACCCACTTGGGGTTGAAATGGCTTGTCCTGGCCCGTGTGCCTCAAGGTGCCCATCTCAGGGTGAGGCTTGCAGACCTAGGCCCTTGCTGGACCACAGACTACAATAACAGTGCTGACATCCTTGTTTAAATCTTGTTTTTCCCTTTATTTGCATTCTTGGTCCATTCCCATAACCCCATGAATTCCTTCCATGCTTTAGCTCCATCACTGGCATTTTGTCATTGGGATGTTTTTGGCATCATTTGCTGTGGTGACAGATGATTTTGGCATGTTTGGTCTCTCTGGAATCCCTCCCCTCCCCCACTCCCAGGCTTTATGGTCTGATTAGGGCTGATACCATGTGCCCACTTCCATGGTGGGCGTTAGACCCATAGCCAGCCAATTAGAGCACTGTTAGTTCTGGCCTCTCTGATTGGCACAGGAATGAAAAAAATGACACAAGTTAAGCCAATGAGTGTCAGCCCTGGGACTTTAGCTGGAATCAATGGGAAAGAGGCTTTCCATTTCAATGGGATTTACAGGACTGGCAGAATGTGGGCCTGAGCAGCTGGACCATTTTGCTACCATCTGGGGAGAGCCTGCCCAAGGGTGATGCCAACACAGAGAAGAACAGAGCCTAGAGAAGGATAGGAGATATGCATGATGACAGCGTTTGAGTGCCTACATCTCAGTGTGCCTTTAAGGCTCATCTGCCCATGTACTTCTCTGGTATGTGACCAATAAATGCCACCTGTCCACTTAAGTTATTTTCAATGAGGTTTCTGTCTGTGCCACCTGGGAGAGACCTGTTGGACTCTCCCAGGTGGAGCTGTGAGTCCCCTCCTTCAGAACACTTCTAATCAAGCAGGCCCTGGCCCTGGAAGGCCCCACTGTTTAATCATCTCACATTCCAAGAAGGAGCCAATCACCCTGTTCTCAGTTCTCTAAGTGCCTCCTCTACTTCCTGGTCCCCATGGTTATGTGACTTAAGAAAAGGAGCCCGCTAGTGGGTCCTTGCTCAAAGCTTTGCCAAAGCTCAAACTTCATATCCACAGATCCCAGTTCCTACATCCACATCCCCTCAAAACTGCACATGTTTTTGGCCAACAGCTCTGCAATTTCACCCTTGAGTGGCATCAGCATTCTTGGGCTGGTGCCATCCGTGCCTGGCGATTTGTCTGTATCTCGTTTGTCAACTGGAGTTGGAACATTCATCTGCCAGAGCAGTGCCTTTGTGCCTCTACTTCCAAAGGACAATTTGGAGGCAGGAATTTCCCCGAGGTCTTCCTCAGTTGAAGCAGAGGCAGAGGCTCCCTCAGATGTTCTGAATGTGGCTCTCTTATCTCACCTGTCTCCCAGAGCTGTGATCATCAAGCATCTCACTGGTCCTTTATCTCACCTCTTTCCATTGCGTGCATTTGAAAGGCCTCTGATTTTTGGCCCTACAGTCCTTTTCAAGGTGACTTTCAGGGTGTCTTTGGACTGCATCATTTTAGACCTCACTGCTTCAAATGGGCTTCTGGATTCTACATCTCAGTTTTAAAAGGTTTTCCTAAACATGCCTTTTTCCTTGCAACAGCTTCTCAGGGATTTCTCTAGTTGTTTTGTTTTGTTTTCTCTCTCTCTGTAATGGTCTGATTACACTGGACTGCGGTTGGAAGAGGGAGGAGGTTCTGTGTCAACTCATGTCTTGAAGTCATTTCAACACAACTTCACTGTGGTAGGTGCCACAGAGGTCCCTGTGGCACCAGCTGGGAGGTGATCTGGGCTCCTACAGATCCACGCTCCCCCTCCCTGCCCTCCTTTGTGCCCAGATGGCCACTCAGTAGCTCCCTTTGTCTTCAGGCTTCTGGTTGTGTTCCGTCAATAGGAGGTGCTAGCAGGGACTGGAAGCAGGAAGAGAACAGGATCAGAGTGCCCCTTGGACAGAGGCCACCACTCCTGTCAACTGGTCCTTCCCACACAGCTGTCCTCTGCAGACTGGACAACCATTTCCTCCTTGCTCTTCAGGCTTAGAGGTAGAAAAGGCTCCCCACCAATGCTGACCCTCCAAGGTCAGAGAGGTGGGCAGTTCAGGGCCTGTGGGTCCTTGCCAAGATGGTGAGAGCCTGGATGTTATTGGTGGGGGCCACCCATAGCAAGGTTTTAAGTAGCAAGTCAAGCCTGCAGAGACTCCCTGGTTGAATCCTCCTGTTCCCAGTCCTCATTTGCAAATTTCTTCAGCAAATTGCCATTTTTGGAAGACTGAGGGCCTCCGTTAAGGATTCAAGCATGTTCCTCCCTCACTTCTAGGGAAACTGAGGCCACAGTTCCTGGGGTCAGTCCCCTCCTTCTGAGGGAGACCATATACACCCTGCCTCCCACCCCAGAACCTGCTGTACTGTACATGTGGGGCAGCCCTGCACATGCGCTCTTTCCGTTCACAGGCTCCATCTCCCTGGGAGGCTGGCATATTCATCTCCATTCTGTAGGTGAGGAAACTGAGGACCTAGCATCTCCCACTCCCTCTTCACCTCGGGACATCTCCCTCTGTCATGCGACAACCCACACTACATCCTGTAAATAACTGCATGTTCCCAACACTTCTCCTCCTTCTCCTTGGAAACCTGCTCTCTCTTTGGACTTGCCGCGGGTTGTCAGGCTCTCGGCTTGGCTCAGTGTAGAGTGTGGCAGGAGCTGCCACGTGGCATCTGAAGGCCTGGGGTGGTCCTGGCTTCATTGTTCACTAGCTGGGTGACCTCAGGCAGGTCACTTTACCTTTCCGAGACTCAGTTTTCTCACCTGAAGTGTGGGAGGTGGGAACCAACATCTGTGATGGAGATTAAATGAGGACTTGTACTTAAGTGCCCAGCTGAGTGTGGGCTACACACAGGGCGATTAATGAAATAGTTTCCTCTCTTCTTCCTTCTCTCATTCTCTTCTCCTTCTCTAATTGGTTCTGCCTCCTAGATGTTCTGGGGGGTGGGCAGGATCCATACACTTGGATGCCTGCAGGTAACAGACAGGGACACTGCTCAGCTCCTTGGATATGGCATGGGAAGTAGCCTGCTTCCTGAGCATTGTGACAATAACCTGGGGTAAGCTGGCCATATGGAGGATGTGGTCTGGATTATTCAGGGATCTCTGATGCTCGCTCCTAAAGGCTCTTTTCAACTCAGGCTGACACCCTCAGGCTGCAGGATCCACTCCGAGTTCCTGCTGCCCAGAAGTTTCTTAATTACATTTGATTTCATCAAGTGGAAGGGCCTTCCATAGGCTTTGGCTGGTTGTTGTGGAAGAAGTGGGAAGGGCCTTACCAGTGGGGAGGGTGAGTCAACGAGATCTCTGACATGCAGAGCTGGTGGAATGATGATGATGATAGCAGCTAACTTACTGAGCCGCTCTGTGTTGGCCGCTGGTCTCTGTGCCTTATGTATACTGCCTTGTTTAAGCTGCACAATAACCTTATGATAGGAGTATTAGTTTTATGCCTATTTCACAGATGGCTGAAGAGGCAGAGAAAGGACAGGAAATTGTCAAGGTCACACAGCTAGAAGGGGCCATTCAGGATTTGCATCCAGGCTGTCTGGCCCCGGGGTCACCTCTCTGCTCCTCTGGGACCAGGATGCCTGAATGAGAGATGGGGCTCAGTCCATGCCTGGGTGCAGGGTGAAAAGTCACAGTGATTACGCAGTACCACCAGTGCCTCATCAGCTCCTGCAGCACTGTCACCTGTGTCTCTGTGTCATCACTGTGGTAGACACAGGTTGTCCCATAGCTTCTTCTAGGCAGCACCTTAATACTCCTTTGGGGATCCACGCTTCCCTTATTCTCTGACCATATGGTTTGGACAGAGTCCCTCCATCCTCTTTCCCTCAGGCTCTAGGGATTGGCACATAACCCAGGCCCAGGATTTAAGGATCGACACGTGGCTCAAGATGGTCCAGTGAGAATCAATCCTGGAGCTTATTCTGGAAGTATTAGAAACATTCTCCTTCTGTGGGAGTTACTGAACTGAGAAAGTGTCAGTCTTGAGCTACAGGGTTGCAGTATGGAAACAGCCTAAGGTGGAAGCCAGGCCAGAGGAAAACAGAATCGATAGACACAGAGACCAAGCCCTAATTATACTGCATAACTCCCAGACCAAGCTGTTCCTAAAATCCAGAATCTGCCCTTGATTTTTTTGTTATACAAATATAACCATTTTTTACATTTAAACTATTTTCATTGATCATTCTATCACTTGCGTCTAAAACAGGATTGACTGGCCCTGGTTGGGTAGCTCAGTTGGTTAGAACATCGTCCCAATATGCCAAAGTTGAGGGTTTGATCCCTGGTCAGGGCACATACAAGAATCAACCAATGAATGCATAAAGAAGTGGAACAACAAACTGATGTTTCTCTTTCTTTCTCTCTCCCTTCCTCTCTCTCTAAAATCAATCAAGAAAAAAATTTTAAAAAAATAGGATTGACTGGCACTGTGTAGTCCAGTGAGGTAGTTGACATGGTGCCCGTTATGCAAATGAGGGAACTGAGGCTCAGAGAGATTTGTCATGCTGGCTAAGGTGTCACAGCTAGTATGTGGCAGCTGGGACTAGCCTCTGCTTTATGTTAGAGACCGATTTTGCAGCCCCCACTCCAATACCTCCTGTAACGTTTACTCTCCAGGTCTTCCGCAGTGGCCCTCCTCGCTTCTGTTCTCCTTCCCTTTAATCCCCACGTCCTTGGGGAAGAAGCCTTCCCTGGCTACACCTTCAGACTAAGCTCTCTTTCCTGGGAGACATTTTTATGGCACAATGTAATTTTTCTTCTTAGCTCGACTGAACTTCAACAATGATTTGTTCCAGGTTTATTTTTTCTGCAGGGTGGGAGTCCCACGGGGGCAGAAATGATGTCTGTTTAGCCATTGTTGCAGTGCCGATGTCTGGCACAGTGCCTGGCCCTCGGTGGGCACCTGGTAAATGTTTGCTGACTAAATGAATTGTGCAGTTTTTTCACTCCCACAGTGGCCCTGGATCACTGTACACCTGTTTGACTGCAGTGCTGTAGCATTCTGACACTGCCCAAGTTGCTCCTGCTCTGTTGTTTGTGGGGTGCCTGTGATCTTGGATGCTTACTTATCTTTGCGTATGTGCGGGTGGTTTTCCCTACTAGACGGTGAGGTCTTTGAAGACGGGGCAGCGTCTCCCACCATCATCCTTTGAGTCGTAGAAAAACAACAATACAAGAAATATTACTAATAATGACATGTACCATCTGCCAGGCACGACTCTAAGGCCTGGTGGGCATTGCTGCATCGGATCCTTCCATCAATGGTCTGTGCAAGTACTATTATGGCCCCATTACACTTAAGGACAAACTGAGGCTCAGAGAGCTTGTGTGGGCTCATTTGCCTCTCCATTGTGAGCTGGGGTTCTGTCTCATGCAATCAGAGCAGGACTGTTGTCCCCAGTGTCTTTAATGAGGGACTGCTGGGCTGGGTTGGAAGGCAGTAAAAGTGGCAGAATGGCTGATAGGGAACTAACAGGTTGACCCAGCAGATGGAGGCCTGGTTGTGACCTGTTGAAAGGAAAGGAGTCTTCAGTCTGACAGTCAAAGGAGGGAAGAACAGTGAGGAGAAAGGAGGAGGCTTAGAGCAAGGGAGTGGGGTTGGGGGAGGAGACCTCAGGAGTGCTGGAGAAAGGGCACCATGGATGAAGACCGAGAGCCTGGATCCCTACCCTCAGCACTTACTGGCTGTGTGACCTGGGGTAAGGCACTGTGCTTCTCTGAGCCTGCTTGCAGGGCTGATAATGCTAGACTTGACGCAACACCTAAAAATTGCTTAGCCAGTACCTGACACAGCATAACAGGCACCATGTATAGGGCACAGGCCATGAACCAGGGCTGCCGTAAGTTCTTCACCTGCATGAACTCAGATGACCCAACAACCCTAGGAACAGGGCCCCATGATGACCCTGCTCTGCAGAGGAGGAGATTGGGTAGATCAGTGCAGCCACTTGCTCAAGGTCATTCCGCATGTATAAGGCACCTGGGATCTGAGCCTGGCTGTGTGGTTCCTCCGCTTTACAGATCTGGCATTCTCAAAATGTTTGAACTTCCCGATCAGTGAGAGAAGGGGCCAGTGTGGACGGTGGCTTCCTTTGTACTATTGTCTCTTTTGGTTCCAAAGTTCTGTTTTCATGGTTTAGCCTGGAGGGGCAATTCCCCTTTTCCCCCGGCACTCCTCAGGGGCGGGAGACAGATTCTGGTCAGGAAACCTGTGTGGCCTGTGCTGGCCCTGGGCCCAGAGACAAACAAAACCCCTGGGACTGCCATTCAGCAGGAGGGGGTGGCAGAGGGACACTGGAGCTGGGCTCCTCAGGTCCCATCGGTGACTTCTGGTGCTGCCTCACGGGGCAGGCGTCGGGCCTGGCCCAGAAGTAAGGAGCCAGCATGCACCACCCTCACTCCCTGGAACAGCAGCTCCATGGTTTTGCCACATTTAATACCACCTCTGCTTCTATACTTAACATTGCCCTCTAATTTTGTTCACTTGCAAAATAAAACCTTCATTGCATTCACGCAAAAGGAAACCTCATCTTGCCACTTCACACCGGGAAACCAGTGTCACTTGCTATCAGAGAGGGTAACAAAGCACATAAACCCAATGAAAAGGAAACGCTAGCTGATGTTCAGCTCTGTCCAGTCCAGCTCTGGCCCTGAATCAGGCTAGCCCTCTGATCAGGTTAAAGACCCACTGGTACCAGCTCGAGACTTTCTCACGGACACCACTGAAGCATTGGAGGAGAGCTGAAAACAAGGAATCAACTCCTCAGCGTTTGACTTGCTATTTAAAGTGGTACCTGCTGAACCACCTACAGTCACTGAGTTCTGAGGCTTGTGCTCTGGAAAAGCTAGCAGACTCCTGAACCGCCCACCCTGCTGTCTCTGGACCGGTAGCACTTCCCCTCCCGCCTGAGCTCCCCTTGGCGTTAGCTCCTCCAGCGCCAGGGAAGCCGGGTCCTGGTAGCAGGGCTGAGGGGTGCAAGACCCCAGGTTGAAATGGCTCACGGGGTAGCCAAGAGGGAAAGCACTTTGTTCTTCTGATTTTCAGTTTCCCCATCTAGAAAATGGGGACCACATTTGCTGCTTCCAGGGCTGTTTGGGAGGTTAACCTAAGATGCTAGGTGGCAGTGACTTTGCTTGGTGGCTGGCACAGGCACGTGTCTTTCTGCCTTTGATCCTGACCCAATGAAGGTTAGAAATTCCTTGCGCTGCCACCTTTGCCCCGATTCCATTTCCTCTCGCAGGCTCTTTCTCTTCACCTAGAGAGTCTGACTTGGACCCAGATCTCTCTTTCATCCTCTGCAGGGTCCGCTCACCTCAGTTTGCTCATCCTTAACGTGGGAACAATAGCAGCTACCTTACCGAGTTACTGCATCAGCCAGAAAGAAGTTTGTCACTGGTAAATCTTTGTACACGCACACAGATGGATTTTTATGATTGGTAGCCTTCCCGAGCTCGGCCTGCCTACTCTCGAGGGAAATCATCCGAGTTTGAGCCCACACGGAAGACTTTCTAAGTTCATGACAGGCTGCCTGCTGGTGCCTACGTTGTTGAGGGGACTGCTGTGGGCGCCAGCTGAGGCAGCTGCTGTTTTTAGCTGGAGTCGTTGCCGCTCAGCCCCCCATGTGGGAAAAAGAAATGCCGTGCAGAAATAGCCTGTCCCAGGGGCTGCCCAAGAGAGGGCTTATTTTGACTCAGGATGTTGCAGAAGCTGTGGCAGCCTTGTCAAAATACATCTGCCTCTCCTTAAGCGGCCCACGGAGCCTCAGACTCGCACCAGGACCTAAGCTCAGCTGCCAGGCGCGCACATCTGGAATCCAGCCCCTGGGAGCTGAGTACAGCCCCAGCTTTGCCAATAGTAACCACCTCCCACGCATCAGAGGACAAAAAGGTAGATACCCTATGCCGATGGCATGAAGGAGCCCATCTTGGTCTTGAGGGTTATTTATCTCTGTGGCCCCTGTGTCTACACAGGGCCTGACAAGGTCTGGCAAGTGGGTGAGGGAGGGTCCACAGCCATTTCTCTGTAGACCCTGCAGAGGGGGCTGCAATGGGGGTTGCTGCACCCATTTCACAGGGGGAAAGCTGAGGTCCAAGCTCTGCCGTCCAATCAGGACTCATATCAGAGGACTTCTATGGCAGCCTTGCCCATCTCGCACAACGGGCTTCCTGTGCAGGGGCTGTGCCCTGTCCAGCGAGGCACTCCCATGCTTGGGCAGAACCTCAGCTTGTGTTATCTCCCCAACCAGGCTGGGAGGCCCTCAGGGTCTAGTCTTACTTGTCTTTGCACCTCCAGCATCTAGCATGGGGTTGGCTGCATGCGTGAGGTTGTGTGCATGATATGAGGGATAAATGTATCTTGGCCCAAAGAAGATTCTGAGCCTTTGTGGCAACAGTCTTAGAAAGACATGGACCGAGGTCCAGGGCTTTGAACCCACCATCATGCATTCCTGTGGAGTCAGTAAGCTCAGTTCCTCTCTTCTCTCTTAAGGGTGGCTGGCCTGCTAGATGGCTGAGGACATCACTTGGAGCTGCAAATCCCCAACAGGAGGTGGCTGGTGACAACGGACAGGTTGGCACTGCCCAAACGAGCAGACTGACGTTCTCTGTTGACACCGGCTGAAATGTGAATGGTGTTACAGCATGCACGGCGACACTGGTTAGCATTAAAACACACACCAACACAGAATCCCCACAGCAGGAATTCTGAAGAAATGCAAATTAGATCATGGCACACCTCTGTTTAAAACCCTCCGTTAGCTTAGAATAGAACCTCTCCACTTAGAATGAAGTCCAAAGTCATTCCCTGCCCCCTTGCACTTGCTGTTTCCTCTGGAACACGTTCCCCTGCGTCCTAACCTGGCTGGCTCCTTCTTGGTATTCACTTTGGGGCTGGGACATCCCTTCCTCAAAGAAACCGTCCCTGTTTTATCTAGTTAAATGAGTGTGTCAGTTCCTTACCTCGTTACTCTGTGTAATGGTCTTCATGGCATTCGCTCATCTCTCCAACTAGAAAAAAGTCTCCAGGAGGGGAGGAACCTCATTCTCCCTGTTCACTGCTGTGTCCCCTCCCCCACCAGTACCCCCTACCCCCACCCTGTAACACCCTCTGTGGCACAAAGAGGGCAATCAAGAGACTTGTTTCCTGAGTGGAAAGACAGCAAGGTGATTTAGAAGGCAGGCTCTGGGGCCAATGGCCTGGGGTTCAAATCTCAGCCCTGCCATTTACTGGCAGATGACATCCGTACTTTATAGATGAAGAAACTGAGGCAGGCGGAGGTTAAATAATCTGCCCAAGGGCACACAAGTGCTCACTGTGGCCCTGGGGTGGGGTCATGGGCCCCAGTAGCTAAGGGTTCAGCAGGGGGTAGAAGCTGGTCGGTCTGAGGAGTTTGAAGCCCATGTTATTACCCTGCTGTCCTGGCCCCCTTAGAGTCACCTCTGCCATCACCCACCATCCAAATTGTCAGCATTCCACCCGCATGTGATCAGACCCTCCATTATTCCAGCCCCACAGCTGGACATCCTGCTGTACTTTGGTTGTACCTGTGCCTCCCATCCCCCAGGTCTGACCAGTGTGACCCCATGACTTCATTGCAAGAGCTCAGATAAAATCCCATCTCCTCACATGGTGGACAGGGTCCCTGCGACCCTCCAAGGCCTTACTCCCCCCGTGCCTCCCTGCCCCCAAACTGCCTGCACTTCCCCCAAACACTTCATCTGTTCCTGTCTCTCTGCCCAGCTGCCTCCCCTTGCCTTTGTCCAGAGCACAGTTGCTCCCTCTTGTCTCCAGCAAGACTCAGCCCAATTACCATGTCCAGGCTGCCTGACTGCAGCAGGTGCAGCAGCCCCATCCTGTTCTTGGCCCCTCATCGCACCTCAGCCTGTGTCCATCCTGGGATACCACTCTCTTTTCCCTGCCCACCCCTGTAGCTGGCCACCCTGTGCTCCTCACCCCCCAGGTCTCTGAGCTGGTATGGTGGGCTTTGGGAAGCCTTCCTCAGTTCCCCATTCTCCATGTTTGCCTCCATCACAGCACTTCCTGCCCTGCACCTTCCCACCTTCTCCACCAGCCTGTGGGCTGCAGGGCCTGGCACGAAGCAAACATTGGGGACCTTTTGTTGAATGAATAAGCAGTGATTAATCCAGTGAGGAAGTGCTGCTCAGGACTGGGACTGGGGTCCCTGGCAGGGCCAGCAGCAACCTCTCCTTCACAGTAGTTGCCTGTGGCCTTCTCTTCCCCCTGCTCACCAGCAGGCCTGGGGAAGTGGGGGTTAACTTTTGCCATTGGTACCGAATCATGGGGCCTGTCTGCCCCTCCTGGGGTTCTGCCTAGCAAGGGCTCCCACTCTCCATAATCCTGACCTGGACTGAGTGAGGGCAGAGGATGCCCATCTGAGGGACAGAGTTCTGGGGCCTGGGCCATTTCCCCTAGAGTATCTGTGACTCTGCATGGAGGAGCTCTGGACTCGGCATCCTATGCCGAGGGTCCTGGCCTGGGTCCAATCCCCGCTCCCCAGCTTTAGCTGCTGCTCTGAGCTGGATGGGTGTGGCCAAAGGGGATGTGCCAGAAAGTGTTTCATGATTGCCAAGGGGCTGACGCTGTACAGGAGAGGAACCAGTCTGAGTGTCCCTGGAGTATGCTGATGGCTCTGGGGCCAGGGACCCATCTGGGTAAGGAAACAAGAGGCTCAGGACCCAGTGACTGCTTCTCAGGCCCCCTCAGATGCTGGAGGGCTGGGAGAGACAGGGGCCTCATTTGCAAGCATCTTCCAGGCATAAACACTGCTCACACTCTTCCATACAGCTCCTCCAACCCAACCTGGACTGTGTTGCCAGAAGAATCTTCCCAAAATACTCCTCATATCATATCGCTCCCCTGCTCAGAAATTTCCTACAGTGGCCTCACATTGCCTGGGATGAGCCCAGCCCCTCTGCTGACTCTGAAGCCCCCCACAGCCCAGTCTCTCTGTGACTTGGTCCCATCTGGAGTCTCCCTTGTGTGTCCTTGGTGCCATCGCCTCATTGATTCATCTCGATGCTCCCTAAGAAGTATGCTCCCTATGTTTTGTATGAGGAAGTGGAGGCTCAGAGAGGTTAACGGACTTGCTCAAGGTGGCTCAGCTGTGGTTTAGTTGTCCCTGGAGACCTTCGGGGCCTGAACTCAGCTAGGCCTGCGGTGGAGCTAGCCCTGCTGCTCTGAGCCCCTCCAGCTGCCAGGCAGCCCATCACTCAGCAGCCTTGGAGGGAATTGGTGTGAAACAACCTTTTCAAACAGAAGGAGGAAGGCCCACTACTTTATAGGCATGGGGCCATAGAGAAAGGCCCAAGGCAGCAAAGACTCTTTGAGCAGCTGGTGAGGAGGAATGCGGCAGACCTGGTTTAAGTCCCAGCTCTGCCACCCACCAGCTCCGAGGGCAGGTCTCTGTCCCTCTGGGAGCATATTCATAGGCTTGCTGTGAGAATAAAACACAATAGTGGTATACAGCAGGTGTTCAATGAGGCCTCAGAATCTAAAAGATCCCTTTCTTTCTCTTTGGAGCTGGAAGATTCCCTTTGCAGATGAGGGAACTGAGCCTCAGAGGAGGGATGTGACTTGCCCACAGTCACACAGCTAGAGGCTAGAGTGAGGTGGAGAAGGCTGGAGCCTGGCTCCCTGCGCCCCCCCTCACCCGCCCCCCCCCCCCCAGCCCTCACGCCTCTTCCGCCACCATAGGGAGCACTTGTGTCCTGGAGCTCCAGGAGCCCCCAGGCATGGAGAACTGATGTGTTGTGCTTGTCCTGTCGAGTCGACGCCTGGGATTCTAGGGGCACAGGGTCACCAGGGTGGGGCCCCGTGCCCACCCCGTGGAGCCTGGCAGGGCCCCTGGCTGCAGTGTGCATGTGTGCACAGTCAGCAGTGGGTGACTGCCAGCCAGGCCCCAGAGTGAAGGGCAGAGAGAGCCATGGGAGCCACATGGCTGAAGGATTGCTTGTCCCCTGACTAAAGGACCCCAGTGATTTCAGGAGGGGATGGGGGGTGAAGAGACCAGTCACCTGTGTCACCCAGACTGCTAAGGATGAAGTCACAAATGACTCCCCTCTCCTGGGACCAGGACCATGCACGCAAGGTTCCCTCCCAGTCCTGGAGCCCTGAGATTTCCAGCCTCAATAAAGCAAAGGCCTGGGTGCAACTCTCACCTCTGTTATCTGCCAGTCGTGTGACCTTGGGCACACTCCCCATCCATTATTCCCCCAAATATATCCCCTGGGCTCTTACTCTGCCTCAGGCTCTAGGGACCAGTACCAATGAGATCCCTGCCCTTAGGAGGCTCATAGTCTATTAGGGGCAACAGATAATTCCTAAGCAAACAGAAGACAAGGATAATTTCAGATGGGTGAGAAATGTGCTGAAGAAAATAACACAGGGTGAGGTGTCAGGGGGATGTTAGGGGGATGAGACATGGGGAGGGATTATGACATTGCATGAAGGGGTAATTTGCCAAGGAGGAGAGAGGCAGGTGCAAAGGCCCTGGGGCAAGAATGAGCTTGGTGCTTCAGAACAATAGCCAGAAGGCTAATATGGCTGAAGCTGGGGGAATGGGAGGAGAGTTGGGGAAATGAGCCAGGAGAGGCCAGCAGGGGCCAGGTCAAACGGCCTTGGGGGTCCCAGAGGGGACTGTGAAATTTAGTCTGGGAATAGTGGAGCCTCTAGAGATGTAAGCAGCAGAGGGACAGGTAGACAGGTTTGATTGCCTTTTAAGAAGACTCCTCTGGCTGCTGTGCAGAGGACAGATTAGGGGAGGGGGCTAAAAGTGGGGGGATGGGGTTAGAAGGGTCTTTCTGTTCCCTGTGAAAGATGACGATGGTGTGGACTAGACAGTGGGGACATAGAAAAGTGTCTCGTCTCCTAACATCTTGGAGCTTAAGCTGTGTGGTCTGGAAAAGGGGCCTGTTGTCGGCTCCCACAGAGTGGCTGTAAAATTAAAATGGGAGAACCCAAGGACAATGAGCTGTTGGCTGTGGAACCTGTGGCCATGCCCCATCCTGGGCACTGAGAAGGCCTCCCGGATTGCCTTCAGGCCTGCCTGGGGTGTCCACCCTCAGGAGCTGATCCTTGTCAGGGAATGTTCTAGGCAGAGGGGCAGAGGGGCAGAGGGGAACCTGCTGAGCCTTGTCTCTGTGGCTCTGCTGGTCTCTTCACCTCTCTTAGGGGCTCCTGCATTGGAACGTGCTTTCCTAAATTCAGTGCCGCCCCAGACACTCACCTCCCAGCCCCTGCAGTTGACAGATACCCCATCTCGTCCTCCTCAGGGTCCCACACAAGCTGGCCCCTTCCACCCCCTGCAACTACCCTTTTCTATTTCCCCCACCCCTTTTAATGTCACTCACTCGAGTTCTTTCGGCCTCAGGGCCTTTGCTTTTGCTGTTCTCTCTGTCTGGGCTGCTCTTCCAGAGGGCAAGACCAAGTCAGGCTCCCCCTCAGAGAGGCCTGTCTGACTTTTCCCACCCAACAAGCTGCCCTCCCAGTCGCAGTCGATCATTTACCTATTTTACTTTTTCCATGGCACTCTTGTCATTGGGCCACCATCTGTCTCCTTGCTGGCTGACTCTCCTGCTAGACAGAAGCCCTGTGAGAGCCGGCCTCTAACTCCACTGCCTAGTGCAGAGCAGCAGCTCGGTAAAGGTTTGTTGAACCAATGAATGGCCAGTTCTGAGAGACAGACACTGGTTTTTCTGATGAAGAAACAAGCTTCTTGCCTTTCTGGGCACCCCCATTTCCGTCAGTACCCCACCCCCATATTCGAAACTGTGACACAGTCATTGGCTAGTGCTCCTTGCCTCTTTGACCCCAGTCTGGCTGTCAGTATCTGCCATTTGGACAGAGCTTTTCGTCTGTCAAATGCTCCCTGGACAGCATTTCATATAACCCACACCTCCTTTTGATGGGCTCATTAACCTGTCCTACAGATGAGGAAACTGAGGTTGGGAGATGCAGCATGTTCCCTAGGTCAGGAGGGTGGGGAGGCTCATTCCTGGAGTGGACACACAGATCTTCGGCCCTCAAATCTTCACCACACCAGGCAACACCTCGGAGGAGGATTCGGGGAAACAGAGGGGAGGGAGGTCTCACGGGTGGAGGGGAGGCGGGGCCTCCCAGAGCTCTGCAAGCAGGCAAACCCTCTTTATCCCCGGTTTGCCTAGCCCCCAGGGCTTGGAGCAAGAGAAGCAACCTGCATGATTTTGAAGGATCACTTCTTAGCTCACACAGAGCTGACCCTGGGTCCTGCAGAGCCAGCCACCTGCTCCCTGCTCCCTCTTTAACCCCTTGCTGGTAAGGAGTGACCTCCTTTCCCCTGAAGGCTTCCTTAGCCTTTTAGGTGATGGAGTTAGGTAGATATTGGGGTTCCCTTGCTTAGGAGCCCCTCTGCAGGGGAAAACCTGAGTGCTTTCATCACAAAAACCTGAGCAGGAGGGAGGTGGGATATGTGCGTGTGTGTCTGGATGTGTGCAATATTACACAACACACATTTATGTGTGTGCATGCATGTGTGTGTGTCTGAGTGCATGCATGACTCTGTATGGGAAACATGTGCACATTACACAGTAAGCATGTGTGTGTGTGCATGAGAGAGAGCACTGAAGCGCCCAGTGTGTGCTCCTGGGAGCCACTGTGTACAGCTCCGGGCATTCTGGCTGATGCTTTGAGGCCCATCAGGAGTTGAGGAAGGTCAGACAGTCACAGTGATGCATCTGAGCTTGGCATGCTTCCCCCCAAGGCTTGCAGGAAGGCAGAGATGGAGAGGGAGACTTGGAGGAGGGTGTGAGCTGGGGCCAGCTCGTTGTAATCTGACCAACTGACCCTGTCCAGCTGACTCAGACTGCCGGTCTGACAGGGGGTGGCTGATGCTGTCTGCCTGGCTGACTGACGCTGGATGGCTGACCCTGTGAGGCTGGTGACTCATCTTGCCTCCCAGCCCATTCTTTGGAAAACCTGCCTCTGTCAGAGCTCAGTCTGGGCTCAGCCCTGACTCCTGATTACCTGGATGTGACAACAAGAGGGTCTTTAGACCTTCACACTCATTGCCTCCCCAGGGTCTCTGGCCCTTACCTCCCGGTCTTCCTTTACTCAGTCTCCTCCTCTGTGAAATGGTGTCACGGATCAGAGGTGTAGTGAAAGCATCTTAGAAGGCAAATGCACCAACACTCGGCGGTACAGGCCTGTGCTGGGGCCACCACAGAGCCATTGAGCTGTTGCCAGTGGGAAGGCAGGTGGGGCAGAGGAGGAGGGGGGGTTAGGGAGCCAGGAGCATGAACCCCAGGGCCATCCTCCCACAGGCACTGAGTGTCTGCAGGGATGTCAGGTCCGGGGGGTACAGCGTGGCCTCCCGTGGACTTGGGAGGAAGGCGCGGCCAGGACACAGCAGCAAGAAGGGAACATAGGGGAAGGGCACAGAGTTTGAAGTTCTGCTTGACGTGGACCTCTGTGGCCTTGGACAGGTCATGTCCCCTGTCTTGGTTTCCTTTTCTGCAAGATGAGATCATGATGGCTTCTTGGATGTGTTGTTGGAAGTATTGATTCACTGAACTGGAACATGAATGAAAGGTGCCTAGCACGTAGTAGGTGTTCAATAAGTATCAACATTGGGAGTGGTCAAAAAATGATTATCTAGGACTCTAGGACACCTGCTGTTCTTGACTGCCATGTGGCCCTGTGGCCCCCTCCTGCAAGGTAGCTCCTACATCGCCCCTGTGGGCAGCCTGCCTTGCTCCTTGGTCCTCTGGGCTCCCACAGTGCCCCACGTGCCCCTACTCTGCAGCACTTTCCGTTGGATACTTGTTATCTGCTTGTATCTCTGTCTCTTCAGTCCTGGTGGGCGGGATCTGGGAGGAATGCTTGTGGCTGACTGAAGGAAGTTAGCCCATCTGCTGTACTGAGCAGTGAGCCCTGGGAGGGTGTGGTCAGGGGAGGATAATCAACATTTACTCAGTTTTTACTAGATATGCTACACATTTGACCTAATTTCTTACTGAAACCTTGCAAGATAGGTATCATATCCCCATTCTGCTAATGATGTCATTGAGGCTGACAGAAGAGACTAGTCCAAAGTCACTCACAGCTGGGCAGGAGGAGCTGGATTCCTACCCAGTCTGTTCTTCTAGTCACTGTGCCATTCTGGTCTGGGGCAAAGAAGGGAGACCCGTGCCATGGCCCCACGCCCAGGGCATCACGGTGTTCCCACGTGTCTGAAAGCCATTTCAGGGGACACTTCTGCAGTAAAGGTGCCCAGGTATCCCTGCTGGCCTGGGACCTTGGTCCTCTGGGGCGTGCAGGGTGGAGGAGGCATGGGGGCCCTGGAATCTGCAGTCAGAAAAATTATCCTCACCAGCAGCAGGAACCTGGGCTTGGGCTGCCTGAAGCGCTGAGCAGGCATGTGGCAGTTCTGTGCTCAGTCTGTGTCCACTAGTAGGTTCACGTTGTGTGTTCCTGGTGTGAGTCTGCTTGTGTATGCACCACCCCACGCGTGTGACTGCCCCGTGTGGGCCTCTGTGCATCACTGTGTGTGCATTTTTATAAGCACGTGTGTAAGCCTGCGTGCCACCTGTTGGGCATTTGCACAAAGTGGGTGCCTGTGCAGCTGTGAGTGCTCACCACGTGCCTGAGGATCTGCATCCATGTACGAGTTTGTGGGTTTGGGAGAACGTGTGCAGCTGTGTGGAGGGCTGGCTGTGGGGTGAGAGGCTGTCAGAGGGCACGTACGGGCTTGGGGCCTCAGCAGCCACTGTCCGAGCCTCCCCTTCCCTGTCAAGGTCGCTGCTTCTTGAATCATTCGTGTAGTGAAAGTCAGTGCTTTTCTTGGTTCCACCTTAAAACATATCAGGCACAGCCTTTATAGTTAGAGAGTTTTCAGTTCAAATCCCCGCTCTGCCATCTGCTGTGCGGGAGGCTGCTGAATTACCCACTTTCCTGGGCCCCGGTTTCCTCTGTCAGATGGGTTGTGACAACCAGAGATGACACCCATGTGCCCAGTGCAGAGGGGCTTCTTTGAACTGAATGTGCTATAGAAAGGAGTTGTGTCAAACCATGTGCGATCCCTTTTACACATGTGTGAATAGAGGGCATTTCCTTGACACTATTGCAAGAGCCTCCTTGCTTCCTGGCCAAGCTTGTCCTTTTCTCTGGCACCAGCTTATGCAGAAGAGGTGAGACCCTCCCAGACCTGTTGCGGGACTCTGAATAACCACACACCTTGGCATTGGGGTAACGTGGCTAGTGTGGGCGATGAGCTGTGCTGATTTTTTGCCCTCTGTGGAAAGGCTAGACATTAAGTTCTTACACCAAAGCGAAAGGTATATTCTGTTTTAAAATGGATGAGTTACATAGAATTTTTGAAGCTACAGGCTGGATAAGCTAAGGTGTGAGTTTGTTTGGCAGATCTTATGACCTGCTCAGGCGGGGTCCACCTGCTGCTGACGTTAGACATTGCAGCCCAGCTAAACTGCCTTGTTAAATGCCCAGGGGGAAAAGACTCAGATTAAAAACTACTTAGGGAGTGCCTCCACCCAGCCAAGAATTGCACTGGGTTTGCCGCCACGTGGTCTCATTTCCTCTGGTCACAGGGAACCCCATGTTACAGGCAACGTGCCCGTCCTGTTCAGGGTTGCTTGCTATGAAGTGATAGAGACAAGGTTTAAGTCTTGGTCTCCTACTCCAAGTCATCTCCACAAAAACAGCTATTTTTCAACCTCTCCTAAAGAAATAGAATCCTATTTTCAGATGAATTTGATGTGGAGGCCAAATGGGTAAGAAGGTTAGGATGAGGCAGCACTGGTGGAGGTGGTGCTGGGCCTGGATACCATGGGGTGGGCCCCCTCTCTTTCCCGGAGTGGCCCCCAAAGTCCTGTTGTGGAGCCCTGTTGTGTGACAGATGGCTTCAAAGAACAGAGCTGGAAAACCCCTAACCTCCAACTCCATGAGAAAGGCCCTGCCGTGTGGCCTGGGTGGGGGACAGCTGTGTGAAGTGACCGACAGCAGAGGAGAGAGGCTAATGTGCTCGAAACAATGGACTCTGACCAGGGAGTGTAAGGGTGGGAGCTGCTGGTGCCTGGGACTTGCCAGGATACGTTTGGGTGCCCCTGAAAAATTCTTGGACCCACGATTCTATCCACTGAGGGCATTTCTTCCACTTTGGGACCATACCTCTGATTCCTCGATGAACATTGCAAGAGAAATAGGAGTGACTTTACCAGCTAGAAGCATTTTTAAGTGTATCGTAGTTTAAAAAATACATTTACAAATCGTTTCCTAACACCTCTCTGTCACCAGCTGTAATTCTCTTGCTTATTTGTTTATTTTCTTAGTACTATCTGTCTCTCCAGTGCAGACTGCTAGTCATTAGGGGCAGGAGCCATGTCTGCCCTGTTCAGCGTGGACACCTGGGCCCTGACCAGGGGCTGGCATGTGGTGCGGGCTCAGTAAACATGGGTCATTGACCAATCAAACCAACAGGGAACATTGTACCCATTTTACAGATAAGGAAACCAGGGCTCAGAGAGGTTCAGGGGCTACCATGCTCAGGCAGCTGGTAGACAGCCAAGGCAAAATTGTGATCCAGCTTCCAGCTTTATTGCTAGCTGTGGAGCAACAATGAATTGGATGAATTTACTCACTCCGCCCCACCCCGCTGAGTGGAGATGGAGAGTGACCAGGTTCTTGCCCATTAAGTCCCGCTTCCACCCTGCAGCCTGCTGGTCCAGGTCCCATCACTCTGTCTATAGAATAGGGACACAAAGACAGGATCTCTCTGGGGCCTGGGGAGGATTAATCAGCAATTAGTGTGCACAACATTTTCCAGACAAATGTTAAGTATTATTAGTATTTAAATTTAGTTTCATCTTCCCTTGCATCCTGACAAAAGGGAACAGATGGCCCTGGCTCCAGGTGGAGAGGGGGAGGGCAGCCAGCCCAGCGCCAAGCGGGAAGTGTTCAGGCTCCGGGCTTCCAATTAGCCCCTGCCTGATGTGGGAGCCCAGGGTAACATGCTGGAGGGTTGTGGGGAAGTCTTTCTCGTAAAAGCTGAGTGAAGGTCATGCGAAAGCACAGCTTGGGGTCTGAATTCCCCTTCCCACCGAGGTGACCTTGACCAGGTCTTGGCTCCTCTCAAAGCCTCAGATCAGAGATATCTGTGGTCAGGGTTGGAGTGGGGAGTGGATGAGACCCAATTGAGCAAGTCTGGCCTCTGGTGCCCAGGCTGTGACAGGTGCTCAGTGAACCTGACTTATTCTCCCTCAGTCCTTTAGGACACCCAAGCTCAGGCCTGGTTTCTTCTGGAGAGGATTTCTGGGGACTGACAATACCCTGGGACATGAAATCTTGCAGGTCTGAGCACAAGCTGTGGCTCTACCACTGGTGTGATCTCCTCCAGTCCATACTTCATGCTCCTCATCTGTAAAATGGGGTTGACACTGGTACCTGCTCTGCCTGCCCGGTCTGTGAGATCAGCTGAGATGATGGTTCTGTCAACTGTAAAGGGCGGTGCCAATGGGATGCTCGCTGCTGTTTCCCTCCTGTTCTCTGCTGCAGGTCTCTATCTTTCTGGCTGTGGAGTTGGGTAGTAGGAAGTAGGACACTTGGACAAAATCAGCTTGTAACCCATCCTGGCTGAATCCCAGTACTGGGCTCCATCCTTGCCTCTCCTCCTGCCCCCATTCATTAGGAGACTGGAACCCAGACGAGAGCAGAGCAGCCGAGAAGGCAGCACCCTGTGGGGACTTGTGGGAAATGAACTTGCTGCCTCCACAGTGCTCTGTGCCTTGACCTGATGAGGTGAGCCCTGCTCCCAGATCATCTGTCGGTTGTGGGCCAATCATGGGGCAGGGAGATGATTCGGTGCGAGATGCCAGTCAGGTGAGCGTGGGTGCATATTGCTCCAGCAGTTGGTTTCCTCCCCCAGACCTCACTGTCTCCACCTGTCAGGTGGGGGAGGCATCCCTGTGGCTATGCATCATAGGGGCTCTAGGAACAGAAGGTGCTTCACACCTGTGGGTTTTCTGGGCTGCTTGGCTCAGGCAGTGGGAGCCTCAGAATGTGCACGTGATAAAAAACACGAGTGTGCAGAGGCTGGCATGGACTCATGAGGGGAGGCATTTAGGAGAAGCATTTAGGGTTATCTAGGTCACAGAGGCTCAGAGAGGGGGTGGGGCCTCACTCAAGGACACACAGCAAGACTGAGCTGGAACTGCAGCCTGGTTCAGGAATCTCCTGGTTAGAAGGGTTTGAGATCATTTGGTCCAAGTTCCCATTTGAGAGTTCCTGCTTATACACCGCCAGGGACAAAGAGCTCACTCACTCCCTTATATGGCAGCGTGTTCTTTTTGTGATCGCTCTGGTCCTGGGGTATTTCTCTTTCACATTGAGCTAAAATTATATTTCCAGTAATTTAAACTTCTGCCCTCAGCATCAACATGCATTGCTTCCACAGGTAGACACTTGGCCATAGAGATCACATGCCTGGAATCTGCTATTGTCCACACTCCGATTTTGCAGTTCCTTGTCTTAATAGGAGAGACCTCAGGTCCTCACCCTCTTAGCTGATGAAGGGACCACCACACCTGCTCAGGGCTTAGGTCCAGATTTCCAAAGACTAAATCATGAAAACTCCAGACGCTGCCTCAATGAGGATGAACAATAAATGCAACAATAATTAAGTATTTTTATTAGTGAAGACAAAATGTACTCAAAAGTAAAGGGGATTTTAAAGACCTTTCAATTCGTGCTTTATCATGTGAATCAGTTAGTCTGAAAGCCAATAAAAGTGTCCCAGTGCCAGAAAACAATGCAATGAAATGTATTTTTTTGGAGGGTAAATCTGACTCTACTAAGTTATCAGATAATTATACCTCCTGACTGAAATTCTTGGGGTCTTTCGATCAGTTGTGGCAGCCAGAGCTAGGCAGAACATACAGGAGGCCAGTGAGTAAGTGAATTAATAATTTCAGTTGGTTGTTATTTTGAATATGAAAAAGGTCAAGTGCATCTCCCCACTTACTCATCTCTTGGACCTTGGAGGTGTGTTGAGCAGGCCTGGGTGTAAGACCATGATAAGGATGCCAAATGCTGGAAGGTACGGTGGTCACTCTGGATAGCCCCAGGCTGCCATGCAAAGGTGAGCAAGAGGATAGTTGGTGGTTTTGCATTCCAAGCATCCATTTCCCTTTCTTTTAATAACAGGACCTTAATTTCTTTTGAGGGAACTACTGTTCCTGCAATCTCCTTCCATGTGGTTTAGGGGTGCTGAACCCTCAGTCTGGGGCTTCAGTAGAGGGCACATGACCAGAGTTTGACCAATCAGTGCAGTCCATTCCTATAGCTATAGTGATTGGTTCAGGGAGGGGCTTGTGACTCAAGAGAGGCCAATGAGACTCAGTCTGGGTTTGGCTACAGCTGTTGGGAAGCTTGCTGTTGGGGTGGGTTGCTAAATTAGTACATTCTAAGTCTGGAGCTGCCTGGAACTTCATGAGAATAGAACCTGCCGGACATGAAACTAACACAGAGAAAAGCAGAGCCAAAACATGGAGAGAGACTGAGGCCAGCTTTTACAATATCAATTGAGTGGCCCTGATCCAGCTGTGGTGGAAACCAGTCTCCCCTTGAGTGTCTCATCACATAGGCCAAAAAATTCCCCCTTTTGCTGAAGTCACTTTGAGCTGAGTTTCTTTCACTTGCAACTGGAAATTTGTCGGCCACTATGGGAGTATTGGAGGTAAACTTACTCTCCAGTCTTGAGGGAGATAGCTTCCCTGGGGACCTGGGTTGGCCTGGACATCAGTGGGTCCTCTCCCCCCTCCCCCCCAAGCAGAGTAGAACAGGTAGGGTCCTAAAAGCAGGGTGCCGTCCTGAGAGATGCCTTCCTGTCTCTCATCCTCACCCAGTCACCCACCAACCTCAGTCCATTCACCTCTCCCTCCTACTTCCTGGCCCCTCTGATTTTTGCACAGACTATTGTTACTCCTGCTTTGGGATGCCTGCCTCTAGTTTTGTCTTGTGAATCTTTTTTATACCAACAGGAGCTCTTTCTTGAGGCCTAGTCTGACCACAGACACTTGTGCCGTAGCTTCCTATGACCAAAGCCTGAGTCCATTCCCACTGGCAATGACATTCGAGATGTCTCACCATCTGACCCAATGTAGCCTTTTGTCCATCCCCTTCCATTCAGACAAATCTAGAATCCTTCTTAAAACGCTCTCACACAGTCCTGTCTTTCCATCTATGCCACTATCTGGAATTGCTTGTTCTCACCAGGCTTAGCATGAAGGTCTGTCTTCTGTGAGGCCTCCCCATGCTTCTCCCCCTGCTCAGTGAGCCTTGTCCTCCCCTGGGCTCCGCAGCACCCTGCACATCCCTCTGTCACAGTCCCTAAACTGTCTTTACGGCTGTTTCCCCCACAGACTGGGAGCTCCTCGAGGGCAGGGCCAGGCCTCATCCCTGAGTCCTCAACACCCAGCCTGGCCTGGCACGGGGCGGTGCCTCACAGATCTCTGATACGTTGTGTTGTGCCCAAGGAACTGCTTAGTGCTCCAGCCCACTTACCATGATTTTTACACTTACTCACTTAAAACCATGTCCAGGGGAAAGGGTGCAGACAGTCAATTACTCAAACCTCCACCTTGTCAAATGCAGTGTGCAGGGGAGCAAGTGTGACAGGTCCAGGAGGCCACCATGTCCAGCTGCTGGGAGCTGAGACCCCCACTCCACCGTCATTAGGCTGCCTTGGGAAATAACAGGGTTTCCAAGAGGGTGGTGAGAATTTTCAAGCCTTCTCTGACACAGAGCCAACAGAACCAGAAGTGGAAGCAGATGGCGATGACCAGGAGAGCATTCATGCTGGGGGAGAGAGCCTCCTCCTGCAAGAGAGCTCTTGTGTTAGAATTACTGGACCGGAGGACAGTCCGTGTAATTGACGGCCGAGGGCGAGCAGGCCGATGCTTTCCTAATCCGCAGCTCGGGAGGTCCCCAAAGACATAGGTAGTCAGGTCTCTTGCCCTGGCTTCTGCCAGTGGGGGTGGAGGAGTTTTAACGAGGCAAGGGGAGAAGGGAGGGAGAGGACCTGTCTCCAGCACTGTGCCCTGAGCTCCGTGTTGGGGGCTTGAACCTCGTCATCTCTTCTTACCCTCCACGATCATTCAAGGAACAAGTGGCTAGCCCCGGGTGAGAAAAGGGATACTCAGAGGGGTAAAAGCATTAGCCAGATTCACACAGCCGGTAAGTGGGAGCAGAACTTCAAATACGGCTTCATGGCCTCCTCACCTTCATCCCAGCCAGACCAGTGAGGTAGGAGGAGCTCGAGTTTTACCGTCAGGCGCCAGCCCGCTTGCCTGCCGGATCCCTTCCTTTCCTGCCGAGTGGATTATGTAAGCCACGGAGCCTCTTTGACACCCATGTTTCTCACGTGCGCAATGGGGATGAAAGTCCCCCTCTGCGGGCTGGTATGAGAACGGAGCACGAGAATACATGGACTGGGTCTGGCGCATAGTGGGGGCACAAGGAACTGCTGGCTATCGTGACCATTTTCCGTTTTGCTCTTGACTTGGCATCTCTTGGACGACCTATCTCTGCCAAATTCAAGACCAGTTGAAACTAGAGAGGATCCCACTGACCCTGTAACCTCAGGCAAGTCTGTTTATCCTTCTCAGTCTCAGTTTTCTCTGCTGTGAAATAAGAGTGCCGGGCAGAATCCCTGTTCCCCAACCTGGAGTTCTTGCACCTGTGGGGTTTTCTAAAGATTGTCATGGATGGGCGGGATAGAGAGAGGCAGCAAGGTGGGTGTGGCTAACCAGCTTTCACAGTTCTTCCCTTTGGATTGGCGAGGTAACACCTCGTGGTTTATCTCTTGCTGATCAAAGTTTTGACTGGCAGTTAAGTGTCTTTGATTAATAAAAAATGGGGGAAGTAAATTAATCACGACTTAAATGCAGTGTGTTTGGAAACAGGATCTACAAAAACTCAAATCTACTGGGGCCAAGAGCGAATCAAAGGTGTCCCTGATGGTGAAAGGTTGGGGACCCCTAGGGTGTGGGTCCAGAAAGCCCTCCAGTTGTGGACAGGTGGGGCCTATGGGTGCTGCTGCCAGGGATGGGAGGCTCGGTCCCTTTAAAGCTCCTCTCCCCCTCACCAAGCCCCAGGCCTCTGCGGAGGAGGACATGCATTATTGAAAGCACATTTCAATACCTATTCACTCTTCTCCTCCTCCTGTGGGTGGCAATCACAGTTTACATAATCTGTCTCTCTGTCCTCCCAGGCAGATGCTCCCTTCTGGCTGAGTGGTTTGAGGAGGGGGAAGGAGGAGAGAAGGGAGAGGCGTTAACTCTGTGCTGCCACCTCAAGTGGTGGCCAGGTTGCCTTGGAATGAGGGAATGAGCGCAGACTCGGACAGTACACAGCCCTGGGTTCAAGTGTCACTTAAGTGATGTGTGACTTGGGAGCATCACTTCGCCCTTTCCCTGGTGATCTTGATTATCGTCTCCATGGGCTCCATTTTTGTCTCCATGCTAATAGCTCCCAAACCCCTGTTTTTAGTCCAGGCTTCTCTCCTGAACTCCAGGTCCATCTGTCAACAGCTTGAGGACAGCTCTGTTCACAGACAGCTTAGGCTTACCATATCCCAAACTGATCTTATCAGTTTTCTCCCTGTCCGTCTGTCTGTCCATCCATCTATCCATCCAAACACACATTCACCTATCCAAACACCCATCCATCTAAACATCCATCTAGCTATCCATTATTTATCCACCTAACCGTTTACTAAGTGTTCAGCATCTGTCAACATCGGAGGTACAGCACCACACAAGACAGGCATTGTGTTCGCCCTCCCTATACTCGGAGAGCTGTGAAGGAGACAGACAGATCAATAGGAATCATAATAAATCTGAGTGTGATGATAAGGGAAGTGTGAGGGTTCCGAACACAGCCTTAGGGAATCAGAGGAGACTTTTTTGGAGGAGATGACGGCTAGCCTGAGACCTGAGAAATAAGGGGTGAACCTTCTTTTCTTCCGTGCTTCTTGTCTCCATTATCCGTTATTGGAGGGGATTGACACCCAGCACCCATTAGCTCTTCTTTTGGTAGCAGTGTATCAACACCTCTTCAGGAAGACCTACTCCTTTCCCACTCAGGGTCCATATGGATTGGGTAGGAAGATTACATCATCACCTGCCCCAGGGGTGAGTGTGACCCAGGCCTGGCTGTAGGGATGGTTAGTGATCAGTCCACTGAGACTCGACCCCAGAACCTCGCTGGACACCTTGGGCATGGGCTGTGCGGTGTCCATGGGAGTTGCACAGCTGGTGGGCAGGGGGTTGCTGTGCTGCCACTCTTCGGGGAGAGTCCGCCTGACAGTGATGCCAGCTGAGGACAGCAGAAGCGAGGCATGCAGGAGAGTCCGGGCCATCGTGTGAACCCCTGATTTCAGGTGTGCCTGACACCAGTGATGTCAGACTTTTCTTTTTTCTTGTGAGCCATTTCAAGTTGGGTTTCTGTCACTTGCAGTCAAATTGCAGTCAAATTGCCCTCATTAACAGTAAAGAGTCTCACTAACAGTAGGAAAGCATTTCCCTATCCTTTGTCATGCTTGATTTTCACCACCGCCCTAGGAGGCTGTTTACAGATGGTGAACTGAATGCGTGAAAGCTCCCAGAGCTGAGTCAGTGGGACTCCGCCCCAGGTCTGCCAGACACCAAAGCCTGTGCTTGATTCAGAAGACTCTGGGGATTAAGTAAGAAGGATGCTGGAGAGTAGGATTTAGATTTGAGGGGAGGGCGCTGAGCAGGTTGAGGACTTTCCTCCCTTGTCATGACCATGTTCCGAGGTCTGGCTAAAAAGTCACCTCCTCCGTGAAGCCCTTCTTCCTTTTTTGCTTTTCAGTCCTCATCAGTGTGTCCTTTGTAACATCGGTCATTTTCAGCCTCCCCACGTCCCTTATTTAAGTACATGACTCATTCCCACCCAGGGAAGTCCATGCTTGACTCATCGTTGATTAGACCCAAGCTCCTTGCCCCATGCATGGCACCCAGTAGGAGCTCAATGCCTTTTTTTAAAAAAAGTATTTGCAGTAAGTTAATGTCCAGATAAAAAGTACATTTCGGATGTGAATTAGAGTGGCAGGGAGACTGAGGCGAGAAACTGAGATGAGACGCAGAGAAAGAGACAATGAGTCAGTAAGGGGGCAAAGGCCAGAGGAAGGGGGGTGCCTGAGAAGGAGAAAAGGAGAGAGCCCTGGGTGTGGAGGTCAGGGGGGCAGGGGGGCCTGGGTTCGGTTGACCCGAATTAGTGTTTTGTGGGGAACCATTGGGAAAGGACTCAGTTTGCTTCGAATCCAGTGGAGCTGGAGGAATCAATCTATGACACCGGTGGGGAGAAGCTGGTGGAACAAGGAAGAGTTCCCATGGCCTCTCTCCCTGCTGCTGGGGCAGGAGAGGCAAGATAATTGGGAGAGCTGACGGACCTGAGGGAGCTGGTAGGCTGGCAATGAAGACAGGGGAGGGGACAAAATAATTGGGGGTCAGCAGCAGTTGGAACCTCCTGGTACTACATCCTGGGACCTGCCCCCACAACTGGTTGCTTCAGTGTGACCCTTCTGTCCAGGACCTGAGTTTGGAGCCCAAACCAGAGAAGGACACATTTCCTTGCAGCAGGCCTCTGAGTGTTCCCACTCTGCTCTGGGGATGGGCGGTTGACCAGCTGCCCCTCTCCATCAGCGCTTTGCCCTTCTCCATCCCTGTGGCCTTGAGCTCCATCCAAAGTGATCCTATTTATTGTATCCATCTATTTGTTTCTTATTCATCTCTCCCCCAGGGTAAGACATGGATGGCAGGGAAAAGGCCACGAGGACAGGTGTCCCAGTGCCTAGCAGGGTGCCTGGAATGCCCACCAAATGCTGAGTGGATTAATGAATGGAAGGACAGGCAGGATGGCAGTGTGCTGTGTGTGGTGGAGGTGGGGGCGCTGCTTGGAGGTGGCATTGACAAAGCACTTTACCAAGCAAGGCTCCCAAAATAAAGGGCCTCTGGGCTCTGAGATGAAAGCCCTTGAGAAGAGAGAGACCTTTCTGGGCCTAATTGTATGGCTGTCAGCCTGAGCGCAGCAGCTGCAGTGAGATGGAGTGCCTTACGGGGGGCGTGGGGGGATTCTCCTCCTGCCCCCGCCACACCTGCTCTTGCCAGTGAGGAAACCCCGCTAGGCGCCTGTTGTAGCTGCATGGGACAAAAGGACGCTGCCTCTGCTGATACTCAGGGAGAAGGCAGCCAAAGGTCTGGGCCCAGGACAGGGCAGGGAGCCCTGCCAACCCTATTTTAGAGATGATGAAATTAGAGCTCAGACAAGTGAAGGGTCTTGCTATAAAATTGACATATTAGGAAAGAGCTGGAATTTGAACCCAGGTCTTTCTAGTTCCCAAGCTTGCCCTCTTTCTACAGCATGTGTAAGATCCAAGATTCCTTTCCAAGGAAGCATTTGCTGTTGTGTTGTGCCCAGCCTGACAAAGGCATGGCAGGTGCCTCCGAGCCACGCCACCTGCAGGGGGGCCACTGATGCGCCGTCAGCCAAGTGTATGGCCAAGGCTGACAACCAGGGTCAGGATCCCTCAGTGCATTGGCATTTGATCACCTAAGAGAGGGCTTTTGAGCAGCTGCAGTCACTCCCCGGTCAATGAGATGCCCAGCAGCCAGGTGGTGATTTCATTCGAAATGGTTTTCTCATTGGTATTTGACCTCTATTTTCCAGCAACTTGATATTCATTTCCTAGTTTTTACTGATTGGAAAATGAGGAAAAGTGGAAAGCTCAAGCTAATGAAATTTCCCCCCCATTCCTTTCCCACTTTTCTGCATGTCCTGAGTTAAACCTGACAATTAAGAGGTGCTTCCATGCACTGTCCACGAAGAGTCCCATTATTATCCTTGAATGATGGCCTTGGCTGCCTCTGTTCTACCAGCATCCTGAGTCCACATGTAGGACCCCTGAGCTCCCAGCACTGCCAGCGGCAGCCCAGGGCCTGTCCTCATGCACCCCACTCATATTTCCTCACCCTCGTACTGAGATAGGTTATGGGAGTAGTTCTGGCCAATGGGCTGTACAGACAGCCAACACATACCACTTCTGTGCCGTGGTATTTAAGGGTGGGTGTGAGTTCTTCCACCACTTTCTTCTGTTGCTTCCTAATAGTGGAGCCAGCCTGGACCCCTGAGTCACGTTGTGGAAGGAAGCTGCCAGGAGAGTTCCCAGCCCCACAGCAGACTTATGCAAGGAAGAAACAAGCCTTCATTGTATTAAGCCACAGAGATTCCAGAATCAATTTGTTGCCATTGTATAGCCTAGTCATCTTGACAAATGCTGCCCCTACAGCCTCTCTTCCATCATGCCACAGTGCCTGGTGTCAGGTACTAAGCATGGACACAGTAAGACATGGGGTGCACCCACGAGGAGGCAGTCAAAGAGCAGCATATGAAAACAAATGAGCTTTTACAATGCAGAGTATCAGTATTGTGATAGGAGGAAACCCAGGGTCTGTGGGAGCCAAAGAAAGGGTGGCAAGAGAGAGGGAGGACAAGTCACAGAGGGACCCCTGGAGGAAAAGACTTCTCAGTTGGGCGTAGTAGATGAATCGAAGTTAGTCCGCTGGCTATGAACTGGTAGTGTGTGTTATTTGGTCAGCACAATATTTAATTTTTTTTCTGGTAGTTGACAATACTTGAAAATCAGAAGTCTCACACCAAAATCTGGATTTGGGACTTCACTTAAAATAAAATCTGGATGTTGATCAGCGCTGGCTCCATGTGCCTGTACAGCAGCAGCTGGCTGCAGAGGGCAGTGGCTGTGCCTTTAGACAGGCTGCGTTTCCCAGGTCACCGCAGCTCCCTTCATGCATTTGCTGCCTGCCAGCCCTGCGAACCTGTGGGTCTGCAACCTCTGAGTGAGTCCGTTCTCATTAGACTTCCTCAGCCCAGCAGACCCTTTTCAAACATGGGGCCAGGGACCAAGCATCCCCCAGCCCATCAGAGGATCCAGGAGCCCCTCACTGGAAGCCTGCCTCACCTACAGTTGACTACTGAGATGGATGACGGCCCTGGTCCAGCCAGGGTGGCAGAAAGGAAGCCCCGGGGACAATCCTAGAGAGGCCCAGGGGACCACATTGCCTGATCCTCCCATGGCTCCTCAAAGTAGAAATTTGCTGGTTTTGGCTGCCCAGAATCCACTCCTCTCCCTTTTAGTAACTGCCCCTTGCTTTTCTTTTTGAGAACTCTCCCTCCCTACCTGCCCCCCCACCCTGCCGCCCACTTTCCTCAGTGTTCAACCTTGGAGGGAGTCTAATCAAACCTCTGTGCCCTTTGCCAGCCAAGAGGAGGACACGGGACCCAAGCCAGGACAGCTGGTCTCCTTCCTGGGGCTGTGAATCATGAGCAGAGTGGTGCAAGAAGGGAAAAACAGTTGTGGCTGATGAATCTCAGAGGGGAGCCTCAATAAAACTGGTCTCAGTCTCTGTTCCCAGTGCCCTGGTCGGCACCAGTTCCTGTCCTTCCCCAGGCCTGATCGCCAGTGCGCCCTTTGGTTCTGGTGCTTTCTGATAACCTCTCAATAACCTCCGCTTCTGTTTGAGTGGGACACATTTTATTTCTGTTGCTTGCTACCGAAACACCTCATCTCATCCACAGCTCCTCACACAGGCTGGCGTGAACGGTTTGGGTTCACACTGGATTCCCCTGAACACCTAGCTGGCATAGGCTGCACAGCCAGGCCTTGCCTATTTCTTACCCTCAGCTTCTTCTTCACCTCTACTGGAGCCTCTGGGTCATCCTCTGTAGGCCCAGCCTCTCCAGAAACCAGAGACCTAGCATCTCTTCCACACCCACCCTGTGGTGCAGCCCTGAACATACTGACTGCTGCTGGGCCACTCCCTGGGTCCCTGGGCTCCCAGCTCAGTTTGGAGGCTGTGGGTCGCCTGCCCAGTGATCTGTTTCCTTAGGATGGGATCTCCTCTGTGTTCCCCAGAGCAAGGCTTGCCCCGAAGCCTGTGGCTGAGCCTGGGAATGTGCTGCTTGCAGGCCCAGCATGGGCTCTGGAACCACTGATTCCTCAGCCGCCACGTTTTCCCCTGGTCTGGGATCACCTCTGTCTTGTCTCCATTTGTACATCCTGCTTGTACTACAATTCACTTTATACTGCGCAAAAGTAACAGACTCTCTTTTTAACCCTTAATACATATATTTGTAAAGGTAGCATGATATCATTCTCATAAACAGGAAACCTGTATCATGTGCTACAAATAGAAGGTAAGAGTAAAAACAAATACATGGAAAATGCAATAGAATGATTCAGTTGCACCGAGATACTACTGCCAGCTGAAGGCTGGGCCTCTGTTGAAAAAGAGGATCAACAAGTGCGAGAGAGGCACGAAGGAGATACTACCAACTGCGACTCTCCCTGATGTAACAACTGAGAAGGACGTAGCTCTCATCCAGTGGTAATTAACTGGAGCCCGAATAACTCTTAAAATGGTCTTGTGGACCACTGATGGTTGGTGCCCACT